>NC_140592.1:132222528-133422528 GCF_964204655.1 Triturus cristatus
CGCAGGAAAACAGGACCTCGGTGTATAGGGGTTGTACCTTCCTACCACCTTAGTAATCAAAATCCTCAAGCCGACCAGCTATATAGTGTCTCATTCGTTCTCCCACATAATCACAAAGCTACAAATGATTAGACAACCCAGAACACAACACTCCCGACTCTCTCAGGAATCACAGCAGCAAGACATGCCCTTTTGCTCACTCACTCGTACTTGTCCAGAACAAGAATTGACAGAGTCACTGTAATAGTTCAAAATGTTTATTTTAACTATTGTGCTCTATAATGCAGTATACGAGCCACTACCAGCAGCGAAATGCATAAACTCAGAACAATTAGCATTGTTACAATTCCATAGAATATAAAGGGGGTTGTCATCATATACAGACAGTGGAAAAAGAACTATAAGGCCTAACCACCCTCCATTGGTAAGGTGAATTTTATACTATATAAAGGAAGATCTCTGGGCTTTGTCAGCAGACCCCATACCTTAGTGCCTAGATGGAAGATTTACATCAGAGAAACAGCATAGTTCTTCTCCCTGGAAAGGTCTCTCTCCAAGTGTGTGTTTGAACAACATGCATTCCTGTAATATCAAAGCACGAGTTTCCAGCAGTACAGCTGTGTTTAGTATGTTTTGTCTGGGTGCTAGGGACTGACCAGAGCAGAATAATAAGGGCATTGTTTATTGACCTTGCACATCGTGTTCAGACTAAACTTCAGGAACAGGCAGAGAATGCAGAAAGCAGACAGTTCTCATCTGAAAGGCACAAACAGAGTCTAGCAAAATAAAATCATGTAGTAACGTGTGCACAAGCAGCATCATGGCAGCAGAGCTCAGGCTAACTTAGCAATGTTGAAATGACCCTAATGACCATATAACAGTGGTGGCCATGTGTTTTTTTAATCATAGTCACACAGCAGGATTTTTTCCCTGTTTGTAGTACTGCATGAGTGGCCTACTGACCACACCATTCCAAAGTTCTGCCTAAGACATGTGGCACAGATGCTCAATTTATTCCGAATACCTGGATTAGACATGCATGTAGTATCGGTATGCAGTAGTATGTACCAGTGAAGTTTTTACATTGTATGATTGTTAGGCAGTCGAATCCATCTTGAATTGGCACTGCAAGAATGCTGTACAAAATGGAGGTTTGAAATAGCCTTTTGGAATAGTATTGTGCATTACTAGCATTCCGATGCTTTTGTGTTGCAACTAATAGTTTAGTATGAGAGGACAGAGACAGGGCTTCATCTAGATGTGCGGAAGTGCCTATTTTATATGCCTTGTTTTTTGCTCCTTCCTGGAGCACTCTGAAGATGTTAGATGGCGGGTGTGGGGAGTCTGAAGCAAGAGGTATTCTCTTGAGTGCTTGGTTAGCCTTTGTCACTGTCTGCCCCTTTGTTCTTCAGAAGTGTTGCTCCCAAAATGCTGAGAGGTGTCAGGTGTAAAGTTTTTCTCCGTGAAATCGTGTGGTCAGTTTCTGCCATCATCTGGAGACAAAGAGTGTATCTCCTGTGGAAGAAACCGATTACACAAAATGAAAGGGCTACCTCAAAACAGTTCTAGAACAGTGCATATGGAATACATAAACTACGTTTGAGAAAGGAGTATATGGGTATATGAGAAGGGCTACAACTGCTAATCAGGAGTTTTCACTGACCAGTAGAGGTGACAGCCACAGTATGTTGGGATCACATCTGAGATCTAGGGCTGATGTCCTTGACAGCCATCCTACCGGAGATGAGAACAACACTCTGGGGTCACAACTTGAATTTGTCTCCACCATCCTTCCAATGGAGCATTGTCAATTAAAACAATTAAAACTAATCCATGTGCCCAGTTGTAGGTTGAATAAGTGGCTTCTAATCTGCGTAATACAAAAAATATATATATATATATATATATATATATATATATATATATATTCACTGAAAAAACCAAAGGTTTCAGGGGCGTTATAGTTAGGAATTGGCATTTAAAAAACCTTAGAAATTCACTAAAAAAACCATAGGTTTCAGGGGCGTTATAGTTAGCTAGACATTTCCCTTGTACAAAACCCTAGAAATTCCCCTGTTATAGCTAGTTCAGCTAACTATAACTCGTGCCCCCGCAATGCACTGCTGATGACGTCACATATTACATCACTCATGACATGGTCAGTGACATCACTGATGACATCACTGATGACATCTCAAATGACATCACTGATGACATCACTGATGACGTCATCCATGTGATACATTAGTGCATCTTCTCACACCCTAATATAACCTTTGATACACCGACTCAAAATTTCAGACGGCCATTTTGAAAACCATAGATACTCCAATAACTACATACCCACTCATTGACTCTTAGGTCTACATACACCTCCACTCACTCACCTGTACAGTCACTCATACTTACAGTCACTCAGTACAGGACAATCATATGCATTTATACACCTATATAGACACTCACACCCTGCCAATCATCCATTGAGGTACAGACACACCTAGTCAGTCATGCAAATAATTAATTACAGTCCAATTTACTCACCTATACAGTTAAACACACTCAAGTTCACTTACTCATAAAAATACTAACAAATTCTGACGCTCTTTTACAATTACTGATACAAGCACACACTCATCCATACAGCCACTCCCAAAATCACACACTCTCACATATAAATAGTTATATACTCTTACACACATATACACTGTGTTTCACATATGTAGTTACTGACCCATGTACAACTGAGATATACATTCAATCACTAACACACCCTTACATACAGTCACCCAACCATACAGTCCATCACAGATGCACTCTTAGAACCATGCACCCACTGAATCACCCACTCACACATCTATGCACAGAGTCACACACACCCTACCCACACAAACACTCAGGAACCCATACAGACACTCATATAGCTATTCACAAAACCATGCAGCCACTTATACACCAACACACAGACACATACAGACATTCACACAGTTTAGTCACTAGTCTGCAGTAAGATACATTTAATGACTCACTTATAGAGTCAGTTACGCACCTAGAAAATCACCCATTCACACATTTATACACCCACTCATTCTTCCATAGGCCTTTCACTATAAATATTTAAAATATATTTAAACTTTTCAGAAAAACACACATTCACTGGATGATGTCATCAGTGATGTCATCAGTGATGTCATCAGTGATGTCAATGGAGATGTCATGAGTGATGTCACTGAACATGTCATGAGTGATGTAATATGTGATGTCATCAGCAGTGCATTGCGGGGGCGCGAGTTATAGTTAGCTGAACTAACTATAACAGGGGAATTTCTAGGGTTTTTTACAAGGGAAATGTCCAGCTAACTATAACGCCCCTGAAACCTATGGTTTTTTCAGTGAAAAAATGCATATATATATATATATATATATGTGATCAAGACTGGGGTGACCTAGTCGAAACGCGTCATGCTGTGGACTTTGTAATAAAGCACGTATAATTCCTTGATACGCTGTGGTCTGTACCTGTTTTTGCGAGAGAAGATTGCATCAGGACTGTGTTTTCTTCATATATATATATATATTCACTGAAAAAACCATAGGTTTCACACACGTTATAGTTAGGAATTAGCATTTAAAAAACCTTAGAAATTTAGTGAAAAAACCATAGGTTTCACACATGTTATAGTTAGCTGGACATTTTACTCGTAAAAAACCAATGAAATTGCCCCGTTATAGTTAGTTCAGCTAACTATAACTCGCGCGCCCGCAATGCACTGCTGATGACGTCACATATTACATCACTCATGACATGGTCAGTGACATCACTCATGACATCACTGATGACATCTCAAATGACATCACTGATGACCTCACTGATGACATCATCCAGTGAATGTGTGTTTTTCTGAAAATTAAATATGTTTTATATATGTATATCTCAAGGTTGATGGAAGAATAAATGGGTATATTACTGTCTAAATGGATGATTTGTTTTTGAAAAATTGATTGTGTAACTGACTGATTAAGTGTATCATAGTGAATACATGGCTTAGTGAGTAATGTTTAAATATGTAAATATCTGTATCAGTCTCTCACTTTGTGTATAAGTGGCTGCATGGGTTGGTGAGTAGCTACATGGGTGTCTATATAGGTTATTAGTTGTTTTTTTGAGTATCAGTCTGAGTGTCTGCATGGTTCGGTGGGGGGTATTACGTAGTGCATCGGTGCATGAATGAGTGACTCACTGTTTGTATGTGTTGAACAGAGCATGTGTGCAGGACTGCATGGGTGGATGAGTGTGTGTATGGGTGTGTTAGTGAGTGAATGACTGTCTCAATAGTGTCTTTATGAGTGACTACATATGTTTTAAACTAGTATATGTGACTATTGGTGTATATATGTGAGTATATGTGAGAGTGAGAGATTGAAAGAGTTCCTGTATGAATAAGTATGTGTTTCTATAAGTGATTGTTTAAAAGACTAAGTATGTGTAAGTTTCCGTAGAAGTAAGTGTGGTGGTGTGTGTATAACTGTATATGCAAGTAAATGTATGTTTGATTCTTTATTAGCATGAGTGACTATGTGTGTGAGTAACTCTATGGATGAGTGGCATTGTGTAACAGGATGTATAGATGTATGAGTACATATGATGAGTGAGTACATGTATGAGTGACTGTATAGGACTGTTGGTGAATGAGTGGATGTGTATGTGGATCTTAGAATTACTGAAGAGGTTGTTGTAACTGGTATTGGTATGTCCATTGTTTTGAAATTTTTAGTCTCTATTTTTGAATGTGTGTATCAAAGCTTATATTAAGGTGAGAGGAGGTCTGCCACTCTATCACAAGGATGATGTCATCAGTGAGGTCATCAGTGATGTCATTTGAGATGTCATCAGTGATGTCATGAGTGATGTCACTGACCATGTCATGAGTGATGTAATATGTGACGTCATCAGCAGTGCATTGCGGGCGCGCGAGTTATAGTTAGCTGAACTAACTATAACGGGGCAATTTCATTGGTTTTTTACGAGTAAAATGTCCAGCTAACTATAACATGTGTGAAACCTATGGTTTTTTCACTAAATTTCTAAGGTTTTTTAAATGCTAATTCCTAACTATAACGTGTGTGAAACCTATGGTTTTTTCAGTGAATTTCTAAGGTTTTTTAAATGCTAATTCCTAACTATAACGTGTGTGAAACCCATGGTTTTTTCAGTGAATTTGCAAGGTTTTTTAAATGCTAATTCCTAACTATAACGTGTGTGAAACCCATGGTTTTTTCAGTGAATTTGCAAGGTTTTTTAAATGCTTTTTTTTTTTTATATTCTTCATTTTTTTCAAACATATTTTTATTTTAATTTTCTTATCTTTTATAAAGACTATGCTTTAATTTTTAAAATCCTTAAATATTTTTTTTATATATATTTTTTAAAATAAACATGTAAAATTTATTTCCAGATTTTTTTTTTTTTTTTTTTTTTTTTTTATAGTACGCGTACCGTAAGCTCACGGTAAGCGTACGGTTTACGCAACGTCCGTAATCTATCTACGCTGCTTGCGTATAGTTACGCACTTTGCGTAGCCGCGCGTACTGCGCGTGGGACGCGTGCGCGCTTACGCAACACGCGCACGTTACGCGGAAGTGCCGGGAAATGACTGTTATGCGCATGTGCGCAAGCGCGTGTCTTTTTTACGCGCACGCGTACTTTTTGCCGTAAGCGCACCGTAAGCGTACCGTAAGCGTACGGTAGGTCATGTGATCTTGAAACACAACTTTTGATTGGTTGAAACTACTTTCAGTTCTAGAACTCTCCTACACCACACCCATTCCCCTCATTTCTGCTTGTGATCCCTTAGGAGAAGGAGCTGGTTTGTCTTTGGGATACGATGGCAGAACAGCAGAGCCCTTCTGAGAGTGAGGCTAGCACCAGCAGCACTGTCTTGAGGCAGAGAGCGAGGAAAGTAAAGCCTTCTTATGTTTGGGATTTTTTTACTTTTCCAGAAGGCCAGCAAAAGGTGAATGCACCCTTAGTTACTTGCATTCTGTGTAAGCGTGTACTTTCTAGAGGTAATCCTGACAGGAAGTATTCCTTTGGGAATCACACCATGATGAGGCACCTCAAAGAAGTACACAGAAGGACACATGGTCATCTTTTTGGAGGTAACTCTTCAGAAAGACGAGCCAGTACATCCACAGCAGCTCAGCCTGGACCATCATCTGCAGGGCAGACTCCTTCTTCTGCAGGTCAGGTGAGCCCTTCATCTGTGGGGGGAGAATCTCCTTTTGCTGGCCCTCTGGAAATTAACCCTCGGTTTGCGAGGGTTGAAGTACGGTGCGCCACTTGTCACGATCTAATTACTTATAGGGAGACCAGTGTTTCCCTGGTGAACAGTAAAATAGATCAGCACACTTGTCGTACCGTCTAATATTCCCAATCTTTCTTTCCTCTGTCCCTGCATGAACACAACGGTTCTTTTAAGAGCCAACCTTATCTTTCATCTTTTTTTTTCTTTTTTTTTAAAAACTTTTTTTTTTTTTTTTTACCGTACGCGTACGGTAAGCGTACCTTTTTTTTTATTTTTTAAAAAAAACACTAAAAATCATTTTTCACATTACAAGGTCCTTGAAAGACTACAATTATTACTATTGACTTACCATACTCACTGAAAAAAATATTTATTCATTTGTTTTTTTAAAAAATAGTTTTTAAAATGGTTGTAGTTTACGAAAATTTTCTATATCGATCTGAAAAAAAAGAAAAAAGTATTAATATTTTTAAAACATTTTATAATACAGTACACATATTTACATTTTTTTCCAAAAAATATTTTTGCCTTATTTTTGCTGTTTTCAGAATATATTGCATTTCACTATAAATTGTGAAAGCAATTGCATTCATCATTTTACAGCGGGCAAAAAAAAATAACAATCTCAAAGATTGTATTAAAAAAGCCCAGAATCTCTTCTCACTTAAACTTATCATTACAGAAATGCATATTATTCTTAAAAAATGTCATCTAAAAACAATACTTTTTTCTTTAAAATACCGTCTGATATTTTTGTTTCAGAAGTACATTCACAATAATATATCTCAAATAACTCCAAAATACATCTGATTTTATTTCCTTTAGGCCAAATAGTATTTTTTATTCTTTCCCTGGAATAAATTTCCAAGGGAAAACCATTAAAATTCTAAAGTTTAATCTGTCCAGATCTCACCGATTCTCTGTAACATTTTGGTTCACGAAAATTTTTCGAATAATTTATTTAGTCCACAATAGAATTGCTTACTTTTCCACATGGCCAAATAGTAATTTTTGAAATCATTTTTGAAAAAATTTCCAGTGGCAGTCCAATAACATTCCAAAATTTAAAATGTGCAGAAGTTACCGATAATCTCTAAATTATTGGTTTTTCAAAATTGCATTAAAAATTTAAAAAGTCCACATTACAATTGGTTATCTTTCCTTTAGGCCAAATGATAATTTTAAAAATCTTTTTTCTACAAAATTGCAATGGTAATCCTGTAAAATGGTAAAATTATTTTGTCCAGATCTTGCCAAGTCTCTCTAAAATTTAGGTTTCAGGAAGATTAGATAGGAATTTGCTAAATCAAAAGGCAAACGTTGTTTGAAAATCAATTGGGAATCATTACACAGTGTCCATCCTTTTTCACATTTTAGATAAACTGTGTAATGTCCAGAAGTAACAGTAGGTCCATCATGGAAAATTATTGCAACAGTTACAAAAGTTTTTCCTGAAATTGATAATTGCTGTCCTGTAAACTTCTTTATTAAAGTATCCAATTTTGATCCATCAGCTCTACATCGTTGCATCATTAAAATTACATACTGTCCGTATTCCCTTAAAATTAATGTTGATAACATGTCAGAATTACACTCACCACATTTCATGCTATGATTAGCATCTTTAACTAAGTTTGCAAAAGTGACTGTTTTACTCTCTGGCAATGTCAAATAAATAAACCTTTCATTATCAACAATAGAACCACTTATATTATAACAATTATCACAACTATGTTCCCATTTATAAGAGAGACCAAAAAAAATGTCAATGGGAACTCCTTCTTCTTCCACTACCTGAAGAAAATACATCAAAAATTCGTGAGCATCTTGCTGTTCATTTTGAGAAAACTGTGTTCGTCCTGAACATACATCTAAAAGTTTTCTAATATCAGTAGCACTTTCTATTTGAGTTTTATCTTTACTCAGCTTTTGAAAAAGGAGACTGAGCTCTGAACAGAATCTTTTTCCCTGATTTATTATTATCTGCTCTTGCAAACTTTCCAGATAAAAAGCAACATTCAGCACTACATTTGCGTAGCAGTTGACACCAGAGCTATTTTCAAAATGACATCCTACAACCTGTTCTTCATTTTCCTTATTCTTTTTGCTTGCAATTACATCACTCCTCTTTTTTTTCCTCTTCTCTACATCTTCATTACAGATATTCTCATTTCTCCTTTTACGAGAAACTACACGTTTCTCCAACACAGGATACTGACCTAAATGAGGAGCATAGCTTCTTCTTAATCTATTATACTCCTTTACACAGTTTGTATCAGCACTAACTTTTGAGTCATCGAAGTCTATCATGAATAAACCTGATAATGTTTTGACTCGTGACAAAGCAACATATGCCATACCTTCTTTGAACACACTAGATCCAATGTTCACAAATGCACAATCTACAGTCAATCCTTGAGACTTGTGAATAGTTACAGCATATGCTAGAGAAAACGGAAACTGCTTCCTACGTACATATAAGTCTTTCACAAGCATGAAACGAACTGAACAACGACAAATGTCTTTAACTTCCTCTATCTGATCAAATTTTATTTTTAACCATTCAATTCCATCTTTTTTCTGATAATTAATAAAACCCACAACTCTTCCCATCGCTCCATTTACTAAGCCTTTTTCAACATCCAAATTTCTCCTTAAAAACACTCTACAGTTCATGCAAACATATAGATTTTTTTCTAATCCTGCTGTTTTGGAGATGTTCTTCTCTAGTGAGTCCAATTTATTTTTCAGTTTGCCTGTTACTGTGACAGTAATTCTTCCATCCTCAATTTTGTCCACTGCTTCCAATTTCCTGATCTCTTCCTTTTCCAATTTCAAAAGCTCCTCATTGAATATTGAGCATTCACGTAGAGTTGGCATTAAGCAGATGACACTTTTGTTTTCTGCAATGTTCTTGTATATCTTCTCTGCAACTATTTCTTCCTTTGGAAATAAATTATGTAGCAGCCGAGTCTGTAATGCTTTTTTGCCAGCTTCTGTGAGTAGTCCAATCCTGATATCTTTCAGAATACTTCCATATTCTTCATCGTTTGCTTGCCTCATATTAGTTGTAAGTTCCTTGTACTCAAAGAAGGACCAAATATTTGTATTACCGATGCTTCCCAATGACTTCTTCGTGTCTTCATGTGTCACAGTATTAAACACTGGTTGTCCTTTAACCGGAGTAAGTTGCAAAAGATCCCCAAAAACTATGACGTGTTTTCCACCAAATAACACGTCATAGTCTGTCTTCAAAATTTGCTGCATTCTTAAATGCACAAAGGCAAGCATTAAGTTTGATACCATGCTCACCTCATCAATAATGAGAACTTGCATCTTCTTCAATACTCTTGAAACTTCCAAGCATGCTTCTCCAGTTAGCTTGTTGAATTGTATTTTGTTCTCATGCTCCACTGGTAACATTAGCAAACGATGTAAGGTGATTCCTTTTATGTTATATGCTGCTAACCCAGTTGGAGCAGTAACCACACAAGACAAAGTAGAATCTGTTTTTTGCTTTAGGTAGCTTCTGATGACTTTAATTAGGAAACTTTTTCCAGTGCCAGCTTGTCCGCTTACATACATCCTGATTGGATGAAATGATGTGCATGAGCACTCTTTTTTTTCATGTAGAAATCCGTGATCAATTTTGTTTTTGATCTCTTCATAAATTTGTTGCTGCTCTTGATTCAGTTGTCTTTCCAAATTTTCTAAGTCTATAAATTCTTCTTGAGCTTGATTCATAGCCGTTTCCACTTCATTCATGGCTATTGATGCTTCATTTTCAACGATTGGTTGTCCTAGGGGATCTTGACTGTATGTTCCTGAACTTTGGCTGTCCTGAGAACTGTCTCTAGCAATTTCTGCTGCAATTGTAGTTTCCTGTTCAATTTCTTCATTTAACATTTGCAGATAAGTTGAGAATGTACTGCATTGTATGCTGTCTTTGCAAGCATTAAAAGAATCTTCATAGCTCTGGAATTCTCCCAGTAGTTCATCCTCTGAACGCCATGGTTTAAACAACTGTAAAAGAGCCAAGTAGTAAAATTCTTTCTTGTCGGTAGTGTCGCAACTCAGCTTCCGGTGATTTATCAAACTTCCTTTGGTTTGCTTCACCAAACATCCTTCTTCACCAACGACTTTATATTTTCCATTATTGATGTCTTCTGCAGCTTTCCGTGAATAAATGTAGTTCTGCAGCACTTCATAGAGACACATGTTCTCCAGATGATGACTTCTCTTGGGATAATATGTGTCCAACATGTTTGTTTTCAATATATCTGTACTTTCAGGTTCGAACTGTGCCAAATATTCAATTTCTCCAACAGATTTCAGTACCCGATTTCTCATTGCTGCAAGGCCTAAACTTGCCCAAATTATTCTTCTTGACTTCGAGTAGAGACTTGCAGAAGATAATCTATCTGAACATTCGTAGGATCCAATTTCTCGATGCGATAACATCTTCAAACTGAAACTGTACAGCTTCTTACTGACAGTCTTCTCGTGAGAAATCTCTTCCCACATTTCCTTCAATTCTGTTTTTTCTGATTTCGTAATGTAAGACGTTACATATCGAGCAACAGCAATGGAATTGTCAGCAACATACTGTATATCCATGTTAGCGTTCCACATGGATAAAATGACTGGGTTGTAGTCATTTATATTTTTTGATTCTTCTTTTCTTTTAAGGTTGTAGGTATTCTTAGGTGATTTTCTTGTGATAGTATGTCTCACAGCTGACATAAAACTGTTGACTCTTCCATTTGTAAGAACAGGTCTAGGAAATCCAAATCGACATTTAGTGTAGTATTTTTCTTTGCTCTTGTATTTCCGTCGACAGTATTTTCCACACCGATGACTTTGGAAACGTAGAACTTGCTCCTTTAACTTGTACTCTTCTGTGCTTTTAGGTATAGCACATGTTGCATATTCTTCAATGTAAGATAACACTGCTTCATCAGTATCTGTTCCAAACTTTGGGGCATCCTTGATCCACAGCAGCATATGAATATGAGGAGCACCTCTTGCCTGGTACTCTTTTCTCCAAAAGAAATCCACTACTTCTCCAAGGGGTGGATTTTTTTTATTGCAGATGAAGGACATCATAGCCTCAAATCTATGATTGAAATATCTGCAAACATTAACCGGATCCAATGAGCACAGTTCTCCTGCTGTCTTGTATTCGATGTTTTCAATGTTTGAATTGGCCTCTCGTAGAAAATCCAGTAAATCATCCCAAGCGTACTCGGCGCAGCTTAGGGTAAGGAACCATGTTGGTGTTCCTAAATTGCGTAACATGCATTTTAGTTCACCATGGCGTCGGTACCAATATTCATTTGTCCCACGCTGACAAGCCATCAGATTGATCAGTTGTGTTTCCAAATGATCATCTCGGTGCTGCACTTTCTCCATAAAATCCTTAGCAGACACATTTTGTAAATGTACTCCACTTTTTAAAATGTGATTTACTGCATAAGACAGTGCAGACAAGTCGCTTTCAAATAAAAGATGGAACAAATAAGGGATACTTTGTCGAAATCTGGGATCTTCAGCATATAGTCTTGTAGTCCGATACTCAGAAGCTGGAATCTGTTCCGGACGTTCATCGTATCGTCCTCCTTTTCCTTTAGGAAACAGCTGAGGAAAACATCGAGCTTCCAAGCTCTCCTCCCATACACTCACGGGATTTCCTTTTGCTTTCTTCATCTGAAAGAGATCAATATTGTCTCCCATAACTTCTTTCGAATGGAGAGGATGTATGCTAAAATGTTCATAAATTTCTTCTTCCTTTGACTTGTCCACTTTTTCAATTTGTCCACTTGGTGTTTCTGTATCTCCTTGTAAATCTTCTTCTTCTTCTTCTTCTACTATATAAATTGATTCATACCATTTGTTATTTTTTTTCAAATACAAATTTGCTCTTTGTACTTTCCGCACATCTACCAGCTCCTGCCAAATCTTCTTATTCTTTGTAGGTACACCATTAACCAGAATAATTAATGGTTCAGTTTCCAAAGTATCCGCATCAATAGTTTCCATATTTTTTTTCAAATCCAAGGGCAAATACACCACTCTACCTTTTAAACCTCTCAGTAAATCTGAAGGAGGTAATTTACCAGTTTTGGGCTCCATACGTACTATGGTCTGGAACGGATGAACACATTGAATGAGTATAGACTCATATGTATTTAATTCAGAAAGTTCAGCAGGAATAGCATCCAATTCTAAATTATTATGTACAGCTCTGGTCGGCATTCTATTTTCCTCTAACTTGTTGTAGCAGTATTTACAAATACGCTGATCTTCACCCAATTCAAAACAATTTTCAAGAAATATATATGTTGCAAAATCCATCCACTTATAATTATCTTCATTTTCACTCTTTCTGTAGAGATCAACATTCCTAGTTTGTTTTCTATAATGAGTTCTGCGGCAACAAATACAAGTAACATTTGGTCTTTCATTAGAGACTATTGCAAATTTTGTTATGTGATCATTAAATGTCTTACTTACACAAGGTTCTACATTCTCTTCCACTTCTGCCTCATTTACTGTGTCCTTCTCTGCACTGTTTTGTTCAGGACCAAAGTAACAAAACTGAATTTCATCAACAACCTTCTCTACATCTGATACCGTTCCTCGGAACAGAGCCCTATTCAATTCATTTAACTTTATTGCTGGACTTTTGGCAAAATACAACCGTCTCACAAACTTTCTCATTTCAGTATGATGAACAGCCAGCATCCTAAAATGATGGAAAACACTATTGCACACTTTTCTAGATAGACAAGCAAGAGAATGACCCTGCAAACCAGTATTCTCTCTCACTCTGCATGGATCCAGACTTTGAAGCACCTTAATCTTTTGTTTTACACTTTTTTTACTATATTCTCTTAGAAACTCTCGAAATCTGTCAATAGATTCCTGACGCACAGTGCAAATACTACTACAATTCCAAGTGTACACTGGGGCTTTAGGACGTCTCCCCATTGCCTCATCTGCCATCACTTGTACCTCATCTCTTGGAACCATTATCTCCTTCTCCATTATGCAACCATTTTTTACTTCGTATGAACGACCTCTGGTGTCAACTGCATGCAGCAAACTATTACTTTGAAAATAGCTCTCTTCATTAAAAAAAGGTTCACTACTTGAGCTATGCATCCACTTTCCTAAAAACACTTTACAAAAATTTGTTCTGTTCACTACTCTTTTGCTTTTGCTTTGTGATTTCAGTACATTAACCATTTTATCTAATGTACGCATCCTATTCAAAATTAATATGAATAGTTTCCTTTTTAATTCTAATGCCTTTGCTGCAATGGCTTCAATTTCTTTTTTTCTCTTATAATATTTAGCCTTTTGCTTATATTTCTTTATATCCTTTATCAAATTGGACATAACTCTTCTCTGAAACATTTTTCTACGTATCTCTTTAAATGCTGTTTTTCTGTTTATGTTAAACTTTTCAATTGCAGAAGGTATATTTGCATTAACTAAATCCTCAATTTTTTGCTGTTCTGTAGGTTTTGTTACATTTTTCCGAGAACAGACATTTTGTACATTTTTGTTTGTTTTCAATATTTTGTTTAGGAATTGTCTTTTTTGCTTACCAGAAGATTTTTTCTTTTTCCCAACATCAGCATCTTCTACTAACTTTGGTCCTCCAGTTGTCCTCAAATATAGTTTTTTTTTTAGCGTTTTTTGAACTCGAGATGTTGTAGGCATCTTAAATTTTGTTCACTGTTCTTCAGCAATACCTGCAAAAAAACTAAAAAAAAAATTCTTTATTGTATTTAAATATATTACTACATTTCTTTTCACAATAGTCACAAAACGAAATTTCTTTGCCAATTTGAATGCACACAAACTCCTCTTTTTTTTTGGGCAAGTGAAAATCTGTATAACAAACTGTCACATTATGAAACCAAGCTGTTTTTTTTTCAGACCACCACCGTGTGTATTCTCTGTGACTGCCTACACTCCAGCAGGGGCAACCAGCCTTAGTGATGCTGAATGTATTTGCATTACAGACTTAAACCTGAAAACCCCACTCGCTTCTAATTACTGTGCATGACTATACATGGCAAGCACATGGGTGTGTGCTAAACCTCTGCTTCTTCCCCCAAAAATTCGCTCCTCTTTTCCATCTACTGCAACTGTGAAATCACCAGAGCAAGACGCAATACATTTCTGCCTATAATTCTTCTATGCACACAGAGTCATGTTTTCACATTAGTGCCAAAACGAAATTTCTTTGCCAATTTGAAAGCACACTTACTGCTCTTTTTTTTTCGGGGGCAAGTGTATATCTCTTTTTTCAATTTGAAATCACTTTTACAGACTGACACATTCTGAAACCTTTTTTTTAAATTTATTTAAATGCACATGTCCAAGCAGTTTTTTTTTCAGACCACCACCGTGTGTATTCTCTGTGACTGCCTACACTCCAGCAGGGGCAACCAGCCTTAGTGATGCTGAATGTATTTGCATTACAGACTTAAACCTGAAAACCCCACTCGCTTCTAATTACTGTGCATGACTATACATGGCAAGCACATGGGTGTGTGCTAAACCTCTGCTTCTTCCCCCAAAAATTCGCTCCTCTTTTCCATCTACTGCAACTGTGAAATCACCAGAGCAAGACGCAATACATTTCTGCCTATAATTCTTCTATGCACACAGAGTCATGTTTTCACATTAGTGCCAAAACGAAATTTCTTTGCCAATTTGAAAGCACACTTACTGCTCTTTTTTTTTCGGGCCAAGTGAAAATCTCTTTTTACACTTTGAAATCACTTTTACAGACTGACACATTCTGAAACCTTTTTTTTTAAATTTATTTAAATGCACATGTCCAAGCTGTTTTTTTTTCAGACCACCACCGTGTGTATTCTCTGTGACTGCCTACACTCCAGCAGGGGCAACCAGCCTTAGTGATGCTGAATGTTTTTGCATTACAGACTTAAACCTGAAAACCCCACTCGCTTCTAATTACTGTGCATGACTATACATGGCAAGCACATGGGTGTGTGCTAAACCTCTGCTTCTTCCCCCAAAAATTCGCTCCTCTTTTCCATCTACTGCAACTGTGAAATCACCAGAGCAAGACGCAATACATTTCTGCCTATAATTCTTCTATGCACACAGAGTCATGTTTTCACATTAGTGCCAAAACGAAATTTCTTTGCCAATTTGAAAGCACACTTACTGCTCTTTTTTTTTCGGGCCAAGTGAAAATCTCTTTTTACACTTTGAAATCACTTTTACAGACTGACACATTCTGAAACCTTTTTTTTAAAATTTATTTAAATGCACATGTCCAAGCTGTTTTTTTTTCAGACCACCACCGTGTGTATTCTCTGTGACTGCCTACACTCCAGCAGGGGCAACCAGCCTTAGTGATGCTGAATGTATTTGCATTACAGACTTAAACCTGAAAACCCCACTCGCTTCTAATTACTGTGCATGACTATACATGGCAAGCACATGGGTGTGTGCTAAACCTCTGCTTCTTCCCCCAAAAATTCGCTCCTCTTTTCCATCTACTGCAACTGTGAAATCACCAGAGCAAGACGCAATACATTTCTGCCTATAATTCTTCTATGCACACAGAGTCATGTTTTCACATTAGTGCCAAAACGAAATTTCTTTGCCAATTTGAAAGCACACTTACTGCTCTTTTTTTTTCGGGCCAAGTGAAAATCTCTTTTTACACTTTGAAATCACTTTTACAGACTGACACATTCTGAAACCTTTTTTTTTAAATTTATTTAAATGCACATGTCCAAGCTGTTTTTTTTTCAGACCACCACCGTGTGTATTCTCTGTGACTGCCTACACTCCAGCAGGGGCAACCAGCCTTAGTGATGCTGAATGTATTTGCATTACAGACTTAAACCTGAAAACCCCACTCGCTTCTAATTACTGTGCATGACTATACATGGCAAGCACATGGGTGTGTGCTAAACCTCTGCTTCTTCCCCCAAAAATTCGCTCCTCTTTTCCATCTACTGCAACTGTGAAATCACCAGAGCAAGACGCAATACATTTCTGCCTATAATTCTTCTATGCACACAGAGTCATGTTTTCACATTAGTGCCAAAACGAAATTTCTTTGCCAATTTGAAAGCACACTTACTGCTCTTTTTTTTTCGGGGCCAAGTGAAAATCTCTTTTTACACTTTGAAATCACTTTTACAGACTGACACATTCTGAAACCTTTTTTTTTAAATTTATTTAAATGCACATGTCCAAGCTGTTTTTTTTTCAGACCACCACCGTGTGTATTCTCTGTGACTGCCTACACTCCAGCAGGGGCAACCAGCCTTAGTGATGCTGAATGTTTTTGCATTACAGACTTAAACCTGAAAACCCCACTCGCTTCTAATTACTGTGCATGACTATACATGGCAAGCACATGGGTGTGTGCTAAACCTCTGCTTCTTCCCCCAAAAATTCGCTCCTCTTTTCCATCTACTGCAACTGTGAAATCACCAGAGCAAGACGCAATACATTTCTGCCTATAATTCTTCTATGCACACAGAGTCATGTTTTCACATTAGTGCCAAAACGAAATTTCTTTGCCAATTTGAAAGCACACTTACTGCTCTTTTTTTTTCGGGCCAAGTGAAAATCTCTTTTTACACTTTGAAATCACTTTTACAGACTGACACATTCTGAAACCTTTTTTTTTAAATTTATTTAAATGCACATGTCCAAGCTGTTTTTTTTTCAGACCACCACCGTGTGTATTCTCTGTGACTGCCTACACTCCAGCAGGGGCAACCAGCCTTAGTGATGCTGAATGTTTTTGCATTACAGACTTAAACCTGAAAACCCCACTCGCTTCTAATTACTGTGCATGACTATACATGGCAAGCACATGGGTGTGTGCTAAACCTCTGCTTCTTCCCCCAAAAATTCGCTCCTCTTTTCCATCTACTGCAACTGTGAAATCACCAGAGCAAGACGCAATACATTTCTGCCTATAATTCTTCTATGCACACACAGTCATGTTTTCACATTAGTGCCAAAACGAAATTTCTTTGCCAATTTGAAAGCACACTTACTGCTCTTTTTTTTTCGGGCCAAGTGAAAATCTCTTTTTACACTTTGAAATCACTTTTACAGACTGACACATTCTGAAACCTTTTTTTTTAAATTTATTTAAATGCACATGTCCAAGCTGTTTTTTTTTCAGACCACCACCGTGTGTATTCTCTGTGACTGCCTACACTCCAGCAGGGGCAACCAGCCTTAGTGATGCTGAATGTTTTTGCATTACAGACTTAAACCTGAAAACCCCACTCGCTTCTAATTACTGTGCATGACTATACATGGCAAGCACATGGGTGTGTGCTAAACCTCTGCTTCATCCCCCAAAAATTCGCTCCTCTTTTCCATCTACTGCAACTGTGAAATCCCCAGAGCAAGACGCAATACATTTCTGCCTATAATTCTTCTATGCACACAGAGTCATGTTTTCACATTAGTGCCAAAACGAAATTTCTTTGCCAATTTGAAAGCACACTTACTGCTCTTTTTTTTTCGGGGGCAAGTGTATATCTCTTTTTTCAATTTGAAATCACTTTTACAGACTGACACATTCTGAAACCTTTTTTTTAAATTTATTTAAATGCACATGTCCAAGCAGTTTTTTTTTCAGACCACCACCGTGTGTATTCTCTGTGACTGCCTACACTCCAGCAGGGGCAACCAGCCTTAGTGATGCTGAATGTATTTGCATTACAGACTTAAACCTGAAAACCCCACTCGCTTCTAATTACTGTGCATGACTATACATGGCAAGCACATGGGTGTGTGCTAAACCTCTGCTTCTTCCCCCAAAAATTCGCTCCTCTTTTCCATCTACTGCAACTGTGAAATCACCAGAGCAAGACGCAATACATTTCTGCCTATAATTCTTCTATGCACACACAGTCATGTTTTCACATTAGTGCCAAAACGAAATTTCTTTGCCAATTTGAAAGCACACTTACTGCTCTTTTTTTTTCGGGCCAAGTGAAAATCTCTTTTACAGACTGACACATTATGAATCCACCATGTGTAACTACAACAAAAACAATTCCCATTTCTATTATTCATTTCTTAAGTTACCACATACATCCCCTCTCAAACTGTAAACTCACCTTTAGAATTAGTTAGTTGTGAAAGAAATGTGTCACTCAAACAGCAGATTATCAGAGCCAGGATCTCTGTTCTGTACACCTCTCTCCTCTCAGCAGAACCAGATAATGGCAAACTTTCCCTCTATTTTTCCACACATATACATGTAAGTTTCAAATCTCAGTGCTTCCCCCTTTTTTTCAAATGTAATGACACATTTCTATTGGTTGAAAACCAACCCTTTTCCAAAAGTACCCTGCCCCCAACTTGACTTCTGCCTAGTACCCTTCCCCCAACTTGACTTCTGCCTGCTACCATAGCAACAGCTCATGGAACACTGCTGTGTGCAGTTAGGTCAGAAGTTCGACACACAATGTTTCAATTCCACAGAGCAAGAGTGCTTGACTTTTCAAACCTAACTGCAAATCCATAGTACTGTTCTTTGGTTACACATTTTTTTGTACCAATACAAAACATGCTTCTATTAATTTTCACATACAGCCTAGTTTTTTTTCTAGAATGGTATGAAACAGCCAATCAGTTCTTTTTGTTTTGTAAAAAATATGTATGCCTCCATTTCCAAACTGTCTTTCTTTTCATATTGCCATTCTACTGAAAGACACCTCCTGAGTGCATCCAGTTCTCCTTTGAAGATGTTCACAGTGTGGATTGTAGGGCACAGCTATGTCTTCTGGAGTGAAAAGTTTGCAGAGAAAACAGATATGGTGAGAGACCTTGCTTTGCCAAATGTAGACATTAAATGGATTGGTCAGAGAGGGTTAAAGTGGCACCAATTGATGCCATTGGTGAAATCCTTCATGCAAATCCAACACCCTGACCTCATAATAGTGCACTGTGGTGGCAATGACCTAGGCACTTTGACTGGGGTAGGTCTGGAAATGCTTATGAAGGACACCTTTGCACAACTGTTTACACTTTTCCCTAAAACTGCCTTTGTGTTTTCCAACATATGCCAAAGGCAAAAATGGAACTGGTCCAATCATTTCTGTCCACAGATTGACAAAGCAAGAAAGCACGTCAACAAATCTGTTTCTGCTTTCCTCCGTGACTATGGTATGGGTGCCATTTACCACAACAACTTGCGTTACGACATGCAAGACATTTATAGAGGAGATGGTGTGCACTTCAATGATGAAGGGAACAGAGTCTTCCTCTTGAACCTTAGACTCTGCATCGGTACTTACTTGTAGGTACCACTAAAAAAATGACTCCATAAACACAACAGCTCTTTTTAGAGCTCCCTAATTTCTAAACTCTTAAATCTGATTTTCATTTATTTATTTATTTTTTTTTTACCGTACGCTTACCGTGAGCTTACCGTACGCGTACCCCGTGATTTTTTTTAAAATCAATAAATGTTTTTTTTGTTCTTTTCTGTCCTTCTTTGACCCCCTTACAATTGTTAGGGGGTCTGTAACTCTCCTCATTGCCCCCTTTCCTTGTTTTCACTCTTTTTTTTCAGAGTGAAATACACAAAATGGCGGCCGCCGCTTCCTGGTTTCGGCCGATTCGAATGTTTACTAAGATCTAAGAGCCAATCAGAATCGCGCTCGCGCACGCCACCGTACGCTTACCGTAAGCGTACGGTAAGCGTACCGTAAGCTGGCTCAGATATATATATTGATTTAAAGGCTATTTTCTCAAAATCTACTGAACTGATTTACACCAAACCTACAAAAGGCACTTCCTTGACCTACGGACTACCTCTCTGCCAAATTTCTAGTAATTCTGTTCAGCCGTTCGGGCTGTAGGTCGTTCTAAAGGTCCTATGGAAAAATGCATGGGAAAAACGCGTTTTGGGACCCCCCTTTTATCTCAGCCCCCGCTTGACGGATCCCCCCGAGACTTTCAGGGTAGGAGCGGAGCGTAGCGCCCCACCTATTTTGAGAAATTCGCGAGGATTCGTCGACCGGCGCCAAAGTTATTCAAAATAGAATGTTGAGGTTTTCCTATGGAAACGTGGTCCTAACTATAACTACCTACTGGCGACCGCCAGTAGGTAATATATATATATATATATATATATATATATATATATATATATATATCTCGCTCCAAGGTTTTCCTCTCTCCCGTCCGGGAAGAAGATAGCTGCACTCGCGGGTTAGGTTGGTAACCAGTTTTTATTTAGCGTTTCACAAACGCGTTTCGGGTCTTCCCTTCGTCAGTGTGTTGTATGACAGATACAGCGCGGCGCCATTTTATATACAAAAAATACATCACATTGTCCATTACGGGCACTAGAAAGCAAGGAAGGACTATTGCCACATAGTTTGTGTGGGCGCCATCTTTCAGTATACATGTATTGTATTCACACTTGTTTGTTAATAAAGTTATATACAATATTTACAACAATGTTATCGACAGAATTCATTCTTTATCAAGTGTACTGTATCCTAAGTTAAATCTTAACAAAATTAATATCTCGCCGTGGATCGGCATTAGTGGTTCCATTGAACCACCCTATTCCTCCTCGCTTTCATTTATCTCGCCGTGTATCGGCTAAAACCCTCAGAATGTGTGTACTTTATATTAAGAGGTATATACAGATTTGTCTTTCTTTTTAGTTTATCACCTAGACCCCCAGGTGCACCGTTAACTCTTCATTACTATTCAAACCTTTAGGGCTTTTTGTTTGTAGATCAATGATAAATCTCGACTCCAATCTCCTCAATTTAAGTACCCTGTCCCCTCCTCTGGTATGGGGAGGCACATGATCTAGCCCAAAAAATTGAAGTAGGTTCCTGTTGCTTTGGTGTTTGATGGCAAAGTGTCTCGCCACTGGGTAGCTCATGTCCCTGTTTGTTATAGCACGCATGTGCTCTAGAATCCTGATTTTAACACTGTGTATAGTGCTCCCAATGTATCTTAGCTTACAGGGACACATCAGACAATAGACTACATGTGTAGTTTGACATGTGATTAATTTTTTGATGGTTTGTCTTTCTTTCATACCCTTGATTTCATAGTTAAGGGTTCTTTTACTGAATGCACAGGCTTTGCATTTCCCACATGGGAAAAATCCCCTTAATTCACCAAATGCCCCTTGTTTAGCTGTGGGATTTTCTAGATGGCTATGGACCAATTTGTCTTTTAGTGATCTCGCCTTTCTAAAAGTCATTAATGGGACAGGTGGAATATCTTTCCCAATAATCTGATCAGTTTTCAAAATGTGCCAATTTTTTCTGAAAATGCATCTTAAGGAATCTGCATCTTCAGAAAAGGTCGTAATTATACGGAATTTGCCCTCTTCTTTCTTTCCTTCCTTAGTGTTAACCTCCAGCAGTTTTTCTCTCGGTATCTTATTGACCGTTTCTAGGGTGTTGTCTAGTAACTTTAAGTCATAGCCTCTGGCAGCGAATCTATCAATGCTCTCTTTGGCTGCATTTAAGAAATCGCAGTCCCTTGAGCAGTTGCGTTTCAAACGCAAGAGTTCCCCGTATGGGATGCTTCTCTTCAATTTTTCTGGATGGCCACTAGTTGCGTGTAAAGTACTATTGCCTGCAGTCGGCTTTCGATATAGAGCCGTAGTGATCCTGTTCTCTTGAATCCTCACTTCCAGGTCGAGGTAGTTCACTGCCACCGAACTAATCTCGCCTGTGAAGTGTAGATTAAGATTGTTGTTGTTTAGATGGGCTATATAGTCTTTGGCACTATTGGCAGACCCTCTCCAGACTATAAAAAGGTCGTCAATGTACCTGTGCCAGGTCACTATGTTGGCTGTCCATACGGCATTAGTGGGGGACCGGACCACCTGCTCCTCCCACCAGCCCACGAACAAGTTCGCGTAGCTGGGGGCGAAGCAGGTACCCATCGCGGTCCCCGACACCTGCCTATAGAGGTCACCTTGGAAAAGAAATATGTTGTTATATAGGCAGAACCGTATGAGCTCAATTAGCATCTTACTATGTTCTAGTAGTTTGATCGCCCTTTTATTCAGGAAATATTCCACCGCCTCCAGTCCCAGTTCGTGGTCTATGCATGTGTATAGTCCTGTGATATCCAATGTTATAAGGACAAACGATGACTCCCATCTAACATTTTCAATGCATGAAATGAAATCTTTAGTATCTCTTATATAAGAGGACAACTGTAGGACAAATTGAAATAAAAAATGATCCACAAAGACAGACAACTTTTCTGTTAGACTGCCCAATGATGAGACTATGGGTCTGCCAGGTGGATTTACTTTGTCCTTGTGAACCTTGGGCAAATAATAGTATGTTGGAATTATAGGATTGATAGCTCTCAGAAAGAGAAACTCCTCCATAGTTAGCATCAGTTTGTCCTGCCATTTTTTAATCATTTGATGGTACTCATTAATGCTCTCCTCATATCTCTTCTTGGTTGTCAATTCGTAATTATGTGTGTCAGTCAATTGACGTAGGGCTTCCCTCACATATTGTTCCCTCGGTATCAGGACAATGTTACCCCCTTTGTCGGAGGGTTTGTATACTACTGCCGGATCCTTTTGTAGTTCTCTTAGGGCTTCTTCTTGGGCTTTAGTCAGGTTGCGTTTTGTAGTTCTATGGTTGTCTTTCTCTCGCAATTGAACGAGATCCTTTATCACCGATTCAGAGAAAACATCAATTGCATCTTGAGGCACCACCGTGCGAGCAGCACCCGCCAGCGAGTGATCCGTTTCGAAAGGTGCATTGGAGCAGGCATATATATATATATATAAATATAAGATAAAATAAAATAAACAAAAATATGGTACTTAGGGGTAGGAGACAGGTGTATATAACCAAATGTTTCTGCTGTCAGTACAAATGGCATATGATGAAATATGTTTTGTGGATGGTAACTCCTATTTTATTTTATGTTTTATTTGGCGTGATATTTGCATGCCGTTGCCACTGGGGTCTGGGCTCCTGAATAGGCGATTTCAACACCAGGTATGAAGGGTGGGTTCCTCACGGGAGGGTGTGGAAAGGGTCATAGGGGGGTTAGGAAATTTGTAAAATTGTCCTTGTATTGTGCAAGATTGCTTTTTCGTGTTAATTGCTCTAGATGTTTGGTAAGATCAGTTTTGTATGAGTGGATCAGTTAGCATAAAATGTCTCTCCTGGAACGTCAATGGTTTAGGATGCAGCAGGAAACAATGGAGGGTCTGTGAGTATTTAAGGAGTACGGAAGCCCATCTCATTTTGGTACAGGAAACACATTTAGAGGCAAAATTATGTGAACAAGCCTTCCGTACATTGGGGTGGGTTCAGGATTTATTATGTTCACATCAGACAGGTTGCACCAGAGGTGTTGCCATAATCATTAGATCGAACAAAGGAATTAAGGTCCAGAAATGGGAAACAGACAATCCAGGTAGATGGCTAGTGGCGGCTCTCTCTATAGCTGGTTTGGCCTTTACGTGTGCAGTGTATTACGGCCCGAATGAGGATGATTCAGGTACCATTTTAAAATTGAATGGATGCCTATTACAGTACCCTGCCCCGGTTATCTTAGGGGGAGATTTTAATTTGGTTTTTGATGGGCAGGTAGATCGGACCTCAAGGGCTAAATATTGTGTTCCAACTAAAACTTTAATATCATTGAAGAATATTATGAAGGATCATAATCTATTGGATATTTGGAGAGTGAAAAAATCCAGTTCAAATAGAGTATTCCTTCTACAGTAAGAAATATAAGCAATTTTCAAGAATAGATTTTTTTGGGGTGGATCAATCCTTGCTTTCCAATACTGTCTCGGCCACTTATACCTTGGTGGGCCTTTCCGACCATTCAGTGGTCGAACTTGTTCTTAGTTTAAGACTTCCGAATACAGTAACTAGATGGACACTCGATAGATCACTCCTCACGGATGACAAAGTGAAGGTCCTAGTAAGTGCGGGAATAACTGATTTTTTTCATTTTAATCTTGGTTCCGCCACAGCACAAATGGTTTGGGAGTCCTTCAAAGCTTATTTAAGAGGCCTGTAAGGCTCGCAAATGTCATACAGGACGTAAATTCGTAAGAGAGAAGAAATAGAAGATATTAAAGCTATAAAAGATAAAGAATTAGATTTACAAAGGGCTGCTTTGGTAGATAGGGAGAGGATTCCCAAACTTGAGAGAGAACTGCTGGAATTACAAGCAGCGTTTAGCGCAAGGTGCGATAAGATTAATAAAGAAAAATGGGAGGCCAGCAGGCTGAACAATTTTGAGTATGGAGAAAAGTGTGGAGCTCTCCTAGCCTGGAAATCAAGGGTGGATAGGGTTAGGAATAATATAAAGGCTGTAGTACAAAGGGAATCTGGCTTATCAACTTCGCAGGATGAATTGATTAGAGATGGGGCCATGGGGTTTATGTCTACTTTATATCAAGAGGATACTAGAGTTGGATTGGGTGAGGTAGATGAATGGCTCAATTTGGGTAATCTGCCTCAACTGACAGAGACAGAGAAAATATATTTAGCCAGCAAAATTAAAGAGGGCGAAATACAGGAACAATTAAAGAAAATGAGCAGAGGGAAAGCCGCTGGCCCAGTTGGGCTCCCGATAGAAATTTATTCTGATAATCCTGAAACGGTTGTTCCCGTCCTTAAGATACTTTTTAATAGTATCCTTTTACAAAGAGAGCCTATCCCCCCATCTTGGTCGGAGGCTACAATAACCTTGCTAGTTAAACCAAACAAAGACCCACAAAAAATGGAGTCGTACAGACCAATTTCGTTGTTAAACTCGGATCTAAAAATTTTCTCTGGGATACTGTCTACTAGATTGGCGAGATCCATTAAAACAATTGTACACCCTGACCAGAGAGGGTTTATACCAGGGAGGCAGCTCAACGAACTCACGTTTCAGGCTTTAGGAGCAATAGATTATGCTGAAGTGAAAGGGCTGCCGCTTGCCATTATAGCAATAGATGCAGCCAAGGCCTTTGATCGGGTTAATTGGGGGTACCTTTGGGCCTCTTTGAGGAAGTTCGGCTTCCCTCTATTGTTTATAGAGGCGGTTAAATCCTTATACTCTGGACCTCGTGCAAAAGTCTTAGTGAATGGGGGGCTATCGGACTGGTTCAATATCACTAGAGGTACAAAGCAGGGTTGCCCCTTATCCCCATTATTGTTTAATGTTTATATAGAGCCTTTCGTTTGTACACTTAGAAGAGATAATACAATCATTCATTTTAAAATCGGCGAACTGGAGTTGAAAACCGCACTGTATGCTGATGATCTTTTATTATATACCTCTAATCATGTCGAGGCAACCCCGCGGCTTTTTGAACTAGCGGAGGAATTCGGAAGAGTCTCGGGATATAAAGTTAATAAGGAAAAAACGGATATAATGGGCTGGAACAATTTAATCCCGATAGAAGGGGCCAAACAAAAAATCAGATACTTAGGAATATTTTTAACTCAGAAATTAGCTGATATTTCTAAAACTAGTTGGTTGCAGGTTGTCAAGGAAGCTTGTAAGTTAATGTTGAGATGGGGAAGTATCCCACTTAATATTTACGGGAGAGTAAATCTCGTTAAAACGATTATCCTCCCAAAAATCACGTTTCTTTTTAATTCTATCCCATTACTTTTTAACTATAAGGATATCGCCTCTCTTCAAGGAAAGATAAGTTCGTTTATATAGGCCACTAAATCGCCCAGGATAGCGTGGAAGAAATTGAGGAGGGGTTTGAATGTAGGGGGACTGGTTCTACCTGACTTGCTAATATACTGCCATGCCTTTCACTTTATGAATTTTAGAATTCTAGTTAATAAATTGGACTCTTCCTCACAAGGGTGCCTTTTTCAGGCTCTATTACATGATCAACCACAGGGTCTCGAGTGTTTCCTTCTTAAATTTGGAGACCAAAAATTCTTTAAAAAGGTCCGCCTTAAGATTTTACAAACAGCACTTAAGAATTGGGGATTTATTCGGAAAACTCTCGGGATCCCTTATTTCAATCTACACGCCCCAATCTGGGATTCCCCAGGCACTCCTGAATGTCTCCTAGATCAACTATCTCAGCCTCTTAAATTAGCGGGGGTCAAAATATGGGGAGACTTGTCTTGTGAGTCCAGGCTTATGGATTGGGAGTCTCTAGCAAATCTAACGAATGGATCCCTAACTAGGTTTAAGTTTTACCAACTGTCTGCATGGTGGGTTAGACAATCTTGGGGATCGACAGTGGATTTCCCAATCTTGGATTCTATTTGTAGGGTGGGAGGCTGGAAACGGGAAGTCTCTTTTTGGTATCAAACACTGGTTGGTTTTGGGGACAGTTTAACTTTAGAGGTAGAGAAACTTTGGGGCAATGGCTTAATAGGGAATACGGAGGAGATACAAAAAATTTGGAGAGACTCGTTTTTTATGTCTCAGAGAATTATTAAACCCGCTAATTTGAGGAGAAACCATCTGTTTACAGCTTATAGGGTTTATTGGACTCCGGCTAAACTGTCCAGGGTATCATCAGACAGTTTTTTTGTCCAAGATGTAAATTTCCGGCAGCAGATGATACCCATATGTTTTTGGACTGTCCTAAGATCTCCTGCTATTGGAGGTCCGTTTGCCGTTTTCTTGAAGAGCTCTTATGTGTACCAATTATCTGTTGTCCCAGACTGATCTTTTTTGGTATTTTACCTGGATATAATACGAATATTGCTGCACAACTCGTGTTTTATGTGATTGTCATTGCCAGGAGAGAAATCTGTAGACAATGGAAGTCTGAGATCCCTCCTAAATTTGCCGACTGTTTGAGAAATATTATGTGGATTAGCCAGTCAGATATTGCGTGTGATCAAAGGAGTACGGAGACGTTCTGGTCTCCACTTTTGGCTTGGTTAAAGAAAGATTGATGGTTCCAATGATTAAGCCAGGGGTTTGTGGTCCATCCTCTCCTAGCACCAACGGGATTCCCAGTGGTAAACGGAAATGGGTAAGGAGACAGCCCTTCTCTGGGGGAATCCAGTGGCTGCACATAGGCCCCGAGGGCAGGAAACGAGATGGCCGGTGTGGAGGGCCTGGATAGTTCCCATCTAGAGCAATCACTATCTGGCGTATGTATGAGGGCAAACATTTTTAAAAAAAAAAAAAAGACTTGTGCACCACTCTCCGAAGTCCAAGATCATCGCACCTACTCCGATGCCGGTCATGCTGTGCGGCTGCAAGAACCATCGCATTGTGGGACCGCAGTCGGAGAGGTCGACACAGCACCATTGCCGCTGCTCCATCGAGAGCTGATTCCTTTCCGAATCTCCATTCATCACAGTGGGGCACCAAGTCTACAGCAACACCGGGGCCGCAGTAAGAAAGCGATGCATCACCTCCCCACACAGTAAGAAACCAATGCATCACCTCTTCGTCTGTGAGAAACCGACGCATCACCTCCCCTGCGTGGCACTAAGGAACTGACAAATCACCTCCCCTGGAGCAAGGAACTGACCCATCACCTTACCTGAGCGTAAGGAAATAATGCATCACCTTCCTTGCAACTGCTTTTGCTTATGATTTTGATGCATCCAAGGTACTTTGTGTTGCAAATGCTGTACCTATAGTTTGCTATACACAGAACTGTTTTACCTTTTTTAAAGTAATATCTTGATAACTGTGTATTGGATTTTTGTCGTTTTGGTCTTCTTTGGTTTAGACAAAGATTAATAATTTTTCTGAACTGGTGTGGTGCCCATTTGTAGTGTTTGCACAAATGGTTTACACACTGACTCTGAGATAAGCCTGCCTTCTCGTGCTAAGCTACCAAGGGGTGAGCAGGGGTTGTCTAAGGTAGTAACTCCTTTACCCTGACTAGAAGCAAGGGTCCCTTTCAGTAGCGGCTCCACTGCAATGGCAGAGGAGCCTCTCCCCACTACCTGGCTCAGAGGCAGCAAATGCAAATAAAACGTTGCTGTATTGTTTTATTTTGCATTTGCTGGCTCTTAGCAAGCGCTGTGACGGAAGTGGCCCTTAGGGGCCAACCGGGTTATTTACAACCACCTGCTATGCCTTCCCAAGTAATGAAGAGTCGGTCAGACAGTAGAGAATACAAACAGGTTTTTATTAGCAATACTCTGCAGAGGAGTCCAATCTGACCTGCACCCTAAGATGTCTGCCGAGGGACTGGCCCCCAACGGTCTGCAATGAATAATAATTCCACCCAAGAAGCCTCCAACCCCACCCACAGTGGAAAGTTACCGGCCTGGGCCAAACATGAACAAAGGAGGCACAGAAGGATGGGCTACCACCTGCCAGATAAGTATAGTCAAGGTTACCGAGCTGAGTCTCAGCATCTCCTAATGTGGGAGCAGAATTGCACACTCGGATAAGTATACGAGAGCAGAATGGCCTATTCATTAGTAAGTCGGGAAGCAGCCTTAAACAGCGGAATAAATAATAACAAAATACAATTTTCTGCTGAGGCAAGCAATACGAATAATGAGGCCCAGTTCAAGCCCAGGCTAAGTAGCCTAATAGGGATTACGAAATACAAAATTGAGTCACACTCGCTAACTAAAGCTTGCACGTTATAGGGATAACTCAGTGGGTTGCATAAAGTAAATATAAACGGTGTCTATTTAGCCACACACTGCTAACATAATATAACATGAAACGAATGCACAGCAGGAATGGGGTTTTCAAACCTAACATACCTTCCTTTTAGCATGGGTGGCTAAATGCTTTATTGAGGCTATCCGGTAGGGTCTTTACACTTCTAAGGGTGAAGAAAGAAAATGCATAGTCACTCAAGTTACAAGGGAGAATAAGGCAGCACATGAGTATGAAAATCTACTTAGTATTAAAAAATGCCTTCATTGATGAGCATCATGTCCTGTATACCCTGCATCATCATAGTAGAGAGCTTATTATCACATCCTGACAATTTAGGGGTAGGGATGGGGGTGAGCTTGCTCACATAATAGGTGCAACAGGCTGGAAGACAATTGATACATAAGCAACATGTAAAGATGACGTGTGCGTTAGCTACTAAGAAAAGTAGTATCATCTAACCCAATGATGTCAGCAGATCCCAGAACTACCCTGTGAGGGACCATAAACTATTATCCTGATGGATATCTGAAACAAGCCCGTGTAATTATTACTGTATTGCGGAGTATACATTAGGGGCGTTATCAGGAATGTAAACACAACAACTGCTGCCGATGACAAGGCAGGCTCCACCCCTATCAGCAAGAATGACGTCTAAAACCATCCTGTTTTGAAGAGCAACGAGCCTCGTAGCCTGAAGCTCAACTGTAAGATTAGTATACCTGCAGTAGCATTAATAACTCCCTCAACTACTCTCACAAGGCGACAAATATTACGAGAATTGAACATGGGGCCCCAGAACGGCAGAATGCTCTTCATTATGTCAGTAAATTGCTGTAGGGAAGTATTTGTTTGATCTATATCCTTTGGATTGACAACTCTTCTGACCAGATGCAAATATAGATCCCTACATTGTAGCCTATGACCTTTGTGATAATTAGGCGGTGCAATGTAAACGGGGGTAAAAGAAAACAAACATAACACTGTCCAGACTATCCCCTGGGAAGCCACGTATAAGCCTGTTCCCCACAAACGAGGTATACATTTGGAGGTGTAAGCAACGGTGAGCTACTAGTAGTGTTCAATCGGTATGTGTAGTTACAACTGCTCTGTCCTACTGGAATGTTTCCTGAACCTTCAACACAGAAACTAGCCTCTGTATTGATCACAGGGACGGGCATGGCTTTGTTTTCAGTGATATTTCGTTCCTGGAAACATTTAAAATATTCAGGAACATTAAATCCTTGAAAATCCAGCATTTCATTTTGTAACCAAGTGACATTCTTATTAGCTTCGAAAATGTTCATACAAACTTCTGGATGTAGGGTACCCTTCATTGCCATCTACTCCAGGTGTATATCCTTGATGTACCACTACATACTCCAACTCTGTTTCATAATCAGATTGTCCCATGTTCATAGCGTCAGCATGATAGTGCATGTATACCATGGAAAGCAACTGGAACCAGGCCTCACAGCTACCCAAGTATGACAGGCGCAATGACACCAGCAAATCATTCTTGCGCATAACTGAGGGAAGTAACCCACACACCCAACAATGTGTGGCATTAGTGGTACTGTGTACCTGATGAAGCATCTGCAGAAAAGCGTTTTCGACATAAGTCTGTCTATGTCTCTCTTTATGCTGGGCCAGTGTAACAAACAAATGCTCAGGTGGAGCCGTGGTAGTCCCTATCAAATTGTGTACAGGATGATGTTCTTCTAAATACCACACCACCCTGAATAGTGTTATCATTACCATGAGAAGGACCACTACTACTCTACTCCCAGTAGACCAACTAATCGACACAGGACCACTCTGCTGTAATGGTGGAGCCACCAGGGGCTGTTCCTCCTTCATGACTGCACGGCCAAATGAGTACGCAGAAAGAAACCTTAGGAATTGGAGCCACAAAAATACAAGCGACCAGAGGGGCACAAGTCACCCAGTGTCCTTCAGAGTCTCTCTGGTAGACTCCTATTGTTCATCAACGACGGTGTTATGAAGCACTCCCACGGGGGAGCTGCGCGATTGCAGCCCCTGCTGGAAAACAAATCCTCTTCTTTAAGGATAGGGCAGTGCATCAGTGTAGCTCACTCTAATCTAAAGCAGGCACCTTAGACATAGCACCTACGTCCTAATTTCAAGTCCTTCCCTAACTCCTGGACTGTCCTAGAGGTACACTGTCCTTCTGTCGGGGCCACTGGTTATACCTGGTGACTCCAGGCACTGTCTCGTCAACAAAAAGGGGATGAAACTCAGGGTCAGGTGGGCATTGAGACTCAGATTCTTGTGTACAAGATGTGGGAGAATCCTTATCTCTGGGGGGACTGCCTCAAGCACGGCCGTGTCGCTTTCTTTGTCTGTCTGTGCCCACCTCAATTGGGCGTCAGAGAAGAGAACAAAACAGGGCACTCTCTCCCCTTCCTGGACAGCCATGCCGTCAAGGACCCACTGGTCATACGGAAGTGGGAGAGGGATCCTCTTGATGTGGGATTCATGCAGCCAGTGCTTCTGGCCTTCATGCTTTACTGCAGTGCGGGTGGCGAGGAGGACCAACAGTGGCACTTTCCACAGGGGCTCCTGGCAGCTCTTTCGCTGGAAATTCTTCGCCAAAATGTAGTACCCGGGCTGTAGCTGATGCCCCTCTGGTACTGGTTGCAGCATGGTGTCAGTCTGTTGGTGGATAGAACGAAGATCTTTAGTTAACTCATACAGATAGTCCACAAACAGGGGGTACTCTATCTCGGAAAAGTGTTTGGATCTTGGGACGTCCCAGACATTGGAGGGGCACCCAAAGACCACCTCGTACGGGGACAACCCTGTTCTAGAATGCGCTGTCACTCTGGTAGATAACAAAGCCAAAGCTAGAGCATCGGGCCATCGCAAACCTGTACTTTCTTGAATCTTTGCTAATTTCAGTTTGAGAGTCCCGGGGTATTTTTCAATGAGATCTGCTGACTGGGGGTGGTTAGCTGCATGGAACTTCTGTTTAATGTGCAGATCCTCACACACTAATTTGATAACCTTTGAATTGAAGTGACTTCTGTTGTCACTCCAAATCAAACGTGGCAAGCCAAAGCGTGGGAAGAACTCTTTTAGAAGAGCCTTTGCCGTTGCTATGGCCGTGTTCTCTGTAGTTGGGTAAGCTTCAATCCATTTACTGAATGCACAAATCATGACTAACATACTTCAAATTGTTCACTCATTCCATTTTGATGAAATCCAACTGGAGGACCTCAAAAGGGAAGGAAGGCGTTGCAAAGTTACCTCCAGGTGTAGGAGTGCCTTTCCCAGGATTTTGTTTCATACAAATAATTAACCCTGGGCGTAGTTCGCGGAGTAGCACTTCGTGAAGCTACGCAAAGTGCAGTTCGCACTACGCGAGCTACGCGTAGCACTGCGCGAACTGCGTAGTGCCTTGTTCGCACTGTGCCAGATGTCGTTTTCAATGATTGCACAGGGCGGACAAGCAACCGGCACTGTGCAATCATTGAAAATGGCATCTTGCACAGTGCGAGCTGTAGTTTTCTGCTGCTCGAGTAGATTTTTACTCGAGCGGCAGCTTTCTCAACGCGAACTGGTAGTTTCTCATCGCGAGCGGTCGCGAGCAAACGCGACCACTCGCAATGAGAAACCTGACCTCCTCGCGTTGGGAATCTCGCCGGGAGGTTTATTTTCCATGCTCGCGATCGCCAACTTGATGTTGCTGATCGCGAACAAGGAAAAAGTCTCGCCGGGATGTCATTTTGCTTGCTTGCGGTCGCCAACTTGACGTTGAGGACGGCGAGCAAGCAAAAAATGACCGCAGCACTATGCAACACTACGCTACGCGTGTTCGCACTGTGCTACGTGCAATTCGCGTAGTGCGAAGTAGCGCGAACTTCGCAAACTACGCGAGCGTAGCGTAGTGCTTTGCCCAGGCTTACAAATAATGCAGTGCTCCACCAGGTGTGTGGCTACCTTAGGGATATTATCGTTCTGCCATACTGGGTCCAGTAGCTTACATATTCCTTTGGCACTAATGTGTGCTGGGCTGTGGGCCATGGTAGCAACAAGAAGCACGTAGGCATTAGGCAGCAACCAGCTCTATTTCCCAGACAGGTCAGTCCAGCTCCTATCCTCGTCCAAATGCCCTGTACACCCCTCCCATATTGCTAATTCATCTACGGTCGCCTCACTCTGTATTTCCCTCACATTTTCTAATGTGTCCTCGGACATTCCATTGTCTGGGACCTGCCACAAACATATTTTTCATCTTCGATCTAGTTGTCTCCTTAGCTGTCTGATATGCAAATGCATTTCCCCTTCCAACATCATCTGTTACTGTTTTGTGAGCACTGCATTTTATTATTGTCAACTTATCAGGAAGTGTCAATGCTGACAACAGTCTATGTATCAATGGACCATGCTGTATTCGCAACCCATGCGAGGTCAAGAACCCTCTCTCCGCCCAGAGGCACCCAAAATTATGGGCCACCCCAAAGGCATACTGGCTGTCGAAGTAGGCATTGACAATCAGTCCCTCACTCAACTCACAAGCCCTAAGGAGAGCAACCAACTCTGCAGCTTGGGCTGATTGGTATGGATACAGGATGTCTCAACTATAGTGTGTAATGTTGTGATTGCATAAGCTGCAGTGGTAGTGCCATCTGGTAGTTTGAAACAAGAGCCATTAACATATAGTTTCCCTTGGGGGTCGGATAAGGGAACATCAGTCAGGTCTACCCGACCTTTCGTTTCATCCTCAGTCCAAAATAAACAATCATGGACATCATTGTCCTTTGCTACTGAAGGGAGGGGTAGTAACGTCGCTAGGTTCAGAGTAGCACATCGTTTGATGGAAATGTGCGGAGCAAACAAGGTTAATTCATATCCAGTCAGACGCGCACTAGCAAGGTGCTGCGTCTTTGTCTTATTCAATAGCGTATCCACAGCATGAGGTACCATTACTGTGAGATCAGTATCAAGGACGAGCCCTGCCGATTGTCTGATAGAAACTGCCACCAACGTACCAGCTCTCAGGCAGCTCTGGAAAGCTCTGGCAATGTTATCAAGAATAGCAGAGAAATAAGTGCAGGGTCTCTGCTTACCACCGAAACCCTGTGTCAGAACAGAAAGCGCGCAACCATCCGCCTCGTGTGCATAGAGCACAAAAGGATTCTGGTAATCAGGAGTACAAAGCACAGCAGCAGAGCAAAGCGCAACCTTTAATTGTTCAAAAGCTTGCTGCCATGCAGATGTCCAATGCAAGGGTTCATGCACTCTTTTGGTGGTCAGGTAAATGAGGGGTTTTGTTAGTAAGGAATAATTAAGGATCCACTGACCACAATACGAAGTTGCACCAATGAAGCTTACACCTCGCATTGGGTCTTAGGAACAGGCATATTAGTAATAGCATCTATGTGTTCAGGTGTTAGTCTGGGACCCTCCTTCGACAGTAGGTGACCGAAATAGGTGACCTCCTGTCGACAATATTGAAATTTTGGAAGAGATACCTTGTGTCCATGGTGTGCCAAATGCAACAATAATTTAACTGTGGCCTTTTTACAACCATCTTCATTGTCTGAAGCCACAAGGAGGTTGTCAACGAACTGCAACAGCACATTACCAGGGGGAAGTTCCAAAGAATCCAATTGATCTTTCAAAGCTTGGCTATAGATAGTAGGACTTTCTGTATAGCCCTTGTGGTGCATGGCAGAATCTAAAGCTCCTTCTGGCTATTGCAAATCCAAACATATATCGTGCATGGCAGAATCTAAAGCTCCTCCTGGCTATTGCAAATCCAAACATATATCTGCTATCTGTATGGATTGGAATGCTGAATAAAGCATTCTTCAAATGTATCACAGAAAATAATTTTGCTGACAGGGGAATCATGGGTACTGGGGAATTGCTATTTTATTAACCTCTGTAAGGTCAATTATGAAGTGGTAAACATCTGGGTGGGCATCGGAAGAATCCAAAGGTGTCTTTTTAAGAATAGGAAGAATAGTGCTATTACACACATTTGCCACTGTCTCCTCAACCACACCAGACTTAATCAAATCCTATATTATTTGCAATAAGGAATTAGTTCAAGCCCAGCCTGAGCAGCCTACTAGGGATTACAAAATACAAAATGGAGTCACACTCGCTAACTAAAGCTTGCACGTTTTAGGGATAACTCAGTGAGTTGCATAACCTAAGTACAAACGGTGTCTATTTAGCCACACATTGCTAACCTAATATAACATGAAACGAATGCATAGCAGGAATGGGATTTTCAAACTTAACAGCTGTAGGCAGGGGTGGGGTCTAGTCATGGGAGAGGGGAAGAGGAGTACTACGTGCACTCCACTCCCTAAGTGCTCATTTGTGCTTGGTCGGCCATCTCAGGCCGATTAAAACACACATGCACATTTAGGTTTTCTCTAGCACAGCTGCATTGAGCAGCCAGGCTGTAGAAACTCCCACAAACTCCTTCGACTGAGCAGGGAGTCTTTTGAGCCTGCTCAGGCCAATCCCCATGCTGCTCTGCAGCACTGGGATTGGACGGAAGTCTGTCCCAGGGGCTTATGTGACTCAGGAAGAAGAGGAGAGGCAGAACAACACTGGAAGGGCTGGAGGCTGAAGGTTGAACCACCCCGCGCTACCCCTCCCACCTCACCACACTTTATTTGTGGGGGCCACCACTGGTCCCGCTTTTGGACAAAGGTACAAACCATTGCCAACTACTAGAGACCTCCATTTCTAACAGGCTAATAAATAAACTGTGTTTAGAACTATGCATATAAAAGAAGCTACAGTTGATTCCATGGGAAGAGGGACACCTCACCCCCAAGTCAAGCCGTAAGAGGGAACAACCAATCCATGAAAAATGCAGAAATAGCAGACTGGACTTCCACACCCTGGACAATCGTCCTGCACGAAGTAAAGTCTGCCCAAAATGTGGCAAAGCGAAACATTTACCCACAATGGTCAAGGTGCACTCAAATTATGTAATATTAACGCAATAGATAATTAATTCAAACAGTTGAAACTAATTAAACTAACAGTGCTGCAACAAGCCCTGCCCATATCCATGGAACAAATTCAAAATGAGCCAGATCACATAGGTGTACTAGACTCAGCATACACAGCTCGTGCTTCATAGTAAACATAATCAATCAAGATATACCAAATTACGAAAATGATACAATACAATTAAAGTTAAGACAAATAATGCATTAATACATGATTGTTTAATCAGTTACTTGTAGGCTTGCCGTGTTGTTACAAATATTACAACACATTTGAATATGATGGAAAAGTGACATTCTTAACTTAAGAGGATATTCATGGTTGAAAAACATGATCCAATGCATTACAGGTGAGAACACCCTTCATCAGGGGTAACTGTAGATTTGAGAAAGAAAATAAGTTTAATGATATTAAATGAAACGAACATGCCCAGGTTAAAAACCGGATAACTTTCCTAAAAAGAAAAAAAAGAAAAAAGAAAACAAAAACAACCAGCCAAGGTCCTAAAACTCATTACGAAATACAAATCATGCAGCGATTGTCTGCATTCATCCAAGCAAACATGACAGAATTAAACAGTGTTGCAGGCTGCAGTGAGCAACAAAAAAGGATGGAGAAATTACGAGAAACCATAATCTACCTCTGTGGTGAAATAAAAATGTGGAAGGAAGCAAGGGTAACATTTGGAGGGCATTAACCAGCATTCAATAGCCCTAATGAAAAATAATTCAAAATATTGGCAGAGTTCCACAATTATGAGAAATAACAAACTTATGGTGATTGTACTCAGATTACAACCATGCATGAAACCCATCTGTGTAAAGTGAAGAATGGTGATTAAATCTGAAAAGTTAGACACATATGGTGAATATCTGCAACCATGAACAACGTTTGTAATCATGAAACAACAAGCCACAGGAAAATCATATAGATGATGAGAGATGACATGCTTCGATCAAGAGAAATTATATAAAGGAGTCCCCTAAAAATGGCAAGTGAATGATACTATAAAATAAATAATGATAAGTGACACAAACACCATCTCTGTGAAAAAAAGAAACAAAATACCTGGAGAGGTAAACGGTAAACGCGGTGTTTGGTGGTAGCCAGAAACTGAACCCCAGTTTCAATTATTTGGCTCTGTGAACTGTAATACATAATTAGTGAATCTGAAGATGACATAATAGTGATGTACCTGAACAATGCAATCAGTTCAACCCCTTGTAAAACTCTGCAATGCCCAAGAGGTGTGCTGAATGTTTAAAAATGCTTTCTTTGAGAACCAAATTGAATGTTTTTAGATATGTGTTCTCGAAGGAGGGTCTCCAAGTTGACCCACGGAAAGCACAAGCAATACAAAGCACAACTGTCCCGTAGAACATCATGGAGGTAAGGACTTTTCTGAGGATTGAAACATAATATCGGTGATTTCTTCCTTACCTCACCAGAATTTCAGAGCCACTCAGGAATGCTAAGTCACAATGGGACTGGATGACAGAGGTTGAAGCATCAAAGGGACGCTGCTTATGGATGCTACAATGGCTTATCTCAACTGGGAGAATTACCCTGAACTGATACCAGCCTGATAGGCCGTAGGGTGGCACTGACACAAGAATATAACTGAGTTTGGCCTTCCCAAGTGATGTCATCTTACAAAGCCCTGCTACACCCTTATTAAATATGACCTGCGGTTGATCTCCCCCTTGGTGGAAGCCTGGCTGTTGGCAGTGTTTAGACATAAAAAGGGATCTCTCACAGTTTTTGTTGTGAGGCAGGAGCCTCAGGAGCCTACAGCTCCCAGCGATGGAAACGGGATCATCATCACTCTGCCCCCTGGGGTGCTCATAAGCGGCATGGGTCTCCCACAGCACGGGACATCCGTTTCTTTAATTCCAGTGTTGGTGGTGAGGCAGACCCTCAGGAACCTACAACTCCCAGCGACGCCCACAGGATAATCATCACTCTGCGCCCAGAGGAGCTCATAAGCAGGGAAGGTCTACCACATTGCGGGATGCCCATTTCTTTTCTTCCAATGTTTGTGGCAAGGCAGGAGCCTCGAGAGCTTACAACTCCCAGCGATGCCCACGGGATAATCATCACTCTGCGCCCGGAGGCGCTCATAAATGGTGCGGGTCTCCCGCAGCGCGGGACGCACCCAGGCGCAGCCCAGGTCAAGGGCCGGCCCGTCCGTGCCCGTCAGAGCCCAGAGGAGGCTGAGCTGGGCCATCCCTCTAACTCCTGCCACTTGGGGGTACTTTCAGCAAGGACTGTGAACTTCTATAAGTAACTGTCTTTTAAGCTGGAGGAAATAAGCCTTGCCCTGGCCTAGTGTAGTCATGCGAAATCGCCAGGACCGTATGGGGCGCCTATTGATTTCTTCTTAGAATACCAAGATCTATGGGCACCTCTGTTAACTAATGTATTCAATGAACTTTCCAAGAGAGGCCCACCCCCATCCTGGAGACCAAGTAGTATAGTCCCAATTTATAAAAAAAGGGGATAAATACTGTCCTCAGAACTATCGGCCAATCTCCCTTCTAGAATACACTGCTAAACTCCTGGGGTGGGTCTTATTGAACAGGTTAGAAGACTGGTCAAGAGAAAATAACATCTTGATGCCATCCCAATATGGATTCCAGAAGGGAAGAGGTACCATTGATCAATGCCTAAACTTAAGCTTGATCATCTCAAAATATACAAGAGCAAAGAGAGGGAATATATGCTTGGCCTTTATGGACGTCTCGGCAGCTTTTGACTGTGTAACCCACTCAAAAGATCCCAGGCTGATTACCCTTGTATGCCAAATGTACTTACAGGTGATGAGGTCTGTCCACTATGGAAGGGATGGGGAATGCACCAGATCTTTCAAGATCATGAGAGGAGTCAGGCAATGCTGCGTTTTCTCGCCCCATTCTTATTTTCACTCTATACATTCTATACCTGACCAATGTTTTAGACTCGGTTGCACCTCTACAGCTTAAAAGACTGTCCAACAAACTCTCCAAACCCTGTTTCAAGGACAGTCTTAATTCCGAGAGAAGGAATCTAAGACTTGCGGAAAGATTGTGGCGAGTATATTCCTCCCTCGAACATCTCTACCATCTGAGATCCCTAAGAAGCATGTACAACAAACGCATCAGATGCTCAAAGGCCACCTTCTTCCGAAATCAACTAGAGCAAGCAAAAAACCGTCCCAGAAAACTGTTCGAACTCATCAAGTCCCAAGCGAACAGTCAGCCTAATTCATCGCCTCAGGGGCAAGGGCCACTACCGAACTGTGATGAATTTGCTGACTTCTTCACGGAAGAGACCACTAAGATCGAAGCTGAACTATGCTCTGCACTGGAACAACTGTTATTCAGGCTGCTGAACAACCTCCCGCCCACTGGGTTGCCTGTCACGTCCCCAGCGCAGCCCTACCTCCCCAAAAACAATGCATCCTGGAGCCTGTTCCAATCCTTGGATGAAAACACCATACGCAAAACGCTGGCTACCCTGAAACTGTCTAATCACTACAGTGACCCCCTACCATCGAACCTCTTCTCCAAAGTTAGAACCTCCTTACTCCCACTTTGGACTGAGATCGTCAATGCATCACTTCGACAAGGTGCTATTCAGGATTGCCTAAAAGCGTATCCTAAAGAAACCAACTGCAGATCACTCAGACCTTCACAACTTTTGCCCAATCACTAACATCCTCACGTTCGCTCATCTCCTGGAGAGATGTGTTCTCGCCCAACTCTGCAACCAAATCGACCACTTCCAACTCCTGGACCAGTGCCAATCTGATTCTCGTCCGGGTCATAATACAGAATCTGCGATAACTCACCTTGTCGATGATGCGCTAAGAATGTTGGATCAAAATGAATCTTGCCTTCTGATCCTTCTCGACCTTTCGTCAGCATTTGACACCGTCAAGCACAATAACCTAATTGACCTCCTGGAACATAGAATGGGGCTGGCTGGGCCTGTACTAAACTGGTTCTCCTCATTCCTTCATGACAGATCCCAAAGCTTCAAGGTGAACCAGTCCCTCTCTCATCCTTCGCCGGTCACGCTGGGGGTCCCCCAGGGTTCAGCGCTCTCGCCCACGCTCTTCAACCTGTTCATGGAGCCTTTGACAGAAATTCTGAAATCATCCAGAATTCACTATCAAATGTATGCGGATGACGCCCAACTATACCTAAAGATCGCCTCCCTTGTAGACATCCGGTCCCTCAATTCAGTCCTTCTGGAAACTCAATGCTGGTTTAAACACTCTCAAAACAGAATTCCTGCTTATCGCACCACACAAACAATCTTTGGTCATTGAAAAATGGTTGAACCATCTCACTGCTCTTAACTGTAAGCTGCACCTTGTTGATTCTGCAACCTTTCTAGGAATTATATTAGATAAATGTCTGAACATGCAGAAGCACATCAGCTCCCTCTCAAGCAAAGCAAACTTCCAACCCAGCATTCTAAGGAAACTCAAACCATACCTCCCTGCTCATGACCTAAAGGTGGCAGTGCAAGCCTAAGTGACATCAAAGCTGGACTATGGTAGCGCAACCCTTTGCGGCCTACCTTGAGTGAAGAGTGATTCTCTTAGGGCTGCACTCAATTCTGCTGCTAGGCTCGTAACAGGCACCAAAAAATACAACCATATCACCCCTGACCTTTTGTCCTTGAACTGGCTGCCATATGAAGCTCGGATACAATTAAAAATTGCCTGCATGGCACAAGAAAAAAACATATAATCGAGCCTTCTCTGGTATAGCACCAAGGATTTGGAACTCCCTCCCCCTGAAGTCAGGGTCAACCCATCCAATGTCCTCTTCAAAAACGAAGTCAAAGGGTCCTTGATGAAGACATTTCTGCCTCTGACTGGCTTTTCAAGTGGTTACTGAGGTCACAGTCATAGTTCTATTGCCCAGCTGATATGGTCACGAGATTCCCTTGGCTCTACATGACTCTCTCATCTCCTTTGTTGGTTCTGTTTAGATTGCATGTATCTATATTACCCTTGGTGTATAAATTGCAAATCCCTCTGTCTGCTTTTCAATCTGTTATGGAGGTCACAGTCGTAGTTTTGTGGCCCAGCTAATATGGTCTCGAGACTCACTTTGCTCCACATGACTTTATCCTCTGCTCGGTTGCTGCTGCTTTGATTGCTTGTACCTGTATTCCGATTGATGTATAAATTGTGAAGCGCTCTGATACCCCCGGTGGTCATGTTCGCGCTATAAAAAACTTTTAAAATAAAAAATAAATAAAATATACAAATGAAGTGGAGGCCTCCCTAAAAAGGTGTACCCCTGATGATCCCTCTTTTCCCTCAAGTGCATTGCCAATACTGGCCTATGTGGATGACGCTGTCCTGATAGCAAGGACAGGCATAGCACTTCAATGCCTAATTGACACCTACGTGAGCTTCGTGTCATCCATGGATCTTAAAGAAAACAAGTCAAAAACTTTTATTTTAGTTTCAGAACTACCTCCCCCTAAAAATACTTCATCGTTCCCTATTGGGACTTTCACATTAGCCGTTGTGGTGACCTTCTCATATATAGGAGTTGTTTTCAAAACAAAACAAACCTGGTCACACATTGTGGGTAGCAGGGCCCAAACATTGGAGCGCTCTCTGGCGGCAGTTTCCAGTTTCATTAGGAAATTAGGCTCAAAGCCCCTAACAATAATATAGAAGATTTATATTGCCAAAACACTCACTGCAACAACATATGAGGCAGGGGTCTGGGGCATTGTATTAACCGACTCCCTACAGAAGATAGAGAATGGGTTCTTCAAGAGGATCGCCTTGCTCCCTCCCTTATTTTCAAACTATGTCACTCACTTAGAGCTGGATTTACCCTATGTGTCTTACACAGTGTATCCCTGGAGCAGGGATACACTGGATCTTAATCAGACTATTATACAAAATTGTGTTCTATTGGATAATGCACAAAAATCCCCTGGCTAGAGAATGTTACAATGACCCCTTACCCGCTAGTGGTCCTCAAATTGCACAAAAGTCCCAGTTCATGCTCCTGGTTCCCATAAAAGAGGCTAAAGGCATTATTCTTAGCGAAGCTAGCCCATGAAAGGAAGGAATCCCAGAAGGCAAAAACAACTGCAAAATGTTATTACTTGATTCCACCTTTTATAGAGGTTGAATACTTGTATTTGGATGTGGTAAGGAACCTCAACCATTAGTCTATCCTTTTAAGGTTCCACTTAAACCTAATGCCTCTGATGTTGGGCTTCCCTTTGAAAAAGTATGATTGGAGTGACCTGACTAACTGCCCGTGTGATAATCTATCCGCCCAGTCTGAACCCCACATCCTTTTCTTTTGTCGTTTTTATAAGGAACAGAGAAACACAAATATTGTACCACTTTTAAGGCAGTACAATTTTAGGCAATGTCTTGTCCCTCTTTTTCAATAAAGAAGCTCCATGACCCTTTTTTATGCTTCTTCGTAGCTTTATTTCTCTGGGCTTGTAAGCGAAGGAGATATTCATTAGAATTTCAAAAGTCTTGTTAATCTTTAGCTCCACATAGCTAAAACTATTACAATAAGGTTTGATGCGACATAGGTCCTGTAAAATGTATTTATCATTTTTTAAAAGTTTAATAACTCCTAAAGGGTGTCTTTTTAATCGAAAACAACAATTTTAATTATTTATTTACAAATAAATCTGGTAACTGGGATTATGTCGCACTTTATTAGACCCCTTACTACATTCATTGCACAAACTATAAACATTGAACTGTGCACTTTTGCACAGTCTAACCTTATACCCTCACTGTTTGGAGGGTTTGGTTTGAATTCTGTTATTTTTAATTGGTAATATCTATTAATTTTTATTGTATTAAGAAGAATGATATTTTATAATTCCACACTTTGATGATCTCTGTTTTTCAAATTAGATCGAATAAAGTTTATAATTGATTGATTGATTGAGTTTGTGTGTCCATCACATATTCAACTCAGGCCCTGACAGGTAGAGACAAAGCACGCAGAAATATAGTGGGAATCTCTAGCTATTAAGTGGGGCTGTTGCCACTTCCACGTCTTCCTCTGCAGGGGTAAGTTTAGGGAGGTGATCGCACACAAACAGCTGCACTCGTTATATGTAGGCATCTCTGAACATCCCCCACTGCTAATAAAAAGGTGGGCTTTACAGCTACAGCATTATGAGTTTACTTTAGCCAATTGGCTGACAGTCAACAATCTGTGGATTATCGATCAAGACACCCAGGACTGGTAGAGAGCAGGAAGTCGGATGATTGGACTACAGAGAAATTTATTTGGTTGGTCACTCAAAATTCCTAAACCACAGGAACAAACACGTGAAATACACAAATAATTGGTCTAGGCCTTGGGACATACCAGAGGCTTTGGGGCACTAGAGTACCTGTAATGCATAAGACACAAATTGAACCAGAGAAATAAATAACAGTTGTTAAGAATGGCCTCACACCCTATCCTGGGTGTCATGCTTCATCGTTGCCTCATCGTTGTCCTTCCTTGCTCACCAAAAAATCTTCTAATGTTGGGCAGGCTCCTGTACTGGCTAGAGGTACTTATGGAGAGAGGGTGGGGAATGAAATCTGGAAGGTAAGAGTAAAGATGATGGAAGCCTCAGCCTAGGAAATATCATTTATAGTTGAAAAGACAGTGAGATGGATAACAACTGAAAGAATGCATAGAAGTGGTTATTACTCCTGCATCAAGCAGATCAACATGTTTTAGGCCATCGCCCCCCTGGTTTTCATCAACATTATCAGCTGCAACCAAAGCTCACACCCACTTCCTCAAACTAGCGCGAAAAAGCACATTCTTAATAAATAGAGTACTGCATCAAGAATGCAGCCACAAATTGGGTGGATATGAGGCCATCTTTCACAAAACCAAAGAGAAATGCACCACTTTATCTACAGCACCCTCCGCCATTTTTAGAGCCTTCGCTCATTATTATTAGGCGGTAAACATCGTTTACCCTGAATCAGGATCACTGCATGCAATTACAATGCGGTCGTTAAAACGACCGCATTGTAACAACGCATGCCATTACTCCACAAGTCGGAACAATGACTTGCGGAAGGGTCCGAAAGTGTTGGAATAAAAATCCAACACCTTCCCTAATGTTACACAGACTGGAGTTAGAATAGTAAATTATACTATTCAAACATCCAGCACCCCCCCCAGAGGAAGTCGTTGTTCCGACTTGCGTAGTAATGGCATGCATTGTTACAACGCGGTCATTGTAATTGCATGCATGGTAAGATGGCATAGTCTTATTAGGCACAGTGATGAAATGGAAGTCACTTGCAATACCTAAGGAATGTTCACTAAGTCAGAGGACGTGGAACTACTCTTTTGGCAAAGGGAACAGTGGGGAAATATATATCAAAAGGAGGAAAGAGAAACACACACAGCCGGCGCTCTTGCTTTGGCATTTTGCGGATGCTTAGGAACATTTTCAGCTGGTAGCCCCTACATTGTTGGAAGATCAATAAACATGTCCTCATCACCAGTCATGTGGATTATGGCAATTCGCTTTCTGTAGCCATAAGTGAGTCCTGTCGTGCCTGCAAATTGTGCACAATGCAGCAGCAAGATTGGTTTGCATCCAGTGGTGCTGGAACAATTTTTGGAGTGGGGGTGCTGTCATTAGTGTTACATTAACAAAGTCATAGGGATTGTGAAAAATCCAAGCTTAACGCAAAGAAGTGTAGCAAATAAACCATGCCCGTTCAGCAAGAGAATGGAGCTCACTGGTACAGTAGCAAACTCATTTAAAGGCAGATCATTTTCGATTGAGATGGTCATTAAAATGCTAAAACCAAACAGCACACAAAAGAAAATGCATTGAAAAAGGTTTTCAGTGAATATTTATAATTTGTGCATCACCAAGTAGAGTGTCTTGATTTGTTTTGTTCCTATAAATATCTGTGTCCTTCACACTTCAGGACTACAAAAAATGTGCTTCACTTGTACTTCCCTAACTGCTGATATAATTTGAAATGTATAGAGTTCATTTACAGATATTTAAATGTTGTTGTGTGTTAAAAAATGGTATCCTACGGTTGATCATTTCACACTGCCTGTACCCCAGCAAGATTGTCACATAGTGCAGTCCATCATCTCCTTGTGTTTGCTTTGTTTGCGCTAAGTTGGAAGGGTATGCCCAGGCATGCGTCCCTTGCTCACTTTGCCACTGGATTCAGGCTAGTCTGGCATGCTTGCAGGGAAGGTCTGGATTTGCAGTTTGGGCTGGACTGTTCCCATGAGGCACAGGGTCAAGACTGATTTGCAAATACCTGGGTCTGAACTGGGGTGATGAAGTGAGATAAAGATCAAAGACGGATTCAACTCAGATCTGTGACTGGGTGTGAGGGTCTCAAAAGATTCAGTGCTTCGTCCATCATCTCCTTGTGTTTGGTTTGTTCACCCTAAGTTTTCAGGGTATGCCCAGACGTGGGTTCCTTGCTCACTTTGCCACTGAATTCAAGCTAGCCTGGCTGATGAGGGGTGTTACCCTGAAACCATTCCCAAGATGCTTGTTTCTGGTTCAGGAAAGACCTGGCTTGGTAGTTTGGGCTGAACTGTTCCCATGAGGCACAGGGTGAAGACTGATTCGCATATAGCTGGGGATGAACTGGGGTGGCGAAGTGAGCTAAAGAACAATGATGGATTCAACCCAGATCTGTGACTGAGGGTGAGTGTCTGAAAAGATTCAGTGCTCCATCCATCATCTCCTTGTGTTTGCTTTGTTCTTCCTAAGTTTGCAGGATATGCCCAGATGTGGGTCCCTTGTGCACTTTGCCACTGGATTCAAGCTAGCCTGGCTGATGAGGGTTGTTACCCTAAAACCGTTCCAAGAATGCTTGTTTATGGTCCAGGGACGACCTGACATGGGTCACTTCTTCACTTTGGTACTGGATTCAAGCTAGCCTGGCTGGTGAGGGGTGTTACCACGAAACTGGTCACAGGATGATTGTTTCATATCCAGGGAAGACCTGGCTTGGCAGTTCAGGCTGGACTATTCCTATGAGGCACAGGGTCAAGACTTATTTACATATATATAGGTCTGAACTGGGATGGCGAAGTGAGCTGAAGAACGATGATGGATTCAACCCAGAACTGTGACTGGGGGTGAGTAGTATCTGAAAAGTTTCAGTACTCCGTCCATCATCTGCTTATGTTTGCTTTATGCCCCAAAGTTGGGACGGCATTCCAAGATGTGGGTCCTTTGCTCACTTTGCCACTGGATGCAAGGTAGCCAGACTGATGAGGGGTGTTACCCCAAAAACGGTGCCAGGATGCTTGTTTCCAGTCCAGTGAAGACCTGGCTTGGCAGTTCGGGCTGTACTGTTCCCATGAGGCACAGGGTCAAGACAGATTTGCATATAGCTGGGTCTGAACTGTGGTGGCGAATGGGGCTAAAGAACGATGATGAATTCAACCCAACTCTGTGACTGGAGTTGAGTGTCTGAAAAGTTTTAATGACTCGACCATCATCTCCTTGTGCTTAGTTAATTTATACTGCTATGCCATACGCACACTGGAACAAGCTTTCTTTATACTCCTGCAAAATCTGATTATAGCTTAAAACCTGGCTAATTTAGGGATCCAACAACGTACCAGTTTTAATCTTGCCTGTCCAAGAGCCCAAATACTCCATTGGGAGTGATTTGAAGAGCTTCATAATCTTGTGTAACACAACATAACATTCTACCCAGTACTGAACAAGAGTATGGGATGGAAATTGATCTGCTTTGTGTTCTCACACAGCTTTCCTAGTGAGGGGCTTCTCAATGTGGATGTTGCTGGTCTCTCCTTTCGAAAATCCCTCTAGTGCTTGTCTAATCACATATGGTTTGGAAATTGCAATGGACTAATTCAGTTATTCTCTGTGTAAAACCAAGATAATGTGATTTCTGAAGAATTATTTTCACATTTACTATTGTTTAATTTGAAACACTCAGACAAGGGTGAAGCCTCACAGATAAAAGAGAATTTGTTAGAAGCCAATACCTCCAACAGATATACATAACCCATTGAAGTGGAACTTTGTCTTCCCTGACGTGCAAAGTAATAGCTACAAAAGTATGTTTTTTAAGCCTGGGCGTGACACTACGCTTCGCCCACGTAGTGTACATAGCGCTGCCTGCTTCGCAGTTTTCGAAGTAGGCGAAGCAGGGTAGCACTACGCACACACCAGGGCAAAGCGTAGCTGCCTGCCGCCGCCACCCGCCTCCCGCCCAACCTCCTTTTAAATCAAACCCCGCATGTGAAATAAATAAAAAGTAAAAAAACTTACCTGAAGCGCGGCGTCTCCGGGGCTCCCTCTTCCTCATTTCCAACTTCTTCTGACAAATACGCATGCGTGGACGCCCGCGCATGCACATTTCTTGCGAGAAATGCGCAAGCGCAGGCGTCCGCGCATGCGCATTTGTCAGAAGAAGTTGGAAATGGAAGAGGGAGCCCCGGAGACGCCGCGCTTCAGGTAAGTTTCTTTACTTCTTATTTATTTTACATGCGGGGTTTGATGTAAAAGGAGGGCGGGTGGAAGGCGGGTGGCGCGTAGTCGGGCTACGCGTAGCGCGCGAGTGTGCATAAATTTAGGCACACTATGCGCTGCTTCACGTAGCCCCACTACACCCACTACGCCCACCCTTAATGTTTTTATTAAAAATATTTTCTGTTCTTTTTCACTGCTCCAGTACTTGTGTCTTGTATTGCTGGCACTCATGAAATGTATTTGCTTTTGTTGCTTCAGTTATTGATATGGATAGGGTGCCTTTTCTATGACTGTGTCACATCTGGCTAATGGAACCAGTTGCTATAATGTAAAGTATGGTACTTCAATTGCTCATTCTTCTTTTGTTGGGAACAGTACATCTCTTCCGGCTGTTATCATCCAGCATAGCTCCCTAGCTTTTTGTCATGCTTCAGTCTTCACAAAGTGTTTCAAAGTAAATTAGATAGTTATCTCTGCTAAAGAACAACTTGTTGAAAAGTTGCATACATAGTTTCAAGTTCACTTTGTCTCTTTGAATGCACGCAGCCTCCTAATGTGCGTTGAGACTGTGCTGAATTGATCTTTCTAATATTAAAGAAAGAAACAACAAAAGTGGGCAAAGTGTACATTGGAAAAAGAAAAAAGATTGTAACAAACATGGACACGTCATTGGTGATGTCTTCAGTGATGTGACTGACCATACTCTATGCGGACAACGCAGTTCTTTTATCAAGAACTGCAAACGGGCTTCAGTCTCTGATAGAAACATTTGCAGAATTTATGCACGATAAGGATTTAGCACTCAATTTGAAAAAACATTTACGATGATGTGTGGGCAAGGGAATCCAAAAATGAAGATTCACCATGTAAATAGTCTCTCTATCAAAGCAACGAATTCATTTGTATACTTGGGATTAGCTTTCACTGCAAAGGGACATTGGAGAACTCATATTGAACAATGTAAATTAAAATTTGTCAGGTCGACTGGGGCAATATTCAGATTTTCGAAAAAGATTGGTAATAAGCCGATCAAGGAAATCATGACATTATATAAGAGCAAGTGCCTTAGTGGAACTTGTTATGGATCAGCACTTTGGGGAGCGGCTACTTCTTCAAACCCAAGAAAATCCATTTTTATGAAGACTGCTAGCTGTACCAAACTCCACTCCCACATACAGTGTACATAAAGACCTTCGGGCACTATATATTAGTGATTTTATAAGTACCATAAGTTTAAATAGTTGTGGGCTTATTTATGAGCCCTTGTGTCACTTTTGCGCCGCTGGTGCGTCACTTTTTGTGACTCACCAGCAGGGTAAAAACTGCGCCATGTTGCGTCATATTTACAAAGTGAAGCATCTAGGTTGACGCGCCACTTTGTAAACCCCTGCGTCACATTATGCCTGCGCCAGGTATAATGTATGCAGGGTGGGCGTTCTGACACAATGAAGCCTCGTAGAAGTGATGCAGTGAAATCCATGAGATTTCACTGTGCCACTTCTACAACGCAAATGTGTCACTTTGTTACGCCTGCCTCACAGCAGGCGAAGACTGACACAGGCACATTTAAAATGGGACTTGCCCTTGTGAAATTACCCATTGATAGAATTGTGCCACTTACGTGACATACTCCAGCAATGCATCTTTTTTGCGCCTACAGATACATCAGAAATACTGACGTATCTGTAACTCCTTGTGACATGATGCATCATACTGTAAATATGACGCATCCAGCATGTTGCAAGGAGGGGGCAATCAAAAGTGACGCATCGCTGTTTTCACGCAGCGATGCATCACTTTTCATAAATGAGGCCCTTGTTATGGGATATGGAGTAAAAAAGGTACAGAGTTCACACAGGATGTTATCAGAGACTGTATTGCCCTTGACCATGGGAACAAAACCCCATGGCTGATATACATTAGAAATCTTTTAAAGGAATGTGTCTCGGATGTTGATCTGGAATACCCCTCCCAAATACTTGAGTATGATAAAAAAGAACTGAACATTAATCTGATGGACTCACGTACCTGGTTGAGGGAAGTTGATGCCAATATGAAACCCTTGACAAAGGAATACTGTGAGAGGACCTTTGGGATTGGGATACAAAATTATTTATTACAGGTCACAAATACAACGCACAGATTTTATCTTACAAGACTACGAATGGGTTTAGCTAATTTTTTAATAGCCTTTCCAAAAATGGGCAAGTGGAATCAAAATTTGCCAAAGTGTCCTTGTGATGGCAAATCAAACCAGACAACGTTGCACTATATTTTGTTTTGTGACTTTTATATAGAGCTTAGAAAGTGTCTTTTATGACCTTTGTTCTTAAGGGAGAGGTTATTTTTATATAAACCTGCTTTTGAATATATCTGTAGCCTAGTTAATCTTAAAGTCTGCAATGCAGTGGCGGTTTTTATTTAGAAGGCAATTAAAATAAGACACAATAATTCACAACTTGAAGCCCTTGTCTATAAAGAAACCGGGTCACAAGATGATGAATGATGTTTCTATTGTTTATCTAGTGTTCGGTACAATATATATTTTAGCACTCTGCACTTTTCTGTATTATGCCTTTTAATATTGAGTTGTTAAACTCTATGGCCAATTATAAATGTACTTCAGAAGATATCCCTTTGCTCTAGTATTGTATCAAATTGGATACTTTGCACATAAAGCCTGTTGGGGTTTGTTGTTAGACTTTTTAAACCCTTCTGTGCCTATGACGAGCTGGACTCGTCATGGAGCACAGTCGCGCTGTGCCCATGACGAGTCCGGCTCGTCATGAGGCATTCCCTAGGGAATCCCTCTGATGCGGGCACCAGAGGGATTCCCTTTAAACCAAAATAGCCTCTTGAGCTGGGGAAGAGCTTCCCCAGCTCCCGAGGCCCCCCCCCCCTTTCACTGTAATGACGATCGGCGTGCACGTCGCGCCGACGTCATTACAGTGAAAGTGAAACTGAAATGAGGCAAGAGGCTCATTTCAGGTTTCACTTTGTACGTGCTCAGGGGGCTAACTCAGCCCCCTGAGCACGTAGAAAGACGGGAGAGGTATCGTTGGAAAGGGGAGAATCTCCCCTTTCCAATGGTACCCTTCCCCAAGCAGGGATCCACCCACTAGACACCAGGGAGGGGGGAGCGGCACCTTGGGCAAGGGCCTTTGCTCTCCCCAAATTATTTTGGGCAAATTTAGTCTTTGTGCCCCCCCCGGGGGGCAGCAGCCCCCAATCTGCCCCCCCGGGGGGGGCAAAAAGCCCACTAGACACCAGGGAATTTTTTTGACAACCAAAATAGGGGTGGGGGCTGCCCAAAACGGGCAGGCCCATGCCCCCACCCCACCCCCAAATTATCACAGTCTTTCTGCCCCCCCCGGGGGCAGATGGGGCATTGGCCCCTAATCTGCCCCTCCGGGGGGGGCAGAAAGCCCACTATACACCAGGGATTTTTTTTTTTTTTTTTTTAGGGTGGGGGCTGCCGGAAACAGGCACGCCAATGCCCCCACCCACCCGCCACCATTACAGCCTTTCTGCCCCCCCGGGGGGCAGATGGGGCATTGGCCCCCAAACTGCCCCCCCGGGGGAGCAAAAAGACCACTATACAACCAGGGAAATGTAAAAAGAAATAAATAGGGGTGGGGGCTGCCCAAAATGGGCTGGCCCATGCCGCCACCCCACCCCCCAATTATTACAGTCTTTCTGCCCCCCCCTGGGGGCAGATGGGGCATTGGCCCATAATCTGCCCCTCCGGGGGGGCAGAAAACCCACTATACACCAGGGATTTATTTTCATTTTTTTTTAGGGTGGGGGCTGCCCGAAACGGGCACGCCAATGCCCCCACCCACCCACCACCATTACGGGGCATTGGCCCCCAAACTGCCCCCCCGGGGGGGGACAAAAAGACCACTAGACACCAGGGAAATGTAAAAAAAAATAAATAGGGGTGGGGGCTGCCCAAAACGTGGTGGCCCATGCCGCCACCCCACCCCCCAATTACTACAGTCTTTTTGCCCCCCTGGGGGCCAGATGGGGCATTGGCCCCTAATCTGCCCCTCTGGGGGGGCAGAAAGCCCACTGTACACCAGGGATTTATTTTCATTTTTTTTTAGGGTGGGGGCTGCCCGAAACGGGCACGCCAATGCCCCCACCCACCCGCCACCATTACAGCCTTTCTGCCCCCCGGGGGGCAGATGGGGCATTGGCCCCCAAACTGCCCCCCGGGGGGGCAAAAAGACCACTAGACACCAGGGAAATGTAAAAAAAAAAAAAATAGGGGTGGGGACTGCCCAAAACGGGCTGGCCCATGCCGCCACAACACACCCCAATTATTACAGTCTTTCCGCCCCCCCCGGGGGCAGATGGGGCATTGGCCCCTAATCTGCCCCTCCGGGGGGGGGGCTGAAAGCCCAGTAAACACCAGGGATTTTTTTTGCGCAATTGTTTTTAGGGTGTGGGCTGCCCGAAACGGGCACGCCAATGCCCCCACCCTCCCCCCCACAAAAATGATACTCTTTCTGCCCTCCAGGAGGCAGATGGGAGCTGTAGCCCCCAATCTGGCCCCCCCCCTGGGGGCGCAGAATGCCCACTAGAAACCATGGATTTTTTTGTTTTATTAGTGATGGTGAAGGGGCTCCCCAAAATGGCCATGACAATACCCCACCCCACCCCCAGAGAAATTCCAGTCTTTCTGCCCCCCCGGGAGGGCAGATGGTGGCAGTGGCCCCTGCTCTGCCCCCTGGGGGGGCAGAAAGCCCACTAGGCGCCAGCGAGTACGCAGGCTTTTTTTATGCGTGGGGGTGGGGGCTGCCCAAAATGGTCATACCAGTGCCCCCACCCCCACAAAAAATAGCCACAGTTGTTCTGCCCCTTTAGGGGCATATCAGGATAAAACCCCCTTCCCCAATTCCCCCCCAGGGCGGCAGAAAGGCCACTGGGCTCCTGATTTTTTTTAGCAATGTGCATACCTGTGGATTTTGGGCCCTAGCGCAGTTGGCACGTAGGCAAACCTTGCAAACCTGTACATTCTTTAAAACTAGACACCGAGGGGAATCCTGGATGGGTGACTTCACTGGCTCTCACCAGGTTCTGTTACCCAGAATCCATTGCAAACCTAAAAATGTGTCCGAAATAACACATTTTCCTCACATTTCTGTGGTGGAAAGTTCTGGAATGTGCGTGGGTCCACAAAATTCCACCCACCCTGCGTTCCCCAAAATCTTCAGAGAAAAATTGGTACCTCACTTGCGTGGGTAGGCCTAGTGCTCGCATTAGGCAAGGGCCCAAAACCTATTGAGGAGACATCAAAATTAACTATCACAAAACAACCTGGTTTTGCAAAGGGGGTCCTATGAGTTTTTGGCCCCGGGCTTGGCGGCCACCTAGGGAAACCTACCAAACCCACACATTTCTGAAAACTAGACACCCGGGGATTCCAGGGAGGTATGGCTTGCGTGGATCCCCCAACGTTTCCTTACCCAGAATGCCCTGCAAACCTCAAATTTAGCTGAAAAAATCACCTTTTTCACATATTTCTGTGTGGGAAAGTTGTGGCATCACTGGGCTGACACAAATTTCCTACCACCCAGCGTTCCCCCGGGTCTCCCGATAAAAACTGTGCCTCACTCGTGTGGGAGGCCCAAGTACCCGCGACAGGCAAGGGCCCAAAATGTATTGAGGCGACATGAAAATTGCCTACCTCAAAACGACCTGGTTTTGCAAGGGGGGTCACCTGGGTTTTTGGCCCGGTGCTCGGCGGCCACCTAGGGGAATCTACCAAACCCACACATTTCTGAAAACTAGACACCCGGGGGATTCCAGGGAGGTTTGGCTTGCGTGGATCCCCCAACGTTTCCTTACCCAGAATGCCCTGCAAACCTTAAATTTAGCTGTAAAAATCACCTTTTCCACACATTTTTGTGTGGGAAAGTTGTGGCATCACTGGGCTGACACAAATTTCTTACCACCCAGCGTTCCCCCGGGTCTCCCGATAAAAACGGTGCCTCACTCGTGTGGGAGGCCCAAGTACCCGCGACAGGCAAGGGCCCAAAACGTATTGAGGCGACATGAAAATTGCCTACCTCAAAACGACCTGGTTTTGCAAGGGGGGTCACCTGGGTTTTGGCCCGGTGCTCGGCAGCCACCTAGGGGAACCTACCAAACCCACACATTTCTGAAAACTAGACACATGGGGGATTCCAGGGAGGTATGGCTTGCGTGGATCCCCCAACGTTTCCTTACCCAGAATGCCCTGCAAACCTCAAATTTAGCTGTAAAAATCTCCTTTTTCACACATTTTTGTGTGGGAAAGTTGTGGTATCACTGGGCTGACACAAATTTCCTACCACCCAGCGTTCCCTAGGGTCTCCTGATAAAAATGGTGCCTCACTCGTGTCGGAGTCCCAAGTACCTGCGACAGGCAAGGGCCCAAAACGTATTGAGGCGACATGAAAATTGCCTACCTCAAAATGACCTGGTTTTGCAAGGGGGGTCACCTGGGTTTTTGGCCCGGTGCTCGGCGGCCACCTAGGGGAACCTACCAAACCCACACATTTCTGAAAACTAGACACATGGGGGATTCCAGGGATGTATGGCTTGCGTAGATCCCCCAACATTTGCTTACCCAGAATGCCCTGCAAACCTCAAATTTAGTTGTAAAAATCACCTTTTTCACACATTTTTGTCTGGGAAAGTTGTGGCATCAGCGGGCTGACACAAATTTCCTACCACCCAGCGTTCCCCGGGTCTCCCAATAAAAACGGTGCCTCACTCGTGTGGGAGGCCCAAGTACCCGCTACAGGCAAGGGCCCACAGCGTAGTGAGGTGACATAAAAATTGCCTACCTCAAAACGACCTGGTTTTGCACAAGGGGTCACCTGGATTTTTGGCCCGGTGCTCGGCGGCCACCTAGGGGAACCTACCAAACCTACACATTTCTGAAAACTAGACACCCGGGGGATTCCAGGGAGGTATGGCTTGCGTGGATCCCCCAAAGTTTCCCTACCCAGAATGCCCTGCAAACCTCAAATTTAGCAGAAAAAATCACGTTTTTCACACATTTTTGTGTGGGAAAGTTGTGGCATCAGCGGGCTGACACAAATTTCCTACCACCCAGCATTCCCCCAGGTCTCCCGATAAAAACGGTGCCTCACTCGTGTGGGAGGCCCAAGTACCCGCGACAGGCAAGGGCCCACAACGTAGTGAGGCGACATGAAAATTGCCTACCTCAAAATGACCTGGTTTTGCAAGGGGGGTCACCTGGGTTTTTGGCCCGGTGCTCGGCGGCCACCTAGGGGAACCTACCAAACCCACACATTTCTGAAAACTAGGCACCCGGGGGATTCCAGGGAGGTATGGCTTGCGTGGATCCCCCAACGTTTCCTTACCCAGAATGCCCTGCAAAGCTCAAATTTAGCTGTACAAATCACCTTTTTCACACATTTTTGTGTGAGAAAGTTGTGGCATCACCGGGCTGACACAAATTTCCTACCACCCAGCGTTCCCTCGGGTCTCCCGATAAAAATGGTGCCTCACTCGTGTGGGAGTGCCAAGTACTCGTGACAGGCAAGGGCCCACAGCGTAGTGAGGTGACATAAAAATGGATGTATGACGTTACAACGCACACTTTTACAACGCATGCACTTACAACGCATTTTTTACAACGCATAATCCATTACAACGCATGACATTACAACGCATGACACTACAACGCATTTTTAAAAACTACCTTTACAACGCATTTCCATTACAACGCATAATACCTTTACAACGCATACCATTACAACGCATAATATTAAATTGCATTTAAGGTAAGTATTAGATAGTATAGGGGTAAAAGTTACTTTTCTAACTCCAGGGGGTGCAACAGTAGGGTAAGTGTTGGATAGTATAGGGGTAAAAATTACTATTCTAACTCCAGGGGGTGCAACAGTAGGGTAAGTGTTGGATAGTGTAGGGGTAAAAATTGCTATTCTAACTCCAGGGGGTGCAACAGTAGGGTAAGTGTTGGATAGTATAGGGGTAAAAATTGCTATTCTAACTCCAGGGGGTGCAACAGTAGGGTAAGTGTTGGATAGTATAGGGGTAAAAATTACTATTCTAACTCCAGGGGGTGCAACAGTAGGGTAAGTGTTGGATGGTATAGGGGTAAAAATTACTATTCTAACTCCAGGGGGTGCAACAGTAGGGTAAGTGTTGGATAGTATAGGGGTAAAAATTACTATTCTAACTCCAGGGGGTGCAACAGTAGGGTAAGTGTTGGATAGTATAGGGGTAAAAATTACTATTCTAACTCCAGGGGGTGCAACAGTAGGGTAAGTGTTGGATAGTATAGGGGTAAAAATTACTATTCTAACTCCAGGGGGTGCAACAGTAGGGTAAGTGTTGGATAGTGTAGTGTAATATTATGCGTTGTAATGGTATGCGTTGTAATGGTAGTATGCGTTGTAATGGAATGCGTTGTAAAGGTAGTTTTTAAAAATGCGTTGTAGTGTCATGCGTTGTAATGTCATGCGTTGTAATGGATTATGCGTTGTAAAAAATGCGTTGTAAAGGTAGTGCGTTGTAAAAGTTGCGTTGTAAAGGTTGTTCCCCCATAAAAATTGCCTACCGCAAAACTACATGGTTTTGCACAAGGGGTCACCTGGGTTTTTGGCCCGGTGCTCGGCGGCCACCTAGGGGAACCTACCAAACCCACACATTTCTGAAAACTAGACACCCGGGGTATTCCAGGGAGGTATGGCTTGCTTGGATCCCCCAAAGTTTCCCTACCCAGAATGCCCTGCAAACCTCAAATTTAGCAGAAAAAATCAAATTTTTCACACATTTTTGTGTGGGAAAGTTGTGGCATCAGCGGGCTGACAAAAATTTCCTACCACCCAGCATTCCCCCGGGTCTCCCGATAAAAACGGTGCCTCACTCGTGTGGGAGGCCCAAGTACCCGCGACAGGCAAGGGCCCACAACGTAGTGAGGCGACATGAAAATTGCCTACCTCAAAACGACCTGGTTTTGCAAGGGGGGTCACCTGGGTTTTTGGCCCGGTGCTCGGCGGCCACCTAGGGGAACCTACCAAACCCACACATTTCTGAAAACTAGACACCCAGGGAATTCCATGGAGGTATGGCTTGCGTGGATTCCCCAACGTTTCCCTACCCAGAATGCCCAGCAAACCTCAAATATAGCTGAAAAAATCACCTTTTTCATATATTTGTGTGTGGGAATGTTGTGGCATCACCGGGCTGACACAAATTTCCTACCACCCAGCGTTCTCCCGGGTCTCCCGATAAAAACGGTGCCTCACTCGTGTGGGAGGCCCAAGTACCCGCGACAGGCAAGTGCCCAAAACGTATTGAGGCGACATGAAAATTGCCTACCTCAAAACGACCTGGTGTTGCAAGGGGGGTCACCTGGGTTTTTGGCCCGTTGCTCGGCGGCCACCTAGGGGAACCTACCAAACCCACACATTTCTGAAAACTAGACACCCGAGGATTCCAGGAAGGTATGGCTTGCATGGATCCCCCAACGTTTCCTTACCCAGAATGCCCTGCAAACCTCAAATTTAGCTGTAAAAATCCCCTTTTTCACACATTTTTGTGTGGGAAAGTTGTAGCATCACAGGGCTGACACAAATTTCCTACCACCCAGCGTTCCCCCGGGTCTCCTGATAAAAACGGTGCCTCACTCGTGTGGGAGGCCCAAGTACCCGCGACAGGCAAGGGCCCAAAACGTATTGAGGCGACATGAAAATTGCCTACCTCAAAACGACCTGGTTTTGCAAGGGGGGTCACCTGGGTTTTTGGCCCGTTGCTCGGTGGCCACCTAGGGGAACCTACCAAACCCACACATTTCTGAAAACTAGACACCCGGAGGATTCCAGGGAGGTATGGCTTGCATGGATCCCCCAACGTTTCCTCACCCAGAATGCCCTGCAAACCTCAAATTTAGCTGTAAAAATCCCTTCTTCACACATTTTTGTGTGGGAAAGTTGTGGCATCACAGGGCTGACACAAATTTCCTACCACCCAGCTTTCCCCCGGGTCTCCCGATAAAAACGGTGCCTCACTCGTGTGGGACGCCCAAGTACCCGCGACAGGCAAGGGCCCACAGCGTATTGAGGCGCACTACGTTTAGGACCCTTGCCTGTTGAGGCGCACTACGTTTTGGACTCTTGCCTTTCGCTGGTACTTGGGCCTCCCACATGAGTGAGGCACCGTTTTTATCGGGAGACCCAGGGGAACGCTGGGTGGTAGGAAATTTGTGTCAGCCCGTTGATGCCACAACTTTCCCACACAAAAATGTGTGAAAAAGGGGATTTTTTCAGCTAAATTTGAGGTTTAAAGGGCATTCTGGGTAAGGAAACGTTGGGGGATCCACTCAAGCCATACCTTCATGGAATCCCCCGGGTGCTAGTTTTCAGAAATGTGTGTGTTTGGTAGGTTTCCCTAGGTGCCGGCAGAGCTAGGGTTCAAAAACTACAGCTAGGCACTTTGCCAAAAAAGGTTCATTTTTCACTGCGAAATTGAGGTGTGTCCACGATGCGTTTTGCGCCATTTCCTGTCGCGGGCACTAGGCCGACCCACACAAGTGAGGTACCATTTTTATCAGAAGACTTTGGGGAACGTGGGGTGGGTGGAAATTTGTAGATCCACGCAGATTCCAGAACTTTCCACCACATAAATGTGGGGAAAATGTGTTTTTTTTGGCAATTTTTTAGGTTTGCAAGGGATTCTGGGTAGCAGAACCTGGTGGGAGGCAGTCAAGTCACCCCATCCTGGATTCCCCTGGGTGTCTAGTTTTTAAAAATGTATAGGTTTGCTAGGTTTCCCTAGGTGCCGTCAGAGCTATGGTTCAAAAACTACAGCTAGGCACTTTGCCAAAAAAGGGTCATTTTTCACAGCGAAATTGAGGTGTTTCCACGTTGTGTTTTGCGCCGTTTCCTGTTGCGGGCACTAGGCTGACCCACACAAGTGAGGTACCATTTTTCTCAGAAGACTTTGGGGAACACGGGGTGGGTGGAAATTTGTGGATCCACGCAGATTCCAGAACTTTCCACCAGAGAAATGTGGGGAAGAAGTCTTTTTTTTGGCAATTTTTTAGGTTTGCAAGGGATTCAGGGTAACAGAACCTGGTGGGAAGCAGTCAAGTCACCCCATCCTGGATTCCCCTGGTTGTCTAGTTTTCAAAAATGTATAGGTTTGCTAGGTTTCCCTAGGTGCCGGCAGAGCTATGGTTCAAAAACTACAGCTAGGTACTTTGCCTAAAAAGGGTCATTTTTCGCTACAAAATTGAGGTGTGTCCACGTTACGTTTTGCGCCGTTTCCTGTCGCGGGCACTAGGCTGACCCACACAAGTGTGGTACCATTTTTCTCGGACGACTTTGGGGAACGCGGGGTGGGTGGAAATTTGTGGATCCACGCAGATTCCAGAACTTTCCACCAGAGAAATTTGGGGAAAATGCGTTTTTTGGCAATTTTTAAGGTTTGCAAGGGATTCTGGGTACAGAACAGAACCTGGTGGGAGGCAGTCAAGTCACCCCATCCTGGATTCCCCTGGGTGTCTAGTTTTCAAAAATGTATAGGTTTGCTAGGTTTCCCTAGGTGCCGGCAGAGCTATGGTTCAAAAACTACAGCTAGGCACTTTGCCAAAAAAGGGTCATTTTTCACAGCAAAATTGAGGTGTGTCCACGTTGCGTTTTGCGCCGTTTCCTGTCGCGGGCACTAGGGCGACCCACACAAGTGAGGTACCATTTTTCTTGGAAGACTTTGGGGAACGCGGGGTGGGTGGAAATTTGTGGATCCATGCAGATTCCAGAACTTTCCACCAGAGAAATGTGGGGAAAAAGTGTTTTTTTGGGCAATTTTTTAGGTTTGCAAGGGATTCTGGGTAACAGAACGTGGTGGGAGGCAGTCAAGTCACCCCATCCTGGATTCCCCTGGGTGTCTAGTTTTCAAAAATGTATAGGTTTGCTAGGTTTCCCTAGGTGCCGGCAGAGCTAGGGTTAAAAAACTACAGCTAGGCACTTTGCTAAAAAAGGGTAATTTTGCATTGTGAAAATGTGGTGTGTTCATGTTGGGTTTTGAGCCATTTCCTGTCGTGGGCACTATGCCTACCCCTACAAGTGAGGTACCATTTTTATCGGGAGACTTAGGGTAATTCAGATTTGTAAAGGAAATGTTATTACCTATTGACTTTCGATGCATTTCTGCCTTCCAAATGAAAGACATTGTGTAAAAAAGAAGTCATTCTAAAAAATGACTGATCATTCTCATGCTAGTATGAGTATTCCCAATTTCGGAAATGTGCAAATATCTACTGTTTCTAAACTCTATATTTTGTTCCCATTTCAGAAATACATAGGTGTCTTTCATACCGATTTTTCCATGTACACATTTTTACTGAATAATGACTATATACCCGGTACATAATAAAAAACCATTGCAAGTTGCTGCTCAGTTTTCGGCTCTGGGTTCGTCGGGTTCTTGGTGAACCTACACGTCCTATATATCCCCACAACCAGAAATGTCCAGCGGATATAACGGTATATTGCTTTCAAAGAGCTGTCAAAATTAGGAGAAGTTACAGGTGAAAACGTTGACACAAAAGGCGCTTTTTTTCAACAAATTTTCAATTTATCCTATATTTAACTGTTAGTTTCTATAAAGAAACCTTGATGGATCTACACAAATGACCCCTTGCTGAATTCAGAATTTTGTCTACTTCTCCAAAATGTATAGCTTTCCAGGATCCATTATTGCTTTTGTACCCATTTCTACCATTAACTGGAAGGAGGTCGAAAGCACAAAAAATAGCAAAAATAGGCTATGTCCCAGAAAAATGCCAAAACTGTGTAAAAAATGTTGGGTTTCTGACAAAAGTCTGATATCCCCTAAAAGCTGGGAAAATGGTGATTTCAGCCCCACAAACCCTTTTTTGATAACCTTGCAGGGAAAAACCCAGATGCTTTAATTTGCAGCCCGTTTTTCCCATTTTCCCCCCAAAAAACTAAATTTTGCTGTATTTTGGCTCATTTCTGTGACCCCTCCAGGGGAATCCACAAACCCTGAGTACCCTCAGAATCCCAATGATGTTGGAAGAAAAGGACGCAACTTTGGCGTGGATACCTTATGTGGTCAAAAAGTTACAGGGGCCTCAGCGCGTACTACCCCAAATAGCCAAAAAAGGGCGTGGCACAGGAGGGGGAAAAGGCCTGGCAGCGAAGGGGTAGACTTGATTCGCTATTTCAATGAATTTTATAACCTTGTGATGTGTAGATGTTTATGATTTTTAGGATGCTTTTATGGTTTGTGATTTTAAACCGAATAAAGCTTGATTTGATTTGTTGTCAGTGACCATGTCATGAGTGATATAATATGTGAGGTCATAAGCAGTGCATTGGGGGGCAGCGATTGCAGTTAGCTCAGCTAACTATAACTGCTGAATTTCTCTGGTTTTGTGCGTTCGAAATCTGAGCCTCACTATAACATCCCTGTAACCTTTGGTTCTTTTAGTGAATCTCTAAGTTTAAAAAAAAAATCCTATTTCCTAACTATAACGGCCCTGTAACTTTTTTCCAGTGAATATATATGTGCATATATATATAAAATAGTGAAGGCTGCTATTAAGAAATCACAAGAAAGGTCCAGGGAGGATCTCCTTGTGTATAGATCTAAAACCCCACAGTTGACTGTACAAGATAAGATGCAATCGGTTAGGCTTACATACTCCAAACAGGAAAAAGAATTGAGGAGCATTATTAGACATAATTGGCACTTTATCCAGGATGACCCAGTGATAGGTGACCTCATGCCCTTAAACCCGTCAATTTATTTTAGAAGATCAATGAGTATGGGGAATATGTTGGCCAAGAACAGTCAGGAGAGCCACCGGAAAGATAATTGGCTAACTACTAGAAAGGGTTTTTTTAAATGTCTATCGTGCAGAGCCTGTCAGTTTGGGAGTAATACAAAAACTTACACTACGGCTTTTTCCAGAACAGAGAGGGAAATCAAACAACACTTAACCTGTAAGACAGAATACTGTGTCTATGTTCTGGAATGCAACTGCCATCTGAAGTATATAGGCAGTACAACGCTGGCAGTACATAAACATATCCTGCAGCATTTAAGGACAATAACTAATAAGGATCAGAGTTACCCACTTGCGAGACATTTTCAGGCAGTACATTGTAGCAACCCACAACATCTTCGCTATTTTGCCATTGAAGCTATACCTGTGGCAAAAAGAGGGGGTGACAGAGAGGCTAAATTACGATGCCTGGAGACAAGCTATATTCTGGATTTGACTCTAAGTCTCTGGGTGGGCTTAACGCAACAGATGATCTCCATACATTTTTATGAGGACCTACAGATCTACCCATAGCATTTAACAGTATGGAGGTTGACAACTAATCCAAGTGATATGAATTAAGAACTTGGCAGATACCAAGCCCCCTGGCCCCCTACAATCAACGGGGTGGTGCACTTCTCGCGGCTGGGCGGCCGCGCTAAACATCCAAGAAACCAAGGGGGCCAGGGGGCTTGGAATCTGCCAAGTTCCTAGGAGCAGCGTGATTGGAGTGATTGTTTTCTGCTGCTGCCACGAGAGGCCCATTCAGGGCTAGATGTAAGAATTATTTGCAGCATGAATACTGAATTACGAAAACTTACCTGCACTGCATTTCCCAGAATACATCTGAAGAAGTCCACTTACCTGATTGGCCCATTGGAGGGCAGATTTGACTAAATACTTGCAGGTGCAGGTATCTGCAATGGCGTCTCACCAAGAAGAAGGGATAAACCCGAAACGCGTCGTGAATCTGGTGCCACTTTTCTTTTATTGACTTCTCGTGACATTGGCAGTCTTCCCTGAATAAAGGTCTCCTCAACCTAACGCTGGCTCGAGTGCGCTTCTGTGCATAGGCACACTGTTTCTTGGATGTTTAGCGCGGCCGCCCAGCCGCGAGAAGTGCACCACCCCGTTGATTGTAGGGGGCCAGGGGGCTTGGAATCTGCCAAGTACCTAGGAGCAGCGTGATTGGAGTGATTGTTTTCTGCTGCTGCCACGAGAGGCCCATTCAGGGCTAGATGTAAGAATTATTTGCAGCATGAATACTGAGGCACGAAAACTTACCTGCACTGCATTTCCCAGAATACATCTGAAGAAGTCCACTAACCTGATTGGCCCATTGGAGGGCAGATTTGACTAAATACTTGCAGGTGCAGGTAGCTGCAATGGCGTCTCACCAAGAAGAAGGGATAAACCCGAAACGCGTCGTGAATATGGCGCCACTTTTCTTTTATTGACTTCTCGTGACATTGGCAGTCTTCCCTGAATAAAGGTCTCCTCAACCTAACGCTGGCTCGAGTGCGCTTCTGTGCATGGGCACACTGTTTCTTGGATGTTTAGCGCGGCCACCCAGCCGCGAGAAGTGCACCACCCCATTGATTGTAGGGGGCCAGGGGGCTTGGAATCTGTCAAGTTCCTAGGAGCAGCGTGATTGGAGTGATTGTTTTCTGCTGCTGCCACGAGAGGCCCATTCAGGGCTAGATGTAAGAATTATTTGCAGCATGAATACTGAGGCACGAAAACTTACCTGCACTGCATTTCCCAGAATACATCTGAAGAAGTCCACTTACCTGATTGGCCCATTGGAGGGCAGATTTGACTAAATACTTGCAGGTGCAGGTAGCTGCAATGGCGTCTCACCAAGAAGAAGGGATAAACCCGAAACGCGTCGTGAATCTGGCGCCGCTTTTCTTTTATTGACTTCTCGTGACATTAGCAGTCTTCCCTGAATAAAGGTCTCCTCAACCTAACGCTGGCTCGAGTGCGCTTCTGTGCATGGGCACACTGTTTCTTGGATGTTTAGCGCGGCCGCCCAGCCGCGAGAAGTGCACCACCCCGTTGATTGTAGGGGGCCAGGGGGCTTGGAATCTGCCAAGTTCCTAGGAGCAGCGTGATTGGAGTGATTGTTTTCTGCTGCTGCTACGAGAGGCCCATTCAGGGCTAGATGTAAGAATTATTTGCAGCATGAATACTGAGGCACAAAAACTTACCTGCACTGCATTTCCCAGAATACATCTGAAGAAGTCCACTTACCTGATTGGCCCATTGGAGGGCTGATTTGACTAAATACTTGCAGGTGCAGGTAGCTGCAATGGCTTCTCACCAAGAAGAAGGGATAAACCCGAAACGCGTCGTGAATCTGGCGCCACTTTTCTTTTATTGACTTCTCGTGACATTGGCAGTCTTCCCTGAATAAAGGTCTCCTCAACCTAACGCTGGCTCGAGTGCGCTTCTGTGCATAGGCACACTGTTTCTTGGATGTTTAGCGCGGCCGCCCAGCCGCGAGAAGTGCACCACCCCGTTGATTGTAGGGGGCCAGGGGGCTTGGAATCTGCCAAGTTCCTAGGAGCAGCGTGATTGGAGTGATTGTTTTCTGCTGCTGCCACGAGAGGCCCATTCAGGGCTAGATGTAAGAATTATTTGCAGCATGAATACTGAGGCACGAAAACTTACCTGCACTGCATTTCCCAGAATACATCTGAAGAAGTCCACTAACCTGATTGGCCCATTGGAGGGCAGATTTGACTAAATACTTGCAGGTGCAGGTAGCTGCAATGGCGTCTCACCAAGAAGAAGGGATAAACCCGAAACGCATCGTGAATATGGCGCCACTTTTCTTTTATTGACTTCTCGTGACATTGGCAGTCTTCCCTGAATAAAGGTCTCCTCAACCTAACGCTGGCTCGAGTGCGCTTCTGTGCATGGGCACACTGTTTCTTGGATGTTTAGCGCGGCCGCCCAGCCGCGAGAAGTGCACCACCCCATTGATTGTAGGGGGCCAGGGGGCTTGGAATCTGTCAAGTTCCTAGGAGCAGCGTGATTGGAGCGATTGTTTTCTGCTGCTGCCACGAGAGGCCCATTCAGGGCTAGATGTAAGAATTATTTGCAGCATGAATACTGAGGCACGAAAACTTACCTGCACTGCATTTCCCAGAATACATCTGAAGAAGTCCACTTACCTGATTGGCCCATTGGAGGGCAGATTTGACTAAATACTTGCAGGTGCAGGTAGCTGCAATGGCGTCTCACAAAGAAGAAGGGATAAACCCGAAACGCGTCGTGAATCTGGCGCCGCTTTTCTTTTATTGACTTCTCGTGACATTAGCAGTCTTCCCTGAATAAAGGTCTCCTCAACCTAACGCTGGCTCGAGTGCGCTTCTGTGCATGGGCACACTGTTTCTTGGATGTTTAGCGCGGCCGCCCAGCCGCGAGAAGTGCACCACCCCGTTGATTGTAGGGGGCCAGGGGGCTTGGAATCTGCCAAGTTCCTAGGAGCAGCGTGATTGGAGTGATTGTTTTCTGCTGCTGCTACGAGAGGCCCATTCAGGGCTAGATGTAAGAATTATTTGCAGCATGAATACTGAGGCACAAAAACTTACCTGCACTGCATTTCCCAGAATACATCTGAAGAAGTCCACTTACCTGATTGGCCCATTGGAGGGCTGATTTGACTAAATACTTGCAGGTGAAGGTAGCTGCAATGGCGTCTCACCAAGAAGAAGGGATAAACCCGAAACGCGTCGTGAATCTGGCGCCACTTTTCTTTTATTGACTTCTCGTGACATTGGCAGTCTTCCCTAAATAAAGGTCTCCTCAACCTAACGCTGGCTCGAGTGCGCTTCTGTGCATGGGCACACTGTTTCTTGGATGTTTAGCGCGGCCACCCAGCCGCGAGAAGTGCACCACCCCGTTGATTGTAGGGGGCCAGGGGGCTTGGAATCTGCCAAGTTCCTAGGAGCAGCGTGATTGGAGTGATTGTTTTCTGCTGCTGCCACGAGAGGCCCATTCAGGGCTAGATGTAAGAATTATTTGCAGCATGAATACTGAGGCACGAAAACTTACCTGCACTGCATTTCCCAGAATACATCTGAAGAAGTCCACTTACCTGATTGGCCCATTGGAGGGCAGATTTGACTAAATACTTGCAGGTGCAGGTAGCTGCAATGGCGTCTCACCAAGAAGAAGGGATAAACCCGAAACGCGTCGTGAATCTGGCGCCACTTTTCTTTTATTGACTTCTCGTGACATTAGCAGTCTTCCCTGAATAAAGGTCTCCTCAACCTAACGCTGGCTCGAGTGCGCTTCTGTGCATGGGCACACTGTTTCTTGGATGTTTAGCGCGGCCGCCCAGCCGCGAGAAGTGCACCACCCCGTTGATTGTAGGGGGCCCGGGGGCTTGGAATCTGCCAAGTTCCTAGGAGCAGCGTGATTGGAGTGATTGTTTTCTGCTGCTGCTACGAGAGGCCCATTCAGGGCTAGATGTAAGAATTATTTGCAGCATGAATACTGAGGCACGAACACTTACCTGCACTGCATTTCCCAGAATACATCTGAAGAAGTCCACTTACCTGATTGGCCCATTGGAGGGCTGATTTGACTAAATACTTGCAGGTGCAGGTAGCTGCAATGGTGTCTCACCAAGAAGAAGGGATAAACCCGAAACGCGTTGTGAATCTGGCGCCACTTTTCTTTTATTGACTTCTCGTGACATTGGCAGTCTTCCCTGAATAAAGGTCTCCTCAACCTAACGCTGGCTCGAGTGCGCTTCTGTGCATGGGCACACTGTTTCGTGGATGTTTAGCGCGGCCGCCCAGCCGCGAGAAGTGCACCACCCCGTTGATTGTAGGGGGCCAGGGGGCTTGGAATCTGCCAAGTTCCTAGGAGCAGCGTGATTGGAGTGATTGTTTTCTGCTGCTGCCACGAGAGGCCCATTCAGGGCTAGATGTAAGAATTATTTGCAGCATGAATACTGAGGCACGAAAACTTACCTGCACTGCATTTCCCAGAATACATCTGAAGAAGTCCACTTACGTGATGGGCCCATTGGAGGGCAGATTTGACTAAATACTTGCAGGTGCAGGTAGCTGCAATGGCGTCTCACCAAGAAGAAGGGATAAACCCGAAACGCGTCGTGAATCTGGCGCCACTTTTCTTTTATTGACATACTCGTGACATTGGCAGTCTTCCCTGAATAAAGGTCTCCTCAACCTAACACTGGCTCGAGTGCGCTTCTGTGCATGGGCACACTGTTTCTTGGATGTTTAGTGCGGCCGCCCAGCCGAGAGAAGTGCACCACCCCGTTGATTGTAGGGGGCCAGGGGGCTTGGAATCTGCCAAGTTCCTAGGAGCAGCGTGATTGGAGTGATTGTTTTCTGCTGCTGCCACGAGAGGCCCATTCAGGGCTAGATGTAAGAATTATTTGCAGCATGAATACTGAGGCACGAAAACTTACCTGCACTGCATTTCCCAGAATACATCTGAAGAAGTCCACTTACCTGATTGGCCCATTGGAGGGCAGATTTGACTAAATACTTGCAGGTGCAGGTAGCTGCAATGGCGTCTCACCAAGAAGAAGGGATAAACCCGAAACTCGTCGTGAATCTAGCGACACTTTTCTTTTATTGACTTCTCGTGACATTGGCAGTCTTCCCTGAATAAAGGTCTCCTCAACCTAACGCTGGCTCGAGTGCGCTTCTGTGCATGGGCACACTGTTTCTTGGATGTTTAGCGCGGCCGCCCAGCCGCGAGAAGTGCACCACCCCGTTGATTGTAGGGGGCCAGGGGGCTTGGAATCTGCCAAGTTCCTAGGAGCAGCGTGATTGGAGTGATTGTTTTCTGCTGCTGCCACGAGAGGCCCATTCAGGGCTAGATGTAAGAATTATTTGCAGCATGAATACTGAGGCACGAAAACTTACCTGCACTGCATTTCCCAGAATACATCTGAAGAAGTCCACTTACCTGATTGGCCCATTGGAGGGCAGATTTGACTAAATACTTGCAGGTGCAGGTAGCTGCAATGGCGTCTCACCAAGAAGAAGGGATAAACCCGAAACATGTCGTGAATCTGGCGCCACTTTTCTTTTATTGACTTCTCGTGACATTGGCAGTCTTCCCTGAATAAAGGTCTCCTCAACCTAACGCTGGCTCGAGTGCGCTTCTGTGCATGGGCACACTGTTTCTTGGATGTTTAGCGCGGCTGCCCAGCCGCGAGAAGTGCACCACCCCGTTGATTGTAGGGGGCCAGGGGGCTTGGAATCTGCCAAGTTCCTAGGAGCAGCGTGATTGGAGTGATTGTTTTCTGCTGCTGCCACGAGAGGCCCATTCAGGGCTAGATGTAAGTATTATTTGCAGCATGAATACTGAGGCACGAAAACTTACCTGCACTGCATTTCCCAGAATACATCTGAAGAAGTCCACTTACCTGATTGGCCCATTGGAGGGCAGATTTGACAAAATACTTGCAGGTGAAGGTAGCTGCAATGGCGTCTCACCAAGAAGAAGGGATAAACCCGAAACGCGTCGTGAATCTGGCGCCACTTTTCTTTTATTGACTTCTCGTGACATTGGCAGTCTTCCCTGAATAAAGGTCTCCTCAACCTAACGCTGGCTCGAGTGCGCTTCTGTGCATGGGCACACTGTTTCTTGGATGTTTAGCGCGGCCGCCCAGCCGCGGGAAGTGCACCACCCCGTTGATTGTAGGGGGCCAGGGGGCTTGGAATCTGCCAAGTTCCTAGGAGCAGCGTGATTGGAGTGATTGTTTTCTGCTGCTGCCACGAGAGGCCCATTCAGGGCTAGATGTTAGAATTATTTGCAGCATGAATACTGAGGCACGAAAACTTACCTGCACTGCATTTCCCAGAATACATCTGAAGAAGTCCACTTACCTGATTGACCCATTGGAGGGTAGATTTGACTAAATACTTGCAGGTGCAGGTATCTGCAATGGCGTCTCACCAAGAAGAAGGGATAAACCCGAAACGCGTCGTGAATCTGGCGCCACTTTTCTTTTATTGACTTCTCGTGACATTGGCAGTCTTCCCTGAATAAAGGTCTCCTCAACCTAACGCTGGCTCGAGTGCGCTTCTGTGCATGGGCACACTGTTTCTTGGATGTTTAGCGCGGCCGCCCAGCCGCGAGAAGTGCACCACCCCGTTGATTGTAGGGGGCCAGGGGGCTTGGAATCTGCCAAGTTCCTAGGAGCAGCGTGATTGGAGTGATTGTTTTCTGCTGCTGCTATGAGAGGCCCATTCAGGGCTAGATGTAAGAATTATTTGCAGCATGAATACTGAGGCACGAAAACTTACCTGCACTGCATTTCCCAGAATACATCTGAAGAAGTCCACTTACCTGATTGGCCCATTGGAGGGCTGATTTGACTAAATACTTGCAGGTGCAGGTAGCTGCAATGGCGTCTCACCAAGAAGAAGGGATAAACCCGAAACGCGTCGTGAATCTGGCGCCACTTTTCTTTTATTGACTTCTCGTGACATTGGCAGTCTTCCCTGAATAAAGGTCTCTTCAACCTAACGCTGGCTCGAGTGCGCTTCTGTGCATGGGCACACTGTTTCTTGGATGTTTAGCGCGGCCGCCCAGCCGCGAGAAGTGCACCACCCCGTTGATTGTAGGGGGCCAGGGGGCTTGGAATCTGCCAAGTTCCCAGGAGCAGCGTGATTGGAGTGATTGTTTTCTGCTGCTGCCACGAGAGGCCCATTCAGGGCTAGATGTAAGAATTATTTGCAGCATGAATACTGAGGCACGAAAACTTACCTGCACTGCATTTCCCAGAATACATCTGAAGAAGTCCACTTACCTGATTGGCCCATTGGAGGGCAGATTTGACTAAATACTTGCAGGTGCAGGTAGCTGCAATGGCGTCTCACCAAGAAGAAGGGATAAACCCGAAACGCGTCGTGAATCTGGCGCCACTTTTCTTTTATTGACTTCTCGTGACATTAGCAGTCTTCCCTGAATAAAGGTCTCCTCAACCTAACGCTGGCTCGAGTGCGCTTCTGTGCATGGGCACACTGTTTCTTGGATGTTTAGCGCGGCCGCCCAGCCGCGAGAAGTGCACCACCCCGTTGATTGTAGGGGGCCAGGGGGCTTGGAATCTGCCAAGTTCCTAGGAGCAGCGTGATTGGAGTGATTGTTTTCTGCTGCTGCTACGAGAGGCCCATTCAGGGCTAGATGTAAGAATTATTTGCAGCATGAATACTGAGGCACGAAAACTTACCTGCACTGCATTTCCCAGAATACATCTGAAGAAGTCCACTTACCTGATTGGCCCATTGGAGGGCAGATTTGACTAAATACTTGCAGGTGCAGGTAGCTGCAATGGCGTCTCACCAAGAAGAAGGGATAAACCCGAAACGCGTCGTGAATCTGGCACCACTTTTCTTTTATTGACTTCTCGTGACATTGGCAGTCTTCCCTGAATAAAGGTCTCTTCAACCTAACGCTGGCTCGAGTGCGCTTCTGTGCATGGGCACACTGTTTCTTGGATGTTTAGCGCGGCCGCCCAGCCGCGAGAAGTGCACCACCCCGTTGATTGTAGGGGGCCAGGGGGCTTGGAATCTGCCAAGTTCCCAGGAGCAGCGTGATTGGAGTGATTGTTTTCTGCTGCTGCCACGAGAGGCCCATTCAGGGCTAGATGTAAGAATTATTTGCAGCATGAATACTGAGGCACGAAAACTTACCTGCACTGCATTTCCCAGAATACATCTGAAGAAGTCCACTTACCTGATTGGCCCATTGGAGGGCAGATTTGACTAAATACTTGCAGGTGCAGGTAGCTGCAATGGCGTCTCACCAAGAAGAAGGGATAAACCCGAAACGCGTCGTGAATCTGGCGCCACTTTTCTTTTATTGACTTCTCGTGACATTAGCAGTCTTCCCTGAATAAAGGTCTCCTCAACCTAACGCTGGCTCGAGTGCGCTTCTGTGCATGGGCACACTGTTTCTTGGATGTTTAGCGCGGCCGCCCAGCCGCGAGAAGTGCACCACCCCGTTGATTGTAGGGGGCCAGGGGGCTTGGAATCTGCCAAGTTCCTAGGAGCAGCGTGATTGGAGTGATTGTTTTCTGCTGCTGCTACGAGAGGCCCATTCAGGGCTAGATGTAAGAATTATTTGCAGCATGAATACTGAGGCACGAAAACTTACCTGCACTGCATTTCCCAGAATATATCTGAAGAAGTCCACTTACCTGATTGGCCCATTGGAGGGCAGATTTGACTAAATACTTGCAGGTGCAGGTAGCTGCAATGGCGTCTCACCAAGAAGAAGGGATAAACCCGAAACGCGTCGTGAATCTGGCACCACTTTTCTTTTATTGACTTCTCGTGACATTGGCAGTCTTCCCTGAATAAAGGTCTCCTCAACCTAACGCTGGCTCGAGTGCGCTTCTGTGCATGGGCACACTGTTTCTTGGATGTTTAGTGCGGCCGCCCAGCCGCGAGAAGTGCACCACCCCGTTGATTGTAGGGGGCCAGGGGGCTTGGAATCTGCCAAGTTCCTAGGAGCAGCGTGATTGGAGTGATTGTTTTCTGCTGCTGCCACGAGAGGCCCATTCAGGGCTAGATGTAAGAATTATTTGCAGCATGAATACTGAGGCACGAAAACTTACCTGCACTGCATTTCCCAGAATACATCTGAAGAAGTCCACTTACCTGATTGGCCCATTGGAGGGCAGATTTGACTAAATACTTGCAGGTGCAGGTAGCTGCAATGGCGTCTCACCAAGAAGAAGGGATAAACCCGAAACGCGTCGTGAATCTGGCGCCACTTTTCTTTTATTGACTTCTCGTGACATTAGCAGTCTTCCCTGAATAAAGGTCTCCTCAACCTAACGCTGGCTCGAGTGCGCTTCTGTGCATGGGCACACTGTTTCTTGGATGTTTAGCGCGGCCGCCCAGCCGCGAGAAGTGCACCACCCCGTTGATTGTAGGGGGCCAGGGGGCTTGGAATCTGCCAAGTTCCTAGGAGCAGCGTGATTGGAGTGATTGTTTTCTGCTGCTGCTACGAGAGGCCCATTCAGGGCTAGATGTAAGAATTATTTGCAGCATGAATACTGAGGCACGAAAACTTACCTGCACTGCATTTCCCAGAATACATCTGAAGAAGTCCACTTACCTGATTGGCCCATTGGAGGGCAGATTTGACTAAATACTTGCAGGTGCAGGTAGCTGCAATGGCGTCTCACCAAGAAGAAGGGATAAACCCGAAACGCGTCGTGAATCTGGCACCACTTTTCTTTTATTGACTTCTCGTGACATTGGCAGTCTTCCCTGAATAAAGGTCTCTTCAACCTAACGCTGGCTCGAGTGCGCTTCTGTGCATGGGCACACTGTTTCTTGGATGTTTAGCGCGGCCGCCCAGCCGCGAGAAGTGCACCACCCCGTTGATTGTAGGGGGCCAGGGGGCTTGGAATCTGCCAAGTTCCCAGGAGCAGCGTGATTGGAGTGATTGTTTTCTGCTGCTGCCACGAGAGGCCCATTCAGGGCTAGATGTAAGAATTATTTGCAGCATGAATACTGAGGCACGAAAACTTACCTGCACTGCATTTCCCAGAATACATCTGAAGAAGTCCACTTACCTGATTGGCCCATTGGAGGGCAGATTTGACTAAATACTTGCAGGTGCAGGTAGCTGCAATGGCGTCTCACCAAGAAGAAGGGATAAACCCGAAACGCGTCGTGAATCTGGCACCACTTTTCTTTTATTGACTTCTCGTGACATTAGCAGTCTTCCCTGAATAAAGGTCTCCTCAACCTAACGCTGGCTCGAGTGTGCTTCTGTGCATGGGCACACTGTTTCTTGGATGTTTAGCGCGGCCGCCCAGCCGCGAGAAGTGCACCACCCCGTTGATTGTAGGGGGCCAGGGGGCTTGGAATCTGCCAAGTTCCTAGGAGCAGCGTGATTGGAGTGATTGTTTTCTGCTGCTGCACGAGAGGCCCATTCAGGGCTAGATGTAAGAATTATTTGCAGCATGAATACTGAGGCACGAAAACTTACCTGCACTGCATTTCCCAGAATACATCTGAAGAAGTCCACTTACCTGATTGGCCCATTGGAGGGCAGATTTGACTAAATACTGGCAGGTGCAGGTAGCTGCAATGGCGTCTCACCAAGAAGAAGGGATAAACCCGAAACTCGTCGTGAATCTGGCGACACTTTTCTTTTATTGACTTCTTGTGACATTGGCAGTCTTCCCTGAATAAAGGTCTCCTCAACCTAACGCTGGCTCGAGTGCGCTTCTGTGCATGGGCACACTGTTTCTTGGATGTTTAGCGCGGCCGCCCAGCCGCGAGAAGTGCACCACCCCGTTGATTGTAGGGGGCCAGGGGGCTTGGAATCTGCCAAGTTCCTAGGAGCAGCGTGATTGGAGTGATTGTTTTCTGCTGCTGCCACGAGAGGCCCATTCAGGGCTAGATGTAAGAATTATTTGCAGCATGAATACTGAGGCACGAAAACTTACCTGCACTGCATTTCCCAGAATACATCTGAAGAAGTCCACTTACCTAATTGGCCCTGTGGAGGGCAGATTTGACTAAATACTTGCAGGTGCAGGTAGCTGCAATGGCGTCTCACCAAGAAGAAGGGATAAACCCGAAACGCGTCGTGAATATGGCGCCACTTTTCTTTTATTGACTTCTCGTGACATTGGCAGTCTTCCCTGAATAAAGGTCTCCTCAACCTAACGCTGGCTCGAGTGCGCTTCTGTGCATGGGCACACTGTTTCTTGGATGTTTAGCGCGGCCGCCCAGCCGCGAGAAGTGCACCACCCCGTTGATTGTAGGGGGCCAGGGGGTTTGGAATCTGCCAAGTTCCTAGGAGCAGCGTGATTGGAGTGATTGTTTTCTGCTGCTGCCACGAGAGGCCCATTCAGGGCTAGATGTTAGAATTATTTGCAGCATGAATACTGAGGCACGAAAACTTACCTGCACTGCATTTCCCAGAATACATCTGAAGAAGTCCACTTACCTGATTGGCCCATTGGAGGGCAGATTTGACTAAATACTTGCAGGTGCAGGTAGCTGCAATGGCGTCTCACCAAGAAGAAGGGATAAACCCAAAACGCGTCGTTAATCTGGCGCCACTTTTCTTTTATTGACTTCTCGTGACATTGGCAGTCTTCCCTGAATAAAGGTCTCCTCAACCTAACGCTGGCTCGAGTGCGCTTCTGTGCATGGGCACACTGTTTCTTGGATGTTTAGCGCGGCCGCCCAGCCGCGAGAAGTGCACCACCCCGTTGATTGTAGGGGGCCAGGGGGCTTGGAATCTGCCAAGTTCCTAGGAGCAGCGTGATTGGAGTGATTGTTTTCTGCTGCTGCCACGAGAGGCCCATTCAGGGCTAGATGTAAGTATTATTTGCAGCATGAATACTGAGGCACGAAAACTTACCTGCACTGCATTTCCCAGAATACATCTGAAGAAGTCCACTTACCTCATTGGCCCATTGGAGGGCAGATTTGACTAAATACTTGCAGGTGAAGGTAGCTGCAATGGCGTCTCACCAAAAGAAGAAGGGATAAACCCGAAACGCGTCGTGAATCTGGCGCCACTTTTCTTTTATTGACTTCTCGTGACATTGGCAGTCTTCCCTGAATAAAGGTCTCCTCAACCTAACGCTGGCTCGAGTGCGCTTCTGTGCATGGGCACACTGTTTCTTGGATGTTTAGCGCGGCCGCCCAGCCGCGAGAAGTGCACCACCCCGTTGATTGTAGGGGGCCAGGGGGCTTGGAATCTGCCAAGTTCCTAGGAGCAGCGTAATTGGAGTGATTGTTTTCTGCTGCTTCCACGAGAGGCCCATTCAGGGCTAGATGTAAGAATTATTTGCAACATGAATACTGAGGCACGAAAACTTACCTGCACTGCATTTCCCAGAATACATCTGAAGAAGTCCATTTACCTGATTGGCCCATTGGAGGGCAGATTTGACTAAATACTTGCAGGTGCAGGTATCTGCAATGGCGTCTCACCAAGAAGAAGGGATAAACCCGAAACGCGTCGTGAATCTGGCGCCACTTTTCTTTTATTGACTTCTCGTGACATTGGCAGTCTTCCCTGAATAAAGGTCTCCTCAACCTAACGCTGGCTCGAGTGCGCTTCTGTGCATAGGCACACTGTTTCTTGGATGTTTAGCGCGGCCGCCCAGCCGCGAGAAGTGCACCACCCCGTTGATTGTAGGGGGCCAGGGGGCTTGGAATCTGCCAAGTTCCTAGGAGCAGCGTGATTGGAGTGATTGTTTTCTGCTGCTGCCACGAGAGGCCCATTCAGGGCTAGATGTAAGAATTATTTGCAGCATGAATACTGAGGCACGAAAACTTACCTGCACTGCATTTCCCAGAATACATCTGAAGAAGTCCACTAACCTGATTGGCCCATTGGAGGGCAGATTTGACTAAATACTTGCAGGTGCAGGTAGCTGCAATGGCGTCTCACCAAGAAGAAGGGATAAACCCGAAACGCGTCGTGAATCTGGCGCCACTTTTCTTTTATTAACTTCTCGTGACATTGGCAGTCTTCCCTCAATAAAGGTCTCCTCAACCTAACGCTGGCTCGAGTGCGCTTCTGTGCATGGGCACACTGTTTCTTGGATGTTTAGCGCGGCCGCCCAGCCGCGAGAAGTGCACCACCCCGTTGATTGTAGGGATGCCAGGGGGCTTGGAATCTGCCAAGTTCCTAGGAGCAGCGTGATTGGAGTGATTGTTTTCTGCTGCTGCCACGAGAGGCCCATTCAGGGCTAGATGTAAGAATTATTTGCAGCATGAATACTGAGGCACGAAAACTTACCTGCACTGCATTTCCCAGAATACATCTGAAGAAGTCCACTTACCTGATTGGCCCATTGGAGGGCAGATTTGACTAAATACTTGCAGGTGCAGGTAGCTGCAATGGCGTCTCACCAAGAAGAAGGGATAAACCCGAAACGCGTCGTGAATCTGGCGCCACTTTTCTTTTATTGACTTCTCGTGACATTAGCAGTCTTCCCTGAATAAAGGTCTCCTCAACCTAACGCTGGCTCGAGTGCGCTTCTGTGCATGGGCACACTGTTTCTTGGATGTTTAGCGCGGCCGCCCAGCCGCGAGAAGTGCACCACCCCGTTGATTGTAGGGGGCCAGGGGGCTTGGAATCTGCCAAGTTCCTAGGAGCAGCGTGATTGGAGTGATTGTTTTCTGCTGCTGCCACGAGAGGCCCATTCAGGGCTAGATGTAAGAATTATTTGCAGTATGAATACTGAGGCACGAAAACTTACCTGCACTGCATTTCCCAGAATACATCTGAAGAAGTCCACTTACGTGATTGGCCCATTGGAGGGCAGATTTGACTAAATACTTGCAGGTGCAGGTAGCTGCAATGGCGTCTCACCAAGAAGAAGGGATAAACCCGAAACGCGTCGTGAATCTGGCGCCACTTTTCTTTTATTAACTTCTCGTGACATTGGCAGTCTTCCCTGAATAAAGGTCTCCTCAACCTAACGCTGGCTCGAGTGCGCTTCTGTGCATAGGCACACTGTTTCTTGGATGTTTAGCGCGGCCGCCCAGCCCCGAGAAGTGCACCACCCCGTTGATTGTAGGGGGCCAGGGGGCTTGGAATCTGCCAAGTTCCTAGGAGCAGCGTGATTGGAGTGATTGTTTTCTGCTGCTGCCACGAGAGGCCCATTCAGGGCTAGATGTAAGAATTATTTGCAGCATGAATTCTGAGGCACGAAAACTTACCTGCACTGCATTTCCCAGAATACATCTGAAGAAGTCCACTTACCTGATTGGCCCTGTGGAGGGCAGATTTGGCTAAATACTTGCAGGTGCAGGTAGCTGCAATGGCGTCTCACCAAGAAGAAGGGATAAACCCGAAACGCGTCGTGAATCTGGCGCCACTTTTCTTTTATTGACTTCTCGTGACATTAGCAGTCTTCCCTGAATAAAGGTCTCCTCAACCTAACGCTGGCTCGAGTGCGCTTCTGTGCATGGGCACACTGTTTCTTGGATGTTTAGCGCGGCCGCCCAGCCGCGAGAAGTGCACCACCCCGTTGATTGTAGGGGGCCAGGGGGTTTGGAATCTGCCAAGTTCCTAGGAGCAGCGTGATTGGAGTGATTGTTTTCTGCTGCTGCTACGAGAGGCCCATTCAGGGCTAGATGTAAGAATTATTTGCAGCATGAATACTGAGGCACGAAAACTTACCTGCACTGCATTTCCCAGAATACATCTGAAGAAGTCCACTTACCTGATTGGCCCATTGGAGGGCTGATTTGACTAAATACTTGCAGGTGCAGGTAGCTGCAATGGCGTCTCACCAAGAAGAAGGGATAAACCCGAAACGCGTCGTGAATCTGGCGCCACTTTTCTTTTATTGACTTCTCGTGACATTGGCAGTCTTCCCTGTATAAAGGTCTCCTCAACCTAACGCTGGCTCGAGTGCGCTTCTGTGCATGGGCACACTGTTTCTTGGATGTTTAGCGCGGCCGCCCAGCCCCGAGAAGTGCACCACCCCGTTGATTGTAGGGGGCCAGGGGGCTTGGAATCTGCCAAGTTCCTAGGAGCAGCGTGATTGGAGTGATTGTTTTCTGCTGCTGCCACGAGAGGCCCATTCAGGGCTAGATGTAAGAATTATTTGCAGCATGAATACTGAGGCACGAAAACTTACCTGCACTGCATTTCCCAGAATACATCTGAAGAAGTCCACTTACCTGATTGGCCCTGTGGAGGGCAGATTTGGCTAAATACTTGCAGGTGCAGGTAGCTGCAATGGCGTCTCACCAAGAAGAAGGGATAAACCCGAAACGCGTCGTGAATCTGGCGCCACTTTTCTTTTATTGACTTCTCGTGACATTAGCAGTCTTCCCTGAATAAAGGTCTCCTCAACCTAACGCTGGCTCGAGTGCGCTTCTGTGCATGGGCACACTGTTTCTTGGATGTTTAGCGCGGCCGCCCAGCCGCGAGAAGTGCACCACCCCGTTGATTGTAGGGGGCCAGGGGGTTTGGAATCTGCCAAGTTCCTAGGAGCAGCGTGATTGGAGTGATTGTTTTCTGCTGCTGCTACGAGAGGCCCATTCAGGGCTAGATGTAAGAATTATTTGCAGGATGAATACTGAGGCACGAAAACTTACCTGCACTGCATTTCCCAGAATACATCTGAAGAAGTCCACTTACCTGATTGGCCCATTGGAGGGCAAATTTGACTAAATACTTGCAGGTGCAGGTAGCTGCAATGGCGTCTCACCAAGAAGAAGGGATAAACCCGAAACGCGTCGTGAATCTGGCGCCACTTTTCTTTTATTAACTTCTCGTGACATTGGCAGTCTTCCCTGAATAAAGGTCTCCTCAACCTAACGCTGGCTCGAGTGCGCTTCTGTGCATAGGCACACTGTTTCTTGGATGTTTAGCGCGGCCGCCCAGCCCCGAGAAGTGCACCACCCCGTTGATTGTAGGGGGCCAGGGGGCTTGGAATCTGCCAAGTTCCTAGGAGCAGCGTGATTGGAGTGATTGTTTTCTGCTGCTGCCACGAGAGGCCCATTCAGGGCTAGATGTAAGAATTATTTGCAGCATGAATACTGAGGCATGAAAACTTACCTGCACTGCATTTCCCAGAATACATCTGAAGAAGTCCACTTACCTGATTGGCCCTGTGGAGGGCAGATTTGGCTAAATACTTGCAGGTGCAGGTAGCTGCAATGGCGTCTCACCAAGAAGAAGGGATAAACCCGAAACGCGTCGTGAATCTGGCGCCACTTTTCTTTTATTGACTTCTCGTGACATTAGCAGTCTTCCCTGAATAAAGGTCTCCTCAACCTAACGCTGGCTCGAGTGCGCTTCTGTGCATGGGCACACTGTTTCTTGGATGTTTAGCGCGGCCGCCCAGCCGCGAGAAGTGCACCACCCCGTTGATTGTAGGGGGCCAGGGGGTTTGGAATCTGCCAAGTTCCTAGGAGCAGCGTGATTGGAGTGATTGTTTTCTGCTGCTGCTACGAGAGGCCCATTCAGGGCTAGATGTAAGAATTATTTGCAGCATGAATACTGAGGCACGAAAACTTACCTGCACTGCATTTCCCAGAATACATCTGAAGAAGTCCACTTACCTGATTGGCCCATTGGAGGGCTGATTTGACTAAATACTTGCAGGTGCAGGTAGCTGCAATGGCGTCTCACCAAGAAGAAGGGATAAACCCGAAACGCGTCGTGAATCTGGCGCCACTTTTCTTTTATTGACTTCTCGTGACATTGGCAGTCTTCCCTGTATAAAGGTCTCCTCAACCTAACGCTGGCTCGAGTGCGCTTCTGTGCATGGGCACACTGTTTCTTGGATGTTTAGCGCGGCCGCCCAGCCCCGAGAAGTGCACCACCCCGTTGATTGTAGGGGGCCAGGGGGCTTGGAATCTGCCAAGTTCCTAGGAGCAGCGTGATTGGAGTGATTGTTTTCTGCTGCTGCCACGAGAGGCCCATTCAGGGCTAGATGTAAGAATTATTTGCAGCATGAATACTGAGGCACGAAAACTTACCTGCACTGCATTTCCCAGAATACATCTGAAGAAGTCCACTTACCTGATTGGCCCTGTGGAGGGCAGATTTGGCTAAATACTTGCAGGTGCAGGTAGCTGCAATGGCGTCTCACCAAGAAGAAGGGATAAACCCGAAACGCGTCGTGAATCTGGCGCCACTTTTCTTTTATTGACTTCTCGTGACATTAGCAGTCTTCCCTGAATAAAGGTCTCCTCAACCTAACGCTGGCTCGAGTGCGCTTCTGTGCATGGGCACACTGTTTCTTGGATGTTTAGCGCGGCCGCCCAGCCGCGAGAAGTGCACCACCCCGTTGATTGTAGGGGGCCAGGGGGTTTGGAATCTGCCAAGTTCCTAGGAGCAGCGTGATTGGAGTGATTGTTTTCTGCTGCTGCTACGAGAGGCCCATTCAGGGCTAGATGTAAGAATTATTTGCAGCATGAATACTGAGGCACGAAAACTTACCTGCACTGCATTTCCCAGAATACATCTGAAGAAGTCCACTTACCTGATTGGCCCATTGGAGGGCTGATTTGAGTAAATACTTGCAGGTGCAGGTAGCTGCAATGGCGTCTCACCAAGAAGAAGGGATAAACCCGAAACGCGTCGTGAATCTGGCGCCACTTTTCTTTTATTGACTTCTCGTGACATTGGCAGTCTTCCCTGTATAAAGGTCTCCTCAACCTAACGCTGGCTCGAGTGCGCTTCTGTGCATGGGCACACTGTTTCTTGGATGTTTAGCGCGGCCGCCCAGCCGCGAGAAGTGCACCACCCCGTTGATTGTAGGGGGCCAGGGGGCTTGGAATCTGCCAAGTTCCTAGGAGCAGCGTGATTGGAGTGATTGTTTTCTGCTGCTGCCACGAGAGGCCCATTCAGGGCTAGATGTAAGAATTATTTGCAGCATGAATACTGAGGCACGAAAACTTACCTGCACTGCATTTCCCAGAATACATCTGAAGAAGTCCACTTACCTGATTGGCCCATTGGAGGGCAGATTTGACTAAATACTTGCAGGTGCAGGTAGCTGCAATGGCGTCTCACCAAGAAGAAGGGATAAACCCGAAACGCGTCGTGAATCTGGCGCCACTTTTCTTTTATTGACTTCTCGTGACATTGGCAGTCTTCCCTGAATAAAGGTCTCCTCAACCTAACGCTAGCTCGAGTGCGCTTCTGTGCATGGGCACACTGTTTCTTGGATGTTTAGCGCGGCCGCCCAGCCGCGAGAAGTGCACCACCCCGTTGATTGTAGGGGGCCAGGGGGCTTGGAATCTGCCAAGTTCCTAGGAGCAGCGTGATTGGAGTGATTGTTTTCTGCTGCTGCCACGAGAGGCCCATTCAGGGCTAGATGTAAGAATTATTTGCAGCATGAATACTGAGGCACGAAAACTTACCTGCACTGCATTTCCCAGAATACATCTGAAGAAGTCCACTTACCTGATTGGCCCATTGGAGGGCAGATTTGACTAAATACTTGCAGGTGCAGGTAGCTGCAATGGCGTCTCACCAGGAACAAGGGATAAACCCGAAACGCGTCGTGAATCTGGCGCCACTTTTCTTTTATTGACTTCTCGTGACATTGGCAGTCGTCCCTGAATAAAGGTCTCCTCAACCTAACGCTGGCTCGAGTGCGCTTCTGTGCATGGGCACACTGTTTCTTGGATATATATATACATATATATATATATATATATATATATATATATATATATATATATATATACTGAAAAAAACATATGTTTCAGGGACATTATAGTTAGTTGGACATTTCACTCTTACAAAACCAGTGAAATGTGTCCGTTATAGTTACTTCAGCTAACTATATCTCGCGCTCCCACAATGTACTGCTGATGACGTGACATATTACATAATTTACAGTTTCTGTAAAATTTAAATATATTTTATATATATATGCAAAGGTGTATTGAAGAATAAGTGGGTGTTTAAGTGTGTAAATCGATGGTTTATTAGGTACGTGACTGTCTGTATAAGTGAGTGATTAAATGTGTGTAACTGAATGCATGGGTTAGTGACTAAACTGTGTAAATGTCTGTATCAGTGTGTCAGTTGGTGTGTAAGCAGTTACTTGGGTTGGTGAGTAGCAAAATGAGTGTATATATGTGTTATTGCTTGATTGTCTGAGTATTTGTAAGGGTGCCTGAGGGTCTGTGGAGGTGGGTGGTTGGGGGGTGTGACTCCCTGCATGGATGTGCAAGTGGGTGATTCACTGGGTGTATGGGTTCAAGAATGCATCTGTGTTGGGATGTATGGGTGGGTGAGTGTGTGTGTGAGTGTGTTGGTGAGTGAATGGATGTCACAGTGGTAAATGTGTAACTACATATGTGAAAGGCAGTGTATGTGAGTGTTGGAGTATATAAATAACTATATGTGAGAGTGAGTGATTGTGAGAGTGGCTGTATGGATGAGTATGTGCTCGTATCAGTGATTATATAATAGTGTAAGTATGTGTTAGTATCTGTATGAATTAGAGAGGTGGTGTGTGTATAACTGTATAGTTGAGTAAATGGGAATGTGATTGATTCTTTGCATGACTGACTAGGTGTGTGAGTAACTCTATGGATGAGTGGTGGTGTGTGAGTGTCTATATAGGTGTATGAGAGCATTTGATAGTGCTGTAATGATGAGTGTCAGAAAGTATGAGTGATGGTATGGGTGAATGAGTGGATGTGTGTGCAGACCTAGGAATCAGTGAGTGGGTATGTAGTAACTGGTATTGGTGTGTCTATGGTTTCAAAAATGGTAGTCTGTATTTTAGAGTGGGTGTATCATAAGTTATATTAGGGTGTGAGGAGGTACATGAGATTATCACATGGATGATGTCATCAGTGATGTCATCAGTGATGTCATTTGAGATGTCATCAGTGATGTCAATGACCATGTCATGAATTATGTAATATGTGACGTCATCAGCAGAGCATTGCAGGGGCGCGAGTTATAGTTAGCTCAACTAACTATAATGACTGAATTTCTCTGGTTTTGTACGAGTGAAATGTCCAACTAACTATAATGTCCCTGAAACCTATGGTATTTTCAGTGCATCTCAAAGGTTTTTTAAATGCTAATTTCTAACTATAACGTGCCTGAAACCTATGGTTTTTTTCAGAGAATTTCAGAAGTTTTTTAAATGCTAATTTCTAACTATAACGTCCCTGAAACCTATTTTATTTTCAGTGAACTTCAAAGGTTTTTTAAATTCTAATTTCTAACTATGCCTACAGAGGTAGGACATGTGTAGAAAGAGGAAGAAATGCGTAGAAAGAAGCAAGAGAAATGCAGAAAGAACCAACAGAGGTCCAGAAGGAGGCAAGACAACTGCAGGAAGAGGCAAGAGAGGTGCAGAAAAAGGGAACAGGGGTGCAGAACGAGGCAAGAGAGGTGCAGGAAGAGGGGTGCAGGAAGAGGCAAAGGGGTACAGAAAGAAGCAAGAGAGGTGCAGAAAGAAGAAAAAGGGGTGCAGAAAGAAGAAAGAGAAGTGCAGAAAGAAGCAACAAAGGTGCAGAAAGAGGCAAGAGAAGTGCAGAAAGAAGAAGCAGAAATGCAGAAAGGGGCAAGAGAAGGGCAGATAGAAGCACCAGAGGTGAAGAAAGAGGCAACAGAAGAGCAGAAAGAGGCAAGAGAGTTTCACAAAGAGACAAAAGAGGTACACAAAGACACAAGAGAGTTGCAGAAAGAGGGAAAACGATTGCAGTGCAGAAAGAGCCAACAGGGGTCCCGAAAGAAGCTAGAGAGGTGAAGAAAGAATCAAGAGAAGTACAGAAGGAAGCAACAAAGGTGCAGAAAGAGGCAAGAGAAGTACAGACAGAGGCAAGAGAAGTGCAGAAAGAGTCAAGAGAGGTACAGAAAGAAGGAAGAAGGGTGCAGAAAGAGGCAAGAGGGGTGCAGAAAGAAGCAAGAGAGGTACAGAGAGAAGCAAGAGAGTTGCAGAAAGGGGCAAGAGGGGTACAGAAAGATGCAAGAGAGTTCCAGAAACAGGCAAAAGAGGTGCAGAAAGAGAGAACAAGGGTGGAGACAGAGGCAAGACAGGTGCAGAAAGAAGGAAGAGGGGTCATAAATGTGCAAGAGAGGTGCTGAAAGAAGAGAGCAGCTCAAAAGAACCAACAGAGGTACAGAAAGAGGCAAGTGGGGTGCAGAAAGAGGCACGAGAAGTGCGGAAAGAAGCAAAAGAGGTGCAGTAAAAGGCAATAGGGGTGCAGAGAGATGCAGGAGAGGTGCACAAAGAGGCAAGAGAGGTACACAAAGAAGAAATAAGTGTGCAGAAAGAGGTAAGAGGGAAAGAGGCAAGAGGGGTGTAGAAAGAGGCAACACAGGTGCAGAAGCAGGCAAGGGAACTGCAGAAAGATGCAAGAGAGTTGCAGAAACAGTCAAAAGAGGTGCAGAAAGAGGAACAGGGGTATAAAAAGAAGCAAGAGAAGTACAGAAAGAAGCAACAGAGGTGCAGAAGGAGGCAAGAGAGGTGCAGGAAGAGGAGTACAGAATTAGGCAAAGGGGGTGCAGAAAGAAGCAAGAGAGGTGCAGAAAGAAGCAAGAGGGGTACAGAAATAGCCAAGAGGGGTGCTGTTAGACCTGGCATCATTGACGAGAGTCTCCCTTCCATTTTGTCAGATTGCCTCCTCTGTTTTTGATATGTTTTTACTGGTTATATGCTTTGGGCACTATGCCACTGCTATTCAGTGCCACAGTGCAAGTGCTCCCTATGTTAAATTGATGTAATGATTAGTGACTTCATGATTGGGTTATTTGATTTACTTGTCAGACCCTAGTACAGTGCACCATGTGTGCCCAGGGCTTATAAATCAAAAGCTGCTGGTGGGCTTGCAGCACTGGTTATGCCACCCACAGAAGCAGCTTGTAAAGGTTGTCTCAGGTCTGCCATTGCATAACCTATGTGCAGTCTGGTACTGCCATGCTGACTGACCAAGTGCACCCACTTGCTAGTCCTTAAACCTTCCCTTATCTTCATATCAGACACCCCTATGGTAAACCCAAGGACAGGGTGAATTGTAAGTATAAGGAAGGACATAGTGAATTACAGCCATTTTCGTTTTTCACTATTGCAAGGCTACCTGTTCTCCATAGGCCAGAATGGCAAGTTAGATTATTACATCTTATAATCCTAACTGACTCTGGGAACATGGTGGAAATTCGAATTTATTATGCCTGAACTCAGAATGATAAAATACATCTTTTAGTAAAGTTGGTTTTAACATTCTGTGTTTGAAAATACCACTTTTAGAAAGTAGGTATTTTCTTGTCTAACTACCCAAAACCTGCCTCTGCTAGGTTGTGTATTTCTTGTCTGGAGTTTGAGTGACAGGGCTGGGGAATTCCAGGAGACAGAATGAGTCAGCCCAGTGGTGAATAGGGAGATCTGCATCTAGATGGGAGGGAGGAGTTGCACCTGGGACCTGAATAGGGCTGGGCCTTCCCTCCACAATGCTGGCTTCACCTCCTGGGGTGCGGCTGATGTCTCTGCCCTGCACTGTGAAAGAAGAGAAGGAATCATGTCAACAAAGTGCTCCAGGGTTGTTCTTTCCCTCCACAATGCTGGCTCCACCTCCTGTGGGGCGTCTGATGTTTCTGCCCTGCACTGTGAAAGGAAAGAAGGAGTCCTGTAAACAAAGTGCTCAAGAACTGGTTTGGGCTAGGCAGAGGCCTCTCTGCCTTCAGAGAACAAAAGATTTTGGGGTATAAATATTGGGACCCAGACCCAGGAACTTTAGATCACTCCTGGGAAAAAGACAAACCTTTTGACAAGGAGAAGATCCAAGGATGCTGCAGGAGTTTGGACTGCCCATCTGCCAGTGTGCTGTTTGCTGGGTTGGCCTGCAGTGGTGTCTTCATTGCCAAGGAAAGGAGAAGGAACTTTTTAAAGGACTTTTATCATATTACAGAATATTTCTCCAAGGGCTTGAACTTGTGCGTGTCGCCGCTGCAGCTGTAGTCGTCGCATCGCCGGAGAAGCGTGCCACCGCCGCATCTCCCAGGAAGCGTGTCTTTGTCGAAGCTGTCTGCAGTCGCATCACCAGCGAAGCATGACGCCATCGAGAGGGTCGACATCGCATCGCCGGAGAAGCGTGTTGCAGGGCCTGTCGCGGCTCCAAAGTACAGAGTCGTCACAAGGCTGCCAGGGCGTGAACGCATCACCGTCGCATCAAGGGCGTTATCTTCTCGCATCGCACCAGGTTTGTTGCATTGCATCGAGTCGCCATCTTGGGCATCGCAACCAGGCTGTAGGCCGAGAACCTACGCATCACCCCCGCACCGGTAAGGATCACGACACATCCCCTACTCTGCGCAAGCATTGAGGCGCGACGCATCATCTCCCCCAGAGCACGGAACCAACGCATCTCCCTCTGCGAGCCTTTTGTTTATTTTGCGTTACGCATCCAGGTACATTTGTGAGAACTGTGTAACATTTATCATCAACTTGAACTAAGTAACTTTTACCATCTTTAAGTTAATCTTAAGTAGAGTATTGTGGATTTTTGTCGTTTGTGGTCTTGTGTTAAGTCTATATAAAGAATACTTATTTTTATAAAACCTGTGTGGTGTCCATCTGTGGAGTTTTCACTGTATTACTGTATGTGTTCACAAATGCTTAACACACTGCCTCTGAGATAAGCCTGTCTGGTCATGCCAAGCTACCAAGGGATTATCTAGGAGTGTAATCCCCTTATCCTGACCTAGAAACAAGGGTCCCTATTTGGACAAAGGTGTATACCATTGCCAACTAGAGACCCCCAGTTCTAACAGGTGCAGAAAGGTGCAACAAAGGTGAAGAAAGAGGCAAGAGATGTACAAAAAGAAGGAACAGAAATGCAGAAAGAGGCAAGAGAAGTTCAGATAGAATCAACAGAGGTGCAAAAAGAGGCAACAGAAGAGCAGAAAAAGGCAAGAGAGGTTCACAAAGAGACATAAGAGGTACACAAAGGACAAGAAAGTTGCAGAAAGATAGAAGACCGGTGCGGAAAGAGACAACAGGGGTGCAGAGAGAAGCAAGAGAGGTGCAGAAAGAAGTACAGAAAGGAGCAACAAAGGTGCAGAAAGAGGCAAGAGAAGTGCAGAAAGAGGCAGGAGAGGTTCACAAAGAGACAAAAGAGGTACACAAAGGACAAGAGAGTTACAGAAAGAGAGAAGGAAAGTGCAGAAAGAGACAAAAGGGGTGCAGAAAGAAGCAAGCAAGGTGTAGAAAGAGACAAGAGGAGTGCAGAAAGAGGCAAGAGAGGTACAGAAAGAGGCAACAGAGGTGCAGAAAGAGGCAAGGGGGTGGAGAAAGAGGCAAGAGAGTTCTAGAAACATGCAAAAGAGGTACAGAAAGAGGGAACACAGGTAGAGAACGAGGCAAGACAGGTGCAGAAAGAGGCAAAGAGGTGCATAAATTTGCAAGTGAGGTGCAGAAAGAACCAAGAGCAGTGCAAAAGAACCAACAGAGGTGCAGAAAGAACCAAGAGAAGTGCAGAAAGAAGCAAAATAGGTGCAGACAAAAGGCAAGAGGGGTACAGAAAGATGCAAGAGAGGTGCAGAAAGAGGCAAGAGAGGTACACAAAGAGGAAAGAAGGGTGCAGAAAGAGGCAAGAGGGATGCATAAAGAAGCACTGGAGGTGCACAAAGAAGCAGGAGAAGTGCAGAATGAAGCAGCAGGGGTGCAGAAAGAGGCAGGGGGTACAGACAGAAGCAAGGGAGGTGCAGTAGGAGGCAAGAGGGGTGCAGAAATTGGCAAAAAAGTACAGAAAGAGGCAAGAGAGGTGCAGAAAGAAGCAAGAGGAGTGCAGAAAGAACCAACAGAGGTTCAGAAAGAGGCAAGAGGGTTGCAGAAAGAGTCAACAGAGGTGCAGAAGGAGGCAAGAGATCTGCAGAAACAGGCAAGAGAGTTGCAGAAACAGACACAAGATGTGCAGAAAGAGGGAACAGTGGTGCAGACTGATGCAAGAGCAGTGCAGAGAGAGGTAAGAGGGGTGTAGAAAGAGGCAAGAGGGGTGCAGACATTTGCAACAGAGGTGCAGAAAGAGGCAAGAGGGGTGCAATAGAGGCAAGAAATGTGTAGAGAGAAGCAAATGAGGTGCAGAAACAGGCAAAAGAACTGCAGAAAGAGGCAAGAGAGGTACAGAAAGAAGCAAGAGGAGTGCAGAAAGAACCAACAGAAGTTCAGAAAGAGGCAAGAGGGTTGCAGAAAGGGGCAAGAGGGGCGCAGAAAGAAGCAAGAGAGGCACAAAAAGAGGCAAGAGGGGTGCAGAATGAAGCAAGAGAGGTACAGAAAGAAGCAAGAGAAGTTCAGAAAGAACCAACGGAGGTGCAGAAAGAGGCATGTGAAGTGCAGAAGAAGGCAAAAGAGGTGCAGACAAAAGGCAAGAGGGGTACAGAAAGATGCAAGAGAGGTGCAGAAAGAGGCAAGAGAGGTACACAAAGAGGAAAGAAGGGTGCAGAAAGAGGCAAGAGGGATGCATAAAGAAGCACTGGAGGTGCACAAAGAAGCAGGAGAAGTGCAGAATGAAGCAGCAGGGGTGCAGAAAGAGGCAGGGGGTACAGACAGAAGCAAGGGAGGTACAGTAGGAGGCAAGAGGGGTGCAGAAATAGGCAAACAAGTACAGAAAGTGGCAAGAGAGGTGCAGAAAGAAGCAAGAGGAGTGCAGAAAGAACCAACAGAGGTTCAGAAAGAGGCAAGAGGGTTGCAGAAAGAGTCAACAGAGGTACAGAAGGAGGCAAGAGATCTGCAGAAACAGGCAAGAGAGTTGCAGAAACAGACACAAGATGTGCAGAAAGAGGGAACAGTGGTGCAGACTGATGCAAGAGCAGTGTAGAGAGAGGTAAGAGGGGTGTAGAAAGAGGCAAGAGGGGTGCAGACATTTGCAACAGAGGTGCAGAAAAAGGCAAGAGGGGTGCAATAGAGGCAAGAAATGTGTAGAGAGAAGCAAATGAGGTGCAGAAACAGGCAAAAGAACTGCAGAAAGAGGCAAGAGAGGTACAGAAAGAAGCAAGAGGAGGGCAGAAAGAACCAACAGAAGTTCAGAAAGAGGCAAGAGGGTTGCAGAAAGGGGCAAGAGGGGCGCAGAAAGAAGCAAGAGAGGCACAGAAAGAGGCAAGAGGGGTGCAGAATGAAGCAAGAGAGGTACAGAAAGAAGCAAGAGAAGTTCAGAAAGAACCAACGGAGGTGCAGAAAGAGGCATGTGAAGTGCAGAAGAAGGCAAAAGAGGTGCAGAAAGAAGCAAGAGAGGTGCAGAAAGAGGGAAAAGAGGTGCAGAAAATATGTATAGTAAAAAAAATGAAAAAGAGCCACAAGGGCACAACAAAACCACACAAATGACAATCAAAAAATTAGTGTGGAATATAAGCGCTTCAACCCTTAGGGTCCGACCAATCATTACCCGCTCACCATAAATCTAAAACAGACATAATAAACAGGGGAGTGCTTTCTAAATCACAAGGGAATCCAACAGAAATTAATAGTTCATCTCTAACTAATGGAACGAGTGTCCTTATATATGTCTAGTCTTCATTCAGTCCATTAATTCACAGGAACCAGTCATGTTTGAGCCAGTTGAATTCTTCAAAAATAATTTCTCAGCCTAGCGAGCGCATTTCATCCGAAACGACAGGTCTTCATTAGGACTGTTAATAAACATACAACACCCTTAAAAAACAAATTTAAACAAAAAGTAGTATCATGATCATGTTTTTTTGTCCACAAAATTTCAAACATGGAAGTAAGAGGATTGTTCCATTATGCCGGTGCCTGAGTTTGTCAGATCAAAGGCAAACCCTCAGAATCTGTAAAAGTGATTCTTCAGCTGTAGTCCTATCTAACCTTTGTAGCAAACTAGTCCATTATAAAAAAAGTTGTTAACCATTGTTTAATTATCCATTACATCTTGAGACCCCCACATTGGGATTTAGAAGTTTATTTTTACTTTCTACGGTATAATCTCTAAATTCAAGGGAATTATGGAGTTTTATTATATTCATTATGATCAATTGCTATGTTTCATATTGTATTTTGCTATTTTATATGTTCTCATGATGAATTATATTTTCGATCTATCAATAAACTTTAAACTTTGAAATAGTTTACTCTAACTGAGCTTCAGGTGGTTAATTTGCTTAAATCACCCTTGATAGCCGTGGCATCTAATCATCTTCTTTATTAGAATGGATGTACCTTTAGTCATATTTCATAAGTAAAGACTATTCCACAAACAGCCCAAAACTCATTACTTTTGGTAATTTCTAAGTAAATCAGTGCAAAGATTTCATCCAGGAAAGTTAATAGTAAAAAGGGCCATATAGCGTGGAGGGAACAAAAACAGTTCTCCTTGCTCAGTCGTGCATCTCTAACAGCAGGGTGTTTCCCCGGGAGGCTGGAAGGGTGGGGGCCGGTTTTGCAGCGGTGTGGTCGGTTTTGCAGCAGTGCTGCAATATTGCCCCCAGTATCAAAAGCATCAGTGCTTCACAATGTATTCCCCCTTGCCCTGGGGGCTTCTCTGCCAATATTTGCAAGGGCTAATTTGAGTTCCCAGTCCGGCCCTGTCTAACAGTCACCAAAATTTGCACTCTTGAATGTTGCTTTGTTTAATGATATTAGCTTGGGTTTGTGATGTATTGTAGCATTCACTGGATGGCTTCTTTAATAGGTAATGCCATACTATTACTGGAAACTGCTCTCAACCAATTTTAGATCTGATCTAAAAGTCTCTAATTACCCCTTTCATTAACACCTAAAACATTTTTCCAGAAAAAGGTCTTGTGCTTTTTCAATTATCGTAATATGGGTCAAAATAAAATATCCCTGCATTCTGAACTTGGATAAGTCAATTTTGGACTCACAGAATAACGATTTATCAATACAATTTGGCCTCTTACTTATAGTAACAAATATAGCTCGTAAACACTGGATGTTTTCTCCTGAGTCTGCATTCTTGTAATATTATACAGAAGAACATTATCCATCTAAGATAGTTTTTTCCCAAAGCTATACTTCTCTGAAGAGTTGTCTGTCCTGAAGGAAGCAGTACATTCTCAATTGAAGCATTCACTACTTGTGGAAAATTTAACATATGAGGATTACCACCCCCCCTTAAATCTGAGGATTTTGCATTACCATCCAGTTCTAAGTTGTGCCCTAATTTAGGACCTAAATCAATGCTGCTAAAGGCGCTTAATGATCATATGTTTTTGTATAGCGTTTAAAGTCAGATGTTATGTTTTTTTAGCTCTGTAAGTAACTGTAATATTAATAGTTATTATTAGTAGAATTCTTGAAATCCAGGGGTTTTAAATTCCAATAACGTCCACTAATGTCCAGTTCAGTCTCCTTAAACTACTGCTACTGAACTTTCTGATGTCAGTTTTTCCAACCAATCCAATTTTCATTACTTGTAGTAGATAATAATGTGTGGCAAAAAATGGTTTGACCGGTTTTGCAGAACAGTTTACAACTTACATCTATGCTTGGGCTGCTGTTTATCTCCAGGTATTTCTTTACAAATACGCATGCAAAAACACTTCCACAAGAGTGATTTGTATGGAATTTGTTATTTAAAAACGGGCAACCTTCTGCAGCGCTCATTTCTGCTAAGTTATCATGCCATTTTCAGCACTGTAGGCAGAGCAGAAATTGTTTTGGCCACTCTCGGTTCTGAGCCTTTCTGGTGCATGCCTCTCTTTACAACTATCTGAAAATATAAAAATATATTTAAATATGACCTAGCAAATAAACTTTATTCTTAAGAAGTGAAACGTGATGTCTAGGATCAGTAATGCAATTATTCTGTGCAGGCTGCAAGTCCATTCTAGGATCATTTAAAAAGCTTAATAAAAACACTACTACTTCCTGTCCTGTTTCTATATATGACTGACTTTACTGAAATTAAGCCACACAAATCTTAGCAGTATGTCCCTCATGAAGCACTTCTAATGGAAAATTCTGTAATTAAAGGATGCAGAACTTTTGGCAGTTAGTGAAGTGGGGTAGTGGGCAGTATAGACAAGTCCCTGTTAATTATGTAGCGCCAGATCAGTGGATTTCCCATTATCAAGCTCAATTTGCTGCGACTACTGTTAGTACTACTCAAAGTCTATTTTTAAGGTCCGACAAAACTGTAATTTTTGGCCTAGATGAGGTTGGTAGGGCTCTGGATGTGATACCCTTGATTGTATACCAGCTGACTTGTTTAAGCACGATTGAGAAAATTGGCTTAAATATATTCATATAATTGTGAATGCAATTGCGTGTGGGGCTCCAATCCCAGAATCCTGGTGCGGTGCGGAAATCATGCCAATTTACAAACAGGAGGACCGCACGAGCCCGAGCAACTATAGGTCAATTAGTCTAATTGATTCAATGCAGAAAATTATGGCTAGGCTTTTGCTGAGTAGGACCCAATCCTGGATTAGTGAAAAAGATGTTTTATCTCCTCTCCAGGCTGGTTTCCGCGAAAAAGTGAGCACCATAGACCAAGTTTTCAGGTAAATTATGATTTACTGGCGCTGGGTAATGATTGCGGAAGGTACACTCTTTGCGGCTTTTTAGACCTCAAATCTGTGTTGGATTTGGTGCCGCGAAACAAACTTTGGGGGGTACTAAATGATCTTGGGTTGCCAGCCGAACTTCTTGCATTAATTGACAGGCTCCATGGGGCCGATTCACAGAACTAACTTAAGACAAAATCCTAAACTTACTACTTTTGGTATTCACAGAAGTTAGGATTTTGTCTTAAGTTTGTCTTAGACAAACTTAAGACATGCTTAAGACAGACATAAGACAAACTTAAGACAGACTTAAGACAGACTTAAGACAGACTTAAGACAAACTTAAGACAAACTTAAGACAGACTTAAGACAAACTTAAGACAAAATCCTAACTTAAGTCTGTCTTAAGTCTGTCTTAAGTTTGTCTTAAGTCAGTCTTAAGTCTGTCTTAAGTTTGTCTTAAGTTTGTCTTAAGTCTGTCTTAAGTCTGTCTTAAGTTTGTCTTAAGACAAACTTAAGACAAAATCCTAACTTCTGTGAATACAAAAAGTAGTACGTTTAGGATTTTGTCTTAAGTTTGTTCTGTGAATCGGGCCCCATGAGTCCAATTTTGCGCAGGTACGATGGGGGTCGCAGGGCAAGGTCACAGATAGGTTTGAAGTATCAAAAGGGGTCCGGCAAGGGTGTGTTTTGGCCCCTACACTCCTCTCTGTTCATTGATAGAGTTGTACATTACTTTTTAACACACCTAACTGATTCCCCCTCCCTTGCAGGTGAAAAGATTCCGATACTTATGTTTGCAGATGACACCCTCATCCTATCCAAGACACAGACAGGGTTACAGCGTGCATTGAATAGATTTAAGACCTTTTGCAGTGACTATGAGTTGGTAGTCAATGTGGACAAAACAAAATACATGATTTTTCATAAACATAAAAAGGTTCAAGGAAAAGTATTCATGAATAAGCTTCAGTTGGAACAATCTGATGTGTTTACATACTTGGGAGTGACCTTGGGCAAAAAGCTAAATTGGAAACCACAGATAGACCTGATGACTTTAAAGCATGTCCAATTAGCAGGTGCCCTATTAAAAGAACACAGATTGTCAAAAAAAAAACCAGTAAGTCCAGCTTTAACAATCTACAATGCCAAGGTCAGGGCTTCAAACCTTTATGGAGCGGAGCTCTGGGGTTTCGTAAATGTCTCTTCATTAACTGTGGCCCAGAAAAGGTTCATGAGAACCTTAACAGGCCTCCCCCAATCCACTCCCCTAAACCCCTCTATCTCGATTTAGGCTGCAGCACTCTTGAGGATCTGGCTCGATTTAGGCCCGTAGCTTAATGGAGAAGGATTTGGACTACCCCTGAGTTGGTTCATTATGCTGATGCATTGAAGGATGTAAACCGGGCCGATACATCGAGTAGTATTTTATGGTTACAAAAAATAAAGTTTACTTTGATGGAGATGGGGTATGGACATTTGTTGGAGAACCTAGAAAGTAATTTATTTCCATCTAAAAAATTATTCAAGGAAGCATATTGGGCCATGGTGAAATTGAAGTCCATGTCACGTACAATCAATACTTCCCTTTCTGGTGTTTTTATGAAACAAAAACAAGATACCAGGTTTGAATCTTATTGGGACCTAATACTAAAGCCCCTAGATAGAAAATTGTCCATCAACTAAGGGTTGGTACACTCCCAATAAAATCTTTTATGCAAAACTGGCACAGTCCACCTACTATTAAATGTGAATTCTGCAATATGCAGGACGAAACAGTTCTTCACATCCTGTTTGTGTGTTCAGCTTACAAGCGCCCCACGAATAAATGGCTCAGGTCAATTTGTGCCAACATGGGCACAAGATCATGCACTGATGCATATCGCATATTGAAAACTAACACACACGAATCCATCGTAGTGGGCACAGCCAAATTCTTGAGTTGGATGTGGGGGATTCGAGTGCTGAAGTAGCAAGGAACACTGAGGGGCCTTGTATGTGTTGGAAGAACGGTTAAGCATATTTTATTGCTAGGCCACCGGATTTACTATTCTGTATCATATGTAGTTAGGCATCATAATTAACAGCATATGGACAATGTAGTGCTTTTACCTTGAAATTTATGAAATTGCTTGATTCTGAGATGTGGAATTGATTGCTGCTATAGAATAGTTTTATTGTTCCTAGCAAAATAATTTATAAATAGATTTTTAAGGTATTTTCATGACTTTTATGATTTTTAGTCTTTATATAAATGATGCATATTTGCATGAATTCCTTTTAAAGTGATGTATTGTAATTATATGTGTCTTTTTTGATTTTAGGAATCGAAATAAAGACAAAAATTGAATTGAATTAAATTGACATTTATCCTTTTTTAACACTAGCCATATTCAAAGACATTATTAAAAATGTTATGTTGAAATTTTCAAGTCCTGTCTTTTATTTTTATCAGATCTTGAAAACTTGAAAACTAAAACAAGAAGCACCGTTTATGTTCGTGAGGGACAGGGAGTTGTGCTACTTTGTAGACCCCCACCCCATGCCGGAGGTAGGAAGATTATTGTAGCGCTGATTTTTTTTCTAACATTGTCTTATGTTACAGTTTCCATTCGGGCTCAGGTGGTCTTTGAGCAACTTACTAAGTTTTGACTTCCATTTGTTCACAGTCTAATGTGTACCACAATGCTACTGATAAATGCATCTTAATGTAGACAATACATCTTCAATGAAAAGCAATTTAGTTATCTTTCCTAATTAAATGAATGGGTGATTTATTGTGGGCTTCTATATTCTCTGTATTTTCCGTTTCAGCCAAATATGTTCTGTCTTTTATAAAGACTAACCCTGGGTGGTAAACTCCTCTCCTCTTGCGGAGTTTGCGGAGTTTCCTGCACTCCTCGTTGCGTCCAAAAAACTCCGCTTCACGTTGCATAGCTTAGTTTTTTTCCTCGCTTGCGTTCGTCAACATCAAGTTAGCAACCGCGAGCAAGGAAAATCAACCTCCCAGCGAGATTTTTCCTCGTTCGCGATCGTCAACATCCAGTTGGCGAGCGTGAGCGTGGAACATCAACATCCCTGCTAGATTTCTCAATGCGGGGGTGTCATGTTTCTCATTGTGAGTGGTCGCGTATGCTCGCGACAGCTCACGTTGAGAAACTGCTCATTCACGTTGAGAAATCTGCTGCTCAAGCAAAAATCTACTCGAGCAGCAGAAAAGGAAAGCAGGGACCCCTTGCACTGTGCATGGTGCCCTTCGCAATGCTTGCACAGTGCGGACAAGCATCCGGCACTGTGCAATCACTGCGAACAGCATTTTTCTATTGTACACCGCTGCTCGCGTAGCTCTGCGTAGTGCGGCAGAATTTTTCTGCACTTCACGTAGTGCCGTGTAGTGCAACTCCGCAAACTCCGCCCTGGGTTAATAAAGACTTGACATAGGTCACATAAAGTCAATCTATGCTTCATAAAACTCATTTGTACTAGGCATTGAAGACATCTGATGAAAAAATAAGTTAAGCTGATAAACAAGGAAAATCGATTTGCTGGTAATATACAATCCATGAAACAGTAATCATTGACAAAGACAATAGATGTGACCTTGACAAACTAGCACAATAGATACATACAAAAATATACAATGTATTACACACAGATGCAATGAGAATAAAAAGACAAATTCATATGCTTGCAATGGAAAACCAATGGTGCTTGCTAGCAGCCAAGTGTACAGATAGAGAAACTCATTATTTTAATGCACTTCAGGCTGACAGAAACAATCTGTTAGACTCAAGGATCTACTGCAGGGATGTCTAGACTTCAATCATGATCCTTCTAGCCCACCTTGTACTTGGAGGAGACTAAAAAGAAATTCCAAGAACACAAAAGGAAAGGGGAATAGAAAAGGAAAAGACACATATCACTGCATACCACCCTCTCTTGGGCCTGGTATGGATATGTCTCTTGCTCTCAGGTTCCGAACACAGATTCAAGCAACATTGCTATTTAGTCTCCTGAACTGAGCAAACCATAATTATCTAATGGTGTGTATGATATATGTTTTAGACAATACTCTAAAACATACATGTGATTTTGAACACAAATGGTTCACCTTCAATATACAATATTAAACTGTAATCTAGAGTCTAACTCTTCTGCAGTGTGATGGTATATGCATGCGAAACCTAAATCCTCAGCTCACGTGAATAACATTGAATGCAGTTTATATTACAGTCATAAAACCACTTCAAGTGTGTGGTTCAAAGTCTTTAAAGGAATGGGAAATTGTCACTTTGCATACATAAAAGTAACTTTACTTCAATAGACTTAGGGGCTCATTACGATGACGGACGGAATCCCATCCACAACGGTAGCAGAAAACGTTCACCTTCCTGCTCCAGGTGCGGTCATTGCGACCACCAAATCACAATGGTCCTACAGAGGCCATTTTCCGTCTGCCGCGGTCTCTCCGGTTATGCACATTTTCTGCATACGCAGGGGTGGCAGATAGAGCCAACAGAGCAACACCAGAGTGCGGAAACACGTTTCGTCTGCCAACCAGATTACGATGTGGCAAACAGCTATTTCCACCTCCGCGTAAAAACCACCACGTTGCCGATGGCGGAAACAATGGAGAGGAAGAGCCGATACAGAACCCATCTAAACCACCAGAGCCGCCATGGATCCTGCGCAACAGGCCTTCCCACAGCTCTACCTGATGCACCCCCGGCAGACAAGACGCCGCTGAGCACAACAGCAGAGGTACGTACCAAACATCTCGACGCATGCAACCCATGAACAACTACAACTCCAAGCAAGCGTTTGTGGCACCACGATGAACCTGCCAAATGCAAAGTGCGAGCCCCACCGAATCCCCGGTGCCCCTGAAGGCAAATGGGGCCAATGCCGAGCCCTGCAGTTGCAGAGCGCACACACCTCAATATCAAAATATGTACGCCGAAGGGCCCCATTTGCCGATGGCTCATTCGCATAGTGGTTGCCACACCGTGGCGGCCGGGAAGCTGAGACCACAACCCTGCATCATCCAATTGGGGCCAATGCATGTCATCGCTGCGGATGCCAGCTACTGCGCATGTGAACACATACTGCATTTGCGCCATGGGAATTACATCACACATCACAACTCATTTGCCTAAAGTAATTGGTGCACCTCATGTGTAATGTTGTGGGGCATGAGGCCCCCATGCATATAAAGTAACCACACATACACCGAACATGTATAGGAGAACTGGCCCAGGGCACGTGTGTCCGGCCCCATTTGTTGGCAGGGTCACATGTCCAAAGACGCCTGTGCTGGGTGGCTGTGGGGTGGGGGATAAGACAGCCCTATGGGAGTGGCTGGTACTTCAGAACAACTAGAACAGTGACCAGCTGCTCACAACACTGTGAAGGTATGAGTGAGTGTGACCTTTGAGTCAAGTCTTCACGCACATGGCATGCCCAAGAAAAGGAGAGTGAAAGTACATACATAGTCATGCCCCGTGGCCATCATGGACCAAAATTAGGGAAGGAGTCTAAAAAGGACAAAGGTCTCTCGCACTGTACCAATGTTGGGTAATGAAACGTCCAACCTGTGAACATCGCTTGTACATCCCTTGACAACTGACTGGCGTCCCTTGGCCAGGGGTCGACTTGTGAAGGGCCAGAGATGTAGGCAGACAATCAGAGGTGTCCACTGTCTGCAAATCAGACATATTTGTACCCCCTGGCACTCCCAACACAGGTACATGTGTGGCATGCAGTGTGAACAGCTGCCTTTGCCCGTAAATGTTCACACACATGTCACAGGAGTGCACATATGGAACAAACATACATAGCTCTGACCGACATCATCGGTCATTGTCAGCCATGTGGGCATGTATACACAACCCATGTGCATTTGTGCCTCATTCAGGTGAACATTGCAATGTATGTTACAACAATTCCACACACACTCACGCAGGACTGACCCCATAATGTCCACATGTGTCTGTTCACCGTGCTGAACAACCATGTAGTGTTGTCCAGATGACACTCACTGCCCTCATCCCGTAATGTTGTTTTGTATTGTGGGACTGAAGCTTGCGCTTATGCAGTCACAGCAGCAAGATGCAACTCAGCACTGATGCTGGGAAACACCAGTGCCGTGATATCTGACCACAGGGCAGTTCATCCTTGATGTAGCACTGTACTATAATGCCATCCACATCGACTTCTTTGGATGTGGTAGTGTCAGTATGTCGAATGAATGAAGAAAAACAACGTCTGAATGCAGGTCCCTTGTGCATCTCATGTGACCATGAGGCATGTGAATGTTGTGGTTGTGAGAGTCTCTGGGTAAGCAGTGCACCACATTTCACCTAGAACTCAGCCCATGCTTGTGTACCCTGATATACGTAGGAGGAGACCACCCATCTTTCAACCTGTCCCCGACCTGGCGATGATGGAGGACATCGAAATCATCCGGAGATTCCGTTTGGAACGCTGCACACTACGAAACCTATGTGCCCAGTTGGAACCCCATTTGAACCCCAAAAGAAAATATCCGGCTGCATTGTCTGCTACAGTGAAGGTTATGGCTGCACTGCATTTCTTCGGTACTGGGTCTGTCCAGTACACTGTGGCCAGCGCCGAGGGGATGTCACAGCCCATGTTCAGCATGATGTTGCGTGACGATATGTCAGCATTGATGCTTTACAAGGGCAGACATGTCCACTTACCAAGGAGGGATGATTTGGCAGCTGTGAAGGGGACGTTCTATGACCTGGGAGGCAATCCAAATGTTGTGAAAGCCATTGATGGTACCCACATTGCCCTCGTTCCACTACAGGCAAGTGAACACATTTTTAGGTACTCCAAACACTACCACTCCATCAACGTACAAGTGGTATGCCAGGCGGATCAGATCATTTCACACGTGTGTGCAAAGTATCGTGGGTCAGCACATGAATCCAACAACTTGCGGAACAGCACCATACACCAATTGATGGCCAATCTGCACCCGAGCGGGACTGGCTTGTTGGTGAGTGGGCTGTGTCAATGACTGTGATATGTGTGACATGCTGCTCTCCCCACACATTCAGATCACACTGTTTGCCTGTCTGTCTCACAACTAGGTGACTCTGGGCATCCCAATGGTCCGTGGTCTCTGTCCCCACTGCGGAATCCAACAACGCCAGGGGAAGTACAATACAATGATGCACATGGGAGGACACGTCGTGTGGTGGAGCGCACTTTTGGACTGCTTAAGTCAAGATTTAGGTGCCTGGACCAGACTGGTGGTGCACCTAAGTACTCAACACAGAAGGTTTGCCAGATGGTAGTCGCCTGCTGCATGCTACACAACCTGGCCAGGTGCAGAAGGATCCCCCTAATTCTGGACAACGATGAACAGCAGCAGCCCCCCGCACCCAACCCACACATGCCCAGTGATGATGACAGTGGTGAGGAAGAAGGCCTTGACCAGCGACAACAGCTCAATGTCAACTGCGTCCGTTGAGTGTAAGTTAACAATGAGTGACTATGACTGTGTCTGCGTGCCTTGCTGTTGTCTAACAAACTTTTAGATTTGTTTCTGGCATTTTGTACACATACAGGACAATGCGCGGGATTGGCAAACTTGTGCAGGCAGGGATTGAGCACCCAGAAACACCCATTAGCACAGGACCCAATTGCTATAGTGCCTCACTAGCTCTCCCACTAACTCAGAAGTATGCAAGCGCATGTACACAAGTCGATAAGTTGCAGGCAAGAATCGCTTTGAAAGGTGCTTTTTTTACTACAGTGTCAATACAGGCAACATATGTGACACAAGAAGTTGAGACTGCATGAGTACATATACAGTTTCTATAGAGACACATCCATAACACATGAAGCAAGATGTCATATCAATAATCCCTCTGGACAGAGAACCACAAACATATCCCCCCACCCCTTGCTGGGAGGAGTTGAATGAGATGTCCCAGGTCTATGGGATTTGCCAGCAGACACATTGCTCAGCCAGTACATGGTGAAATGTACATCCCATGTGCTTGTGTCGCTCACATCACTGGATGGATCACTCTCCAAGTGTGGGTCATCTAGCCCATCTCCCCATGACATCTAAAAGGCACCCGTGTCCTCTAGCAGCTGTGACATTTTGTTAAGTGGGGGTGCCAGGGCCTGACCAGAACAGAATGACAACGGACAATCCCCTCTGACCATGGATAGAATATACAGGCAGTGCTCCTGGACTGCGCAGAGAACAAGCTCGGCAGACCCTTCTTATGTGACAGACAAATACTAAGGTACATGCAAAACGACTAAGTCATGTAACTTCATGCGCTACAGCTGCATGATGGAAGCCGGGCTCATGCCAGTCGACAATGTCCATTATGGTCAGATGACAGGCTCCCCTTGCTCAGGTCTGTGTAAACTAGCAAAACAGACTGCAGAGGTCAGCAGAGTCAAAGTAAATGCATATAGGGCAAAAGTCAGAGAGCTGAATGACAATTCCTGTGAGTAGGCGTGAAAAAGTTAAAAGGACATTGAATTAGTCACCAACAGTTCCTGTTGCTGTTAAGTAGTTATGAATCCAAGAAGGCACAGGTACCCTCAAAGGCAATCAGTTCTAAAAGACAATCCAAATCATCTCCAGCAAAAGGGAGCACCAGCCAATCTAGCAGTATGAAGGAACAGATGTGGTCCTCGCACCACAAGGATGAAAGGAGCATCCCATGGCAACCAGGGAAAGGTTTGATGTAGGCATGGCACATGAGCCTTTGCGCAAACGCACAGGCGCAGCTGTCAGCCTGTCTGACATATTGAAAGGCATCCCACAAACGTGTATCACCGGAGCAATCCTGATCATGAACCAACAAAGGAGTCACCCACAGTTCATGATCCAGTGCAGCAAGGGATGTGTTGGAAAAGCAGACATCCATGGATCACTGAAAGGGGCATCTTCGGCAGTAGAACACAGGTTGCACGCAGGTGAAATAGGCATAGCGGAAGGTTAGTCTATAACCGATGCATAGCACAGATAATGGGACACATCTGAGGAGGAGCTACATGCAGTCACTGTACAGTTGCAACTGACTGAGGTTCGCCTGGACCACAGGATGGGCAGACATGGCGCAAGAGCACTCTTAGAACCAGCACTCAGCTGTAATGCCACGAATAGTGATATCAAACTGCTAAATGCAGTCTGGAAATTGGAGGAATGACACCAGGTAGAACTCCAGAAATCACATGGAACGAAGGGACAAGGTCAGAGCCCACATGTTTTTAAAAAGTGTGCAATGGCCTTCAGTATCCGAGGCTTTCGATAATTCTTGTGTCAGTCCCCTGGAAAAAAAGTGGGAGTGCCATGTTCAGCAGTGACTGTATTGTGCGGGACAGTCAAGGCACCTAGAATTTGAAGGTCTCAGGGCTGATGTGGGAGCGACTACTTGTTGAAACAGAAGCCCATTGTGCCTGCACACTTATTGAAGTCCGCTTTCACTGTGGGAATGTGAGGCCATAATTGAATACCCACAATCACATATGGGGGAGTGATGAGGAAATTGCTACAGCAAGGAACATGGCATGCAACAGTTCCTATATACACGATGCCTGCCCTGTGACCGCAGCACTTGTGCCCATTCAGGAGACAATAACTTCCTTTCTAAAACAGATTTAATGTGGGTATGTTGTCAGTGACTGGTGTACATGTGGGTAAACATGCATAGATTGTACTTGTCACTTGAAATTCCCTGTGCAACAGTTCTTAAGTGTGTGAATGTGACAATGTCACCATCGTCCACATGACAGGATGTGTTGTGATGATGGCTCTTGTGGGCACAATGCTAAGGATGTCATTGTTCTGCGTTGTGCGATCTGTGACAACTTCTGTCATGTCCATGATGATGTTATTAGGGGGATGGGAGCACACTGCTTCACCTCCCAGCACAGTTCACCCCTTGGCATTCTGATAAATGCAGTTCAGTCATGATGTTTACTTGTCATGTGACTGAGGTGTTTCACCTGAGTTGGGCAGGGGGAGGTACAGAGACCTGAGTAGGATCTGGCAGCTTCCTCAGCAGACACTGATCACAATGATCTTACCCCTACTGATGTGGGAGGATAACATGACACACATGTGTCTAGAGATTCACAGTAATTAACATGAACAGTATTCCCCACTTGGTATTTATAGAAATAGGTAATATATCCAGCCAATTATATGTCCCACACAACTCTTGATATTCAATCATTTATTATCAAAAATATACATATCTTTTTTGTTTTTCATTTGTTTTATCCAAGGTAATTCAGACATATAATAAACAATATTGTCTTTAAGAAAGAAGAAAAGCCCTCAATCTATATTGGAAAAACATTCAATAGTTGTACATTATTCCAAGGTTACAAACATACAAATCAAGCAAAAAGACAATACAATAAAATACACAACTACATTGGACATATAAATACCAAACCATACATAAAAGAAGAAGACAAAAAATCACAAAATGAATGTAAAAAATTACAAAACAGGGGCGAAGTTGCGCCGACGAACGTTTCGGAAGTACCATGCACTTAGAAATCCTTCATCAGGGCTCAGGATTTATCATTATTCAATAGTGGTCAGAAAGGCCATCTGTAATTATAGTACTTTATCCAATATTGATTATCAGCAAGGCTCTGAACAATGAAAGTCAAGAGTTGTTCCTATCCGCAAGGAAGGTCAAGATACTCGATACAATGGTAAAGCATCACATTAAGGGTTCATAAGACGGATGATATTCTATACTCTCTAGAGTTCATAATAATGGTACACCTTATATTCGGAGCAGGGGGATTCGGGTTCCACTCAGTCCTGAGTGAAGTGCAATAAGTGTATAGAGTAGAGTAGTAATTTATTTGTTAATTAATTAAAATCATAACAATTATGTGCACACACACAAAAATAAAATAAAGTGCAATAAGTGTATAGATGATGGAAGGTTTGATCGCAATGTGGCAAACAATACTATAGTCTTTGTGGTATGTAGCTCCGGAATTGGCCCACCAAGAGTCGGAATAGCCCACACTTTAGGGGGTCTCTATGTGGGGTTTGCGTGGGTTATAGAGTACCCGGGTGCTGGTGGGGAGGATATACGGTCACAGAGTAATTCCCAGCATGGTGGATTCACACTGGGCGGTCCTCGTCTCTGCTCCTCCGGAAGTCGTGCAAGGAAAAATTGTGGGAGTGCCGTGTTCAGCAGTAACTGAATTGCATGGGACGGTCAAGGCACATGGAATTCGAAGGACTCAGGGCTGATGTGGCAGTGACTACTTGTTGAAACAGAAACCCATTGTGCCTGCACACTTATTGAAGTCCACTTTCACTGTGGGAATGTGAGGCCACAAATGAATATCCACAATCACATATGGGGGAGTGAGGAGGAAATTGCTACAGCAAGCAACAGGGCGTGCAACAATTTCTATATACGTGATGCCTTCCCTGTGACCGCAGCACTTGTGCCCTTTCAGGAGAATATAACTTCCTTTGTAAAACAGATTTAGCGTGGGTATGTTGTCAGATACTGGTGTACATGTGGGTTAACATGCATAGATCGTACATGTCACTTGAAAACCCCTGTGCAACAGTACTTGAGTGTGTGAATGTGACAATGTCACCATCGTCCATATGACAGGATGTGTTGTGATGCTGGCTCTTGTGGGCACACTGCTAAGGATTTCATTGTTCTGCGTTGTGTGATCTGTGACAACTTCCGTCATGTCCATGATGATGTTATTAGGGGGATGGGAGCACACTGCTTCACCTCCCAGCACAGTTGACCCCTTGGCATTCTGGTAAATGCAGTTCAGTCATGATGCTTACTTGTCATGTGACTGAGGTGTTTCACCTGAGTTGGGCAGGGGGAGGTAGAGAGACCCGAGTAGAATCTGGCAGCTTCCTCAGCAGACTCCGATCAGAATGTATCTTACCCCTACTGATGTGGAAGGATAACGCGACACACATGTGTCTAGAGATTCACAGCACTGACCTGCACCAACCTAGGTGACACACGACAACGGTAACAGAAGTAAGCTTTTCAACTGGACAGCATTCACCAGGATGCTAAGGGCTAAATTGTGCTGGGAGGTGCATTTGTGTGCTCCAGTCCCCCTGCACTCCATGTTGATGGTGTTTTCCGGTGTTGTCTGTAATGCATATTGTACAGTGTTGCCTTGTGGTGTGCGTTTGCGGTTGTTGCATAATATGGCAATGCACTGCTGTTTCCTTGTGTCTTTCAAGGTACCTCCACTCTCTCAATGGACTTTCGCTTTTACATATTCGGAGACATTGCAATGTGAGTCAACATGCTTCTTCCTGTGATAAGAATGCTGTTGACACGAAGGCATGCTGTTGTGAATTGTGTTTATTTTGCGATGTGTGGCAGGTGAGGGGTGAAGTAGGAAGTGATGGTACATGGATAGTTAGGGTAGAAAACAATGGTAGAGTTCCAAAGTCAAATCGAACACTCCCATCCTTGTGGCAATGTGGTTTGGTATTTACAATGACTGTTAATGCTTGGTGTTACAGTGGTGACATCAGCGGTTGCTCCGAAAACTGGTACTGCACGGTGTTGTGCCATGTGATCCTCCCGGGGACTTTTTTGGATGCCCCCTCTGCCGTTTGGCCAGGGGGGAACCTGCTGCATGCTCAGAGGTGTCTGAGGATTCACCGTGGTGTGACTCACCCCTCTCTGTAGTGGTGTGACTATCATCCTGCTGGCCCGGGGGGTGGGTTGGCAGCGATTTGAGCCACATGCATGTCCCTCAGAACACCCACAAACTTGCCCATGTACTCCACATTTTGTCCCAAGCGAGTGTCCATGGAGCTCTGCAGCTGGCAGAGTTCCCGCAGTCCTTCATGGTCCTGGCCCATCTGTCCCTGGTTCTGCTGGTATACAAAACAGATAGCTCGGTGTCGAGGGCCACAGTCTCATTCTCCTCCTGTGGCTGTCTTCCAGTTGGCCTCCCACCTGCTCTGCTGCCATGGACCGGTTGTGGTGCCAGGCGCTGCAGCAGCACACCATCCCTATCATCCCCGGTCTGCCTGGTGGTATTCGCAACTTCTGGGAAAGTGCTGTGTTGGAGGCAGCAGTGGTGATGGTGGAGGTGGCTGCCACACCGGTTGTTGCTGCAGGGGTGTGTGTTGGTGGTGCAGCAGTTATGGGAGTCATGGTGGGGGTGGTGGGGTCAGTGAGGGCCAGAGACTGAGCTGTCCTGGGCACGCCAGAGGGGCCAGGTCAGTCCTCCTCACCCATATAGACCAGGGAGTCTGCATCCGTGGGTTCACCTTCCTGGGGGAAGACTGGCTAGGCTCGTCCATGGCATGGGCGCCTGCTGTTTTTGGCTAGTCACCTGTTGAAGAGAGGTTACATTGTCAGCATGTTCAGTACACAGCACAAATTTTATGTTCATGTTTGGCACATTTGATTGAGATGGCCTTACTTTTTAGCTTGGCATTACAATGCATTCATAACAGTTTGTCAGCAGTCGAACGTGATGTGGAGGTACATACATTGCACGTTGGCTATGTGTCCTGGCTGAAGCAACAAAATCATATGTACAGTTAAACCAGATTGGTCGCACACTGCTACACCTACCAGGCGTGTTCCCCCAATGAAAATGGTCCCTGAAGGTCAGCGTCAGCGGATACACCTATGCTCGAGTGTGAATGCAAGTATGCGTGGCGTGTGCCATCCCTGGACACGTGTTTCGAGGTAGTTGCCTCTCGTCAGCAGGGAGTAGGAAAATGTGTGGGGTTGCTGTGTAAGCTGCTAAAATCGTTATCAGGTCTAGTACCTCTCGTAGCGCGCAGGTGCGTAACCATGAGTCCGTCGACTCCACCGGCTCAAGGGAGCCTGAATATAAAGTTAAACCAGATTGGTCGCACACTGCTACACCTACCAGGCGTGTTCCCCCAATGAAAATGGTCCCTGAAGGTCAGCGTCGGCGGATACACCTATGCTCGAGTGTGAATGCAAGTATGCGTGGCGTGTGCCATCCCTGGACACGTGTTTCGAGGTAGTTGCCTCTCGTCAGCAGGGAGTAGGAAAATGTGTGGGGTTGCTGTGTAAGCTGCTAAAATCGTTATCAGGTCTAGTACCTCTCGTAGCGCGCAGGTGCGTAACCATGAGTCCGTCGACTCCACCGGCTCAAGGGAGCCTGAATATAAAGTTAAACCAGATTGGTCGCACACTGCTACACCTACCAGGCGTGTTCCCCCAATGAAAATGGTCCCTGAAGGTCAGCGTCGGCGGATACACCTATGCTCGAGTGTGAATGCAAGTATGCGTGGCGTGTGCCATCCCTGGACACGTGTTTCGAGGTAGTTGCCTCTCGTCAGCAGGGAGTAGGAAAATGTGTGGGGTTGCTGTGTAAGCTGCTAAAATCGTTATCAGGTCTAGTACCTCTCGTAGCGCGCAGGTGCGTAACCATGAGTCTGTCGACTCCACCGGCTCAAGGGAGCCTGAATATAAAGTTAAACCAGATTGGTCGCACACTGCTACACCTACCAGGCGTGTTCCCCCAATGAAAATGGTCCCTGAAGGTCAGCGTCGGCGGATACACCTATGCTCGAGTGTGAATGCAAGTATGCGTGGCATGTGCCATCCCTGGACACGTGTTTCGAGGTAGTTGCCTCTCGTCAGCAGGGAGTAGGAAAATGTGTGGGGTTGCTGTGTAAGCTGCTAAAATCGTTATCAGGTCTAGTACCTCTCGTAGCGCGCAGGGACCATTTTCATTGGGGGAACACGCCTGGTAGGTGTAGCAGTGTGCGACCAATCTGGTTTAACTTTATATTCAGGCTCCCTTGAGCCGGTGGAGTCGACGGACTCATGGTTACGCACCTGCGCGCTACGAGAGGTACTAGACCTGATAACGATTTTAGCAGCTTACATAGCAATCCCACACATTTTCCTACTCCCTGCTGACGAGAGGCAACTACCTCGAAACATGTGTCCAGGGATGGCACACGCCACGCATACTTGCATTCACACTCGAGCATTGGTGTATCCGCCGACGCTGACCTTCAGGGACCATTTTCATTGGGGGAACACGCCTGGTAGGTGTAGCAGTGTGCGACCAATCTGGTTTAACTTTATATTCAGGCTCCCTTGAGCCGGTGGAGTCGACGGACTCATGGTTACGCACCTGCGCGCTACGAGAGGTACTAGACCTGATAACGATTTTAGCAGCTTACACAGCAACCCCACACATTTTCCTACTCCCTGCTGACGAGAGGCAACTACCTCGAAACACGTGTCCAGGGATGGCACACACCATGCATACTTGCATTCACACTCGAGCATAGGTGTATCCGCCGACGCTGACCTTCAGGGACCATTTTCATTGGGGGAACACGCCTGGTAGGTGTAGCAGTGTGCGACCAATCTGGTTTAACTTTATATTCAGGCTCCCTTGAGCCGGTGGAGTTGACGGACTCATGGTTACGCACCTGCGCGCTACGAGAGGTACTAGACCTGATAACGATTTTAGCAGCTTACACAGCAACGCCACACATTTTCCTACTCCCTGCTGACGAGAGGCAACTACCTCGAAACACGTGTCCAGGGATGGCACACGCCACGCATACTTGCATTCACACTCGTGCATAGGTGTATCCGCCGACGCTGACCTTCAGGGACCATTTTCATTGGGGGAACACGCCTGGTAGGTGTAGCAGTGTGCGACCAATCTGGTATAACTTTATATTCAGGCTCCCTTGAGCCGGTGGAGTCGACGGACTCATGGTTACGCACCTGCGCGCTATGAGAGGTACTAGACCTGATAACGATTTTAGCAGCTTACACAGCAACCCCACACATTTTCCTACTCCCTGCTGACGAGAGGCAACTACCTCGAAACACGTGTCCAGGGATGGCACACGCCACGCATACTTGCATTCACACTCGAGCATAGGTGTATCCGCCGCCGCTGACCTTCAGGGACCATTTTCATTGGGGGAACACGCCTGGTAGGTGTAGCAGTGTGCGACCAATCTGGTTTAACTTTATATTCAGGCTCCCTTGAGCCGGTGGAGTCGACGGACTCATGGTTACGCACCTGCGCGCTACGAGAGGTACTAGACCTGATAACGATTTTGGCAGCTTACACAGCAACCCCACACATTTTCCTACTCCCTGCTGACGAGAGGCAACTACCTCGAAACACGTGTCCAGGGATGGCACACGCTACGCATACTTGCATTCACACTCGAGCATAGGTGTATCCGCCGACGCTGACCTTCAGGGACCATTTTCATTGGGGGAACACGCCTGGTAGGTGTAGCAGTGTGCGACCAATCTGGTTTAACTTTATATTCAGGCTCCCTTGAGCCGGTGGAGTTGACGGACTCATGGTTACGCACCTGCGCGCTACGAGAGGTACTAGACCTGATAACGATTTTAGCAGCTTACACAGCAACCCCACACATTTTCCTACTCCCTGCTGACGAGAGGCAACTACCTCGAAACACGTGTCCAGGGATGGCACACGCCACGCATACTTGCATTCACACTCGAGCATAGGTGTATCCGCCGACGCTGACCTTCAGGGACCATTTTCATTGGGGGAACACGCCTGGTAGGTGTAGCAGTGTGCGACCAATCTGGTTTAAAATCATATGTACAGATATTGTATTTCCAAGGACCTGTCCTTTGGTACCAACCTGTTGCTCATCCGATTCAGTTCGTGCTTGGACATTTGTGTCTTCTCAATGCGTATCTGACTACTATGCCGAAACTTCCTGATTTGTGTTATGCTTTTTTTACTTTACTTCTTTGGTTTTTGAGGTTTGACAGGGTTTCCATGCATGTGTTGACCCAAGTCTTTCTGCTTTGAGGCAATGGGACTTTCACATTGGCTTTTTGTGATGGCGTTCTTGTATTTTGCTTTGTAGTTACATGTGACTTCAGCACTGACACTGTGAATCATGTGGCCTCTCGATGGTATTGGCTGTATGTGCACTGCCTGCAACTTATGGGGGGTTCCAGAGTTGGCTACCAAGTGCAGGATGTGGGGGTCATTTGGCTCCTTAGTGTCTGTGAGGGAAGACAGAGGGCCTTGCGGCCTTGCTGACAGGGCACAACAACCCCCACCCCAGTGAGAGGGCTACCTACCAGTTAGGAGGCACTTTCGACGGAGTTAGCTGACATGGGTGTGGGGTGGGGAGGATGAGCCATGCTGTTTGGGAGGGAGGCCCGGGTGCATGAGCTGACTACCTACCTGTGAGGTGAGGCTGGGTGAGGGAATGCTCGCCTTGTGATCCATTCATATTGAAAGCATGCATTCCACATGAGTTTGATGGGGGCTGGCGATTGAGGCTCACTTGTTGTGCACAACAGTACATTGCAGTGTGATGGGAGACATTTGTTAGTATTTACCAGCCTCCAATCCCCCCACAATTCCTGTGAGACTCTCAGGCTGCAATGTGGCAAGGACCTTCTCCTCACATTAGGTATAGGTTAGTGGTGGAATGGGTGGGCCACTACCAGTTCTCTGGGCCCGATGCTTGACCTGGCCCTTGAGGTCACCCCACCGCTTCCGGATGTCATGCACATTGCGTAGGGTGGTCCTTACGGCCTTGACTTTGCTGTGGATCCTTGCACACATCTGAGTCTTGCGCACAAGTAGGGTATTTTGTACCGGGTGCCCCGACAAATGTGGTTCTACCCTTTATGTCTCATCTACCATCACTTTTAACTGTGAGTCGGTGGATTTGGGCATTGTCTTGGGGGAAATGGTGCAAATGAATGAGGGGTGCCTGGTGCAAGGTAGTGGTTGAGATATGTGAAGTGTGTGAGGTGTGTGGGTGTAAGTGGTGTTGTGTGGAGATAGGTGGGTGTGATGTTGTGCAGTAGGAGTCAATGGTGTCATGTCTCTCTGTTTTGGCTTGTGGTGTGCAAAGTATGCTGGTCCAGGAAAGGGTTGGTTTTATACTGTGGTATGTGGGTGTGTCCACATGAGTGATGACCTCCAGATGTCTCTTCCATACTGCACATGGCTTTCCTTATCAGCAGCAAGTTGGGGTGTATCATTGTGGCGTGTGTGTTGTGATTGAGTGCGGCAGGGAGTACAGGTACACTTCGGGCATTGTTGTGAAGTTGGTTCCGTCCGCTATTCATTTGGCCTAAGTGCGTGCGTGGTGGTTGGACGCAGGGCTTGGTCCGCCAGCTCCGCATTCTCATCATCATTTGCTGTGCGGTCATGCTGTGGCAGGTGCGGCCTTTTCAAGCCGTTGAACAGCTTTCTCCATCCGCTGCGGTCGGATTTGCAGCTTTTCCGACTGTGGTGGACGGTCTTTTGTGACATCCGTCTGCTGCGGTGTGATTTTGCTCACATTGCATCGTAATTTGACCGACAGAAATGCCGCGTGTCATGCGGGGAATTTTTCCCAATGCCATGGCGGTCAGGGGGCTTTTCCATACGCCATCATAATTGGGTCCTTAGTCATTAAACCGTACCCTCTTTAAAGAAAAGTCCAAGCCATAAAAAGACAGAAGACAACACCCCAAAATAAATGCACTTTCAGTGAAGAAACTCAGCTGATCCCATGATGAGGATCTTCCAGAGGTGATTGTAGAAAAATTCAGTCTTCAAAATGAGCCAGACACAAACAGACAAAAACAGGTATAGGTAAGCAACTTAATGTGTCAAAGTTCAAGGATGAGCTACCACAATCTAGTTCACGTGTTTTCTCATTTGCATTGTGAATCTCACTATGTGAAAGCCATCTTGGTTTGGAAAGGATACATACGACACTTAGAGAACTGTTAGTTGATACTACATTCAATGTTAAATATGTCAAATCAGTATTCAAGATATTATTACTCTGAATGACTAAATTTAAGGAACCATAAATTTAACTAATGCCTATGTCCACCTGCCTTGAATATTATCCTCCTCTAACTAAAAGTAATATACTCTGTAATTTAAATAGGATAGACTGGTTACGAGACTTTAAATATGCACTTGTTCCAGTTAATTCTAAAGGACTCCAAGGTGAGTGTTGCAAACATTTATTTTTTTAATAGTTGATTTCTGAGCAGCTAAACCTTGCTTTGGTGACCTCAATAATTAACTGAAACAAGTTAGTATGTACAGTGACAGAACCAGTCTCCCATATTCTGATTTAGGTTCTGCCTGTAAGGGGTTCTACACTTCACTAAGGTGGGGCAGTTGGTCCCATATGGGTACTCTACCATTTCTTTGGTTCTATTATGTTAATGAATTCTGTGTTGATGTCTCTGACACAAAGATAACAATAAGCAATGGATGAGAAACTCTAGAGCCAGGTAAAGAGGTTAAAATATGTCGCACTGCAGAAAATAGTCCTAATGCTTCACAAGGGAAGCAGACCAAATAAGTACTAATGGTGAGTGCAAAATGTGGATGTGAAGGCAGTAAAGATGAGAGCATGTTCAGACTACAACATTTCAGATCACGGTACAGTCAGGTTTATGAAAAAAAGCTTGACTGCACAATGTTACTGTTTGAGAGTTGTCTGTGCCACTTAGAGCATAGAGATGTGGAGTTAAGGGCAGCGTGTATAGCATGCCAACACTCAACGAAGAGCATTTCCAATGTAGAAAAGTGGAGCTGTGCCCCATCAAGCAGAGTTTGAGAACTGAGGGTCATATTATCAAGCACGGCGTTAAAATTATCGGCGCTTTAGCGGCAGAAAACTGCTGCTAAAGCGGAGATAATGGGCTTGATAATATGCCGCAGAGAATTCCAATAGAAGCCCATGTTGACACCAGAATATGGGCTTCTATGGGAATTCTTAAGGTCATATTATCAAGCCCATTATTGCCGCTTTAGAAGCAGTTTTCTGCCGCTAAAGCGGTGATAATTTTAACGCTGTTTCTTGATAATATGCCCCCAAATGACTTCAACATTGTAGTATAAAAGGTAAGCAAGACAGATATAGAAAATCTACCCCCCACAAAAATTATAAGGGATTATGTGAAATGCAAATCCATGATTTTATGCTATATTTTAGCATGAAATGTGTCCTTGCATCAATCTTTGATGCAAGGTGGTACAAAACAAAATGTTTGCAGTTCACAGATACTCATGTCTTCTATTCCAATACAATTCTTGTATTTTCTTGCCACAAATGGAGCAGCTTGCAGTAGTAAATGGTGGACAATATCGCAAAGTGTAATTTTAGGAATTTTCTGTAACAAGCATGCGAGAAAGTGGATTACTATTTGGGGCAATAATATTCCACCCAAGTAATAATGTCAATATTCTTGCTAGTTTCAGTAATGTTTTCAGTAATTTAAACATGAGATCAACCCCTAGCAGCTGTAGGACAGAGCAGACAGGCTTACATTTAGAAAATCTGTAAAACCTTTAGAAGTACAAAAACAATAAAGAAAAGTCAAAAATACAACAAAATAAAAATTCCACTCTGATTCATAAAAATAATTTGTTAAACATAAAATTACACCAAAACAACAAAAATCCATTGAGGAGAATCGGAGATATGAACGCTTGAGGTAATAATATGAATAACCCCAAAAAGTGTTAAGTGGCAACCAAGATCATTGGTTGCCTTTGACCAGGGCCTGGGTGCTATTTAAATCCGAACATGTTGAAGCATGTTGGACACAGAAAGCAGATTTGTCACAGTCAGACATGTTATCTTCTCCTCAGTGAGACAAGGCAGCAGGTTGTGGCTGAGAAGAGCTCCATGAGGCCTGATAGCCATTGAACGAGGTCTCATGAAGCTGTTGACTTTTGGAGGTAAAGTTCCAAGTGGAAGAAATTCAAAATTCATGACTTGATCCAGAAGTCGGCACCAGAAGGAAAAGGGAGCTTACTGCAGCTTGTTCTGTTCATGTAGATTGACAGGTGGTTAACCAACTGACCCTAGTAGTCCGTTTTTCTGTCCTGGGTACAAGTGGAAGCAGGTCTAGCCTTTTTGGTCTCCTCACAGGACTCAACAGCAGGTGCAGTCCTTCTATCTTCCACAGGTCCAGTATGATCTGAAGAGGGTGCCCATGGGTTCCTTATTAATACCCGGCACTAGCCTGTGGGTGGGGTGACTCTTGGCCCCTTCCTAACTAATAGGGAAAAACTTCCAAGGGGTAACCGTACCCACCTTTGCAGAAGTTTCTATGTGCCCTTCTGCATACAATTCCAAAGTACCCCTCTCACCTAAAGATGATTTTCTCCTGTGCCCACCCTAAAGATGTGGCCAGGGAATGAATAACTTCTCTCTGGTCACTCAAAACCAGCTCTGGGGACAGCTTCTATCGGTGCATGGCTGACTAAACGCATAAAGGAGTAGGAAGGCTGAGTGTTGTAATTGCACACTATAGCATGTGAAATTCTTGGTAAGCTATCTCTATGGTGGGGACCGACGTTGAAGGATTCTGGAATGTAGGGAAGAGTCCTGCCTGGGGTTGCAGTGTATAGACGTGAATGACAGTTGTTCTTTAATAAACACACTATACTAATAGCCTGCCTGTGAGTGTCTCCAAAATTAGCGACAAACATGGGATGGATGTTTAAAGGCATGGAAGCACTAAAGAAACAAGATGTTTATGTCGTAACCCCATCTGGTTGTTAATGTGAGCAGCTGTCATTGTATGAACAGGGGCTGGATTCTATCTAAGGAAGAAAAGGTCCACTTGGCTCTACGTACCTTGTGTGGATTGTGTGCATGGTGTATGGTCAACGCGGGTGAATTTAAGGATATTAACCAATGAAAGTTGTGACTATGGCCGTTGAGGATACAGCCACGTGCAGTACTGTTCCACTAGCAGCTGACTGCTGAAGAGTTCTTCCGCATGCACTTCACCACCGCATAACAAGCTGTCTGCTGTGCAGCTACCAAAGTGTTGACTGTGCCTTGTGGCATCATCCTTTATTTGTTGAATGCCCAGCAACCGTGCGACAGATCGCGGCGTGTGGCCAGCAGCATTCCTGAGATCCACGCGCTGTTACAGGAGCTTTTGTTTGATGCAAGAGAGTTTGTCGCTCTGTTTCAGGAGCACACAAAAGGAGGAAGAGTGTTGTGAGGAAGAGAGAAAGAGGCAGGATTGGTCAAGTATTGGAATGATTCCGATTGGTTGCAGCATCTGTGCTATTTCTAATCTGTTGGGAAATAATGTTGCCTATCCTCCGATCGGTTGCGTTGGAATCAATCCCATTAGCTGCAGCATCTGTGCTATTCCTATTACCTGCAGCATCCGTGAGGAAGTATCTTTCCTATTGGCTGCAGCATCTGTGAAATTCCATTGGCTGCATCATCTGTGAGGAAGCAACCTTTACTGTACATGGAGATCGAGGATGGACTGGGTGTATTCTTCTGTGAGTTGGTTTAAAGTTTTACATAGTGGCTGCAGTATCCATGAGGAAGTAATCCTTGTCTCACAGGGGAGCTGAGAAAGGATTGAATTAGGCTGTGAAAGCTGGTAGGTTGGTGCAATTGGAGACAATGCAGTTGGTTTCCGTGCTGTGTGCTTCTGGACAACAGTGAATACCTTCTTTGTGTTAGTTTGTTGTTCTGTTGTGCTAACTACATTGACATTTGTGATTATTTATACAGTTATTTTATTAATTTGAAGGTAGTAAGGTAGAATGACGACACACACCATAGTTGCCCCTCCAATGTGTCTGCAATATCTAGGGACCTCCTTTGTTGGCATTGAAGGATTGGTTGGGAGGCTTTTCATACATATCTTGAAGCTATTGGAGGGGCTGTGTATGCCGCATAGGGGAACCTGGCCATGCTATGCCATAATCTTGGTACAGAAGGCAGAAGGGTCTTAAAAACATTGCCTATATCAGTCAATGAGGATGAGGAAGCGCATGGGTCAGATGCTGATGATGGTCCAGAAGATGAACATACCAGGGCTGTAAAAGCGTAGGAAGAAAACTGTGGGAAGATGTTTAGCACTGGTGTGAAAGGCATACGTTTTCTAGCGTGTTCAATCACCGGGAGAGACCATTAAACGGTATGTATCTGCTTTAAGAACAGTAGCTGTGTCCTGCAAATTTAAAGATTTGTACGAGGAGATAAAAATATATTAGATGATTACTAGGCCGTGCAATTGGAAAATTCAAGAGAAGTTGTTGGGTATAAACGATCCCTCACTTGAGAAACCGTTGGCATAGCAAAACGGACTGAAAATATGTCCCACTATGTGAAGGAATTGAAAGATGAACAGATACAGGAGGAAACCAAAGGGAACAGTGGAAAGAGTATGTGTACACTGCACAGAAAAGACTCTTGGTAGAGAAAAGATAGTACTAGAGCTCAATATATGCGTAAAGTACCAGAATGTCAAGGGGGCAATAAGAAAACAACAGTGTTACAGGTGTGGAAGTATTAGGCATTAGTCAAGTTCATGCCCTCAGCCCAAACTAGATGCTTTAATTGTAAAAGGCTAGGGAATTTATCCACAGTATGCACATCAAACAGCATTGATAAGGCCAAATTTAGGGTGAACTGGGTTAAAGATGTTCAAACACACAATATAGATGATGATGAGAACAGTGATGAGTATAGAGTGAGGGGGTTGATAGTGAACAAGAAAGACAACCAAGAGGAGGATGTGAGTCAACGGTGTGAGGTGTATAATCCTCCCAAGTGTGTAATGCAAGTGAATAGAATGCTGTTTTCCATGTTACCCACAACTAGTCCCAGGATGCTTGGTTCCAGTCCAGGGAAGACCTGGGTTGGCAGTTCAGGCTGGAGTGTTTCCATGAAGCACAGGGTCAAGACTGATTTGCATATAGCTAGGTCTGAACTTGGGTGGTGAACTGAGCTAAAGAACGATGATGGATTCAACCCAGATCTGTGACTTGAGGTCGGTGTCTGAAAAGTTTCAGCGCTCCGTCTATCATCGCCTTGTGTTTCCTTTCTTCACCCTAAGTCGGCAAAGTATGCCCAAACTTGGGTCCCTTGCTCACTTTGCCACTGGATTCAAGCTAGCCTGGCTGATCAGGGGTGTTACCCTGAAACCGGTCCTAGGATGCTTGTTTCCAGTCCAGGGAAGCCCTGGCTTGGCAGTTCAGGCTGGACTATTCCCATGAGGCACAGAGTCAAGACAGATTTGCATATGGCTGGGTCTGAACTGGGGTGGCAAAGTGAGCTACAGAACCATGATGGATTCAACTCAGATCTGTGACTACGGGTGAGTGTCTGAAAAGTTTTAGTGTTCCATCCATCATTTCATTTTTTTGTAGAGTTTTATATAGCGTGAACTACACCCGAAGGTATCAGAGCACTTTACACGACCACTAGTTACGTTACAAATGGACACATTCATTTTTTGTTAGGCACAGGGAGATTAAGTGATTTGCCCATAATCACATAATGTTGAGCATCCCTGCCAAGACTCAAACCCAGTTCCACAGCTCCAAGGTCAACCACACCTAGCCGTTAGGCCACATTCTGGTTTGGAACCTGATTATGAGCTCAACAAGAGAAATATGACAATTCTTTAACTGCCATAAGTACTGCAGTCCTCACAAACGTGACTTTGGATCTGAGCTTGAGATGTATGTTTACTCTAAAATAAATATATTACCTGTACCTCTAAGTGGCCTAAGTAAACCAAAACTGTGCTGTGGCACAGATGTTGTCTATAATGTTTAAATCAATAAAGCGAACAGAGTTTTGAGTACGCTATAAGTGCTAATGCAATTTAAAAGGGTTCACACCAGGTTAAGGCCAATCCCTTTCGGGTTTCTTCAGCGACTGCCTACCTGTGCTCAAATACCAGGCTGCGCTAAACAGTAGACTCACATGCTCAGCCCAAACTTGTGCACAAATGAGGGTGTTCTCGTTTTTGTGTGTAACCAGCCCAGAGCCTCGTACCTTACCTGCACAGCTGGATGCTTATTTTAAAGGAAGGACCATGGTTCTTAGCACTCTCTTTCGATTTCCACAGAATTTACAACGAGTGAGAATCAGTTAGCAAGACTTGCTCAATGTAAAAGTAAAAAATCCAGTCAAAAAGTAAAAACTCCAGGTGAAATAAATGGGTGGAGGCGATTGCTACACCTTCTTTGATCAAAAGCCCTGTGGAAGATGAACCATTGTTTACAGGGCTGTTATAGTGGAGCCATCTGAGGTTCTGCCTTTGCAAACCTGGCCTTTTTCCCACCTCTTAATAAGGTATACAAACTGTGAGTTTCATGTGGCTGTTGCCCAACCAATTAATGGCATGGCTCCAGTCTCACCAAACTCTAAATAAAGCTACATACATGGGCATACTGCTGAGATGAAAGGTCTAATGTTTGTAAAGTGAGTATTGTTTGATAGTTTGAAAGTTATACGGCCCATGAAGATGAGTATTTGAGGAGTGTGGTACCAGGTCACTGGTGTAGTCATAATTTAACACCTGTAGGCATGGGTGATAAACCATTTGTCTGGCACTGTATTGCTTCTGGTTGGTTTGTACTGTTGTGTGATAGTGAATTGCAAACATCTAGTTGACAATATTAACAAAATGCATTTATATTATGACTGAAAAAATGTAGTTAGGCCAGCAAAGGACAGGAGGGGTGTTGGAACTGGTCCTCTCTGCATGCTCTCTTCCAGATGCTTTTGTCTTTACCCCTCCTATTTTAATGAACATGTTTTTGTTAGCATTAGGACGCTGCTAAAGTGCTTATGTTCTCACCCTAAAACATAAAATTTGCATATACATCATTGCCACATTTTATTTACTTGTAAGTCTATTTGGTACTAAATGCACGTAGGGCCTGTAAACTAAATGCTACCAGTGGGCCAGCATCACGCATTGTGCCACCCACTAAAGTAGCACCTTAAAAAATATCTCAGCCCTGGAGTACAGTTTTAAGCTACCAATTCGCCCTGGCAAAATTAATCAATTACCAGACCTAAACCATGGTTTTATTACATGTAAGGCATCCCTAAGGTAGGCCATTAACGCTCCGAGATCAGGGTGCATTGTATTTAAAAAGTAAAACATATTTGCTTACATTTTATATGTCCTGGTAGTGAAAAACACCTAATGTGTTTTTTCTCTCCTCCAAGGGCCATCTCTCTAATTGATTAACACTTGGTTATGTTATTACATTAAGAAGTGCTAGCTTTGGAATGGAAGCAGATAGAGATATATCAAATTTATTGTAATTTAAAACCGTATTTAATGGTAAAGATGTATTTTAAATCACAATTCTGAAAATGCCATGTTAATAAAGTTGGCATTTTCTTGTTCTAGATCATGCTTGAGCGAGGTTTACATCCCCCTCAACCTATAACCCAATTTCTTAAAAGAGGTCCCACAACCTGCCTGGTGATAGGAGATACCTACATTGATCTTTATAATTAGCACCTTAATCCAAGACACAACTACACAAATAATCTTGGAAAATGTTATTATTTGTTATGTTTCATGTCTATATCATTGAATTGCTTGACTAATATGTTTTCTGCGGTTTGAAATTTATCATGTGGCTAAGGATTTGAGCTTTTTTGATCACTGACACATAAACAAGATGATTGATTACACATAATAAATATGTTGTTTGCAGTACTACTGTGGGTACTATACTTCTAGAATATGGGCATAGTTATGTAATTTAAAATGTATAATCCGCCTCCACTTAAATTTCTCTGTTAGTGGCTTGACACAATCTGAGCTATTCAAGCATAATTATTTTCAGTATGTCTTTCTTCAATTTGGAAAATGGTCCTCTCTGAAGGGTCACCCCAAACCTTTGCCATTCTCTTCACCTTTTTCTGACCTTATTATTGTTGGATTTAGGACTCTGAGCACTTTACCAGTGCCAACCAGTGCTAAAGGGCTTGCACTTTCCCTAAACATGGTAACATTGGTGTATACACAATTGACATATTTAATTTACTTGTAAGTCCCTTGTAAAGTGGTATACCATATACCCAGGGCCTGTAAATTAGACACTAGTAGTTTGCCTGCAGCTCTGATTGAAACATGTCTTAGACCTGCCACTGCAGAGCCTGTTTGTGCAGTTTTACTGCCACTTCAACTTGTCATTCAAACCACTTTGCCAAGCCTTAAACTCCCCTTTTTTGTACACCCAAGCCACCCCTAAGGTAGGCCCTAGGCAGGCAATAGGGCAGGGTGCTGTGTAAGTAAAAGGTAGGACATGTACTTTAACGTTTTACATGTCCTGGTAGTAAAACACCACTACATTATTTTTTCACTACTGTGGAGCCTGCTCCTCTCATATGTTAACGTTGGTAATTCCTTAAAACACTTTTAAGCTGTAATTCCTGATAAGAAAGGAGTAAATGTCTCATGTTTTATATATTTGGTATGGTGATGACAAATCCTAGTTGCTATTATTATTTTAGAAATGCCATTTTCAGAAAGTGAACATTTCTCTGCTCCTACAGCTCTATGTGCCTGCAGCCTGTCTCCAATACTCATCTGGGGTAAACAACAGCTACAATTTGTGTTTTCCCACTAGACAGACACAAACACAGGAAGATTAACTGTGTCTGAGTACTCATCTGAATTTTGATGGCTCTTCCTAGACAGGAGCGGAGGGAGGGGCTGACACTCCAAAATAGGCAGGTCCCTCTCCCCACACAAAGGACTGGATACCCCTCAGGTAGTGCGAAGACATGGCTAGGAATACAGAGCTTCTGTACACTTCAAATACTCTTCTTAGAAGTCACCCCCACTTCAGAGGTACAAGTGGATATGAGTACTATGTCTTTGACCCCACCAAATCAGGCACTTCTGGACCTGTATGGAAGAACTGCTGTACTGCTACAATGACTGCCATTCTGCTGGTCTGCTGTTCTGAAAATAACTGTTTTTCTGCTATGCTGCTGTGCTGTCTGCTGCTCTTTGACCCTAGTCAGGGAGAGCTGGTCTGTGCCATGAATCCAGAGTGAACCACAAGCCTGTTGACTCAGGGATATCAAAGTCTCTAGCCCTGCTCCAGTGCCTGGTCTACCTAAAGTGAACCTAGATACTTGTACCAGAGAAATATATCATCTCCAGTGTGCTTGTAGCAGAACCGGTGCATCAACCCTATTGCGGAATTAGAATCAGGACATTGCTTTGATAATCAATGCATCGCATCCGGAACCACCACTTTGGAACCAACTCATTGTCATGACTGAGTGGAGAAGATAAACACATTGTCCCTCCAGCATGGATTAACCTGGCCAATTGCCTTTGGAACCGCTGCACATGGATCCGCCACATTGTATCCTGAACCACCACTTCGGAACCAACTCATCACCGCCACTACGTAGAGAAGATCGTCACATAACCCCTCCATTGTGGATTAACCCTGCACCTGGCATTCAGAGACGCTGCACTTGGAACTGACGCTTAACTTAACAGATCTGATGCATCACTGCAGTTGTGTACAGAAATCCAGCCAACTGCTCCACTGAGTAGGGATCATCAACGCATCTCGTGCTGTGACAAGGATTAAGGTACTTTGCTCAGCAGACCCTGCATGGGTCCTGTAGTCGGCCTAGGCATCATCGCGTGCGGGTTAAACACTTGACTCTGTCCCTCTCCAGTATGACCAGATAAGCCCTATTGGTGCTTATTGCTTCTAGGTGCCAGAACTCTTTTTATTCTTTAAAAAATCCTTTCTCAACTTCTATTTATTGGGGGCCCGATTCACAGAACTAACTTAAGACAAAATCCTAAACTTACTACCATATTGGTATTCACAGAAGGCACTTACTCATTTTGGTATTCACAGAAGGCACTTACTCGTTTCGGTATTCACAGAAGTTAGGAGTCTTAACTTTAGGACTCCTAAATGCCTTCTGTGAATACCGAAAGTCTTAAAGTTAGGATTTTTCTCAGTTTAGGAGTAGGAAAGTTAGGACTCCTAACTTTATAACTCCTAAATGCCTTCTTTGAATACCGAAAGTCTTAAAGTTAGGATTTTTCTCAGTTTAGGAGTCCTAAAGTTAGGAGTCCTAACTTTACTACTCCTAAACTGAGAAAAATCCTAACTTTAAGACTTTCGGTATTCACAGAAGGCATTTAGGAGTCCTAAAGTTAGGACTCCTAACTTCTGTGAATACTGAAATGAGTAAGTGCCTTCTGTGAATACCAAAATGAGTAAGTGCCTTCTGTGAATACCAAAATGGTAGTAAGTTTAGGATATTGTCTTAAGTTAGTTCTGTGAATCGGGCCCTGGATGTTTGTCATTTTGGTCTTGATTTATTTGTACAATTATTGTCTATTTTTCTAAACCTGTTTGGAGTGTTTTCATTGTTTTACTCTGTGTGTGTGTGTGTTGCACAAATACTTTACACATTGCCTCTTTAGAAAAGGCTTCCTGCTCCGTGCTAAGCTACCGGAGGGTGAGCACAGGTTATCTTTTAGTGTGAATCTAGCTCACCCTGACTTGTGGTTCCTGCTTGGAGTGGGTGCAGACCCCTTGCCAACCAGAAACCCAGTTTCTAACACTATAGTTTTGAAAATTAGATATTATCTACCTGGTAATATTTTAAGATTAAATCACTGGACAAGAATGTTGTAAAGCACAATTTCATACAGTTTTGTAGTTCAGCTCTGAGTGACAGAAATGACATACCAACATGTCTACAATTTTTGTGCTTCTATTACTGGCAGTTTCAAGTGAATTTATAAGATGGTCTCATTACATTGCATGTGATGCACTCAAACCTTTTTTATGCAGAGCTTTAGTCTCCTAACGCATTGTAATTCAATGTATAGAAATACTAAAGAAAAATGGCAAGCTGTACTAAATTATATTGGATTAATGAGCATTTTGAACATTACTTGCCCATATGAGTTTAAAACCATTATGGAGAGCAATTAAATTCATGTTGGCATTTTTAAATGCTCTATTTAGTCCTTTTTTAATATTTCTTTGTATTATGTCCAATATACAAATTTTTTCCAAAAATAAAAAAAATTCTCAGTGAAAAACTACATTTATGAGTATAATTTCATTGCAGTTTCAAATGATGTTTTTGTTCAATCTAATTTGTTCTTTTTTATCCCAATTGGCATTACTTTTAGAGCTTTCGTATGCCTGGATCTTTAACGAGTATCCATCCTTTGTACAAGAAGATCGGCGCAGATTTGTTTCTCAGGAAACAGGACATTTGTACATAGCAAAGGTAGAGCCTTCGGATGTTGGCAATTATACATGTGTTATGACCAGCACTGTGACCAGCAGCCGAGTGCTTGGCTCTGCCACACCCTTAATTCTTCACACTGATGGTAAGGCATAATCCTAATTTATAAGATCATTGGAAAGTTATGCTTAAAATTGAACCCTCATTGCCTATTATTGTAGTTAAGTTCATAAATATTGTTTGAAGGGTGATGATGCATCCAGGATTGCCTATAAAGTAAAAGTTTGGCATTTGCAAAATGTCTGTTTGCTAAGAAAATGAAGCCAAGTTCTCAATGGCAAATCTTCACGGGGAGATCTTCGCCCCAACAAATGATCTGCAAAATACGGATGTAAAGTTACTACCATACTTTGGTATAAAAGTCCTCCAAATGTAAATTCACATAGTGTAAGGATGGTATGAGGCAAGAATAGTGGGCATGGAACATGAGAGACCAAGGAGAACACTGTTTGGCGTTCCTCGGTACTCAAGAATCTTTCAAGACTGACCTCAGGGTTGGTCCCCTCTACCACAGCAATTCTTAGAGTTTTGTTCAGTGTTTGCATGAATCGTTCTACCTCCCCATTTACTTACGGCCATTTGGGCGTGATGCAGCGGTGGCGTATTCCCAGGTTTTCAAGTAGATCTCTGAAGTCAGTTCCTTGGAATGGTGAACCGTTGTTTGGTTTTTGGTTCTTCTTGCAGACCAAACAGTGCAAAGTCCCTTTCTAAGGCAGGGGCTACATAGGTGAATGCAGTTGATCCAACTATCTCAACAAAGGGAAACTTTGAGCAACCGTCGATTATAACGAAGTTGACCTTCTATCTGGGAAACTTCCAAAGTCAAGCCTCAATTTGGTCCAGAGTGTGGTGCATGGCTCTGTGGTCAGGACGGTTGCGGGCACTTCTTGGGAACTGGTGAGCTGGCATGAGGGACATTGTATTGCTACATTATTGATAGCTGTTTCGAGTTCTGAGAACAGACCTTTTCCTAAATCTGAACCTTCATTTTGGCTGTTCCTTGATGTCCCCCATGGGTTAGATCAGTTGTTTGGCATTGTAGCTCTTTTGGTATCACCATGTGCTGCTCTCTCAGAACCAGGCCATCTGTTGTAGCAATTAGCTCGTCTTGAACTTTCCAGAATTTTATTAGGGTGTCCTTCGCTGGACCTTGTCATTCATTAGCATCTCCTGACCGAGTCTTCAGCTGTGGCCACTCTGGGCAGGTGCTTTGAGATATCATGCTGATATGCTCCTCAGAGGCCACTGTGCTGTCATAGGGTTCCTCGCTGGGGTGAAGTGGATGGTGAGAAAGGAAATCAGCTGGGTGCTTGGACCTCGGTCGGTACACGACCTCCATTTGGTAGTGATGCAATTGGATGGCCCACTGCTCAATCCGAGAAGAAAGTGTGGGGCATTTCTACGAAACAAAGCGATGAACGGTTGGTGGTCGGCGATTACCCGAATGGTCTTCCGCACGGTATAGATGGAAGCGCCTACATGCCCACTTGATGGCATGCACTTCTTGCTCTATTTGGGAGTATCTTGCTTCTGTAGGTGTCAGTGTCTTGCTGCCGATAGCTAACAGGCCCACTTCTCAGGTTCTAAATCTTGGTTAAGTACAGTTCCCAGGCCCACTGGGCTGGCATCGACCAGTAGCTCGGTCTGCTTCTCGGGGTCAAGGTAGGCCATGGTAGCTTTGCTTAGTAGGGCCACCTTCACTATCTGGAATGCATCTTCTTTTAGACCCCAGGGGAACTTCAGCTTTGGTTAGGGCTCTCAGCAGCTCAGCTATGGTGGCTACTTTGGAAATGAATCTCCCACAATAGATGGCCATGCCAGCTATGGACTTCTGATACTGTTGTTGGAGTGTGGGCTTGTTGTATAGCTTGAGATGTTCGGGTATCAACCTGTACGCCATCCTGATTAAATGCATAGTTGAAGAACTCAATAGAGTTTTGAAAGAAAGAGCATTTCTCCTTATCTTAGGTTACACTGTGCTCCCACATCCATTCAGCGTGGCAGGCAGGCATTTGAGGTGCTATTTCACGGTCATGGAGTAAATCAGGATGTCATCACTTACATTCTTGACTCCTTGGGGGCCAGACAACATCTCCCTGATGGCGTCTTGGAAGAGTTTGGCTATGGACAAGATGCCAAATTGTAATGTCATGTACCTGCGCAGCCCAAGGTGCTCTGAAAACGTAGTGACGTATCTGCTTTCTTCAGAACGGAACAATTGATAATATCCTGCATTGAGATCCAGTTTGGAAAATCATCGTAACCCGTTGAGGTTCCCCATGACGCCATCCATTGTGGGTGTTATGTGTCTCTCCCGCTTGATGGCTTTGTTGAAGAGGTGCATGTCAATGTAAAGGCAGATTTTCCCTGGCAGCTTTGGTTTCTCTGCTATGACTATCAGAGATACCCATGACGGATACTCTCTCAATGACCCCTTAGCTCTCCAGTTTATCTAGCTTTTTCTAAACCAGTTGCCGAAGATGCAAAAGTCACATGCCAGTGGCGAAGGGCAACTGTTTTGTTGAACTTGTCTATGTGGAGTTTTATAGGTGGTGCTTTAGGCATCCTAGGCCCTTAAAGAGTGCAGGAAATTAGTCCAGGAGATTGCGGAGCTGGTAAGCTGTCACGTTCCGGATGAAGGACACTAGGCCCAGGTCTTCGGCTGTGTGGCTCCCTATGATGGTGTTGGCTTCTCTGTCGACTATGTGGAATGTGGTTGTGACTACTTGGTCTTCCGACATCATCCCTACCAGCATTGGTCCTTTCAACGGTAGCAGAGACTGGCTGCTGTAGGTGAATATCTTGGTGTTGGTTGGTGATAAGGGCGGTCTTGGTTGGAGGCTACAGCATTATTTGATGCCCATGATGTTCAATGTGGCACTGGTGTTGCTTCAGGTCATTGGTTAATGAGATGAGGAAGACTTCCCCATCATCTTCCTCCTGTGAGGAGTCTTCTAGGTGGTGCTGGTAGCTGTGTGGCAGCTTCGAGGCATTGTGTGGCTTGTGATCATCTAGTGTCAGCGGTCGTATGGCTCTGTTCGGAGTCGCGCCTCCCCTTAGCCCTTCTTCCTCTGGCTCCTCTTCTCTACAGGGTGCAAAATGGTTGATTTTACCACAGTTTGAGTACGTGCAGCCCTGTGCGAGACTGTCACTAAGAGGGTACTCATCTCCAGCACAGTACTTGCAGCATTGATCTGGTCGAAGAGTGGCTTGATTTCCTGGTTTGCTTACCCTTCCTTTCACATGAATTGTGTCTGCATGCTCCATTTTCACTGTGAGGTTCTTGACTGGCTGCTGTGTAATAACTGCATCCATTTTGGCACCGTGGGCAGCCGATAGATCATGGAATATGCCCATGATGAGGGTGTCATCTAGGCTGATCTCAGGTTGCCTTAATATGAGTCCTCTAACCGTCTTATTTCTGCAACTTTTAATGATCTGTGCCCTTCTCTCTTTTGGTTGGTCATCTCCTTTTCACATGCTGGATGGCGTGCACAGGCACATGAAAAAAAGCATCCACGGGCTCTCCTTCTCTTTGCTGGGCTTGGCGAAGCTTAAAGCATTGAAATTCAGGATTGAGTTGTGGATCAAAATATGCATTGAGTGGGCTTACTTCAGTGTTGTAGTCAGTGGCTACCCCTGTGTTTGGGAGGTGCTAAAACAGTTTGTAGACTTCCTTGCCAGCATAATGGAGTAAGAGGGAGCTTTTTATGGTGCCATCAGTTTCCTTGTTGGCAAAGGGTAGTTTGCTAGCCTTACAACCCACGTTTTCCAACGAGGCAGTGACGGGGTCTGCAAGTTCACTCAATGGTGGTAATGCCCCAATAAGGGTATTTTGTGAGGCAGGGGGGATCCTGTGGCTGTTTATGGGGGGGAACAGCATTGATTTCATCAGCCATGATTGTGCTGTTTAGTAATGCTGTGAGGTATTGTTAAACCTTTATGGTCTTGCTTCACTCTCAATTCCTTCCCAATGTTGTCGGGGATATATGTTATCAGACAGCGTAGCGATGGAGGATAGAAATAAGCACCTCTATGAGTGTAGTATGTGTCTGAGGGCGCGGTGTGGCCTTCACAGCAAGTCTTCGGGACTTCAAGGCCAATAAGCAGCACTCCTCGCGAGCGTGTGAGGGAGCGTGGTGAGGGCGGGGTACATGCAGCCGTCAGCTGATGCATTTCCGTGCTGGGGCGTCAACAGCAGCGTAGCATGCAGCTCACCTTTTGGAGACAGGCTGGTGATAGTAGGGTGGAGCTCACTCATGGCCTGGTGGAGCAGGGAGCTATTGAGAAGGTGGCTGGTCAGATGTACCGTCCATGAGATGCTGGTACACGGCGGTCTATTGTCATGACCGCAGTGGTGGTGTGCTCGCAGCGGGGTGTAGGTGATGGTGCATGCATGGGCCATACTTGTCGCCAGTGTAGAGGGGCCTGCAGCATGCAGTCACGGGGCCTGGGTGGGAAAAAGGAGGAATCAATGATTCTGTTCATTATGCAACCTTCGACATTTGCTAATGGCGGCCGACACTGGTGTCATTTTATGTTGCCTGACTCCTTATATTGTTTTCATGCCTATTTATTGTTTAATGCCATGTTATTGATTTTTTTAGTTCTGTGTTTGGGAGCTTAGAATCTAATTTGGGTTTTGCCTTGTGCTGGAAACTATTAATTAATTTTAAAAAATCTGAGCTGCGATGCCAAAGCTAATTCAAAGGTGAACTATAGAACCCATAAAAAAATCTAACAGGTTTACAAATCGAAACCTAAACATAAGCGCCCCCTGCAGAACTCTCCTGAGACAGCTAACTTCACAAATGCTACCCAAAATACATTTTTACAGGATGTCTGCAGGTTGTTGGTTAACAGCAGGCACAACCAGTACAGATAAGAGCAGTGGGGTGGTGGAGTCGACTTACGACGGAATAGGGAAAATAAACAAATTAATTAAAAAAAACACTTATTTTGCGCTCGTCACATCGGTGTCTCGGCGATGCTGTGAGCGCAAGGTAAGAGGTTTTATTTATTTACTTTCCCTATCCTGTCGTATGTCGACGTCCCCCCCCACCAGGACACCACCCCACCTCTCTTACATGTACCGGCACACCTGGCTAACAGCATATGCTGCATAATAAAGAATAGCTAGGCAGTTCATGAAATCCTCTGCTATTGATGGTGGAACTTAAAAAAAAAGACGCTTTAGTGCATTGATTGTCCTGTCAGTTCAACTAACAGAATTCAACAATATTGCATTTTGCAATCAACAGCGGTATTTTCGGGTTCAATCTTGTAAATCAATTTAGGAAGCATAATATATCAGTAAGGTATCTGAAGAGGTGTACAAGCAGGTAGCCGGAGGCTTTGTGGTGGTCAATGGGTTAGGCAGACTATTGCGTTCATTAACAAGGCAGTAGTCCAATAACTTTGCATGTTTGGTCAACATAGACCTGAGTATCAAGTCTATTCTTTTTTGGAACTTGCTCAGTATTCATTCTGGACTGATGAACCTAATGTTTATGACTGAGAGGTGGTTACATGTAGCTGCCCTAATGTCACCTCTGAACATTTCAGCTTTTTGTACCAGCAACATAATATTGTACTGCGTTCTAAGGCCTTATTTACTGACACACCACTAATGTGTTTCTCCCTAAAGGATAAATACTTTCCTAGTGTGCTCTGCATGTGTATAGTAAGAGAGAGGCCTGAGTCAGCCCAATTCTATTGCTGTGAGAATAGAGTTAACTTTTTTCTGTGCTCCTGTACAGATGAATGCTGCATCTAAATGTCCGCTAGATTGAAATGCTTTTTTTCACATGTGCTTTGTTTGTATAAATGGAGGATGCCACTACCAGTCCAAACATACAGAATAGACCTAATAATAAGCTGCAAAAATATTTGAATCAAATGTCTGACTCCATATTTTTTAAATTGTGGCAGCCATGCTATATTTGCATTTCATGGATTTTACATTTTCTAATATTCATTCCATTGTGTATTCATTTTTAATCATACATTTCTAAATCATGAACTATAAGAGGTTGCACAATGCTATTTACAAATTCCACCAGTCCACTGAGTAAAGAATGGGTGTAAAGGATCACTGTATGTTAAAGAAGGCAAAGAAAGTTATAGCCCTTCACATCTGTGGGTTACTCCCAACAAGATCCTTCTTCCTCTATCATGCTGCCCGTCAGTTAAAGTGGCATGCCATGCACAAATTGGACTGGGTGATCTGACCAAGCAAGAGTGACTTCCTCCATGGAGGTTTAGAGAAGGAGGATTCCTCTCCCAGGACAAGTTGGAAAACAACAGAGAAAGCCTGTGCATTTCACAGAACAATGTTCATGTACATAAATACCGTTCAAACCAGAATTTCTGAAGGTATAATAATGAACATTTTCAATGCCTTTGTGGTGTGCCTCACTATTTCAATGATGTTTGGAGCAACCCTGTGTAAGAATCGTGCCTTTCCCCTAAAAAATATGTAAAGAGCTATGTATATTGAAGACAGTTAAGAAACTCTAGCTTCACAGTTCACATAGCCTATGATTATTCAAAATGTATATTGTATCTACCTTCACTTCATTTGTACATTCCCACCCTTCATAATTAGATTCTCAAAAATTGTTTATCTATTTAATTTTTCTGAGAATCTACATGGTAGAGAAAACCCGGAAAAGCAAACATTTCTCTAATCTCCCAATGACTGGCCATGGACAGCAGAGAAAGACAAAGTCACAGGCCCATTTATCAAGACTTCATTCTCAACCCCATTGAAATCACAGGGTCACATAGCAAGCATTTTACACTAATCTCAGAAGTGAAGCCCTTGGACAGCAGAAAACAGTGAAATGTAATGACACAATTGATGAAATACCTGGAATAGCAGTAAGTGCCCCATTTCACCAATGAAATAATTTTTCTCAATGGTCATTTTTCAATTTTCTAAAAATATTGGCATTTCACCATGAACTCCACCATTGTTATTGTGGATAAATGATTTCAATGTTGTTGAGAAAGAAGTCATGACAAATGGGCCTGTGGCATTGTCTTCCAAAGTCTCAAACTACCTCATCTTTACATATGTCACCCCCAAGGTATCCCCTAGGTGCCCCAGCGGTAGGTTGCCTTGTAACTATAAGCATGGGCATTATAAAATATATTTTATAAACCCTGGTGTGGTAAAAATTGTCAATTCCGTATTTCCTCATTGTGGGGAATAGCTCCACAGACTAACATTGTAATTTGTGTTTTTTAATATAAATAGTGATAGGAGCAATGTAAAAAATATACTTAAAGGTATCAAATTAATAGTTGAGATAAATCAAACAACTTGCACCTGTTGGATGTATAATACCTATTAAAGAAAACAAGTTATTAAACTTTCTTTTCTGTGAGCCAAAGTCCAGCTTTCCATCTGCTCTCTCCTGATTGGGCTTCCTGCTCCTAGTCTGTGCCAGTGCTGCATGGTGAGGTGTAAAGTGTCGTGTCAGAGGACACAATAGGTATCCTGGGTGCAGAGAAGTAAAAGCTGCAAAGCAGATGGCCAGAAGGGGGCGAGGGTAGCCAAACTGTTTTTCAAAGGAAGAATGTCACTTTAGAACAACACAGGCCCACCCCCACATCCTATGTTTTCAGCCACCCCGGAGCCACATTAATTAGATGACGGAGAGGGTTGGAAAGGGAGTTTTTAGCAAAATTAGCCACACCAGTAGGTTGGATTAGCCTGATCCAGCTCCTCTGGAGATATTTTCTCCATGTTGGATTTTAAGTGAATGGTGCTTTCTGGGACAAGAATATGCCACACTTTGGAGGAAGTGGTCATACTGCTGAGTGGCACCATGCTGCTCTGCATTGGTCAGGGGTGCCCCCCTGCATGACGCCCAAGAACTGCAAATTAATATTGTAGAGCTGCATAGCTCCTTAGATCTGCTGTTTGAAGAACCAAGAAGAAGAAGGACTGCCCTGCTGACTCCCTGGCCTGCACCAAGAGGACTGCACTCACCAAGACTGCACCTGCTGCACACTGTGGGACTCAGCACCAGAAGGACTTTGCCTGACTCTGAATGTCTAAGGAGTGGACTGCCTGCAGACTATAGTTTAACAGAGCCCACCTGCATCATCTAATCCAAGAGTTCCCAGCCTGGAGTTCTTCCAGAGAACTTCTAATGATTTGGCCAAGTGCACTGTGGGAATTGTAGTCCATACATCCCAGGGACCATCTAGGAGATTCCAGACTCTTTGATTTGTGTTTTAGACAGGTACAATTGTGACTGAGGCCTCCCGCTTAGTGTATTCGACCAGGGCTCCTTTGCAGTTGGCCTCAAACTTTGACTTTGTCCTGGCAAAATTCGACCAGTTGCCCCAAAGTTGTGCTATATATTTGTAAGCACTAGAGAGTGTGTATTCTTTATAATTTCATGTCATCAGTTCCCTACATTAGATTTTTGTCATTTTGGTGTCTATATTCTAATTTTATAAACTGAAATTGGATAATTTGTATGTGTTGTGTCTTACTTATTTAATGTATTGGTGTATTTAAATGCTTTACATGCTTGTCTCCTAAATTATGCTTGCCTACTCGCTGCCATCTACCAACGGTTGAGCAAGGGAATAATTTATTGAGACCTTTTCTGACCCTTTTATTGTGTTTTTGGCCGTATTACTAGTGGTAAGTCACTACTTATCACTACTAATAATCCACTTTCCAACAATATGCAAAAGTGAGCCTTAATATATCAAGAGTTGCACAAAAGTGAGATAATGTATTGCAGCAGTGTCAACAAAGAAAATATTTACAGAAGAGGGATCAAGGAAAGGGGTTGTTTAAGTGGCACTAGCAGGGGTAGATGTGTCACAATCATTTGTAGGAGTAGATGTCAGTTGTAAGGGAAGATGTGTCAGAAGAGAAATGTAGTAGATAAGAGAAATAGTCTAACAGTTAGAGATCAGAGCTGAAAAAGAACAATTAAGGGATTCAGTTTCACAAGAATCTGCAGGAAACCTAATAACCACAGGAAAAAGTCTAACAGAGACAGGTCATATCTATGGAAAGTACATTGACAGGGTAAGAAAAATCAGAGCAGTAAACCTAAAAATGTATTTCGCAATGTATGGCAACAGCCCCTTGATGAGAAATTACTGAATGACCTGAGGAAGAGGTAAGCCTGAGTGTAGGGGTACACAGAGAGATGATAATATGGCATGACCCAATGAAACGCAAATCCAACATCTCAATTGCCTTTAACAAAAAATATTTCACTGAATTTTTCTGCCATCTCTGAATGAGGTGCTTTATAATTAGCTTTTCCAATCACCTACATGAACCCTTTCACTAGATGTCAGCTCGTCACTCGAAGACAAAATATGTGTACAGGATCTTTTGCGCCTTACAATTTGAGTACAAAGGTTATACAAAATGTAAAGTATTTATAGTGTGGAGAAAAAGACTCAGCTACACATGCATCAAACAAAATACCGGCCGCAAAGGGGCAGATTCACAGAATCGGCCCCTTTGTGACCGGTATTTTAGCATTTCGGATGCATCATCCCAAATGCAAAAATCGCTAATTAAGGAATCACAAATTGCAATTGCATTTAAGGAATCGCAAATTCTGATTCCTTAAATGCAATGCATTAAAGAAAAAATAAATGTGATTTCGCAATTAAGAATCGCAAATTACCATCATCTGAAAGGTAATGGTAATTTGCGATTTCTTTGACAATTGCACCAAAGTGCATTTTTCAAAGTCCCATGTTACACACACACATGCCCTTGGGGTATGTGTGTGCACAACATGTGGCTAAATTGTAACTTCAGGAGTCCAACAGGGTGTCCTTTTGGCACCCTTGAAATTGCATGTGCAATTTGCGAATACCTATTGGGTACTCTCAAATTGCGCATGCAATTCCCATTCATTCCTATGGGCCTCTAGGCCTATGGGAATAAATTTGAAACAATTCCTTAATTGCGACTCGCAATTTGCGAGCCGTAATTAAGGAATTTGTAGGAATCGTTAATTTATTAGCGATTCCTACATGCATAGCCAATAGCGAATCCTTAATTGCGATTCCTTAAAAGTCGCAATTAAGGATTCGCTATTGGCTATTTTGATGCATGTGCACCTCAGACTCTTACTGTGTCAAAAATGGCTGTGAAACTTAGTTTTACAGTCACATTCAGTAGTATATCTAACAAGGATTTATATTTGAGTTTTGCTAAATCATAAATTGGTTTGCGAGTTGCAAAGGTGACAAACGTTGCAACTTCAAACAATTGAGAAGATTTACCATTACACGAAGCGTTGTTTCTAGGTGAAAGTTGCTGCAGAAAAAAATTGAAATCTTTCATGAGAGAATTATTTGGTGAAGAAGCAGGGTTTCCCTACAAGACCTCATTTTGCAGTACCTTCTAGTTGCTACTTTTATTTTATTTTTTTAAATTGAAGATGATAGAAGTCCAATTTACATATGTCCCACTGAGATAATGAATATACAAAAGAGTATGCTAAATGTACCATATAGTAAAACTATCACTAGCTAAGGTACAATGCACTGATGGCCTAGGCGTGACAACTGTGTGGATATTTAATTTTTGTATTGTGAACATATTGTTTATCTCTAACGGACTGTGTTTAATTTCTAGGCATAATGGGAGAATACGAGCCAAAAATTGAGGTGCAATTTCCCCAAACACTTCCTGCTGCCAAAGGTTCCACCGTGAAACTTGAATGTTTTGCTTTGGGAAAGTAAGTTTTGCAGTGTTTATTTATACTTTATTAACAATTAGGAATAACGTGACAAATACAATTATGGAATTTATTTCGAGTAGTAACTTCAACACGTGTCGCCACTTTTGTTTCTCATAAATGTGTGTACTATGCCCTTTGATGATGATTTGTGACATATTTTGTTGTCAAGATATTTTACCTTTGTAAAGAGGTCCTTGCTCTTTTTTGATAGCCCTGTACCACAAATACACTGGAATAGAACGGATGGTCAACTACTTCCCAGAAAGTCAAATATGAGAAAATATAATGGGGTACTGGAAATCCCTAACTTTCAGCAGGAGGATGCAGGCTTGTATGAGTGCATCACCGAAAATTCAAGAGGGAAAAACATTGCAAGAGGTCGTCTGATTTACTATGGTATGAAAAACTATTGCATTTGCTAACGGAATGTGCAGGATTAAAATGTGAAAACGATGGCTTCTAAAACAATACAGTTTTTTGTTGATTTTAATCATCATAAATAACATGGCAAACATTTGGTACACTTTTTTAGAACACTAAACAGGATTTTTACATAATATTAATATTTCCTTCTATGTTTAACTTATTTCCAAAAGCTGAACCGTCCATTTTGAGAGTGGAGTACATTTACAAAGTCCTTAACTAATGATTGTGTGGAAGCTAACGTGGCACTTCACAATTTTGCCCCGCACTTGCAGCATTCTATGTGGGAAATAAATCCACATAATTTATTGTCAAAACAACTACTAACCCTCTCTATTGCATGTAAATGCGACAGTAAAGATTATTCCAGGTCCCCAAAGGTAAAGGAATGGCTGGGGGAGGCAGGTATTAGTCATTTTTTAATGTATATTGTTTCTCTAAACAGCTGATATACTGCTCCTTTCTAAATTACATGAGCAGCGCCACCTTGTGGGAGACTGCCCTAAGTGTGGTGTTGACAATTAGGTGCGGGTGCCAAGCACCGGAAACCAATTAAGTGCCGGTGCTCAGCACCGGAAAGCTCCGGCTCAAATTAAGCACTGATGTTTACACAATGGCCCATACTGCATGATGCATAACCCACTGAATAACTTGTGAAAGAAGTTCATCGATTAGTATAACATTTGATGACCCATAGTGATGTTTTTGATGTGATGCAGTCTTTTGTTCTGTCCAATGTTGCCAGGCAACGTAACTACAGTTTTCTAAACGTCAAACAAATCTTAGTATTAATGCGGGTTTGTCAGCATATTGTTGTGTCCATTCCAGTGGAGAGTTGCTCGACCTCAACTAAATCTAACTGCATGCAATGTGTTTGTTTGTTGTTTGATTCATGTTTGTGAGCTTTCAAGGAATGCATGTCAGGGTTAGACCCATTTGAGAATCTCTGGACAGTGGAGCTGATCCTTTCAACATTCAGGTTGATGTTTGTGGAGCAAGGAGAGTCTAGCATAGTGATTTTGTTGATATATGCCAGTCATTCATGACTGTGAATGAAATGAGTTTTTGTGCAAGCCATAGTGATCAGAGAATATTTTTATACATTCAAGTGTACTTACCCACACAAAGTTATTCTGCTGTGTGCTTTGTAGTATGGCATGTGTGCTTTATACCATGGCATGTGGTTCGATGTGATAAAGGTAGATCTGCAGAATGATGTGTAGTAGAATATGTATGTTAATGGTAGTTATCATAACAAGCATTGGCATAGCCAATAGTTCTCGCCTTGGGAACCTATAAGTGTTTAGCCATGCAACAGTTGATGTTGTTGCACCAAGGATATTGTGCTGCATAACTAAATACTTATAAGGTCCCAAAAGCAAGATATATTGGCTATGCCAATGCTTATTTTAAAGTTGCTGGGCACAGTGTGGTGGGGGCTAAGTAGGTTCACAGTAGGCGTAGACACAACATCTATGTATATTTCCATACTTAGGCCATGGGATAAAGCCGTAGGCCTACATCCACAATTCACTTTCTATTTTATTCAAATGTTGTCGCCTTATATTTAGCAAATAAATGAGGCCGTCAAACGTAAACAAAAGCAACGCAGACGCCACCTGTGGCTAAGCCACTCGACCAAATGTAATGTGGACCTTCTCACGCAGTGAGTGACACCGAAACTGCTCAACGCGTGAATAAGAGAGAGTACAGGGAACGTTGAAGAGACTGCACAATGACCCTGTGGTACCGAGACTTACCATGAGTGACGCAGAGATTTCACAGGGAAACTGTAGAGTGAGACACACAGAGACAGCAGCATGAGTGGCAAAGGGAGTGACCCGTGAGTGATGCAGACACCACACTGTAAGGGATAAAGGGACTGAGCCACAGAGGCTGTATGGTGAGTTATTTGGAAACTGTAGAGTGAGACACCCAGAGACAGCAGCATGAGTGGTAGACAGACTGGACTGTGAGTGCATTTTGAGTGCACAGGGGCCGCACAGTAGGGTTGCAGAGGCTGGATCTTGAGTGACACTAGGACAGCACAAGGAGTGACACAGAGATAGGGCAGGAGAGTGAGTGTAACAGAGACAATACAGAGACTGCACTAAAACTGACGCACAGGCTACTGTCAGCTAGACAGAGACTGCACAATGAGTGGTCCAGAGACTGTGAGTCAGTGATGCAGAGACTGCCCAGTGAGTGAGACAGCAGCAGGAGTTACATGGAAACTCCACATTGGGTGCTACGCACACAGCACTATGAGGAGCACAGAAACTGCATGTGCATTGCCAGCAGCATCAAAAGATTCGTCAACATTCAGACAGACACACACACAGTGAAATAGTGCATGCTTCCCTTTTTTAGAGAATAATACGCAGAACACAGAGCTTGAACAGTAGCAGAAAACATTCTACAGATACTAAACAGCCCTGAAAAAAATAATCTTCAATCAAGTACAAGAACATATACAGCAATAGAACAGTAGAGTGCATTTCCGGAGCCTCACAAGGCACAGCGTAGGCATCAGCAGGGTAAGCCCTCTTACACAGGGCAGGTAGTGAAACAAGCCCCAAGAAAAATGAAAGAAGAGAGCGCTATGATCGGCTGGGGCAGTGAAGAAATGTAAACAGACCCGGTCTGGCTCTTCTCGCGACCCTGCTGCCGGAACATCTTCAGCCAGGAGAGCACGGCATGTGGGCAAAAAGCATTGCTGTGGAGAGCTATTTAAAAATAAGCAATGAGCGTGGAAACTGGAGAGCTTTTAAGTGCAAAGAAAAACAAGCATTGGCCGCGCGGCTCACTGAGAACATCAAAGTGGCCGAAAGCGGCCGAAAGGGGAGAAAGGAGGAGTAAGTGCAAGCCGAGGTGACAAGAAGGGCTGGGTGAGAAGGGGAGGGGAATGCCAGCAGCAGAGGAGCCTGATTAAAGCTGATGAAAAGGAAGGGGGAAAATGGAGGAGGGAGTGCGAGCAGCAGCTGTGCACGTGCACGCCATCATGCACTCAAGCTTCAGGCCTGAAATCATGTGGGTAGCACTTTGAAAACCCGTATACTAAATGTCTCTCTGAGCAGCGCATGCGCGCTGGCTCAGCGAGACCTAAAAAAGGGTGCCACGTTGGAATGGTGAACGAGTCAATATGTTGGTATCCCTAAAAAAGTGCTAGAGTGTCCCTTCAATTATTATGAACAGCGTGTGTAATGTGACAGTTTCTGGGAACACTAGGCTGTAATGGGGTGGTACAATCTGTTTGCAGGGTGGGTGTGTAGGGGAGAGTGTAGAGAAGGTGTGTGGTGTGCAGGCAGCAAGGGGTATAAGGAAATATTTGGTACTTGGTGAGTAGAGAGAAAAGGGGAGAATAGAATGTGAGAATATACACCACAACCACTTCCAGTTTGATGACTATTTCGAAAAATGGATTTGCCCACAGCCTGGATTTTCAACTTCGTATGGGGAATAGAAAGTATCTTAGGGCATCATTTAGTGCAGTGGTTCCCAAACTGGGGTCCGCGAACCCCCAGGGGTCCGTGACACATTCCTAGGGGGTCCGCAGGCAGCAGTTTTAAAAGCACTGCAAAGTTCCTTGAATAATCAGCAGTTTTTGGGTAGCAATAAAAGTGTCAAGATAACTCCGGTGATTAATGTACCTGCTGTAGAGAGATGGAGGTTTTGTCCAGTGGCTGCTTTGACTCTTCTTCGGAAGCGCTGGTGGTTAATATGCCTGCTACAAAGAAGGTCTACCATGCATTTTAAAAAAAACAGTATTTTGTTTTGTGCATAGCACAGTGGGTTCCTGCTTTTGCCACAGAGATTCTTTTGTTATTGTGCAGTTCACAAGTTCCAATCGTAGTCTAGCACATTGAGCTATGAACTCCCATCAAATAACTGCATGCAAACTGCACAGTATAAGTTAGTAAGTTATGCTTTTTCCCAATCTTTCATTATCCCGATGCTGCTAAAAAGGTTTGTTTGGGTAGAAATAAATCCTTATTATTAAAGACAATGCTAATCCCTGTTATATTCTGAATCCTGAGTTTCTGCTTCTCCAGACCAAGCACTCTTTTAAAAACAAAACTACCAGTATGGATGACATGTGAATCCTACACCATGTAGTCCCCTTTGCCTTATGTAACATTTTCTATTCACTGATTTACACACATATGATTTATTGTCTCTCTTTGTGTGTGGTGTAAAGAGCTATCACACCCTACAGTGGTATGAGAGGTGCTATAAAATAAATTAAATACATGTGACAGTGGGACTATGGAGAGATGAGAGGCACTGTTGGAGGGTAGTAGTGAGGGAATCATTGAAGATTGTAAATCATTGAAGTTTGAGAAAAGATTGTTGTATCCTGGTGCATAGTAAGGTCATTGTTTACTATGCTTTGCTTTAAAAGCTAATAGAATTTAATATATAATGACAAATGTGTTGTAAAATAAACCAGTTCCCCCCAAATTTTCTTGGGAGAGAGCTCCCCAAAGCCCCCTTTGTAGTGGTCAGGCTCGATCACTGCACTTGTGCACTGTACGTGGACTGGTCTGACAACATTTGCCAGAGCAGCTTTAGGTTTCCAGTCCAGACTTGGCAGTAGCAGCAGCCTCGGGCGGCGAAATAAAACTAAAACAATGAAAAGTTAGTCGTAAGATACAGCACCAACCTTCCCAATAGGATTTTTCAATTTTTGCAAATATTTTTAATATAAAAATCTAAAATCTTTAGTAATTCAAGTCAGTCTTTGTTTGATGTGCACACGTGTGTGTTTTTTTTCTTCGAATTACAGTTTTAATGTTTGAGATTTAAATCATACAAATTGGTTGGGGGTCCCCGGATTCCAGTAGTGACTCAATGGGTGTCCTCAGGAGTGAAAAGTTTGGGAACCACTAATTTAGAGTGCTCCAAGTGGCCCGTCTTATTTTGAGATCTCCACCTGCCCGGTAGACTTGACTGTACCATCAAACGAGCCACCACTATGCAAATCGATTTTTTGGCGGTTGCAGATTGTGGTGAACACAAATGTGAAATCTATGGGTGAATCCGTAAAGCTATACATTTCTGAAAACTAGGCTAATTTTCAAAATCAGCAAGGGGTGATTTATGTAGATTGCTGATGATTTTTCAACACAAACTAAATGTTGAAATAAGAAAATAATGATAATATATACGTAACAATAGGAGTTCTGATAACTGACATTTTTTGCCACAATGTCCAATTTACAAAGTAACATACCAATACATCTATCAGGCCTTTCTGTTCACGGGGACACACAATGGGACAGATTTACAAGTAAGTGACGCATCTGTAAAGATGTCACTTTCCCTGCGCCACCCTGAGAAACCCTTGCGCCACTATGGGTGCTCCGTATTTACAATACGGTGCACCATGGCGCAAGGATTGACAGATGCCTCAGAAATTCTGACGCATCTGTTGATGCAAAAGTCACGCATTGCTGAAGTCGTGTCGCAAGCACAATGCAACTCGAACAATGCAGGGGGAGGCCTGTCCTCATTGTGCTGCATTACTCCTTATGCCTGCTTCAAGCAGGCGTAAGAATTTTATGCAGTGGCGTCCTAGAAGTGGCGCAGTGACATTTTGTAGATCTCACTGCGTCACTTCTGCAAGGCTTTTTTGCGTTGGAACGCCCACCCTGCATACATTATACCTGACGCAGGTATAATGTGATACAGGGCTTTACAACATGACGCATCTCCCTAGATGCGTCACATTGTAAATGGGCCGCATTTTTACGCTGCTGCTGTGTCACAAAAAGTGACGCAACGGCAGTGCAAAAATGATGCAAGAGGCTTGTAAATCTGCCCCAATGTTTCTTGGTTGTCCAAAACACAAGATACCCAGAGGCAACATTTAGACTATGGCTTTTAATTATTTTTCATGGTGTACCAGTCATTCAGCTACTTATATAGTGCACACAATACTGTTTTCTTTTTTAGGATACGGCAACAAGGCTAAATGGAATGGCTAAATGGAATAGCATGCAGATTTGTTACTATTCTGGTAGCGCCTGTTCATAACGAAATCAAACCAAAAAGTGGTGAAGCACACAAGGTTTCCTTACAGGTGTTTGTGATGCTGATAGCAATGGAAAATATCGGAATGAACAATGTAAAATTGATGAAATGAACAAGCATTTCTCTAATATTATATAGATAGATCATGAGATTATATACAGGACCACTGCAATAATGCGGTTGTGCGGCTGCAGCAATTTTCACATAATCTAGCATCTGCCACATAATCTGCAGAATTTAACAAAAAAAATGGTTTCATGCTCAAACAGTTCAAAAGTTACTAAATATGCAGCTAAAAGTGTTACCAAGCGCTGAAAGGCCCATTGCAAACCTGGGCTGGTCACCTCTCTGTTGCTTGTTGCTAATAAAAGATGCCAAAATAATGAAGTAATACTATTACCGAATGTGCCGCATTATGCTGTATAATTTACCTTTTCTTGCTGCATAATTGACTAAAACCTACAACATAAAGTGGCCCTCCTCTGCCGCATAATTCCAGTGGGCCAGATTATACACCATGAGCACATTTAGTGTTAACAGTGAATAATAGTCCAGCTGCTACTTAGCTTGTTTCAGCAACAGAAGCTTTCTATGATGATTGAATCGCTAGGCCTAAAGAGACTCAGTAAAACAATGGTCGCATATAATTTATGAGCATTCAAAATTATGCCAATTTTCAGGGAGGCAGATACCCTTCACTACCCCTCGTTAGAAATAGTGTGCTAACGGTGGTGAAAATAGTTATAGAAACCAATAGTATATTTTTTTGGATACACTAGATGGCAGTATTGCACATGCAATTCAATGGATCACGTTCCTCTAAAGGTAATGCATTGAAAATTGACATTGTTTTGCTAGATTATGTTTCTAAACTGTATAGAACATTTAACTGTACAATAATTCTGTGATCAACAAACTGTGTATAGCAATAGGTGTAAGAGAAGTTTTTGAATATTTTAAGCTATTTCAGCCTTATTTAATAACCATTTTATTATACAAAGAGTGTAGACTATAGTTTAATTGCGCTAAATAAAGACAGGAGCAGCAAAGGTTAGATATGAAATGTATGCTGAGTGGAAGCAAGTATTGTCCCTAAATTTTAACCAGGAGAAAGGAAGGAAAGTTACTGATTTTATTCATGGGCTTATTTAGTTTTTGTACATGAGTGCCAAAGAAATTCATATGTTGGAGAAGCAAACTTAAAACTTAACATCTATCTATCTATCTATCTATCTATCTATCTATCTATCTATCTATCTATCTATCTATCTATCTATCTATCTATCTATCTATCTATCTATCTATCTATCTATCTATCTATCTATCTATCTATCTATCTATCTATCTATCTATCTATCTATCTATCTATCTATCTATCTATCTATCTATCTATCTATCTATCTATCTATCCATATCTCTGTCTGTCTGTCTGTCTGTCTGTCTGTCTGTCTGTCTGTCTGTCTGTCTGTCTGTCTGTCTGTCTGTCTGTCTGTCTGTCCGTCCGTCCGTCCGTCCATCTATCTATCTATCTATCTAGACAACCAAAGGATGAAGATTTGTTATAGTTAGGTATTTTAAGAAATTAGGTTATTGAGTGAGGAGAGGGGAAGCCCGCTCAGGTAACACCCACAATCCTTGCAGGTAGGCCTGGTGTCAGGTGTGTGTGTGTCAGAGTCATTTGAAGTTCAAGTGATGGTGGGTACAGTTCTTCATAGTTATCCTGCCAGGATGGCCAATCCTGTCAAAACCTCTGTCCCCTTTGTCTCATTGTCTAGAGGGCACACATAGACACCAACAGCAGAGCAATTCAATCAATCAATCAATCAGTCATTTGTAGAGCGCACTACATACCCGCGAGGGTCTCAAGGTGCTGGGAGGGGGGGGGGTGCTACTGGTTGAACAGCCAGGTCTTGAGTAGCCTCCTGAAGGTCAGCAGGTCTTGGGTCTGTCGTAGGCTCAGTGGGAGGGTGTTCCAGGTCTTGGCGGCGAGGTGGGAGAAGGATCTTCCGCCGGTGGTTGTTCTACGGATGCGAGGGACAGTGGCGAGTGCGAGGTCGGCGGAGCGGAGCTGGCGGCTGGAGATGTAGAAGGGGAGTCGTCCATTGAGGTAGGCTGGGCCGGTCTTGTGGAGGGCCTTGTGTGCTTGGATGAGGAGCTGGAAGGATATCCTCTTGTTGACGGGGAGCCAGCGCAGGCTTCTCAGGTGGGGGGTGTTGTGGCTATGGTGTGGCCATTCACATGTGTCACTGGGTAAAGACAGAAGGCACAAATGATTATGATAAGAAAATTCCCACATTTCATTTTCAGAATTGTAACTTCATTAAAGAGCGTTGCAGATTGTAAACAGCACATCTCTACCTGCTCCTAATCCATAGCTATTGCATATTAAATGTAATAAGGAAACCCAGTCTTAGACAACAGGAGAGATAGGTCTTGCAACAGCAGTAAAAGGCTTGAGGGGTTTTTCACTGCCAGCACATTTAGAACCTAAACCCACATATCCTACTTTTTAAATACAGAGCACCCTGCCCCATAATCCTTTAGAGCCTACTTTAGGGGTGACCTGTAAGTATCAGAAAGTAAGGTTTAGGCCTGGTAAACAGTGTATTTCTGCCAGTTCAAAATTGCAGTTCAAAACCCAGGACCTGGGTATAGGTAGTACCACTTTATTAGGGACTTTCAAGTAAATTAATGTGCCAATTAGGTGTAATTCAATTTTACAGTTGTTGAAGGAGCGATCACAAACACTGTAGTACTGATTGGCAGTGGTAAAGTGCCCAGAGTCCTAAAGCCAACAAAAACAAATTAATCAAAACAGGAGATGCAAAGGGAAAATGTTTGGATGTATACCACACCAACTGGATCATACTTCGAATCTAACCACACCCTACAACCTACTGCAACCAAAAAAGAATTCAGAAATACAGTAGTAGTGAAGAGAAATGTTTTGAGGAATACCAAGTCAAGTATGCAAGGTTCATGGTAATAGGATCTTAATTTAAGTAAAAAAGAAATACCAGAAATGACTGAAAGTTAAAGTAATCTAATGTGTGGAAGTTGAAATAGGATATCAAACTTTTGAAAACTGAAAAATATTACAATTGACCAGTTTAGTGAACCATCTAGGACTTGCACCCCGTCATGTACTGCTTATTATTATCACATATTACATCATTCGTGAATCTTATATATTCACAGCAGGTTAGACACTGGGCTCATGGGGCCAACCCCTCCAGGGTGCCGAACACCCTGCTACACCCAGCCTTCTGACAAGTGCAGACGTGGGTTGTCCCTGCACTTAACATAATGCAGGTGGCCAACCCTACTGCACTCTTGATTAACATTTAATGGTTGGTTTCCACAACTTCTTCTGGGAATTGTTTATTAACTTTATTATCTCCTAGGCTCCTCTACCAAATTTTGTTTAGCTTGATTTGATTTAAAGATCTTTCATTCTTTTATAACATTATTGTTTGTTCTGTTACAAAGAATACCTCTTATACATTTCTTTAAAGATATGTCTTTCTGCTTAGGAAAATAGTAGTAAAGAGAGAAGTAAAATTCTAGGAGTCTGGCACAACAATAAACTCACAATGGAAACCCAAGCCAAGAAACTGGCAGCCAGCTGCTTTGGCCTAATCCAGGCTCTGAGGAAACGTTTAGGATGGCTGCGAAAATCTACATGCAGAGTGGTGGTACAAGACCTGGTAATCTCATAATTGAACTAATGAAATTGCCTATGTCTGGGGAATCATAAGTCAGTCATAAAAAGACTTCAAGTAATACAAAATTCTTCAGCTCAAATATTGCTACAAATTCCAAAGCACCACTTGGTAACTGCAGCCCTGCGAACCTTGCACTAGCTTTTAGTACAAAAATAAATACACTTCAAGGCACTTTGTATCACTTATAGAGCAAAATATGAAAAAGAACCCAGATTGATTGAGACACTGCTAATACCCCATGGCCCCACTAATAACATTACACTCCACCAACAAGCTATTACTAACAGTCCCCAGAGTAAAGAGGGCTAGAGGTGGTGGTAGTACCTTTTCTTTCCTTGTTCCTAAATTCTGGAATGCTCTCCCACTACCAATAAGGAAAACTGAGTCAGAATCCATATTTTGAAAACTTTGAAAAACACAACTCTTTTCAGCAAATTTGCTGCCCATGCGGAAGACGTGTCTGCTGTCCTTAGCGCTTGGAGGTCCTGATGCGTAGCCATGAGTTTTATAAATCTAGGTGAATTCAATAGAATAAATTGAGTTGTGAAAGGAGAACCAATTATATTCTCAGGGAGAATTAGTTTTGCATGTGTGAGTATGTAGCTTTTGCAAGTTTGTGAGCTCAGTCACAACTCAAAACAATCTCTGCCCTGCCTTGCTCTGCTAGTCAGATTTCATGCTTCAATTGTTGTGATGAAAGCACTTTACATAGCTTGAGAAAGGTTTGGTCATCCTGCCTGACACTTTCTTCCATTGTCTAGTGTTGATCAACACATTTTAATATTCTGAACCATGTATCAATGTAAGGTGTGTCCCCTACACTGCAAGACTGCCAGAGTATTAAGGAGGGCTGTTGTTTGTTGCCTATTTGTAGTTGAGTGAGACGGCACACAAAAGAAATGCTCTACACCAGATTAAGGAGTAAAAGACTGCTTTATTTGACCTGGTCTGTTAATAAAAGACATATAACCTTAAATAAAACTCAGTAAGGCAAAAAGCCTAACAAAACTAGAAAACCTCACTAATACATTTTAAAAGTCCTGATCTCCCCCACCCATTTTAAAACCTCATCACACCCTCTCTCTAAACTCTTTCCTTCATGCCCAAAACCTATGACACAACTCCTGCCACAACTAAAAACACTCACCTGTTCCCCTCACCCAATTCATCTATCTGCCATCAACCATATCCCGGGCCTCCCTTTGCTATGTTCACCCCCCATCTGAGCCCCCCATGCAAAAACTGTCCTGTTTTACCCGCCCTCTGCCATACATACCAGCAGAAAAATAAAATAAAATCTCCAAACACAAAAACACAGACCTGTTCTACTAAAGACAATTGTTATTAAGAACTGCAGTCCCTAAGTGCTATAGAAAAAAATCATACTCTTGGTATAAAATCATTGCCCAGGAAGAGCAGTACTCAATCATTGATTTATTCAAACAGAAGATAAAAACAAGTTTGAAGGGTAACAATCACAATTAAACATAGACATGCGGTTCAGAGTGATTCAGTCGACGACGTTTCGATCCACTATCAATGCCGAATCATCATCAGGACAATTAATAGTTTGCCTAAACCCATATTACATATACATCAAAGTTAAAAACCTGAAAAGGAAAAGAAAATTGAAAGAAATAAGAGAATTAATTCCAGTATTGTACCTGAAAGTAATACTGGCCAAGAGTGACCATGAAACACACATGTGCAAACCATGCACAAAAAGGTGTATTATAGTGAACTAGAAGGAAATCAAAACAAGTTCCCAAATTGATGACACAAATGAACAGTAGGAATGTTGCCCAATTTAAAAAGACTTAATGGCATAATGATCACACAACAAGGCATGCATTGCTCAAGGCATGTTAACCCAGAATGAATTGGTGTGTCTAATACAAGTGAGATGCACTATGTAACATTATAAATAATCATGGCCCTGCCCAATCTATAGTAACAGTAAATCCAAATTAACAATTTGTTTATATAAGTGGGTGTTCTTTAAATGCGGCAATGAGAACCCAAATAGTTCTAGAAATAAGCCAGGTATACAAAAGGTGATTAACCCCTTCGCCGCGGCAGGAATTCCGCCGCGGCGCTGGGGGGGGGGGTTTGGGGGCAGCGCGGTGGTGCTGTGCTTGTGACGGAACCGCTCCGTCACGAGCCACGGTTGAGCTGTGCTCATGACGGAGTGGTTCTGTCATGTCTCCGCCCACTGCGCTAATCGCCCGCACAGGCGGAGAATTAGCGCCGCATGGGCGGAGCGGCGGCCAACGGCCGCAGCATGACGGAACCACTCCGTCATGAGCACAGCGCAACCGTGGCTCATGACGGAGTGGTTCCGTCATGAGCGGGGAAGGGGTTAAGATAACTAAAGGAGCAAGCTGGAAGCCATACCTCTATGTAACCTGGCAATTCTGGGCAATAATTGGTGCAATAGGCATCCACCTACCAGGAAAGCGAGCTGATATTAAACAATAATTCAGCAAAAAGGAATATCAAAGGCTCGTAAGTATCTTATGGTGTATATAAAAAGGCTTGAAAATGTTTGTAAAAGAAGGGCATACATAGGGAAAAAGATGATATACTGATTGTGAGTATAAGCCAGCACCTATGTATATAAAGAAAGAACCACTAATCTGAGAAATTTTTGATAATTTAAAGGTAGTCCAACACTATAATTAGTTGAGCCTGCGTAATGTAAATAAATGTAAAACCTCTTATCGCTTCCAGAGCCCAGAATAGGAACCTGTCTCAAGGGACACAGAGTGCAGCCAAGTGTGTGTTGCTAGAAGTAGTACATGTAGAGAAAGGTCTAACTTACAAAACAAGTCCAAAAGTAGTATACGCAGAGGAAGGACTAACTTACAAAAGTAGCCCATAAGTCCCCAGAAGTACGGTGGCCATTTTGGAATTGTGATAATATAAAGAGAAACTCTTTTAAGGTAAGAGACTTATGACAAGGCACAGGGCCAATTATCTCCTTGCTTAAGGAAACGATCTTGGCAGTAAGTACTAACCTTGGACGGTGAGTTCCCAGGGTTTTCCGCACTCTGTGAAGGACAGGGAGTTCCTAAAGAATCCGCTCCGTGGAGCAGAGTTTTTTTCCTTGCTCGCACTCATCAACATCAAGTTGGTGGGCACAAGCAAGGAAAATCCCCCTCCCAGTGATATTTTTCATCACTGACACTCACCAAGGTCTAGTTGGCGAGCACAATTGAGGAAAATCAAACTCCTGGTGAGATTTCTCAAAACCTTCCATTCACATTGAGAAAGCTGCTGCTCCAGTAGAAAATCTACCCGAGCAGAAGAAAGGAAGCTCAGCACTCTTGCTCTGCACATGGTGCAGTTCGCGATCATTTTACAGTACAGGACAAATATCCTGCACTCAAAATCACCACGAATGGCATGATCCTAACGCACTCCACTGCTTGTGGAACTCCATGTAGAGCAGCAGAATTATTTCTTATCTTTGAGGAGTTCTGCACAGTGGAACTCCACAAGCTCTGCCCAGGCCAGGAAGTAATTAATCAGGGTAGCTATCAACAATTAATATGCAATAAGGCAGTTATACATAAGAAAGATATGATCAGTCACATAAGGGTAAAAAGAATTAAACATGAATACATTGATCACATGTATGCCAAACGGAAAAGAAAATTATATGCTGTTATTATGTTAAATTGCAGTACATAGGTGGGCAGCCTTTGTAGCTCTATCGCAAAAAAGTCTGTAAGTCCTGACAGAATTCATATTACTGAAGTCCAGCTCTCAAGCTGTTTAAGACCACTGTGAATACTGAAAGTCTTCAGAATACATGTTAATTCCATTTTGTTAAGAATTGCAGTGAGGTCTCCACCCCGATCCGGTGTTTTGATCACTTCAATGATTTGCCAATGTAAAGCATTTTCCGTATATCCCATGGTTTCAAAAAGTTCCACCAGAGGTGCATAAACCACTCTGCATCTTAGTCTGCTACTGTGCTTATAGATCCTGATTCTTACTGTTTGCCCCACATAAATGAGATTATAGGGACATAAAATTGTGTAAATTACATTTGCAGTACAGTAGTTGAAGAACGGAGAAAGGCTTATTCTTACATTCCAGTATATGAATTCTTTTGTCTCAATTGTGTACTCACGCACACTACAGTTGCCTGTAGCCCAGCAAAGAAGCCATCTCCCACATGTCATGCAATGTACAGTTTGGGTTTAGGTATGGTAACCATGCCCTAACCAAATGATCCTTAATGTTGTTGTTCCTTTTAAAGGCAAACATCTGGTGTTCTGAGGAGAGCTCCCCTGCTTTAAGAACATTCCAATGGTGTAAAATATGTTTTAACTTGGTGTGAGACAGGTGTAAAAGTATTAACACATACCATTTTTTCAATTTTATCTTTGGGTTTGGGGGTCAACAGTGCTTCACATGGTCTATACAATGCTCTCTTGATAGATATAGTAATAAGCTTGCATGGGTACCCTCTAGCTAGTAGTTTGCTTTTTAGGGTCTCAATTGCGTAAGATTTTAAAAAAACTGGGAATATTTTAGGGAATCTCGTAAACCTCTGAGATGATGACTAGAATATGCCAAGAGAGTATTCAGCTCTGTAGGCTTACGGTAAAGTGTGGTGTAGAATACTCCCTCATGATTTCTTATCTGTATGTCAAGAAAATAAATCTCCTCCCTGCTGTATTGAAACGTGAATTTTAAACCTTTGCAATTGTCATTAAACCATATCACAAATAGGCTAAGTGCATTTGCACTGCCCTTCCAAATAAAAAAAAATCATCAATTTTGCGTTTCCATGAAACTATAGTGGCTTGGAATGGGTTTTCATTAGTCAGAATAGTAGTCAATTCAAGATAGTCCATAAAATGAATGGCAACATTTAGGGCATAAACTGCTCTCATAGATGTACAGACAATGGTAAACAACTTAATAGCCTCAACAAAACCTAAATAAGACCGGGAAGGATTCACAATCTATGCTAAAGGAGGTCGAGTGGGTGATACTACCTGAAATAGCCCAGCCCCTGGTTATGATGATGGCCAAGATGCTGTCCCACAGCCAGACACAATACAAAAATGCCTCTAGTTCCTCTCACCCAGAAATGTCACCAATCCCATACTCGACCATCCCAGGAGCACGCCAACCACACAACATGCCTATCTGGAGGCCAGGCAAGCCTAGCCCTGGGCTGAGCCCCCATCAGGATAGACGGCATGCAAAAGGAACACGCAACACCTGATTAAGGGATAAAAGCTCCTTTAATAGAACAGGTCTGACAAAAATAGACAGATAACCATAAACAAACCCTCACAAAACTGGGAAACCTCACTAATACATTGTAAAAGTTCCTGCCCCAAATTTGTGACACAACCCCTGCTCCAACTGCCGACACAAAAACACTCCACTGTTCCCTTCACCCAATCCATCCCAATTGCTCCTGGACAATACCCAGACCACCCTCAGCTGTGTTCACCCCCATTCGTGCCCCTGTACAAAAATTATCTTCTTGCCCCCGCCAACCAGAAAAACCCAGAGGAGTTTTCCTGTCCCACCCAGGAAAAACTGTTCTGAACCAAAACCCATTTCCCCCCTTAGCTCTAAAACCTTTCTACTAAAATCTGCACTATTACTAGCTGTAGCTCCACCAAATAATATTTGTTTCCAAAAATGGACAAATGGACACCCCCCTGCCTAAACAAAAACTGCTCCTCTTGTGTCAACTCATCATGCTCCAGGACTGAAATACCTAATCCTTTATAAAAACTCTGCATTTCCCTATTGACCTTTCTCCTTTGTTTTTCAACTGCATGAGGTTTCCTCGCCCCCTCCAGCCTCATCTCTGTACCATCTCAACCCAAGAAATGTACGTGCCTGACCGGCTGTCGAGAATCAAGGACAAGTTGTTTTTCATTACTTTCAAGATACCAATGCCAGAAAGAAAAACAAAGTCATTTTTCCCTAAATGGATAACCAATAGATCCAGACATATCTTACTACTGACCCATTTGGACAACAACTCCCCCAGTGCATGCTACCATTCCCCAACCACTACCCTGGCACCATTCAAATCCATTTGTCTGTTGAAAATTCTTGCTTCAGCTTATTTTGCTGCCTAGCGAACAAATGAATTTCCCACAATCCAATCTGTGGGAAGATTGCTGCTTTGAAAAAATATATATGTATATCACAATTGCAAACGTGGTTGAATGCAACATTTATAACATTGTGATCCTCATCTGCCCAAAGACTTCCCCTGCCCCTCAGACACACCTCTACTCCGGGCTTCAGTTGTTGCACCTATCCTAAAGGAATGAGTCCCAGGCAGCTAATCACCCATGTGGGTATCCGTACTACATTCTTGTGCTACGTTCTTTCAGGGCTCAGTCAAAAAGTTAGGTCTTCAACCCTTTTCTGAAGGAAGAGAGGATGATGTTTGGAGGTGGAGGGACGGTCATTCCAGGACTTGGCAGCGAGGTAGGAGAAGGAGTGTCCTCCACTGTAGCTTTGGTGGATGCGAGAAGTGCATGCCAGGGCACTGGAGGCAGAGCGAAAGTGTCTGGAGGGTTGGTGGAGGTTCAGGCAGTGGTTGATGTATGTTGGTCCTTGGTTGTAGAGGGCCTTGTTGGCGTGTATCAGCAACTTTAATTGGCAACTTTTCTGGATGGGAAGCCTGCGGAGGCTCCTGAGGTGGGGGTGATGTGGGCTATTCAAGGAGGAGAATGAGTCTGGCAGTAGCATTCAGCATTGTCCAGAGTCTTGTCAGGAGTTGGATGCTGATTTCTGGTGTAGAGTGCGTGGCCATAGTGCAGCCGGCTGATGACTAGGGCTTGAGTTATGGTTTTCCTGGTGTTGACGGGGAGCCATGCTGATGGGTCTGGAAGCAGGAGAAGGAGATTACATTCAGCTGGCATTTCATGGTGAGTTTGCTGACCAGGATGATGCCAAGGTTGTGGGCGTGCTCCATCATTATGGGTCCCAGTTCTGAGGGCCACCAGGTGTAATTCCATGGGGAGGTGTTGTTCCCGAAATCAGCATTTCCTCTAGTCTGTGTTGAGTTTCAGGCAGTTAGTCTTCATGGGTGACACTGGTCATACAGTTGTGGAAGTTTCTCCTAGTGGTGGTGGGGTCTTCTGAGTGTGAGAGAATGAGCTGGGTGTCATCTGCGTAGGATATTAGTTTGAGGTCGTGGGTTCTGATGATGTTGGCCAGGGGCGGTATGTAAGTATTGAACAAGGTGGTGCTGAGGCATACTCGCAAAAACTGAAAAGACATCAAGAATGAGTCGTCCTCATGAACAAAAATCCAAATCCCAGCCCCCTAAAAAAAGTGACAAGTGCAACCAGCTGCTCACATGACAAGATGTAGTCAAACATTTTCTCAAGAGCATCGCCTGATCCCAGCCCAACTGATCCATTTTAGCGTGCCCCAGCACAATCCTTACCTCAGTAGCTGAAACTGTCACGTGACATCTCAAAAGACATCATGCCACAATTAACCGAACAACTGAGAAACACTAATTGGCCCACGAAAAAGTCAAACCATGCATAATGGGAAGAATAACATTTCCCAAGAAGAAAAGCATACCAAATGCAAATTGTCAACTATGGCTAACAGTAGTTTACCTGAAATCCATCTCTGTTTGTCGATCCCTGCCCCTCCCTCCCTAGCCCAACCTCCTACAACCCTACAATGCACTTCTCCTGCCATCTTACCAGCAATGGTAACTGCAGAAAGGCCCAGATAAATGTGACCCAGTATAAAGAGAACTGCATCAGCTTGTCTCAAGGAAAAAGCTGAGCAATCCGAACCTCTCCTCAATGCCCCAGAGTTTAGGAACTCTTTCTATGTCTGTTGGTAGGACGTTTTTGTGATATTCACTTCAGACTTTCAATAATATCAAGCACTCGAATACACCCAGCTCCCAGAGGCATCCTGGTCCTCACTGCATCTGCTCCCAGTCCATACTCACAGAACTACTGCCACTGTGAACTTGACAATGCATTGACATCGTTACTATCCACACCAGGTACATGTCTCGCCATAACAAAATGTTGAACCTTAAACAACACAGCGAGACAATGCTCAACAAATGTAAAACTATCTCATCTTACACTTTTTGGTAATTAATCATGGTAGCCACAGTTGTGTTGACCACATTGAAAACCACTTTCTGTTAGCTAACAGCTTTCCCCACAAGCCAATTCTTTGACCAGAGAAAAGAACTCCAGGAAAGGAAATGCTTTGCATCTTGTCCAGCGAACTCTTAGGTAAAGGCTCAGCCACCATTCACCCATCCTAAAACAGCCAGAGCCATGTGTTCCAGCTGCATCAGAAAATATTTGGACCTGCCAAAGCCAATCCTTGTCCGTCTATAGCACTGTCATAACATTTAAATCTCAAAAAAATGTAATCAACATTGTCAAATCTGCTTTCACATTTGCTCGTAAATACACTCTGTTATGTGGTAGCACAGTCCCAGTCACTGAACAACCGGTTCGCCTGTAAAAGACTCCCAGCCCATACAACTCTACAGGCAAAATTCAAATGACCCAGGAGCTGTTGCACCTTTCTCAATTCAAATTTGGTCACTCCTCAGCTTTTCCCAAAATTTCAATTAGCCTCTGCATCTTGTCTTGTTGCAAACAAACGTCCATGTTCACTGAATCAAACTCAGTGCCTAAAATGGTGATGGTCGTAAGTGGACCCTTGGTTTTTTCCAGAACTAAAGGCACACCCTGTTCTGCCATAACCATTTGAAATGCAATCAAAGCTCTCCAGCAATCACTTGAGTTACTTTAGCCCACCAGCAAAGAATCGTCCAGATAATGTGACACATGATGGACACCACTTTTGTACAGGAAGACCCATTTAAAAAAACAACTAAACTTTTCAAACAAGGAACAAGAAACTGATCAAGCCTATGGGCAGCAGTCTGTCAATGTAAATCATCCAGTCAATTTTAAAGCCAAGTAAGAATAAATCATCCGGATGAATAGGCAAAAGTCTAAATGTGGACTTGATATCAGACTTCGCCATTTCGGCACCCTCACTACATGCCCTCAAGAATGTGATAGCTTAATCTATGGAAGAATAGTACACTTTATGAAATCATTGACAGACTCACCATGGCACCAAGACAGGTGATGAATCAACCTATATTCACCTCATTGTCTTTTGGAGACCACTCCCAAAGAAGAAATTGTCAAATTCTCTAATGGCCCTTAATCAAAGGGACATAAAATTCTTCCTGTTCTTTCTTCCTTCTGCAATTTTCACCTCACAATCCTAGGGTTGGCCATCGCCGATCTAAGTTTATAAGCCTACCTCCTCTGCCTGGGACCTTTATAAATAAATGAAAACCTTCAGTAAATCCCCAGAAACAACATTTTGCTTCCTGTTTCGATAGATAAAACTGTTACAAATAGCTTAAAACTTTCACATCAACTGGAATAGGCCACTTTTGCCCCCAATTGTTGCTTTCCTCTACCCCTGACACACCCCTGTACTGGCCTGGCCACAGTAGCGGTCCGTGGAGGGAGTGACGGTGGGGCAGTGAGGCGGGGCCGGGGAGGGGCAGGGTGGTGAAATGTAAACACGGGAATATGAATGAACGGAGGTAAGTACACATTTAAATAAATAAAATGAATTCCTTTGCGCGCGCTGCATCGCAAAATGCGATGCAGCGCGTGCAACGAAATTCGTTTTACTTATTTAAATGTGTACTTACCTCCGTTCATCCATATTCCCGTATTTACATTTCACCACCCTGCCCCTCCCCCGCCCCGCCTCACTGCCCACCGTCACTCCCTCCATGGACCACTACTGCCTGGCCACCTAAAGGGTAGATTGCCAAACAGTGCAACGCTGGATGCTTTCACCCACAATTGCCACAATTGTGCCTAAATCATCACTGCAATGTGTAGCAGCTCCCTCTGTTAAGTGACCAGCACATCCTGTTTTGTGGTCATTGTCAACTCCCTGCAAACCCCCCCCCAAATTTGGTGGGGTGCCCAAGAAAGGGCTAGTACTTTAGTGGTAGACCACTTGCCATATGTACCACCGGTATGGGTCTGGCTTCCCTCATCCACTGCATCCATAACTCATTGTCTATTTCACCCCATTCTTTAAACTTGCCCTTAACTCCTTATCATATAAAACCATGCAAAACCACCAAAATCTAGCTGAGCTCTCCTCAACACACTCATATATTTCAAAATTACAAATCATTTTCTGTATGGCGCTTGCAGAAAACACTAGCGTAAAATAAAAAAGCTGATGTCCAGTTTTCAATAGCAGTCAGGAACCTTCGGGCCGTCTTACCAACTCCAACTCCTCTCCCATTGACCCTTCTTTGGCTTGCGCCTCTGTATGTAAAAGTTTGAAAACATCTATAAATTCTCTTTTCTACATTTTTTCTTTCGTGGCCTGTATCAAATGCGCCCCCAAATGCATTGACACACTCAATTACAACAACATTTTGTTTTTTATACTTACCCAGATTGGCCATCACCCCCTGTTGACTTTTCTTTTTCACCTGTTGTTGTTTCTAAATATGTGTCCCTTACAACATCGCCTTTTGTAACTGTACCATTGCCCTCCTTGGTAATCTTGTCCTTACCTTTTCGAGCATGCCCTCTACAACCACTTCCACTGGACCATTCCCCACACCCACTGACACTAGTCACAGCACTTGCATCTCCCAGAACCCTGTACACATGGGTTTTCAATCTTATATAATTACCTGTTCTCAACATTCACTAAGCCACTTTCATTCTGCTGTCCTTCTGTTGTCGACTCCTGCCAGCTTCTTCCTTTTTTCCCTGCCATAAAAAACAACAAAATCCTGACCTTCATTACCCTCTCCACCCCACAGTCCTTGATAAACCACTCCGTTTCTCCCCAGAGACCTTGTCTTCCCTTATTTGCTCTTCCTTCATTGATAACTCATATTCATCATAATCCAACAATTCCCCATCCAGACCAGGCAACACCCTCTCCCTCCCTTTAGGACTTGTATTGGGCACCTACCCATCGCTGACACCATCATCAACCCAGGGCACTGCCCACTGCGCCCTCGCGGTCAGGAGAGTCTCCCCAGACTTCTCCTTCTGTTCATGCTGATGCCTACAAAACTCATCAGACTTGACCGGTGTCTGTAGGCCACCGCTGAAAGGCTCCTTATGTTCTTGACCCAACCTAATGTGCACTGCTCCTCCTGAATTTTCATAGGTGCCACCTGTTGAAACCTACTCTGGCCCACGTTACCCTAGCAATCCCTGGCCCCGCAACATTGGCGGGGAGAGAATTCCTTGTTTTCCACATCCCATTCAGTACCTTATTTATCATGGGACTAAATTGCCCCACAACCAAACCAAAAACATTTAATGCAGAACTCAAAGCCTGCACCATATACTGTCCACCCTCCAGTGAAATGTGTCCCAAAACCAAATGATAAACTGTGTCCTTACAAATATGATCCCTCTCTGAATTGGAATCTAATATCACTATTGGTTCCAGTGCCTCCTGCACCGGCAGTGTCATCTTGAGCGCTGCGACAATATTTCCTCTATAACTTACTCATTCCTTCAGCCGTGGGCAACACTCCTGCAACCTGCTGTTGATTGGCTGCCCCTGCTAGGCCTGCGTTCCAACCCAAAGAACCAAAGCGACTCATCAATGAAATGCCTCTTCTGCGTGATATCCGCACTGCACCTCTCTTCCTGGCAAAACCAGTCCCAAAACACTGGTCCTCGCACCGCATCTCTTCCTCAGCATCCAAAGCTCCTCCCATGCAGAAAGCCCATCAGTCCCATACTTGCACTTCCCAGTAGCACACAACCCACATGACATGCCAGAGAGGGGCAAGGCAAGCCTAGCTCCCTCCCCCCCGAATCCCCATTGGATGCATTTTGGAAAAGGCCAATAAATGCTACTTAATGGCTTCATTAGTAATGTGTGAAATGTTTCGGAGTGGATTAAATTCTGAAACACCTTTAAAAAGCATTTTCACTGATGTGAAAATTGGTCCATTTTATTTTAAAAGGATTTCAGAACTCCCCAATTCTTATGATATTATGTGCTGACAAGGTTTCAACATGACAAGGTATGCTGCTGACAAAATGCATTGGTGTAGTAGCTAGAGCAATCTCTTGGTTGTAATGTAAAAAGTGTTTTTAAATTGTATGTTTATTTAAGTCAAACTTTTTTCAAAATAAGTGCTAGATTATTTTAAGGGCAGTATATCTGCTAAGAGTGGCCTTCTATGAGCAGACATTCACAACCATGGCATTGTTGATTTTCAGCATATGGAAGATTTATAATCAATTCACATCAAAACCCGGCATGTAGTCTCGATGCATGTTAAGTTAGTAGAACCTTTGACATTGGATGGTTTGATTTTCAAAATTTATCTTGACATCATTTTATGATATTGGTCATGAGCTTCTGTCAATACATTCTCAAATATATAATTAATAAAAACAATAATTTAATCACGTGTTATGTATCTAAAATATGCATGGCCATCCCTCACTCTGAATAGTTTTTTAGAAAACGTTTTTTTTTTTAAGGGTGTGTTAATTTGAGGAACTGTGCACTTGGGTACAATGTTTTTCTCTGTTACAGTTTAAATTACATCGTTATCTAATGTGTTGCATTAGTTATGCTCCTGAATTTACTTTGTTAAATGGGTTCTTTTTAATAAATGTTTAATATTTTTATGCAGCGAAACCACACTGGCTGCAAACAATAAAAAATGTGGAAGCTGCAATTGAGGGGCGACTCTTCTGGGAATGCAGAGCCAGCGGAAAACCTAAACCGTCCTACAGATGGCTGAAAAATGGAGAACAGTTCACAGCAGAGGTAGAATCACACATTGCTACAGTATTGGACATTGCACCATCAAATATGGAAGACACGTATATATCAGTTGTGTCCATAATGCTAAATATGTGTTCTGGATGGTGGTAGTTCATTTAAGAGTCAAAAATATATTCTTACAAAACTGGAAAGACTCATTTCAGTAAAGGATACCACAATTTGCTTTCCCTAATTGAAAGCAGGTGTGCATTATACAGAGACTTCTATTGTGTTGAATTTAATAGACTATAATGTTGCTCTAAGTAAAAGAAGAATCTGGACAGCATAGAGGATGTACATGACAACTGACTTGACTCTTGGTACAATGATGGCATTGCTGTCAGAGATGGAATTGGGCATTCCTGGCTACCTGATAAAAAAGCTCCAGGTAGTCCAGAATTCGGCAGCTATACTTCTTCTGGGTCGGGCCCTAAAGCCTCAATGTTTGTTAACAGTAAAATCTCAGACTATTTTCCTCTTTTGAGAGGAGTGCGTCAAGGTTGTCCCCTCTCTCCTCTTTTATTTATAATTGCTTTAGAGCCCTTTTTATCTAAAATTAGACAAGACGCTCAAATTACCGGTTTCCAGCTTGATACCTCCCATGTTAAAATGTCTGTATATGCGGATGACATTCTTTTATATTGTTCTAATCCTTCTACATCCATTCCGTCTTTTCTACAACAAGTTGACATCTTTTCTCAATTATCCGGATACCGGCTTAACTCAGACAAATGTGAAGTTCTTCCTTTAAATGTGCTTTGCAATAAACAAGATTTAATTCCAACGGGTTTTTCATGGCAAACTTCTAAGATAAAGTACCTGGGCCTGTGGTTTTCTTCAAACATTCCGGAAACACTTAAATAAAATTTTGATCACACAATCAAAGTTCTATCTGATTCTATTGATCGCTGGCATCCACTTTTTCTATCTTGGTGGGGCCGACTAGATTCCATTAAAATTATGCTCTCCCCCATAGTGTTATATATTATTTCCATGATTCCTGTACATATTCCTGACTTTTACTTTTAAAAAATTGATACTCTCCTAATGAAATTTCTTTGGAAAAACAAACCTCCCCGAATAGCTCTGTCTAAAGAAAGACAAATCTTCTGGCGGTCTTAAATTCCCTGATTTCAAACAATATCATTATGCCTTTTCATTAAAACAATCTTCCTGTTGGCTTTCTCTCGATCAGACCACTCCTTCGCCCATTTGGTTGAATATAGAAAATTACTTTTTATCACCTTTTCATTTTAACGAATCTCTATCCTTTACTAACAATATCTTATCTTTTCGAACTCCAGTCATCTCCCATACACGTAAACTTCTTGTTCCATTACTACCATCCTCTTATCCTTCGTTTACCTCAATAAATCAACAACCCATCTGGCATAACAATCTATTAAGGATTAATAACCGTACCTTTTACTGGAAATCTTGGAGATCTAAGGGTTTGCTTTGGATTTCTCAATTAGTAAGTAACAACACCCCTTTATCTTTTTCGGAGCTGCAGACACAATTTTCCTTACCATCTTCATTTAAAGCTCAATATGATTGACTATATCCTCCGCTCTGCCAATATCTTCTCTCTTTGCCGACTACGTCTTCCCCTTCCTCCAGAGTCTCCCGGCTTTATCCCTTACTATCTAGTTCTTCTTCAGCCTCTGCTCTCTATAATAGCCTATCTTTTTTCTCCGATAGGAACAAAACAAAAGTTGAATTGGCTTGGGAGAAAAATTTTCTTGAGTGTTGGACTATCCCTCTTTGGGACAAGTTGTGGCTCAAAATCCATAAGACGTCCAGAGCTGCTAATACATTTCAAACCCTTTATTTTATTTATCAACGCCTCTTATTTACCTCCGCAAAATTGGCCTCCTTCAACACAGATGCCTCTCCATCCTGTTTGTCTTGCTCTGCCACATATGCTGACTTACTGCATATGCTTTTTCACTGCACTTCTGTAAACCGTTTTTGGCAATCAGTCTGGTCTCAAATTAACAAAATTTTTAAAACAAACATTCCTTTTTCTCCCTCTAATATTTTTATTAGGCTCTCTTTCACCAAAAGAGATCGTTTATGGCTACCTATCTCTACATATTTAACTTATATCGCCTCACAAAAGGCTCCATTAGTTCAAACTCCTGATGAAGTACGGAAACCTCCATGATACCCTTGTTGTCTTTTAACTAAATTCACAAAGACCCTTATTAATATTCCCTTTGATGTTTTTTACTTCTGCAACTTGATTAACAACATTGTTTTTTCCATTTATAGCGAATACTCATGTGTATTGTTTTTCTTGAAGTTTATAATAATATTACATTTATTATAATTGTTTCCTCTCTCTTGTTCCTCTCTTATCTTTACCCTCCCCCTCCTTACCCTTTCTTTCCCCCCTTTTACAGTTTTATTGAATTGTCTTTATTGCTTTCGTATTACTCCAATGTATATTTTATGTATTTGCTGTTTTCTTATTTTGTATTACATTGGAACATTGATGAATAAACTTAAATGTTAAAACTAGACTTCTTCTGGGCATCTCCACCAGACAAAGCGTGCGTCATCACTTGTGTTCCCTTCACTGGCTTCCCGTAGCGGAACGGGTGAAGTTCAAAGCGCTGGTCCTAGCCCATCGCGCCATGAATGGTGTTGGCCCATCCTATCTGCAAAAGCGGTTTACCTTCTAGATGCCCTCGAGACAGTTGTGATCGGCATCTCACCGTCTCGCACTGGTTCCCCGATTTAAGTACCAGAGGCTGGGTGGCAGGTCTCTGACTCGGAGGGCTTGCTCCCCTTCAGACATCGCACCGGGACACTCATGAGTAGCCGTGCGCGTTAAAAATCAAAATAACATAACATAACATAACATGAACATTCCTAAGTTTCTGGTTGAAAACTAATGACACTTAAATGCAGCACTATAATCTGATGTAATAAGGTGTAACACTTCCCCATGATGGAAACATGCACTTTTGAGAATTTTGCATAGACTGTATCATATTTTTACACGTTTGTTTTATAATGTCTTTAAACATGAAGGGGAAATAAAAATAAATAGTGCACAACCTCCTTCACTTTTTTCCTTTACTTCAGCTAATGTGTAAATAAATACTTTCGCCTTTGTTAGTACAGAATCAAGTAAATAGATGCCAAGTTTTGCAGTTCACCAGGAGGACACATTCAAAAGACGGGCAGGCTGCACGCGGCTTCCAGGTGGTACAGTGAATAAATGATAAATAAATAACACGTCTGGAATTGATATTGGCTTTTTGGATATCTTAATGGAAAGAACAAGGCCATCAACATCAATTGTTGTAATTTATACTCCCACTGGAATGTATGACAAGTGGCCATATCATATTCTGATAACAGACATGATGTAAGAATCAAATGAGAACATGTTTCCTTGTTCGAGAAAACAGTCTGTGTTCATGACAGCAGCTGAGATATTATTCTCCTCCTGTTCATGATAAGTTTTAGCTTGTGGTCTGTTTATTGTGGAAGGAAGAGGAGGACCAGTTTACCTGCATAAGCAGTTAGGTGAAAACGTGTAACACGCTTAACCTGAGATAATTATGTAGTGCTCTGCATGATGAGCTATTTCAATTGGTCCATGAATGGTGAATTTTTAATGAGGTAGACAACAATGTTGGCTTACCTCAAAGTAAATTAGGAAAATGTATCCCTAGATTTAAGAAAAGCAAATAGCTGTTTTCCATAAGGCAATTTAATTTGGTATATATTGTCTGGCTATTGTTTGTTTACCTGTGAGAAAGTGCTCAAGTCAGAGTCAGTAAAAGTTTCAGTAATTTAAACCAGGGCTTAACCCCTGGTATGGATGGTACAGAGCAGACAGGCTATATTTAGAAAATGTGTAATGCATTTAGAAGATCTAAACAGTTAAAAAGTTGAAAAAACAACAAAATAAACATCCAACTCCAGTTTGCCTAATAGAACATACTTTAGTGACTAAACAGCAAGAATCTAGTAAGGGGAACAGGAGATATGATTTTTGTAGTTATGAATCAAATTAGCAACCAAAAGAGTTAAGTGTTAACCGCAGGCATCGTATTGTGCTCGACCGAGACCCAGGCATGACTTTGGGCAACCGTGGGTCGAAAACAGAAACTAAGGGGCATATTATCAACCCCGGCGATAACATTATCGCAAAACGTTGATAATGGGCTTGATAATATGCTCTATGGAATTACAATTGAAGCTCAGGTTAGATGTCCTTCACATCTAACATGGGCTTCAATTGGAATTCCATAGAGCATATTATCAAGCCCATTATCGCCGTTTTAGCGGCAGTTTTCTGCTGCTAAAGCGGCGATAATTTTATCGCCGGTCTTGATAATATGCCCCTAAGTTCTTTCTGGTTGGAAGTTTTACTTCTGACAAAGCCTCTGAAATGAAAGTCAAAAATCTTCAGCAGGATAAGGCAGCAGGCTGTGATTGAGAAGGGGTCCATGAGGCCAGATAGCTATTAGACAAGATTGTGGTGAAGCCTTTAGGACCTTTAGTGGGAAAGCACTAAAGATGAGAAATTTAAAATTCTGTGTGGGCTGTGTGGGCTCAAAAGAGTGGGCCGGCCTATACCCAGGCTGTCTCCAGTAACCACAAACATTGTCTGGGGCCCAAAAGCAGTTTGGAAAGGTACCTTGGTAGGATAGGAGAAAAGTGAAAAATATGTTTTTGCTATGCCAGCCTCAGGGAGTGGGTGAGCTTAACACAGAGGCTAACTGGTACTGCCATTCTGTGAGAGCTTCAAAAAGGATTGATATGGGATTTTTGGTGGCTAAAGGAGCAGGATGTACTACAAAACAGAACTGAACTGAATGTGGGAATTTGTTTAGGTTACAATTATGCCTCATCAGCAATCAGCAGACACTGACTACGAGAGGAAAGGAGGAAAGGCTCCCTTCAAACAGTCTTTAGAATACAATGAATAGATACCTGACTAGAAGGGCTTCTTTGCAAAAAGTAAACAGACCAGTAGGAAATAGGACTGGTGATGAATCACTAGCTGAAGAGAAAGGTTAAACGTGTCTCCCACTTCTAGTACCCAGGCAGCAGTTTCTACAAAATCTCAGAACTTTAGAAGGAACAGGAGAAACATAATCAGCAACCTTAGATGTTTAGGGGAATTTGCGTTCTCCACCTATAATGTAACTATCCTTTCCTTGCCCTTTCAACCCATAGCACAGTTTGCTGGTAACTATTTTTAGTTTTTAGTTCAGCAGTGGCCTCTAGTGGATGCTGGAAATGTTTACAACCCACTGTTTCTTATGGATGCCTTTTGACATTTTCTTCAAACATTTATAACTCTTTATTCAATTTGTGTTGGCCTTGTTTTACAAAATAAAGTATTCTTCTCTTTACAACCTTGTTTTGGGAATTTTACCTATTGATTTCTTAAACTTAATGTTCTTTTGTGTGGCTTAAACACTTTATATACATTTTTCCCAGGCAAAGACTGTTCCTCAGTTATCAGGGTAAGACCAGTTTTACTCGATGAAATAATATTTACCTAAAAAAGACACTGATTCACTAACTTCATGGAAGTTCATAACATGCTCTTCCCGGTTAACAGTCTATTGTCCCAAACACACCAATTAAGTCATTTTTTAAACCTAGAAACGTTTACTAACATGTCTGCAATTCTCAATGATTTGAAGATATGACCCTCAAAAGAAATATAATTAAGAGAAGCAATAAGGGATGACTGCAGATAAAAATCAAGGAGAGGACCTTGGTGCTCATTACGCAAGTCCGCCACCGTAGCGGTGATTGGGTCCGACCGCCATGCATGCGGCGGTCCCGCATATACAATTATGATGGGACCACTACTGCTGCGGTCAGATTCCGCACCTTTAACATTGCGGTGGCGGCTGCTGATGTTAAAAAGAGCTGATGTTAAAAAGAGCATGTTGTGCATTTCACTGCACTACGTGGCAGGCACTACACTGTGCCTGCCACTTGGTGCAGTGAAATGTAGGGGGGTACCCACACCCACAACTCCTCCCAACACAAGGGGGGCCCGCAACGGGTCCCTGAAGTAATACTCCCTCAGCGTTTCAATGGCGGTTCAACCACCACGGAAAGGCTGGCTTCCACAGGCATCATGATTGTGATCACCATTGTAAGCATGCTGACCACTCCACCAGGCAATCGTGATGATTGCTACCGGCGGAAAAGCGGCGGACGGACATTCTGTCCGCCGCGATACCTACTGCCATCATAATGTGGCAGGGGGTAAATCTCATGACGATGGCGGAATGATCGCCACCACCGGCCCGGCGGTGGCTATTTTTCCGCCATCGTAATGAGCCCCCTTTATTCCTGTGTTTTCTGTTTTCACTGCATTTACCCCAGCAGATTTTCTCTTTGTTAGAAATGGGGGTCTCTAATTGGCAGAGGTAGGTACCTTTGTCCAAATAGGGACCCTTGTTTCTAGTCAGGGTAAGGGGGATACTCTCCTAAAATAACTCCTGCCCACCCCCTTGGTAGCTTGGCATGAGCAGACAGACTTATCTCAGAGGCAGTGTGTAAAGCATTTGTGAACACATACAGTAATACAGTGAAAACACTACAAATGGACACCACACCGGTTTAGAAAAATAAGTAGTCTTTAACTAAACCAGAAAAAGACCAAACAACAAACATCCACAATACTGTATTAAAAATAAGGCTTTCAAATGTTAGAAATAGTTCAGTTCAATGCAAGTTGTAAATGAGACACTTTTCTCAAAAATATCTTAGATGGGGCGTGGCCAACTGCATGGCCGGGTAGCCGAGTCTTCCGCGAGCTCCGCTGGCCCTGACATTTATCCTGTGCTAATCCTGTTCCTCTCAGCCGTTACCCCCACTTACCGGCTCCGGAGGTGACGGTGCAGATGAGGGCGACTCCGGTGAACCGTTTGGGAGCTCATTGGTGCCTGGTGGCGGGGCTTTGACCAGCGCGACGATCAGCGCGCAGCCTGCAAGATGGCGGCTGGACTGGCTCGATAGGGGTGGTGAGACCGGACGAGTAAGTCTTTTCCCCGAGTGGCTGGTGGTGCTGGGAGACTCAGCGCTGAAGTCCCGGGTGCGGACTTTGTTGTTGGGGTCCCCCCGCCTGGGCCCAGGAGTGGTGGGAGACATCGACCCGCAGGGGGGAGCACCCGCAGTGGGCGAACGCTGCCTGCTGGATGCGCTGAGAGAAAGATCGCAGCAGCAGTGATCGGGGAGACGAAACCCGCTGGGTCTGGCACTTCAGATGTGGCCCGCGGGCGGTGTGGGGAATACTGTTGAAGAGCTGCAGTGAGTGGCGCATCTCATTGGCACATGCTGCCTAGAAGCGCTGGGGGACTGCTACGCGGTGTGCTACTCCACTCCCCCGGCGCGGCAGCCTGTATGGATTGAGGCAGAGTGGCAGTAATTTGTATTAAGTGGGGCAAGAGCTGCGTTGTTTGAAGACCCACGGGCTTATGGAGGACATTGCGGGGAGGCCTCTACCCCCCATAGAGTGAAGTCTTTGGTGTCCCTCGCTTTCACCACGATTTTCCCAAGGGGCCAGGAGATTATTCAGTGACGTCTGGTGCCCCTTCTCCCCTCTTCACAAATAGAGGAACTCATCCTGCTCCTGAAGCAAACAGCACAAAACAGGGGCCCAGAGGGGGAGAAAGCCTTGGTTGGTGAGGTTGTGACCGCTGGTGCTCCACGTATTTGATGCTGCTGTGCTGTGGTGGCCTGGGGTTCTCCCTGAACACCACATTAAATTCTGCCATCTGGCCAGCCAGGCTGTTGGGTGGGGGTGAAGAGTCTCTAGTGGACGTTCATCACAGGGCACCATCGCCGGTGCAGTATTGTTGTCCTTCTGGATTGCTTGCGGAGCTAAACTTGGAAGGTGAGTCCCCGGCGCGGCATTTCTGCCTCTGGGGGTCTTGCACGTTTCTCGACTGCATTGGTTCTCCTCCTGGTCAGCCATGATGGCGAAAGATAAGGACTCTAAGGCGGCCCGACAGGGGAAGATGGATCGTTACACAAAGGTTCTACCGGCGCCCACCAGGGCGGAGGGAGCACAGACACCCCACCCGGACACAGAGGAGATCCTGCATGCGATCCGTGCTTCTCGTGAGAGCCTGGAGGGCAAACTGGCTGAGGTGCAGACAGAGGTCTCCTTTCTGCAACAGGATTTGCGCAAGGTCTCTGAACGCATAACGGAGGTTGAGCAACGGGTCTCGGTGCTTGAGGACACCTCTCGGACCGTGAACAAGGAAGTAAGAGATCTTCAGGCTGCAGTGAATGATGTACTCTGGAGGGTCGTTGATGCAGAAAATAGGGCCCTCCGTAACAACCTGCGCTTCGTGGGCTTTCCGGAAAATGCAGAGCGTGCAGATCCGGGACAGTTTCTCCTGACTTTCCTTAAAGATGCCCTACCGGTGGTGCCATTCTCCTCCTGTTTTGTCATAGAAAGGGCGCATAGGATGCCAGGGGTTATACCGCCACCTGGAGCCCCACCCCGACTGATGATAGCTAGGCCTGGGCGGCAAATTCCGTTCCGCTCGCGGAATTCGCGGAATTTCGCGTTCCGCGGAGAACGCGAAATTGCTCAAAAGTCTGCTTTCCGCGATTTCGCGAAATTTTTGCTTGTTTGCGTTCTCAAAATGCGTGTTCGCGAGATATTTCTCCCCGAGCACGCAAACAGCAATTGTGAACAGGAAAAAAGCATCGCGAACAAGCAATTCCGCGTGTTCGCGGAATTTCTGCGTGTTCGCGGAGATTTTTACCGTTTCGCGGAGATTTGCGTAACGCAATTACGCAAATTCCACCCACCCCTAATGATAGCTCAGTTCATGAACTTTCAGGACAGAGACTTGATCCTCAGGGAACTGCGGAAAAAGGGTAAAATCAAGTATGAAAACGCGAGGGTAATGGTATTCCCGGATTACTCTCGGGATGTTCAGAAGCTACGGCGCATCTTTGACCCCATCAAAGTAATACTTCGCACCCTTGGGATCCAATACATGTTGTTATTACTCGACAAACTTAAAATCATTTTCCAAGATACCACACTCTTTTTTCAGACACCGGAGGATGCATGGACTTGGATTGAGGAACGGCCCCAGGTGCGGCGGGGGACACCCCCTTCTGCCGCTCTGTCTGCCAACACGCAGCCGAGTCATGGCTGGGAGAGACCCCAGCCGCAAAGAAGAAGGCGAAAGATCAAGCGCCTGACATCAGTTGGGAGTACACCAGGGAGAACATTAAGGCCCAGACACCCGAAAGTTAACCAATCGGATTTGGACGATGATACAGCCCTGGAATGTGCGTTGAAGACATCCTTGAGATCTAGTGCCCATTGGGACTCGGACCAGTTGGAGAACTCTGAATTGCGGACGCCGGACGCAGCACACCCTCTTCTGGAGACTATTAAGCATCTGGAGGCCTCGGAATCAGGCCCTGCGGATGGGGACCCTTGTTCATTGCAAAATCCATGTAACGGCGAGGAGGACTGACATACGGGGGCGGATGCCCTCGCAGAACTGCTGTATTCTCTTGAGACATTGAGGACACCTGAATCATCTGCTGCGCGGAAGGGAAGTATACAGCGGGTTGTGTGTGTTCTATTTTTTCCTTTTCATAGTATTTTGCAGTTGGGGGGGAGGGGGGGCTACAGACCTCTGGGTAGTTTACCCGCACCAGTGTTGTCCTGTTGACACATCAAGGGGGGGTGGGGGTGCCTGCAGAGTGGGGGGTATGATGGATGTTGTTTGCCTTTTGGGATTTCATGTTTGGGGCAAGGGGGGGTTTGTTTAGATTTGAGTATTTCTGCACACAGTAACGTAGTAGTGAGGTGGCAAAGCGAAGAGGTAACATGGGTTATGTCATTGCAAACTCGACGGCAGTGGGGAAGGGGAAAGGACCCGTGGGTGAGTTAGACGCAATGCACCATCATAATGGCACATCTAACACAGGAATGTACTCGATCCTCTCCTGGAATGTGAATGGGATGGGAAGTAAGGTCGAGAGGGGACGGGTGGCCGCATACTTTCAAAGGTTGAAACCTGATGTCATTCTTCTACAAGAGACACACCTGAAGGGTACTCAGTGTGGGTTCCTGGGCAGATGCGTTTATATAACCATGGCACACGCTGGATTTTCCCGAGGGGCGTTACAATACTCATTAGGAAAAACCCGCCCTTTAGAGTAGAACGCACTTGGACAGATCCTGGTGGCACATTTGTAGCAATCAAAGGGGTATGGAATAGAAGACACATTACTTTTATTAGTGTATATTCACCACTCAAGCTCCAGAGGCAAACGATGGACAAACTTGCAGCAATTCTGTTGGAGGCGGGGTCAGACACACATAATATAGGAGGAGACTTTAATGATGTAATGGACCCTCGGAGTGACCGCACAACTGTTTCAACAGGGAATCCCAGAGAGACACCACTCAAACAGTTTGTGGATACACTAGCACTAGAAGACATGTGGCGTAGACAACACCCTCAGGCCAGAGCATATTCCTTTTACTCTGGGGCACACAAAGCCTTTTCCAGGATAGACTACATATTTGCTCCAGCAGGGGAAATTGGGGAGGTACATAAGGTAGAATATCTGGCGAGGGGCCTCTCCGATCACTCACCTTTGTGGCTGACAGTAGGTGCCCGTACACGTCTACAGAATGGGGAATGGAAACTGAATCTGTGAGTACTCAAGGACCCACAAGTTGCTAAGGAATTGCGGGTGGATACAGAGCTGTATTTTAGTGAGAATGTGGGGTCGGTGGATTATGCTATTACACTATGGGAGGCCTACAAGCCAGGGTTAAGAGATAGGGCACAAAACATTATAGCAAACAAAAAAAGAAAGGAAGAAGAGATGATCACAAGGCTGGAAGCCCAACTGCTGCAGCTGGAGTTGCGGGCAAGCGTGGGTGGGGACCCCCCCGTGGGGACCCCCCCTGTTGCGCAATCTGCATCTTCTCAGACAGGAATACCTTTCGCTGGGCAAAAACGACGCACAAAATGCAATGCAAGCCATGCATCGGCGCCTATATGAAGTAGGTGACAAGACTGGTAGGTTATTGGCATGGCTTAGTAAGAAGGAACTAAACAATAGATGAGTTTCACAGATCCAAACAGAGGATGGTCAGACTTATCTGACCCCTATTGCAATAGCCAACACCTTTGCAGACTATTATGAGGCCTTTTACATGCAGCGTAGTCTAGCCGAGATGCCCTGCATACAAGAGTATCTTCAAGGGATACTGCTCCCGAACTTGACAAATGAGGAATCCAGGACATTGAATAATAAAATTACAAAGGAAGAAATCACGTTGGCTATTGACCAAATGAAAACTGGGAAGGCACCGGGTCCTAATGGGCTACCTTCAGAATTCTTTAAGCAACATGCAACGCTTTTTGGCCCACACCTCCTCCAATTATATTTGGAGGCGCACGCGATGGGAAGCCTACCTAAAGATTTGCGTAAGGCCACGATTATAGTGCTTCCAAAAGAAGGCAGACCACCGCAGGCGTGTATCTCATATCGTCCTATTTCCCTTATAAATATGGAGACCAAGATATTAGCTAGAATACTAGCAAATAGCCTCGCCATGGTAATTAATGGCCTCATTCATAGGGACCAGTCGGGTTTCATGCTTAAGAGGTCGACAAGGCTAAACCTGCCACGGCTACATAATTGGTTGGAGGTGATTCGTGACCGAGAAGATCCACACCTGGTCCTCTCCCTTGATGATGAAAAAGCATTTGACACTGTTCAATGGCCATTTCTTATGTCTGTTATGGAGAAGGTTGGATTCGGCCCGGTATTCAGGCGGTGGATAGCTGTACTTTATGAGAAACCCGTGGCCAGGGTTAGAGTCAATGGAGTACTGTCAAGGGAAGTCCCAATAGGCAGGGGCACCCGACAGGGGTGCCCGCTATCACCCTTGCTTTTTGCCCTGGTGTTGAAGCCGCTCGCCTGTGTGATTCGATTGCACCCCGACATCACGAGATTTATGAGTGGAGAAGAAGCAGAGACTGACGAACGCATATCTTTATATGCAGACGATATATTATTATATGTCACGAATCCGGAGAAGACACTCCCCGCAATAATGGGCTGCTGTGAAGCATATGGTATGCATGCGGGATACAAAATTAACTGGGGGATGTCATACCTGTATCCTGCAGGTGAGGGCGGCTGCCATATAGTCTGCCCCAGCCAACTTCAGATAGCACGGAAGGTATAAAATACCTTGGGATATATGTTACAACAAACCCGACTATGGCATTGGACCATAATTTTCACAGGGTGCTTAGGGATTTTCGAGCGGATGTTGCAAGGTGGAAGACTCTGCCACTAACGCTGCTTGGAAGGGCAGGACTATATAGGATGATATTGCTCCCTAAATTTTTGTATGTGTTGCAAAACACCTACCAAATCATACCGATTGAGGTGTTTAACAAAATTGATGATCTGCCCCGTACATTTCTCTGGGGAGGGAAGCCGCCGAGGATAGCACTGGAGACGTTGCAACGCAATCAATACAATGGTGGTATATCCCTGCCTGACCTTAGGGCATACTACTGGGCGGCACATCTAGTTGTTGTGAATGAATGGCAACATGTAGAGAGGGATCACCCCACATACGTACTTGAACGTACTCAGTATATCAAGCGCCCATACACACACTATCTATATGGGGGAAAAGGAGCTGCCCAACTCCTGACTGCGTCACAGATTGTAATAACAGCCTGGAAGCAGGCTGAGAGACAAATGAAATGGGATGGTCGAGTCACTAAGGAAACTCCACTCTGGGTAGGGAACCGACTCCGGGAAATAGCAAAACTACGAGGTTTCCAGCAATGGGACTTACTAGGTATATCGTAACTTAAAGACATACTACACCGTAAAGAGCTGGTTATGTTTTCACATCTTCAGGTCGAATACAATATGAATAAATTTCAATTATACAAATATATACAGTTGGCCCATGCGTGGAGAGCGCAACATGTAGACACCACTGACATTCCCGAATATGCACCGCTGAAGAGGCGACTCCTGATGGGGGAGCTCGTAGATAAGGCTGTTTCCTGGACATATAGGACGCTCATTAACAACAAGCCAGACACTTTACAAAAACTGCGGGCCAAATGGGAATCAGAACTGGGTGAGATGGAGGACCTGGACTGGGAAATGGCGTTGATGCACCCCCGAGAGGTGGCCATCAAATCCAGGCTCCGGCTGATCCAATTTAAATTTCTGCACAGAGCGTACTATGACAGGGCACGTCTGCACCGCATAGGAAGGGCAGAGACACCAGATTGTCTGCGCTGTAGTGCGTCGGCAGGTGCGTTCTTTCACAAAGTGTGGGAATGCTCTCAGATTCAGAGGTATTGGAACATCCTGTTAGAGGAGCTGGGACTTGTTCTGGATGAGATGATTCCTCCTAACCCTCAGTTTGTTCTGCTGGCAATATCAACTGAAATTGATCTCCCCAAACCAAAGTTAACTCTACTTCAATTGGGATTAGTGGTGGCAAAACGCGATTTGGCCAAGGCATGGGGGGCAACAGTGATTCCATCTCTAGCAGAATGAAAAAAAAGCATGGATATGTATATGTTGGGGGAAAATACGACATATGAAGTACGGGGTTGCCCCAAAAAGTTTTGGAAAATATGAAAGCCATGGCTCGCACATTATGGGCTTTCACTCTCTGACTCACACTGATCCCCTAAGGGGGGTGCACAGGTTGTACTACCGGAAGAGGCCCACCGTAATGTATAAGAATATGATGCAATTATTTGATTGTTGATCACTGTCGTTAGTGTATTATGTTGCTGCTACACTGAAAATGTTACCGTGTTTCGCTGCTCAACAATGTTTTTGTAATGTAATTAAGAAAATGTTAATAAACACATTTAAAAAAAAAAAAGTACCTTAGATGCATCACGTAAAACAAATAAAATGGCCGCAGGGAAGGTGATGCCTCAGTTCCTTACACTCAGGGAAGGTGATGCGTTGATTCACAATAAAACACTCAAACAACACACAGATACCATTGACACTACATACACACACACCACAACCACCACCACAGCCACCACTCCCACAAGCAAAACACCCTCCACCACACCCACAATGACCACAACAACCACCCCAACCACAACAACTACTACCACAACCACCCCCACCATAACCCCCTCCACTCCCACAGCTACCACCACACCTACCCCCACCCCCACTATCCCCAAAACCACCAGCACACCCACATGCACCAGCACATCCACTAGCACCAAAACCACCACCACACCCACCGCCACAAGCACGTCCACGAGCACCACAACCACCACACCCACAAGCACCACAACCAGACCAACCACCTCAACAGCACACTAGTCTAAACATGCACACACATAAAACCACACCTGCACCCACAACAAAAGCCAAATGCACGCACTCACCCGATCAGAAAACACCTGCCAAAAAACACACACCCAAATGAAATAAACATACACGGACCCACGTTCAACTGCTCAACAGACAGACACATGCACATCACATACTCCAGCTTCCTCTACCTCACAAACCCAGATATCTCCCACCCATCCTGCGCTTTCTCTTCATTCTGATTTTCTTTATGATCTGGCCTTGACACATTCCAAACTCAAACCCACTCCTTCCAGACCCCCTCCCACCACTTCCAAACCTAAACTTACCCCTCCCAAACTGACCCCTTCCACTTCACCTCTTCCAAAGCCAAACCCACCCTTCCCAAGTAAGATCCTTGAGGTGCCTTCTCTGTGCCGAATAGATGCCCTTTCCTGAGGAGGTTACCCTTTGGCAGTCTGTTTAGGAGGCAACTTCTGGCAAACAATGGCACAGGCCGTTGCTATGTATAGTGTTTGCCCCCCTGTATTATTTTTCCTGAATAAATAATTTGAGAGAAGTATCTCATTTATTAATAACAATATTTTATTTTTACAAACTTTTTCCTGACATTTGTATTTCCTTTCAAGTCACTGATTATTAACAATGTTAATGATGTAAATGTGTGATACATGTCATTACTTACATTTATGACAGTAAAACATTTTGAGCAGTGCAAACACTTGTGATAAAAAATTGTAATGGACATTGTAATTTTGGTGCAAGCATTAATCATGATAATGGACACTTACACCAAAATAAATCTTTAAAAAAATAAAAATGTAAGTGTTAATACAGGTATGTTTATCCTAACTTGGCAAGTGATTAAAATAAACATATATGCAATAAACCTTAAAAAATAACATGACAATTGAAATGTATTAAAATACAGATAATGCAGTAGACAAGGGGAAATGTAACATTGATAAATATTTAAGTGTTTAAAGACTAGATGTACCATTCATTTTACAGATATTGAAACAAACAGAACTTTACACCTTGTCTAGGGCAATGTCTACATTATATTACATTTCAATTATCCCAATAATGTGCAATGCACATGTTTATAATTTTGCAGTTTAGGAAAACTACTTAAGTATGGTCACAGTTTTTTTTTTGATTGATGTAAATTTGTGTGTAAGTATCTATTATCACAAAGGCATCTTGCACAAACTTCACAAATACAGGTAGTATACACAATGGGAATCCTGAGGGCCTTTAAGGGTTCTAGCTTCCACGCAGCTTCTTCGACCATCCAAATCTTTAACTTACAAGAAACAGACAGGCCTATGTATGGGGGAGATGAGAGAATTACCACATTGGAGGTGGGCGAGAACCAATTTTTGCGATCTTTGGTGAATCTTCCATCAAGTACCCCACTCCTGCCATTACGGTTGGATCTAAGCCACCGCTCTATCACTCATAAAGCACCCCTTGCACCTCTGTTCTGTTGGAGACTGTTATGGGCCTCAGCGTACCTTGTTCTGTACTGGGCAGGTTTGGAGGAGCTGCTCAGGCAACCTGGAGTTTCTAGGATTCCCTGATTAGAGCAAATTAAGACTTACATGGTAAAATTGGGATGCACACATTTGTGAATTAAACTGTGTGCCATTTCCTGTGTCCCTAAGGCAGCATTTAAGGGGATATAATGGAGTTACATTGATGGAGAATTGAGCAGGAACAGGAGTTTGGGTACCTTGACACTAGCTTTCCTGGAATTCAAAGATTCTTAGCTCATGGAGGAATATATGGATTCCATCTAAGCCCCTTTGGCAAAAATGATGTACATTACATTTAGATTTTGGACCCTACAGTTGCTCCCCTTTACTGCTAAATAAGGGCAACATGGCACTAACCTAGACCTGTCCTGCCCTTTCTGCCCTCAGATCAAGGAATGTATAAAACACATATTGTTCTTTTGACAGCACTATCATAATCACAGGAAGAAGGGGATATTAACGCTCTGTTGGAGCATGGGGACTGGAGATTTTAGGGTTGTCTTCAGAATCCTCAGATCAAATACATCACCTTCGATTGTATCTGATTTGTCCCGCTTCTTAATGGGAGTATGGAGAATCAGTCAGGGTAGTGTAGGTTCCTGAGTACTGTATTGCACTGCCCACCGCTGCTGCTAGCAATGCGACCTAGACAAATGCTCTATTTACACCTTTAAACCCAATGGCCCTTCTTAACAAGATGCTAATTCTCCACTAGTATACGGCATATGGATGTAGCGGGTTTCATCAAATCATAAGACAAGCAATGTCTATTGATTAAGCATTGTTCAAAATGGCCTTATGATAGCTTTTACCTTTTTTCTCTATTGGTTTTACTGTTTTACTGTTTTAAAAGTTTTTTTGTATTTATGTGAACTTTTCTGTCAGCATTACCAAATAAAGAATTAAGGAACAAATACAATATCATTTTACAGGTTTGTTTCTTTAAATATCTTAAACAACAACATATGCATTACACTTTAGTTAAATATTGGTTGTAAGAGAGATTTTGAAATGTACGCATCCAGATCTCATGAAAACAGACAATGCAAACTGAAACTAGTGAAAAGGAAGCTTACCATAGATTACGGCAATAACCAGGTTGATTCACTTCGTGGTCAAGTAGCAGCAGCAACGGCAGTATTGGGATTATAGAGTTTATGTTGGCAGCAAAGGTGGGAAAAGAAATAGATTTAAGTTTCTAACTTATCTACCTTCAACACCACCAACTCAGGTGTGGAGGTTTGACCGCCATAGTTACATCAGCTGCTTTTTCCTACTGCACTATCGATACAGGTGAACAAATCTGGTGGAGTCGGCTGCAGTACGAGGGTCTTTAGTCTGATGATGCACCAGCATCTAAATAATGTGCTACCTGATTTATAGAGAGCAATGCAAAAAGAATTTATTTATAAAAAATTTGTGTTTTAAGTAACTTTAGATTCTGTATTTTAATGTAAACAAGTTCTGTGTATCTAGATACATTTAGATTTTGTCTCACCCATTTGTTTTTCTATGTAGGAGCGGATCCATTTTGAAAATGGGGCTCTGATGATAGGAAGCTTGAAGCTGTCTGACTCAGGCATGTATCAATGCTTGGCAGAAAACAAACATGGTGTGATATACTCCAGTGCTGAACTGAAGGTGTTAGGTAAGTTTGTTTTGGTTGGGAGTTTTTCACTTTACACATTAATAAACTGCCTGAAAAAGTAGTGTACAAATAAAATTGAACTTGCTGATAATGGCATTAAGGAAATGCTCAGTGTTCAAATGAAGTGAAAAGAAGGCAAATGCTGATTCAAAATGGCTGCTGGGGCTCTCACACCCTATCACTTCAATTTTGGTCTGGCAACACCCAAGATGTGGTCTCACTTAATGGAACTTCACCCATGATGTCAATGAGACTATCAAATGTCCGAGCAAAGGGGAAAACCGAACCCTTCCCACATGAAAGGTAAAGACCAGGGGTCAGATTTACAAGCCCCTTGTGACACTTTTATGCCGCCGTTGCGGCACTTTTGTGATGCAGCGGTGGCGTAAACAATGCACCACGTTGCGACTTATTTACAACGTGACACATCTAGGCAGATGCGTCACGTTGTAAAGCCCTGCGCCACATGAAACCAGCGTCAAGTTTCATGTGGGCGTTCTGCCGCAGGGTGGGCGTTCCCTCACATGAAAGCCCCGTAAAACTGACGCAGTGAAATCTATAAGATTTCACTGAGTCAGTTTTACGACGCTGCTGCGTCAAATCCTTACGCCTGCTTGAAGCAGGCGTAAGGAGTGACGCACCACATTAGGTATGGGCGGCACCTGTGCATTGCAGGAGTTGCGTCACGCTTGCGACACGACTCCAGCAATGCGACGCCTGTATGCCACAAGATGCGTCACGCATCTGCCCCTCCTTGCACCATGGTGCGCCGCATTGTAAATGTGACGCATCTGTGGTGGCGCAAAGGGGGGATTGCGTGACGCATCTGTTCTGGCACATCCCTGCTGATTTGCAGAGATGCGCCAGAAGTTGTAAATCTGCCCCCAGGTGTTTTCGGGTGAGAAAAGGTAGTGCTGGGAGGACTGACTATAATTTCCATTCACACTTCCCAGATCTTTGCATTATGGTAGTAGGAGAGTCAGAAATCCTGTCAGATGGATTAGTTTCCTTCTTATTATATCTCCTTCTTAAACTTTGATTTAATAACACTTAATTTTTTGTCCAAACATGTGCCTTTTGAGATGTGGATATCAGGTAATGGAGGCTAACATGCCAATAATTAAGCCCAATGGACAATCATAGGTTCTGAGCTCGGTTATACATTGCATCATACAGGGACTGAAAAGAGATGATTACTTGAAATATATTTTGACTTTGTATTTACCTGCATTACTTTTTTAATACATTGTGCTTTTTTGTTCAAAGGAGTTATATTCTAAAATGTTTTCTCTGTGAATAGCATTGGCTCCTGATTTTTCCCAAAGCCCCATGAAGACTCTGATACAGGTCCAAATTGGCAGTGTGGTTCATCTAGAATGCAAACCACGAGCCTCACCAAAGGCGATCTGCACATGGAAGAAGGGAGATGAGCTTGTAAAAGAAAATGAAAGGTAAGAACAAAGGAAGGGGTTTCTCTATCATGATCTCGGGTGGATTGTCTTGAATGTGATCTTTTATAGAATTTTGCAGTTATCAAGCCTGTGGTTCACAAAATACCAAGAATGGAATGCATCAAAGACATTTTCCAATTTGGAAAAGCCTTTCCTATATACAAAATAACTTTTGAGACCCATTATGAATCACAATTAAGAGGAATTCTCCTCCCGGTGTAATTCATCAGGAAATGTGTCAAGAGTTTGTTACAGCAAATGCTGTCACTAACACAGCAGCAGCCTGCCCTTAAGGGCAGAGGGGGCCCACCCTCCACCTCTTATCAACATGAAGAGTGCCTGTCTGGTTGAGCAAAGGTTACTTCATGTTCAGGTCAGGCAGCCAGAAGCTAAATGTGTACTAAATGTGAAGGCGCCTGGATGCTGAGGTGAACTTTTCTGGCTGAAGATGTCACAGCCCTGTTGGTATGAACTCTTCAGCTCACCAAAGTGCCTAGAGGACCTCCCCCTCATGACAAGCCACAGTGTTTATTACTAACACTTCGTCTCACTGACCCCATCAACTCTGTGACGAGTCAGGGACTGCTGCCTTCACCTAGCTCAGTTAACTCAGCCACCATAGTTGTTAGTGGGAAGAATTATGAGTTATTTCAGTCAATATTTAATTCAGATCATTTCACACAGTTAGCCACAGAATCCATCACTGAACATAAACTCTGACCTAGATATTATAATACTATCAGCGTGTCATTATATTATATTCTCATTAACTTCAAAGTAAATCCCTCTTGAAATATAGCTCTTCCAGATTTTAAAGGCGGCAGTGACCTGAAATGCACCATCATTACAGCATGGTGATACAATCACAATGCACAGAATTCTAATTCTGAAATATTATAAAATAGATTGTTAGATAAATGTTTTATCAGGAGGGATCAATCTATTTCCAGAAACAAATCATTGTAGTATCAATAGCTTTGGTGATACTTAGATATAGATAACATTATATCTGATTATAATTCTGAGTTTAAGTGAAAAATTGGCCAAATAGTGAAATGCCCCCATCTATATATTTCGAGACAATCTGCATTAAACAATGGACCCTTAAACATTTCACCTGATAGCTTTTTTGTTAGGCCTAACAGCCTTAGTGAGGTTTCACCACCAACTTTTTTCCTTCCTCCTCCACTTTTCTGACTTCATTTTTGAGGGTTCTAGGACTCTGCCCACTTTACCACTGCTAACCTGTGCTAACGTGCTTGTGCTCCCTCCCCTCAATATAATAATGGTTCATTCCAATTGTCATATTTAATTTTCATACACACCCCTAGTACAGTGGTAATACCTGTACCAAGCAGCTGTCATTTAAATGTTACTAGTGGGCCTCCAGCACTGATAGTGGCACCCACGTTGGTGCCCCTTTAACTTTGTCTAAGGCCTTCTATTGCAAAGCCTGTGTGAAGTTACACTGCCAAGTTGACCAGGCAAAATAAACCTTTTACCAGGCCCAAACCTTCCTTTTATAATTATACGTCACCTCTAAAGTAGGCACTGGACAACTAAGAGGGCACGGTGCACATGTCTTGGTAGTGAAAAACTCTCAACTTTGTTTTTCACTACTGCAAGGCCCATGTGTGCAATAGGAGAACCTTGGGATTACATTATAACATTTTATAAGTGTAATTTCCACTTGATCCCAACATCCCAATTACTAACATTTTTTGTAACTACAATTATAGTTTAAACTTATTTACGCCCCTGTAAACTCTGTCAGGTAATGTGACCAAATCGTCCTCAGAGACAGGGTTCTGCAACACAGAAGTGAATCACAAAATCTTAATTGCCATTTTACCTTTGTCAGAGGCATGAAAATTTGACCAAGGGGTGTGGTGCTGCTAAAGTCAGGACTTGTGACTGAACCCACAGAAAGTGTAGAAATTCAGCAATGAGTATAATTAAGAATTGTAAGTTTAATATTTGGAATGACAAGAGGTTACAGATTTATTTTATTATTTTATACAGCCTGAATGTCCCAACATGATGGCAGCTACTATATAGTTAGTGTAGGTCTCTTTCATCATTTTTTTTATTCTCTCTGCCATGTGGTTGCCCATCCATCACATGTAAAATTCACTTGTAGTAATCCGGTTATTGCCTTTTTGTAAATGGCTTCCATCATTTATGTATGCCAGCCTCCATTTAAGATTGCTTGAATGGGAATCCATCATACTGTAAGTCATTTAACACATAAACAATCAATACATTAGAGTTATTAGATAGTTGCATTTGATTACAATACTGAGAACCTAGATCCCTTGGAGAGGGGAGGATGCTTTCAAATTGAATATAAGAATTTCAATGACAATATGCAATAGTGCTTTGCTGCGTAAATCACTGACATTGAAATCTAAACAAAAAACTTCAGATTGCCATATTTAATTAGAAAAAGTAGATTAATCCCTAGCATCATTGTTTATTATTGTGGATACCCTCTTGATGCTTTATTAACCCAATAAGAGAGCAAGTGAAAACAGCCATTTTGTGTCTAGGGGTTCTAGGTGCTATTTTCAGAATTTTAGGATGAATATTCAGTTGCATAATCTACTGTCTCCAAAAGTATGTTTGTAAGATCTTTGCTCAACACCAAATGATAACACAATTCAGAGAACAATGATATGCTTATGGGTAACTTAACTATAGAGCCAAAGATCACCCTCTAATCCTAAAAATGGAGAATGATTAGAAATCTTTAAATGTCATCATCAGTATCAAGAATCAAGGTATGTGATCAAATTAAATCAAATGTTTTAAGTGCACAGCTGTGGAACAAGGTGTCCCGGCACCAGAAGCATATAGTATGGCAAAATATTACCATGATAAAGATGGAATAACCCTGTTTTAAATTGTGATCTGAACTGGTTCTCCTTAACCATTTGACCAAGACGGAGCAGAAGGTTATTCCAGGCCTTACTGGCTAAACAGGTAAAAGAGCGCCCCCCTCGAGACACAAGGTTTAACCTGGGTGTCTTACGCAGAAGTGCATATGAAGATCTTAATGCTTTTGCAGGTCAGTGGTAGCAAAGCCATTACTAAGGTATTTAGGGATAGTCTTATAAAAATGTTCATGGACAGCTACCAAAGGCTTTAACAGGATATGTTTCCTCACTGGCAACCAGCATAACTACTCGAGTTGGGGGAGCACCAGATTGTCAACATAAAATCTGTAAAATCAGTCTTGCGGCCACATTCTGCACTACCTGCAGATGATTTACCAGGTAATTTGGAAGAACTAAATTCAAGCATTTACATAGTCAATTCTGAAAGTAATTGTTGCATGCATAATGGCTTTCTGGGCTTCAATCGGCATGAACTCTAAGGTGTTTTTCAGGGTCTGGATCAGATAGAAACAGGTTCCTGCCTCTAACAGAATCTGGTGATGAGGTGATAGTTTGTTATAGCATTTACCCTCCATGTTTCTTGCTACTGTTGTAGGCTCAGGAGCCTCGACCCAACGCTACACCACTAACATAACTGGAACTGGTTTCGGAACAATACCTTCTCTTTAGTGACTTCACAGCGGCATCTGTTGAGGTGTCCAAGTCGTATTCCTTGTAACAGGCAGGCTGGAGGAGAAAGTCTCCCAGTCTCGACTGCTGTCCTCAGGTCACCCGGGTCATCCCGCCTGAAGATTTGCTCCCCTGAGTCAACTTCCTGCACCTTGGTTGCCAACCCACACCTCACGACTCCCCGGAGAAGTCCTGAGGATCATTAGATCACTACCATCTTGATGCTGATGACCGCTGAAGCATGAAGGTTTAAGCGGTCTGTGATAGACGTATTCCGCAAGTTGTGACCTAGATAGACCGACGTAACTTGCAGCACCACCTGGCTACACCAAACTTGCTTTTTTAGTCTGGTGTGGAGCATGGCGCTCGTCAGTCCTTGTGCCCCCTGGCCAGGTCACCCGATTATTTTGCTGATCCTGTCCCTTCCGGCGGGAGATTAGGCATGGTCCCGCGACCAACAATTTGTGTCTCCTCATGGAGGCTGCCTCCCTGTGAGTTCCTCAGCTGATCACGGAGTCGACATAGCCTATCCTCCGAAGTGGGACCAGGTTTATACAGGATGCAGCAGCCTCTAAATCATGGCTGTTCACTATGAAGCTGTCCCTGTTGATCCAACAACCGATACAGTGGTATAAGGGAAAACGGCTGTCTGCACTGCAGCAAATGTAAACACATTTGCACTCTGACAGCCCCCAATAATATCCGATGCCTGACCTTACAGCGCAACTCCATGCAACTTGCTCACTGGCCCCTTGCTCCAGTCTGAGCCTCTTTAACACGGCCCTTGATGGTTTAAGAGATCCTGCTCTACACCGATCCTCTCCTGTCGGGTTCTCACATCTGGTGCTTTGATTAAAACTATAATAAAGTATGCATTAAAATGCTGTTGCTTACAGCATTACGCCTCTTAATCCTAATAAGAAGGTGAAGATTAACCTTTCAAGATACTATTGCTACACAGAGACTGGTTGTCGAATCTCTGATGAGGTAATAGATCACTATAAAACTATGCTTTTTCATAATTGATCATAACAAGTATTTGGCTTAATTTTAGTGTTCCATAACACTAAAAATAACCATCAACTATGTGAGAGTGTCCCAACAGGGTCAGTAGACAGAACATTTTCCACTTGTGGCGAATGCATAAATGGATCTTTGTAATACATAAAACAGCACACACCTATGAGGTAGATTGCATCTTTCACAGCTCAGTGTAGGCTTGATCAATGACTGAAGATCATGGTTTACAATTTCAGAGTGAAATGCACATCCTAAAGAACAAGTTGCCTACCTTCAGTAGTCCCTTATCTGATTGAGACTCGATTGAGCCACAGATTACTCTGCCCCGGACCACACCTAAGTGCAACACTGGATCCAGAAATTCCCCAGTGAGCAGTAACCCAGCACACCAGTGCTCACCATAAGCACACCTGCGCTCTCTCTACTCCCCTGTCTATTTTACCTAACAAGGAATCATCCCATACTCTCATGCCAAATTCCTTTCTATCACCTGCCACTCATTCACAATAAACTACCCTCCTAAACTTTCCAAAAAAAGGAAAATAAAATCTCAAACAAAACATTATCAACCTAAATAAAGAAAACCTTATTATACACATCTACCTCTGCGACAATAAAGGTATTCTATTGAACGACCTTGCTTTCATTACAATAGGCATGCTCAATGGAGCAAAATTCTATCCTCTCTCCCACATGGCGTCAAACTCCTTCACGCCCTCACCTTTAAACAATGTGGGAGCCACCCTCTCAATCTACAACAATGGCACCATGCTAATTCAATCTTCTGATTGCAACCTTGAACTCTTCTTTACACTTTTGCTCACATCAAGTACAGGCTAAACTTGCCCATTGCCTCACCCTCCTTCTCAGAACCCCCTACTGACTCCCATCTACTTGATAACATCACCTATCTCTCTCCACCTTACCCCTCCTGTCACCCCTGGCAAACACCAATGCTTCCGTGGACACTATACCAGCCCTTCATACCCCTTCCTCTATTGATAATGCTGACATGGCCTTTTGACAACTCTCCAACCACTCTCCCTCACACCGCCCTATAGGACCCCAAACCAACCACCTTATCAATTGCAACATTGTTTACTCTACCCCCTATTAACCGTCCTCTAATAAGAAGCTACTTGAGGCCCCTTTTTACTACTGCCTTCCTATCTGCCCGGACCCGCCTAACTGTCCATATTGCAGTGCCCCCACTAGCCAGGAACCAATTACAAATTACCATACACACATAACATACATTCTGAATAACAACAGATTAGGACTGACATGAAAAAAACTTGTGTAACTCTCTAGTTTTACTGGTTACTTCACAAGACTCATCTATGATATCTCAACATCCACTCTCCAATTGCAACACTGCTCATAGCCCAGCCAACATCTGAGCCCCACAACCCAGCTGGAATTGCGAACAGAATACTGACCACACCTCCGGACCCAATAGGCTAGTAAGACAGCTACAAACAACACTATCCTCTCCCTCCTAGCCACTTACACTCATGTTACTACTGTCAGAAGGGCTATTTGTGGAAAAAATTCAAACTATTATTACCCATCCCCTTCAGGAATCCCAACTTAAAGCCAGGTTCATCAATAACAAGAACCTCAAACAAGTACCCATCTCACACACTTCTACCATCACCACCAAAACATCCCTTAAATGTGAGCTAATTAATTGCCACTCCTCTGTGAAACACTCAGCTGTCATGACTGCTCTTATACCTAGCCTTGACCTTGACATGCTTATACTCACTAAAACCTGATTGAACGACTTCTCATCCCCAATTTTGGACATACGAGTCCATCCCAGTCATAACATCATAAGACTAGACTGTGCTGGTCGCTTCGGGGGTGGCCTAGCCTCTATACACAGGTCTATATTATCTATAAAGTAAACTCACTCTCCCTCTTTTACCGCCTGCGAATACATTAGGATCAACATTACCACCAATGACAATTCTACATGATCTACCACCCTCCCAGCGACAACCACACATTCATCAAACAGTTCATGGAGATCATCTACTCCAATAATAAAGAGCATAACAACCACATTTTTCTCAGCAACTTCAACATTCATTAGAACAACACTAGCAACTCTCTGGTGAACAGTTTTAAATCCTTCATCCAGGAGCTCAAACTTATCCATGCCTGGACCAGTCCCACCCATAACAAAGGGTCCACTTTATATCTAATCATTGCGAAAGAAAACACCATTCAAATTGAATCTATCCTACCCTGTAGCTGGTCCGACCACCACTGCATCACCTTTTTCATCTGTGAAAAAGAAGATACCTGTAAGACCCAACCCGAGAAAGCCAAACAATGGGTCTGACACACCCACAACATCAGCCCACTCACTCTGTCTGCTATTAGTAACAGGAACCTGTTTCCTCCCTCGAACATGCACGACGTTCACAAACTCACTGTACAGTACACCAACTTCATGACAACAATTATGGATATCATTGCCCCCAAACAACTAAAGAGAGTCCCGTTCAAAAGATCCAATGCTTGGTACTGGTGGAACCTCAACACGGAATGACTAGTCCTCGTTAACTCAGAGACACACCCCTTCTCTACCTAACCTCAAACTGATAATACAATTGATAGAGCTCCTACAACAAGCATATTAAAACTCCAAAGCAGCATTCTTTTGTAATAAACATGATACGGCAAGTAACGAGCAGGGAAAGCACTACCCCTCCTTCTGAAAGCATATCTAATTGCAAACATTTTGCCTGCTGAGAAAAACTTGCTAATCAACACTGATATCCGTAACACCTCCTTTCCCCTACCTACTCACATTCAAGAAGAAGGCTTAATATCCTCTGCCCACAACCTTAAAATCTATGCCACCTGGTCTTGCTTCAAAACCTATTGTGAAAGTGACATCCCACAACGTCTGACTTCTCTGAAATACTCCAATTACTTGAACAACCCCCTTCCCTCAAAGCTCCTCAATGAAACCAGACACCTCCAACTCCCCTTATGGACTACTATTATCAACTCTTTACTTACACAAGGCTCCATACCTGATTGCCTAAAAAGTAGTCAGGTTACACCTATCTTAAAAAAACAGTGCCGACCTGTCTGACCCCACAACTACCGCTTTATATCCAACATCCCAACTTTGACCAAAGTTTATACAAATATGTGTGCACATACATCTTTGCAATCACATTGAACAATACCATCTTTAGCATCTGTTGGTTACAGCAGCCATATGGTATATGTATTATTGAAGTATTTCATCCCCATCCATTTGCTAACCGATTGGCCAGTTATGTTTTTTAAATTATGAATCTAATTGTCAATTTTAGTGCATCTCAACACTGAATGAAGAACAATAAAATAAAATAAAAATTATCTAATGTAATTTTTCACAAGGTTAATAATTCCACAAATTCCACATGTAGGAGCGTTTATGTACAGCACTATAAACAACTGTAAGTAATATGTAAATGCTTTATAAAACATATAATAATAAATAATAGTAAAAGCAAGCAGTTCGCATTTGTATTGCTCATACGCCTATTGCTAATGCACAAATGTGAATGATCTCGTTGACATTTTGCAATGCCATATAGCCAGTTGCTTCTCTTACTGTACACCAAAGGTGTAAAGCCAAAAAAATGCGAATGTTCAGTTGGAAAAAATTGTAATCCACCAACCCCCAGATTTTAATAAAGTAAGAATTGTATTGCAACTCTTTGTGAAAAGTAGGGAATGCTAAGCTAAAGATCTTCATGGTAGTAATGCACACCTTCATATAAGTATTCAGATTCAAAATGTGTCTGCATCGCGACCCTATCCCTTAAAGGGAAGGGGATTACAGTGCAACAGACAAATGGGCATTATGAGTATGACATTAGGGAGAGGATGCAGTGGGTTCACTGCTGGTACTTCATGACATCTGCAGGCTGCATATGCACTTTCGTCAATATTGTTTTTGATTGCCTGTTGGTTTCACTGGGCTATGTAATGGACAGTGAAGAAAAATCATGGTAATATTGAAGAGGTATGGAGTGGGATTAGATCAATACTGATCAATACAGGAGGGAGGAGCCAAGATGGCGACCGGAGCAGACGCTTGAGCGCCCGGCTCCGCCGGCCCTCGGCCTCGGACTATCATCCTGATTCCTATCCCCGCCGATTTTCGAGGTGCAACGTGCGCGACGACGCGCTGACCGCGCCGCCGCTTTCCCGGAGTCTGAGCCCGCCCGGATGCCGGAGTTCTTGGTGCCTTTGTTCTCCGCGCTGGACCCCTGCTCTATTGTGGCCTTGGCCGGCCCCCTGGAAGCTCCGCAGTCACTGGACCCCCGGCGCAAATCCGAGCCCCGCGGCCCCGATCCCGCCTCATACCACGGATTGTCGCCAGATGAGCCGGGGGAGAGACGCCCGGACACCTCCTTCACCTTTCACCTGACGGGCTGGAGTTATAGGGTAAGCCCCGGTGTGGCGGGTCGCCTGCTTCGCTCTGTGGCCCGCGCTGTGGAAGGCTGCGGACCCCCTTCTTCTATTGCCTAGTCGGCTGCAAAGAGAGTCCGAGGGAGGAGAAGCGACTGTTGGTTTTCACCTGTTGCGGCGCAGACCTGCGTGGAATTGCCTCCTTGTTACGACCCCCCCCCTGGCCACTGTACTGTTCAGCGGTAAAACATGGCGTTGATTGCCTGCTCGCTGCTGGGGGGCGATGCTCCGGTCTCGCCCGCTGCCCGCTTCGCCCTCCCTCTATCAGACTCCAGCTCCACAGTGCCGTCCCGGATTGCTGCCGATGTGGGGGCGCAGCTTCCGCTGACATGCGGCTCCGTTCTGGCTGCCCTGCGGGACCTTCGTCTGCAATTGTGTGTTGGCTTGCAAACGCTGAGTGAGCGGTTCGACTCCATACTGTCGGCTGCGGGTCGTGAGCGCCCCGTTTGTTCTCAACAAGACATGGGTCTGCCAGTGCTTCTGTCCTCTTGCGGGGACGCAACGACTGTGTATAACCGTGCTACACTGGTGTCTGCATCTGGCTTTCCCGGCACCCAGGATCAATCGATCTCCTGCTCAATTGTGGACACTTTGTTTCCCCGTTCACTGCTGCCTGCTTTGTTGTTGCCTGCCTCACCGCGTCCGCAAGAGTATCCAGCTGAGCGACACCTGACGTCCTCGAGGAACCGTTCACGGTGGCCTACGGCTTCTTTTATGTGGAACTCCTGTACTTTACAGGCCAGGTCTGGATTTTATATGGTGCACAAGGGGACCTCAATGGATGATCGGCGGACATTTTGTGACTCTACTTCTCCATCTTCTCCCAAGCGGCCATATTGTCTTTGTCTGCACGGGCTGCGGGGCCTTCATGTGGGGGCTAGTCTAATCTTACGCCCGCGATCGGGCCAGGGCTAGATTGATTTCTATCACCATGGTGTCACGGATGGGCTGGATTGGGACTGGAACTGTCTGCATACGTTGTGCGCACTCGTCGCGATTTGTCTGCCTTCATTTATATGGTTGTCACACGTTATCTTCACACGACCGCCTTTGAGTGTAGTGGGTTCTTAGTGTGTGGAGACGTAGTTGGCCGGTGGTTTCGGGCGCTCCGAGGTTACGTGGGCTCCTCCCCGCTTTCTTCTTTGATTTCTTATTTTCTTTACTCTATTCCTACTTTCTCTCTTGTCTATATTTCGGGTTCATTGGGCGACAGGCACTATGCCGGGGGGGGGGCAGGCCGTAGCCTCCGCATTGGTGTAGGGTGGGGGGGTAAATTACCTTTTCTTTTTGGTTCTATGGGCCTCTTTCTTCTATGTCTCTGCGCTATACTTGTTTCCGATTCGGGGTCTGGGTGTGGGGTGGATTGAGTGAGGGCGGCTTTGGAGGGGTGCGTATTTACTCGTGTGACTATCCTGTTCTATAACTGCATCGCCTCACTGTCTGAGATTTTCTATGGCCGTTTTAATGATGCTGCTGCTCTCCCGTGTGATGAAGCCATCTTGCGGACTCGAATCTCCTTGGTTCTATCCTCTACTGACTTTTTCCTCGATAAAATTTTGAAAACCTTAACATTAACCTTTACTTCTCCTTCCCCTGGTGTCAAGGATCTCTCCAGTGTATAACTCCTGAATCGTTGCTAATCTTGACCATTGACGCACAGGGGTTGTAATGTGTGTCTCAGTGCTTAACCGTTTTGTGGCCGGCCTGATGGTTGTAGGCCCGTATTTGTCCTTTTCATATGCACAAATAAAGGTTTTTAAAAAAAAAAAAATACTGATCAATACAGAACCAGTGGACACATATGCACGCATGTGGCAATCCACTCACTACAGTTTATCGATGTCTGATTTTCTGCATTGCAGGAATTTCAAGCTACTTTACTGAAACCCACAAGTATTAAAAATGATCTGCCGACAATTATTTAGCGGTCAAATACATTTGCTTGAAACCAACTCACTTCTCTGCTTTTTTCTGTGGCTGTTGCACAAAAGAGGAAAAAACATCAAAGTGGTAAAGATCACACTGTGGGTCAAGGGAGAGAGAATATACATGACATTGGCTAGAAAGGAGTAAAGCATTTAGCACCCTCCCACATTCTTATAAATGTCAGCACACAAAGAACAATATTCATACAAATGGTAGATTTGAAAAGTTACATTTGAGCATACATAAACAGATACATTTCAGGAAGCAGTTTTCATCCTAATATACACATGTCTTACTCATAAATTAAGTGAATATTTTATTATTGGTTGAGTTGCATTTTCTAAGACATTTTAACTTGTCTTGGGTTATGAATCATAGCCCTTATTAGCAGCATTATTGTCTGATTTGGTATTAGGGGCAACTGCTTTTTAATTTGACACATGGGTCAAATCGGTCACATTGGCAATCTGTCAGTTCCATTCTCTATCTTGAGAGGTACAAGACAGGGCTGCCCTCCCTCCCCTGTTCTGTATGTATTATATATTGATCCATATATTAGGTGGCTACTAAGGTACCTTACAACTTTACCCATCTTCAACATTGCCTCTCTGTTAGCGGTATATGCTGATGATGTGGCTATTTTGTCCCACACAGTACCACACATGCTAAATGTTACAGGGCAAATAACTGTAGGATTTGAAAGGATGATAGGCTATAACATTTAAAAATGTAAACACCTGTAAGAATCAAAATTTGCATTGAAAGTACGGGTAACAGAAGAAGATGCATAGTATTTGGGGATCATGGATTCTTCTGAAATAGAGTTATTTTTAGTGTAATTGTTTCAGTCTACTTCAATATACTAAACAACATTTCAAGCAAAGAATCAACCAATTTCAATAGTTGATATGATTGAACTAATTAGAATAGACATTCTTCCCAAATCTCTATATCTTTTCTGGGCTCTTAAACTATATGTTATGAACACATATTTATAAAATCCACACTGGATTATTTCTAGGTTTATATGGGAATACAGAAAATCATTAGGATTAATTAGACTATGCAAACTACTGATTATCAGGGGTTTATGAGCAATACCAGATGAAGATTATACTATTAGGCTTATATGGGTACACGTTTACAATATACATACCTATCTAATGCATTGTCTGACCATCTTATTGAAAATCAATTCAATTCTGACAAATATTGCTTAGCTGAGAAATGTTCAGATCCAAGCTTAACACTAGATGTACCTTGGGAAACCCTGGGCTTGGGTTAAACAATATGCCAAAGTTCTGTTTGCATTGTCTCAAACTCCTTTAATAGTCAATGATGAACTGGCAAACATCTTCAGGGTAACAACTTTAGAAAGTGACACTGAAGAGGAATTACATGAACATGTGCTGAAATCTTTTGCTAACATACAGAATGACTTCCATGTATGCTCTAATGAATGTTTCAAATATTGACAAATTAAACACTCTATCTCTGAGCTAGTAATTAATCATACTAAATCACTGATTCGGCATAATCTCACTCTCCTGACATTTGGTGATGTGCCACCTTCAAAATCGAATATATATACTTACTTAATTGAATAATTTTATGCTTCAGGATCTGTTACAGTAGGCAAGGAAGTGGTATAACTAGCTGGCAGTGGATCTCACTGGAACCCACATTTCAGACAAATTGCATATGAACCACAAGCTTATCAATCCAATTAAGATCAAAAGCCATAAATATTGAACAACATTTGACTTTTAAATAATACCTACAAAAAGGCCAAATGGTTTAAATAAACCAAACTCTGTCCACATACCTTTCTCAAACTGCTGATTCACTACACATGTTTAATATTTGCCCAAAGCAGACTGAATTTGGGATCTCTATCTCTCAAAGATTAATAAATAGCACGTGAACCAAATGAAAATGTGAATTGAGCACTATTTTATTGAGTGTTGATGTGGATGTGCTACCTTTCTATAACTTGGCAATTAACAGATTATTATTAGCAGAAGAATGGAAGACAACAAAAATCACCCACCTTTTCTGCACGGCAGAAGCAAATCAATAAACCACATTAAACAAAACATCAAATAGCCCTTGTGAAAGATACTACAAGGACTTTTTATGCAAGGATGAACCAATATGAATGCTTTTGTGAGCAACATATACCAACCTGCCTTTTTCTAATAAATCCCATCATAAATCACCATATTAATAGTACTAAAGTAAAGGACCTCTATGGACTTTAAGGAAAGACAGAACATTTTAGCCTTCCAACTTCAACTTGGAAATCACAAATTTCTTATTTTTACTATTAGGTTTCTGAGATTGAGCTAAGAAGATGCACAAGTCTCCTTTTTGTAATATATATTTATATTACCTACTGACAGTTGCCACTAGGTAGTTACAGTCAGGACCTAGCTTCCATAGAAAAATCATTTTTTAACGTGTCTATATCTTTGGCGCTGATTGACAAATCTTCACAAAATGTTCTAAAAAATGTGCCCCATTGATTCTTGTTGCACATGCAAAATAAAGGTGTGAAAAGAGCAGAAAGTCGCAAAATAAAGGTCAGAAACGAATAGAAAGAAAAAAATAAAGTACAGAAACGAGCAGCAGGAGTCAAAATAGAGATCAGAAATTAGCAGAAAAAGGCACAGTAAAGGACAGAATTGAGGAGCAAGAGGAAAAATAAAGGCCAGAAACATAGCAGAAAGAGCAAAATTGAGATCAGAAACAAGCAGAAACAGGCAAAATAAAGGTTAGAAATGTGCAGAAAGTGTCAAAATAAAGGTCAGAAATGAGCAGAAAGAAGCAAAATAAAGGTCAGAAACTAGCAGAAAGAGGGAAAATTAAGGTTGGAAAGCAGCAGAAAGAGGCAAACTAGGGACCAGAAAGGAACAACAAGAGGCTAAATAAAGTTCAGAAAGAAGCAGAAAGAGGCAAAATAGATATCAGAAATGAGGAAAAATATTCCCCCAAAGACCCTGAGCAGCCAAACGGACTTCATCCCCCAATCTGTAGTGCACCAGGAGGCACGTTTGCAGAGTGGTTTAGACAGGGGGTGAGGCCTTTGATGAGGTCTCAGCAATCCCGCTGTGGGGGACTTTCTGGTGGCACCAATAGGGGTTCTTGGCTCCCAAGCACCCTCAGCTGCCAAGGGGACTTCATCCACCAACCAGTTGTGCACCAGGAGGCACATTTGCAGAGTAGATGAGAAAGGGGTGGCACCTCCAATGTGGTCTCAGCAATCCCACTCTGGGGGACTTACTAGAGGCAACAATAGTGGTATTGTCCCCTAAGGGCCCATATTAGCCAAGGGGACTTCATCCCCCAACCAGTAGTACACTAGGAGGCACATTTGCATAGTGGTTGAGAAAGAGGGTGGGGCCTCCAACAATGTCTCAGCAGTCCCGCTGTGGGGGACTTACTGGTTGTAACAGGAGAGGTTCTTGGCCCCTAACTACTCTCAGCATCCAAGGTGATTCACAGAACTTCATGGAATTTAGCAGAGATTTACCATAACTCCACTTTGAATTCTGGGGAGAAAAAACTCAGCAAGCTCTGCCCAGGCCTAGCAGAAAGTGGAAAAATATGGTCAGCAATGAGCTGAAATAGCCAAAATAAAGGTCATAAGTAAGCAGAAAAAAGGCCGAAAATGAGCAGAAAACAAGCAGAATCCACTCAGGTACGTATTCATCCACTCACAGAACAACTCAGACACTCACACACCCACTAAGATACCCACTCACGCACCAAGTCACAGACCCACTCAGACACTCATGCACCCACTCACACACCCAGTGAGACAGTTATGCACTCAATCTCACATCCACTGAAACACTCATTTACTCACTCACACACTATCAAAGGTTACAGTTAGGAAATAACTTTTAAAAAATGTAGAAATTCACAGTAAAAACTAAAGGTTATAGGGATGTTATTGTTAGGAAATAGAATTCACAAAATCTTAGAAATTCACTGAAAAAACCATGGGCAACTGAGACATTATACTTAGGCAATAGAATGTAAAAAAACTTAGAAATTATCTGACAAAAACCAAGGGTACAGGGATTTTATAGTTAGGCTCAGATTTCCCTCATACAAAACCATAGAAATTCAGCAGTTATAGATATCTGAGCTAACTATAACTTACGGTCCCACAATGCAGTGCTCATGACCTCACATATTACATCACTCATGACATGGCCATTGACATCACTGGTGACATCTCAAATGGCATCACTGCTGACATAATCTGCAGAACCATTCACACACCCACTAACACCCCCATGTAAAATCTCATATGTCCACTCAAACTCTCACACAACCACTCACATACCCATTCATAGGCCCATACAAATACTCATGCACCCACTCACTCATGCATAGAGCCACACACACCCACTCACCCCAAGTACAGGCACTCACACAACCAGTCACTTACCCATACCGATAATCACATACCCATTCACTCATATAGATACTAATGCATGTACTCAGATATCTAAACAGTCACTGAGAAGACCACATAGTCTCCCATAGAGCCTCTCTCATACTTAATTATGCATACAGGCACTAACAAAGTCACTCACTCAACCACTCACATACCCACTCTCTCACCCCTACACCAACTTATAAACCTGCTCCCTCATACAGCCATGCATGCACTCTCCAATTCACCATTTACAGCCACTCACACACCCGCTTACTCACCCATGCAGCCACTCATGAAACCTCTCATTCACCATTTACAATCACTTACAAACCCCCTCATTCACCCATACAGCCACTCACATAGCTACCGAATTACTCATACAGCCCCTGACACAGTTACTCGCTAACCCATTCAAAAGCTCACAAAACCACTCATTCAGCTATACAATCTCTCACATACCCACTCACACACCCACTTACTCGCCCATAACGATACTCACACAGCCACTTACTCATCCATACATCTACTCATGTACCCACTTATTTACCCATACTACCACACACACACACACTCATTCACAGAGATACACAGTTACACAGACATTTACATATACATGTTTTTAAATTGAAGCTCTCTTTAGTAGTAAACAAAGTAAACTAATTTAAGTTTTGTGATACCTTAGTAAATATGTTTAACACTCAGAAACCTTTAGAAAACACTCACAATCCCTGGACGATGTTATCACTGATAGCATCAGTAATGTCATTTGAGATATCATCATTGATGTGAAGAGTGATGTCACTAAGCATGACATGAGTGATGTAATGTGTGAGGTCATAATCTGTGTATTGCGGGGGTGTAAGTCATAGCTAGCTCAGGTAACTATAACTGCAGAATTTCTATGGTTGTACAAGTGAAATCTGAGCTTAACTATGACGTCCCTGTCACCTTTGATTTTTTTTAGGGAATATCTAAGGTTTGTTTAATCCTAATTCCTAACTATAACAGCCCTGTAACCTTTTTTTCAGTACATTTCTAAGGTTCTTTAAATGCTAATTCCTAACTATAGCTTACCTGTAACCATTTGTTTTTTCAGTGAATTTCCATGGTTTTATAAGTAGCAATGGTGTTTGCAGAATGGTGTGGAAAGGGGGCGGGCCTCTGACCATCTCTCAGGAATCCCACTAAGTAGGACTTACTCACTCTTTCTCCTATTTATAAATGGATGCATCCCCTATCTCTTTGACTGTGAAAATTATTCACCCAAATGACGGGGTATAAAATACTGGGTCTCCTTTTCGCAGACAATACCCCGTTGCTTTCCAAACCTGCAAAGTGTCTATCTACTCTCTTGGAAAAAATCTGTCTTTTCTGTAAGCATAGCTTAGAGATAAACAGCAATCAAACAAAATATATGGTATTTAGTTCCCACAGGAAAACCATGGGTTAGGTAGTCCTTGAGGGTGAGACACCAGGCAGGATCAATAAATTTGACTATCTGGGAGCAAGAATAAGTGATTCTCATAGATGGCAGCCCCAGATCAAGAAAAACGCATGGCTTTAAAGCAAAGAGCAGGGGCTCTTCTGAGATTTGCCAATAGGGTGTCTACTTTTGCTGTTTCACTCCCAATTGTGTAATATAAGAGTCAAGCCTTTGGTCAGACCTGTATGTGGCTGGCTTGTGGGGTCATTGCTCCTCTGGAAATAGCTGAAACACCCTTTGTAAAATCTTTACTGAGATACCCTGCCAGCGCCCCCACGCTTTCAATAGGATTCGATTTGAATCTTAGGTATATTTCTGATATTGCCACCCTGACACCCATTTATTATTGGATTAGAATATGGACAAAAGAGAACTTGGTTCCATATAGGGATTGTATCAACGTATTAGATGAAGGTCAATCACTTATTAAAATCCCTTGGCTTCTACATATAAAAACATGGCTAATGAAGTAGGGTTTGAACAATTTTTGGTTACACCCCACCGCATTAACCTATGATGCCTCAGAGAAACTGAGAACAGAGCTACTGGAAAATTATGTTAGGGAGTAAGATAATTAAAATCTCTCTGGGCCACCATGTAGAATTCTATTTGATGTTTAAAGATGTACCTGAATTTGAGTCCTTTTTGAATTTTGTAATTGATTCTACTGCACAGGCACTTTACATAAAATTCAAATTGGGAATTCTACCCTAGGCTTCCCTCAGCTGTTTTTAGAACAAAAAATGTAATCACACCTAATACATGTCTGATGGGTTGCCAAACAGTTGACAATGAGGAATACATTTTTTTTTAAGGGCTACGCAAAGTAATGGTCATTCTGGATCATCCCTCTATGTCGATCGCTTGGTTTTCGTGACTGCTATACTACGTTAAGATTATGTAAAACTAAAACAAATGATTGTGTTGTGTACTCACTATTATTTGTCCTCAATATGGCATGCTAGGATGAAAGCAGTGAAATAAGATGTTTCTATTCAACTCCTAGTTTTCATATTGTGAGTACTATTTTATACATGAGCCCTGCTTTTAGGTAAATTTTTTTGTAATTTTGCTTGCGAATGTGGATCGGTTTACCTAGTTCCATTTGGAGGTTATTCGATTAAGGACTGATCAACTATCCTTACAATCTTATTGGATTCTGCTTTTGACAATAATGTGCATCAAATAGTGCATCAAATAATTTCATTATTAGAAGAATAATTACATTTAATGGGATATGCATTATGTCTTTGTATTGAAGTTATTCTGTTTTATTCATTTTTTGATTGCTGTTCCTTTTTCCGTTTATGGTGCAATCGAGACAAAATAAAGGAATAACCTGACCATACATACATACCACCGAACTCAGTGCGGATGCATCTGTGTTGGCGAGGGTATGGTCCAGCTTGTTACACATTGACTTCAAGGAAAAGGTGTGGAGCACTCATGGGGTTTTCAGTCCATCTATTAGCAGCAGCAGACGTGTTTTGGCATAATTTCCTTTCTCAACACTCAACCTGCTAAACATGTAATACAGAGCATTTGGTTGGTTTATATTATACATCGGCTTTCTTTGTTGGTAGATTCTTGTCCGATGGAAAGTCTGCTTGTGATGTTTTCACTGGGTCCACCATGCCATCCTTCTATCACACTCACACCACTGATTTTGTATACGGTGTACAGGGCTCAAATGCCACCTCTCACCCCACTGGGCATCAGGTGACAGTTGCGATGCCAAACAAATATGGCTGGACACACTTTCTTGGTGCAGCCCAACAAATCCCCAAATGGGCTGCCACATCTCACCTCATGTGTAACAACCAACTCTCTGCACTTCAGTATACCCCTTGTCACGGCTGCAAGATGAGAAACCAGGATGTGTGTGTGTTTGTGTGTCCACATGATCTGCTAGCTCTTTCTTCACTAGAAAGGTGAAGTGGGACCACGATCCTTATGAACCATTAAATATTTATTAATCTTTCATAAAGAGGTGTATAATGTGTGTGTATGTTCTGTTGCAATAAAAACAAATATATATGTATATGTATGTGTATTCTGGCCAATAAAAAGGGGAATAAGATTGACACATTTATTTTCACTTGTATTTATTACTGAGATTGTGCCAATTATTTTAGCTTCTAATTACAATGAATTAAAAGTAGGTTTCTCAAGCAAAACATGGAAAACAAAACTGTTGCAATGTATCTGTTCATTTTTTTCAGAATAATGATCTTGGGAAATGCAAGCCTAAGAATCAGTAATGTGACTAAATCAGATGCTGGCATTTATAATTGTATGGCTAGAAACCAGTTTGGCACTGCAAGTATAAGAACAAGAATACTAGTAACAGGTAAATTTATATTTGAAGAAAAGACTTGTCGTTCAGCGTGTTTGTTTGTATTCTACTGTGTTGTAAAGTGGCATTTGTAAAGCTCTTACTACACTTCTGTGAGGCTCTGGACAACTGACCCAGACATATAGCAAGTTACACTATGTAGGGTGTGTGGCAGTGAGAGTGTTGTATTTGTTTTGATCTTATATGACAAGTGTTTTTATGGTATGTGTGATGACCACCATGATGTGGTTATCGTGTTCTGGTACGCAGCGCCTGACTATGTGATGGGTGAAGATATGTGAGAAAAAAACACACACATTTTAATTGTAGCAAGGACGAAAGCATATAGTCACCTACGCAGAACCGGCCTGGTCATAGGGCAAGTGGGATTGTGTGTGTGTGTGTGTGTGTGTGCGTATGCATGAATGCCTGAAGAGGGCAAGTAGGGAATCCATATGACAATATGCACTAGGCAGAGTTGATGTTGAATGAGTAGAGTAATACTCAAACGGCAGGATTGGGAATTGTAAAAAAGCAGTACTCATGTACTTTTATTTTTTTTAAGACAAGAATACACACTGCCTAGTGCTGAACAAATACACACCATGAATGAGGAAGAAAGTAAAGAGCAAGCAGGGTTGAAATCCTTGAGCAGAAACTGCCCAGATGCCACCTAGATTGAAGGAATCTACAGTTCTGAGCAGGAGAACACACCCTCACAACCATCTGTAGTTTTCCAAAGAAAAACAGGCCCCATTTGGGCATGCAATAGTCAGGTTGTGGCTTGTTACCTTCATGTACAAACTGTGAGAGATGACATTCTTGGTAGGTTGCTGCCTTGACAGTGCTAGTGTGAATCAGCCTACCTCATGTTACTTTTCTGTCCTCATTCCTCCATGCAAGTTCAATAGTTTTCCAGGATCCTAGAGAACCATGATCTTTCTAGTTACATAAGGAGGCAACCTACTGACCTTCTAGAAGCTTCTAGAATTTTTACACAGATAACTTCTTCTTTCATTGTTTGTAGTGATGACATTTTAGAGAAAATCGAGACAGTGTGGTGAAAGGAGGCTTTCCCTGTTTTTGGCTAGGACAGCAGCATGGTAAAGATCTAGTAGTTATCGTTTTGTTTAATCATAACCCAGCTGCACGTTAATCCTTGTGAAATGTTTTTTATATCTCTCAACAACTTAATATCCCTTCCAATTTCCTCTGCCTGTTCACATCCCACTCTCCCCTCCACCCCTTGGTTTTCACCTTTAGCAAGAGGACAAGATTTTATATTTTGTTTTGTGGTTCAAATCATCAAATTTGCTTAGGCAGGGGTTGCTGGCTTCCAATAATGGCTTGATGTAGTCCCATTAATAATTCAGTAGGGGTCCACTGAAGCCAAGTGGTGAATAACCACTGCTATATGTATGGGCGTACCCAATCTGTTGATGAAAGTGCTGCTGGTTAAAAATCCAACACTTGCAGAATCTGGTAGAGAAAACGTGCCCACATGGCTGCTATGTCTTTTCAGATGGTCAGTACTAATATGATCCTCACATTCAAATAAGATATTACCTGCCTCTCTGTTAGGCAAAACAGTAACCGTATAGGGATAGCAAGATTCTTTGTGTATGCATAATTGTCACTGCTCCAGACCATAGAACTGTATTCTTAGTCAACAAATCACACAGTAATCTACTGCAACAGTATTTGATGGAAAATAAATAGGTCCCTACCTGCATTTGAACCTACCATTTGCAGAGTTTAAATGTCGAATTTTATCTGGACACCTTGTATGGATACACAGTTTTGATTTCTTTCTTCCGAATTCCTAACACATCTTAGTCCATACCGCTACTACCTTACAGTCCGCCCTCTCTCTTCTTGCAGCATTTCCTCCTTTTAAACTATAACTTGAAACTACATACCTCTGCCATTTAGTCCAAATCCACCAGAACTTACTTAACCGCATAAATCATGCATGGACCTTTCTTTGAGAAAAATGAAGGGGGTTTAGTACGGTGAAGCAAGAGTCCAGTGTTCCAGTGAGTTATGAGGATAATCACTTGAAATCTGGTCCTTGTAATCCTGCAACATGAAGTCTTGCTATGAGTGTGATTTGGTAAATAGCGTTAAAGGCTGTGGAGAGGTCGAAGAGGATGATTGCTACAGTCCGGATGCTGTCTGCTGGAGTTTGAGGTGGTTAGAGAGTTGTTTGGTGATTGCCCTCTCCATGACTTTGACAGGAAACGGTAGCAATGAAATGGGATGGCAGTTGCTGAGTTTGCTTGGGTTGACAAATGATTTTTCGAGGAGTAATTGTCTTCAGCATATTTCTAACTCTCTGGGAAGGCTGCTGCTTTAATGGAATGGAAGTGTTTATGATGGACGTGAGTTTGTGGCTATGTCGTAAATATGGAGGGAGCACAGGTTGGTGGGGGACCAAGAGTAGACCATCTTCATGATTGCTGTTGTGTCTTTGTCAGTGAGTGGGCTCCATTCAGTCAGGTGTTTGTCTGTGGTGGTAGTGGTGGTTAGCTGGCCAATGAGCTCTGATGGGTTGGGCTGTGGATCAAAGTTGCTGTAGATCTTGGAGATTGAAGAAGTAGGAGAGGTTGTTGCAGAGCTTTTGCAATGGGGTGATAGTGTTGGGTGGTATTGGTTGTGGCTGTGCGGTTGGAGAATTATTTGACTACGGAAAATAGTTCTTTGCCATTATTGGAGCTGGTTTCTATTCTCAGTGCCAGGGTAACTTCCTCTCCCGTTGCTTGCAGCTGCGCTTGGATTCCCCGAGGTGGCCATCAGACCAGCTGGCTTGCTTGTTGATTATTGTTTGTTTGGTGTATTTGATGAGTGCCAGGCTGCTTGTGCAGTTTATGATCAAGCTGTTGATGTTTCTTATGTCGTTGACTAGATAGTTGGTGGTGTCTGGTTGAATGGCTTAGAGGGTACTGAGCCAATCTGTTTCCATTACTTTCTTCCAGATGGGTGCCAGTGCTTTTGGCTTTTTGGTGGAGTGGCTTGTGGTGTTCTGATGAGGAAGTGGATGATGGAGTGGTCAGATCATGTGAGAGGGATGATATAGCTATATTTCGCCTTGTCGCTGGAAATGAAGATGGGGTTGAACGTGTGTCTGGAGTTGTGACTTGGGCCCTGGATGACCTGATTTAATTCAATGTTCTGCAGGCTTTCGAGCAGGCCTGTAGAGTTTGAGTCTGTGGGGTTATGTATGTGAAAGTTGAGGTCACAAAAATGAATAAATTCTTTGGAGCTGATGGACAGGGGGCAATGAGGTCAGTGATTCAGTTGCTGAAGCTGGTCTACAGTCCTGGAGGTGGGTAGGCTAGGGTGCCTTTGATAGTGGTTCTTTCATCCGTATGCAACTTGAAGTGCATGGTTACATGAAAGGGGTGTTGTATCCGTGAATGTGGTGCATCTAATGGCATCCTTGTGGATGATGGCGAGTCCTCCACCTGGTTTGTGGTGTCTGTCCTGGTGCACAATGTAATACCCTATTGGTATGGTCTTAGAGATGTTGGGTGCCGTGTATTTCTATCAAGGGGTCCTTGCCAACCCTTTAGGTCTTGCCTCACTGGAAGATTTTGAGTTCAATTTCAGAGACTTAGTTCAAAGGTAGAAACTGACTGGGATGACCCTCTTGTATACGATGTTCGCTCTAACACATTTGGCATGAAATCGCACCTAACCCAAGTCAACCATGAGCAGTTTATTTTAAATGGAACTTTTTTGCTCCTTCAAATTCATGTCTTGTTCCCCATAAACCACTCCAGTGAGCTTGGTGCCCAAAAGGGCAGGTCAAACAGTCATGAGCACTGAGGGAGTACAAACCACTCCTCCCCCTGCTCTGGCCAGCCCTGCTAATGACTGCAGTTGGGCACCGCCTTAGAGCCTGTGTGAAAGCCAAATTTATAGATGTAAATAGCTTTGTAAATCAGACCCATTCTTCTTGTTTCACTGTATCTATGCTGAAGAGTGTATTTGACCCTCTGTTTCATCATTGCATGGTTTAAGGATCCATTGTTGCCCAGTATCCATATCCAATGTGTCAGTGTTAGCAAGACTGCTCAAATGTTTCTGTGTTCCCACGTGCAAAATTCTGTATCCTAATTCCCACTGTCCTTTCAGTTTTCATGTCAGTATGTCTAAATTACCTTGTGGCCCAGTGCCTGTGTTACTATCTGTGTCCTAATAACAATATCTAAGTCGCCAAGTTCTTCTGTCTGGCTTTTATTATCTGACGGTCTTGGTAACGCCTTTTCTCATTACTCTATTTTCCTTGGCCTCCTTGTCACTTTGTACTTTTGTTAATGTGTTGATGTCCCAGCATCAATTTTCCTGCATCCATATTCCTTTATCATGGGGTCTGGGATCCTGCGTACTGCTGTTCCCTTTCGCATCAACCGATCCACATATCTCAGTTCATCTATCACCTTTTCCCTATACCGTGTGACCTTGAAACAACGGACCGGTGTCTCTGTTTCATGCTGGCCCACTCTGTCAGGGTGCCTGAGGCAAAGTATGTCTTTTATCACCATGTCTCAGTGCCCCCATCTCTCCATGCTTCTTTACATGTCCCGCTAATCCCCTTTCTCCATATCCCATTGGCTGTTTCTCCATGATCTTGCCCTCATGTCCCTGTATCTTGGTGTAACTGTGTCAACATGGCTTTGTGTATCCCTAGTATAGTGACTCCGTGGAGCACTGTCCCCTTTGCTCAAAATCAAAATGTCCCTATATCTAAGAGTATATTTATCCATGCCCCAATAACCATGTCCCTGTTACACCATGTCCGTATATAAGCATGTCCCAAATTCCTGTGTTCCACGCTCTGGTTTCACATGCCCATATTTCCATGCGTGAACTTCGTGACAACTATATACTTGCAATACAAATGTAAAATCAAAGTAATTTACTTTGTGGCTAGTTTACTAATGATGTTTCTAAATAACAGACTTTTCAGTTGTACATTGCATTTTATTAATATTGTTTGTGAAGGAGACAAGAACATATCTCACCACCTAACCAAAAACTCAAACTGCAAGTAGCTACAATATTAAAAAGGCACCTACACACTTATAATAAAAAAGTTTACAAAGGAGACGAAAAATGGATCAACATCTAACTTGTCTCATGAAGTACAGGCAAACACAACTGGTATTTAAATTAATAAACAAAGAACAAATAATTATACACTTTGAACCAAATTTGTCAATGAAGAAAAAGGAAATATTTTCAGGCAGATGTGATCAACGTATACAGGTTTTGTACAGTCATTTAAAGTCAAGGAAGATAATGGAGGAGAGGGGCTGACCCATATGGTATGAAGTGATGGGTGAGAGAAAAATTGAACAGACCAAGGATACAATGAAACCACCTGACCAAAATCTCCTCTATGTATTTATATTATTTATAACATTTCGGAAAAACAAGATTTTGGTACAAGAAGAGATGGTGTGGGTATTGGCTTTAGCTGAGCAGTCACTGTGTAATCCAGGGCTGGACTGGTCGTAGGGGGCACCAGGCATTTACCCGGTAGGCCACAAGGGAGGGGTCAGTTTTGGGCCCCTGGGGGGCCGTTTTTGTTTCAGGGACGTTTTTGCAGCATAGCTGCAATATCGGCCCCTCTAACAAAATTGGCCAAAACCGGCCCTGGCAAACAGCTCGGCCGCACCCACAACTCCCTGGGGGGCCGGCCGAGCACTTTGCCAGGGCTGGTTTTGGTTCCCAGTCCGGCCTTGGTAATCGCTATTCACCTCGCTGGGTCTTGCTTTTAGCTGTCATAGCTGGCAATGGCTGCAAGTAAGGAGAGGTATTGGGAGCAGTAAGAACAGGTCACGGCTCTGCAGCATTGTCTCTCTTTTAAGCGTATCTCTCTAACTGGGCCTACTATTATTAATAGGGAGTGGGTGAGCAATAAGTAGTTTGGTAAAACACAGAGAAATCTTGGCTGCCATTCAATCAAACTGTACTTGTAGAGTGCGGTTTATCACCCGTGAGGGTATCCAGGTGCTGGGTAGCTGGGCTTAGTCGAAGAGCCAGGGCTTGAGTTTCTTCCTGAAATCCGTCAGCAACAATTCTGTTTGGAAGTGGAGGGGGAGGGCATTCCAGGGCATGGCAGGGAGGTGGGAGAAGGAGCATCCACCGCTGTGGCTACGGCGGATGTGCTGTGTTTGTGTCAGGGCGAGGGAGGTAGAGCAGAGATTTTTGGAGGGTTTGTGTAAGTTCAGGCAGTGGTTCAAGTATGCTGGTCCTTGGTCATGGAGAGCTTTGTAGGCTTCTGTCAGTAGAATGAATTAGCGTATTTTCTGGATGGGGAGCCAGTGGAGGTTCCTCAGGTGCTCGGTGATCATCAGTCTGGTTGCTGATTTCTGTGCTGTCTGGAGCCTTCTCTTGAGTTCAGTGGTGGTTTGTGAATAGAGTTCATTGCCGTAGTCCAGACGGCACATGATTAGGGCTTGCATGACTGTTTTTCTGGTGCTTGTAGGGAGTCATTTGAAGATTCTTCAGAGTATGTGGAAAGTGTGTTGATCTGTTGTCTCCTGGTGAGTTTGCTGTTAAGGATGCTGCAGACGTTGCGAGTGTGGTCTTTTGGTGTGGGGGTGGGTCTGAGTTCCGCGGGCCACAAGGTGTTGTTCCAGAGGGAGGTATGGTTGCCAGAGATCAGCACTTCAGTCTTGTCCATGTTGAGCTTCAAACAGTTGTCACTCATCCAGGTTGTGACTTTCTTCATGCAGTTGTGGAAGTTGGTCTGGTGGGGTCCCCTGAGAGGATGAGCTGGGTGTCATCGGCGTAGGATATGATGTTGATGTTGTGAGTTTTGACAATGTTGGCTAGCGATATCATGTAGATGTTGAAGAGGGTGGGATTGGAGGATGAACCTTGGGGGATGCCTGTTAAAAATGGTTTAGTAGTAGTGTTAAGTAGGGACCTCTCCCTTGTTATAATGACACATACACAATGAAAGGTTCAGTCAAGGTCTCAATAAATTATTCCCTTGCTCAACCCTTGGTAGCTGGCTGAGAGCAGGCAGGCTTAACTTATAAGGCAGATGTGTAAAGCATTTGAAAACACCAATACATCAAGTAAGTAAGACACAACACACAATGAAGAAGAGACTGTCCTTCAAAGCTCTCTGTTACTGCTATAGGGATTTTAATAGAACAAATGCTAGCTAGCTTATCCTTTTCATTAAGCACTGCTTACCCTTGAGGTGTCTGAGGACCTCATAGGCCCTGTTAGCAGACCTCCTCACAGTAAAGATCGATCAAATCAGGTGCAGCCCTTTTAACCTTTTGTATCCAAGCTATTGAATTCTCAACCGCTTTATCTGAGACAAAGACAAAACTTTTATTTTGGAAAACCCTCAAACCCTGGCTTTTTAGATGGATTTTCCTCTATTCTGTCTGTGCTCTCTGTGTTTCCTCCTTGGAAGCTAGACCACTCAGCGCTGGGGCACGTCTTCAGATGTAGCTTTGCGCTATATACATCTTTTTATTATTAAGACCAGTTTGGATTCTCCACCCCCAGCCTGCCTTTTGTGCTACAGCTTGCAGTTCTCCCACAAGAAATCCGTTGTCTCTAATATGGCTACTTCACACCTCATTGTTTTCTGTGAGAGAAGACAACTAACAGTGGCAAGTTGTTGGATTTATTCTAACTATCATCTTGATACTTTGAAGTATATGTTAGGCTCCTTCTGTCAATAGTTACATTTTAATTAAATATGCCCATGTTGACCTATGGAGGCAATTTTTTACCTCACCAAGGCATATAACACATATTTTAAAATGTCCCTGCTTATAGTTACTAGGCACCTTACCCCTGAGGCACCTAGGGAAGACCTTAGGGGTGACGTATATGTAGAAATAAGGTAGTTTGAGACTTCCAAAGTACCTTTAATTCCAAATTCAAATTTGCATATCATTTAAGTTTAAAAGCAGCCTGCAAGGCAGGGCTGGTTTATAAAATTGCAGCAGGCACCACAGTAGTGCACACTTAAGTACATTAAATCTAATGGGCCTCTAGACCTACATTCCCTACCATATACTAGTGACATACAGATAGGTTGTCAGTACCAATTGTAATTATACCTAATTACCACTTACTTTTATTCAGAGCACAGGTCCTGGGTCTGGTTAGCAGAGCCCAGGGCACAATCTGAGTCAGTAACCACCAGTATCAGTCAAACATTGGGGGTGATAAGGGCCAAAAAGATGACTTTTTTCTTACAGTAAGTGTCAACATGTAATTGTGAAATGATGTAAAATGTTCGTAAGTAAGCATTTGTTTTCCCATTCCTCAGAGCCAACCCAGATCATCATGGCCCCCGTAAATATGGATATATCTGTTGGGGAAAGTGTGATATTACCATGCCAGGTCCTGCATGATCCTCTGTTGGAACCACAATTCACCTGGTATTTCAATGGGAATCTCCTCAGTTTGCAGAATAATGGATTTCATTTTGAAAGAGTTGGTGGGGTGAGTAGAGAATATCCTATGCAGTTCATTAAATACATGTAAATCATTTAAGGATGATATTTAATGAGAAGATGGACAAACTAAGATATATTGTCAAATTGACTATGCTTAACATGTTTATAATCCCATATAACCTTGGTAGTTTAATCTGCAAGTAAGTAAAATAAAATACAAACCCCAAAGAGTCTAGATTTTAATCCTGTGAAGTATTGGGAAATATCGAGCAATCATTCTAATCCCATAAAGGTGTCCAAACATTTCCCAAATCCACCCATCATGACACTGGAAAATGGCTTCTGCTTTGAGCATCTTCCCCAAAGACACATCGCTAGTGATATGGTGGTAAGTGCAGTGTTTTGTCCAGGGATAGGATTTTCCATTGCATGTTGTGCCATATGTGCTCACAAGATGTTAGAGGATATGACCGAGCGCTCCTTATTAGCGGCGTCTGACAGAGGCTGAGATGGTGATGTGAGAAGGTATTTTACTGAGCTTGAGTGTCACATTTGCTGCCTAAATGTGCGCACTAGATCCTGCTTTTTCTTCAAATACAGCTCTCACTTGCCTCATGCGACTCTCTAGATTGTTAAGGCTAGATTGTTAAGGCTTAAATGAAAGTAGTAGGGAAGAGATCCTTCCACTGTGATAAAAAAGGGCAGTAATAGCGAACTGGAAGAAGGCTATTGGCTAGTAGTATATCAAAGATCAATTATTGAATAGGAAGAGAAGGGAGTGCCATGTAGAGAGTTTCTAGTGTGCATGAATGGCATCTGAAGGCGCCAAGGCAATGCATAAGGTAGCATTCCTGTTCATCAGCTTGTTCTTTTTCTTGGAATATAGTGTCCACCCCTGGCATATGGTAGCTGTGAGAAAGTGCCTTTTGTTGATGCTGCTGATTTTTTAACTCTGCACAATGGGACAATGAGATTCAGTCCCCAGTTCCCAGTGTGTGCACGTTGACCCCTAAATCAGGATACAATTGACTAACTCCGAATTGGTGAATTTAACTTTCCAGTAAGGACACAGTATATGGTCAGGAGCTACACCAATGACATGTCAAGTTAAAAGTCACCTCTGTGCTGCAGTACATCTTATGCCACTAGCATGACAAAGGAAGCATTGCTTCAGGCCTCCCTGTGGAGCCTGAATCCAGCTCTTAAAACTGCAGGAGAACCTATTAAAATAACCCTTTTTGGTAAAAACAAGACCACTACCTTTAAATATTAAAAAGTCACTCTGAAGTAGACCTTGTACCACTAAAAGTAGGGTGGCTAGTATTAAAAAGTAGTACATCCAAGAATGTATCCTGAGCATGTGCCTACGGTGAATAGACCAAGAACAAATTTTAACTGTAAAGAGTTGTATCTGACTGTAAGAAATTGGATTGTTGGTTGACTGGGATGTAAGCACTGGTCAATCAGCAACCACATTCCTTGTCAGAATAAGGCACAAGCAAACCTCAAATTAACCCGTGCTCACCCCATTGGTATCTTGGTACAGAGCAGTCACACGTAACTTACAGGCAAAGTGTAAAGTATTTGTGCAACACTTCAAACGGAAAAACAGAGAATGCACACCACAAAAGAAGCCCACAACAGTTTTTGAAAAATAGAGGAATTTTTCATAAATACACCAAGACCAAAGCGACAAAAGTATGATTAGTAGACACAGAGATATTGAATTTTAGAGTTTTCAGTGAAAATATCACAATAAAGTACAAAGCGCCAACTGGGGATACCTGGTCACGACGGACTGGGACAAAGTTATAAGTTGAGGCCGACCATGATGGAATATGGGCTGGCTACAGGGACACAGGCCCTCTGAACAGAGTACTCTAAATCCCGGTTGTGGAGCGTTGCAAGAATTCCGTGTTGAAGATGCACGTACAGCTAAAACAATGATTTCGTTCTGAGATGCGGCGAGACTGTGGTGTGAAGTCCTGTTGTTTCATAGTTGAGGATCCCATCGACAGGGCTTGCAATGTAAAATCTGGAGTCAGGAATGCGTCACACAGTCAGCGATGCATCAGTTCAGGGGAGCTGCAATGCAGAGTCAGGAGTCGTCATTGAGGCTGCCATTGAGGAGAGATGCGAGGTCCTGGGCTGTGGAGGTGCTTCACCATAGGGGCAATGCATCAGTTCCAAGGGCTGCAGAGGTGATGTGGGTATCTGCAACAGGTACAAATCATGCAGAAGTCGCGATGCGTCAATTGTGCCCGGGGATGCGCCGCTCTGCCAAGGAAATGCATCGCTTAGCAGAGAGGATGTACTGGTTCGGCTGGCAAGCACCTTAGGCCCACTTCAAAGGGTCCAAGACTGGGGTTGCACAATTTGGCAGGGTAGACTCACAGATTGCAGAGCCCAAGTGTATATGTAAAGTGGTTGGAAACCTAATATGTCCCTGAGGCTTCAGATCAGGAGGTCAGCCAACTAGCACTTGGAGTCACTCTGGGTTCTGTGTTCAAGAGATACAGGTTCAGTTCTTCTCACCCAGACAAGAGGGCAGCATATCAGCACAGCAGGGTAGCTGTTCCTTCAGAGTAGCAGTCGAGCAGAGTGGCAGTCCTTTGCATCACAGAAGTCCTTCATTCCGGCAGAGTATCCACAGGTCCAGAAGTGTACTGAAGTGATGGTGCCTGAGGCATGCTGTTGAGGTGCACAGATGCCCTTCCTTCCCTAGCTCTACATTAACTACAGGGGGTATACAGCCCTTTGTGTGGAGACAGGACACAGCCTATTCAGGTATAAGTGAGGCTGGGCCCAGCACCTCCCTCCCATCCTGTCAATGATGATCCATTCAATCACACCTAAGCTCCTATTGTGTGTGGCTATCTAGGAGAAATACACAAAGCCCAACTGCCAACAACACCCAGTCATGTGACCAGAGACAGGCTGCAGGCACCAAATGGCTAAACAAAGAAAATGCCAACTTCCTAAAAGTGTTACACAATAATGGGGTTAAACCCAGAAGCATCACTAGGACCTGGGTGAAATGCAGTATAATAAGGGGGGTGGTCCCAGTGGTAATGCAATATTAAATGGACCTCAACATCACCTGATAAATCAATTATAATCAATTTTTAAGCATATTGAAAATATTTAATCACATTGAACATATAATGCCTCATGTTCATACGTAGCACATTTATCACACTGATATCTACATAGGTGCCCCAGAAAGGGAACGGGAGGAATAGGTGCATCAATGTGCAAAAGTGAAGATGAGTGATGGAGGGAAGTCAGGGAACAGTGTGTACATCAAAAACGCATAAAAGGCCTAACCAGCCTTAACCACGGCTACATTATTTACAACAACAGAATGTCAAAACAGGACACGGTGAATATATCACTGTTGTCCTCATTCAATACAGAGAACACAGAGCTGTCGACATTTTGAACCAGGGTTGGTGTAGGCAATTTAACTCCTTACAAGAGGGTCTTCATCAGGACCATAGGGGCACCCTTGGTCCACCTAGACGTGCGGTGGAGCTTGGGCCCGAAGGCTCCAAATGCAGAGAGGGACCGATTCTTTATATTATATGTAGACTTAATACAATGGTTTGAAGGAGATTGGCATGAATAAATCAAGATGCTCCATCCATCTGGTTGAATGACTTCACTTTTCTTTTAGCATTCCTTTAAGGATCTGATTGCTGGCTGTTTGCAGTAGTGAAAAATGAATTTAAGAGTACTAGTACATATGCAGCATAGGGGAGCCTGTGCTGCATGATCGGGGTTGCTGGACCGCTGTTTTTACTCTTGCTCTTTTGCCAAAGACTATATTTTAAATCGAAGCGCCCCAGCGTGCTTCTGATTTGTCTGGTGTCTAGCCATCCCTCCTTACCAAGGTCCTCTTAAGGAACCGAGAAGCGTGTCCACGCAGCGGGCGTGCTGAAGGCGCACCAAAGGTATACGCACCTGTACCCGTCCGCGGCCGGACTGCGCTGTGCGCCAGGACCCCTGGTCACCACACCCTCCAAACCTCCTCCAGGTCTGAATTAATGTCATTTGAAAAAAAAGTAACTCTTTGCCTTGCACTTTGTAAAATTTTCAGCTTTCTTCCCATAGATATGCTTACCCCAATTGTAATTTTGCGCTCAACCCCAGCCCAAAGCCCCAACATAAGAATTACTCTTCCTCATGCTCAGCATGCTTAGCCCCAAACCAGGTGCACTCCAACAACCCACTTTTCTGTCTGCTATTAAATACGAGGGCTTTGATAAAACATAGTCATGAATTTGCGGAATATCCAGATTTCAAGAGATCAGATGTTTACTTTCTCACTGAAAAGTGGGCCGACGTTGCTTCTGACCCTGATTTTAATATAGCCATCTCAGAGGGCTATGATGTATGTGACTAGAGTTACTAGAGAACTCAAGCAAGGTGGGATTTTTACCAATAACCCAAATTTGATGGTTGAGAAGGTTGTACCTTTCGCCCGGACTGAGCACAGGGCTATAATTTTCAAACTAGCAATCCCAATAAAACAAACTCCAAGTTCCAAATCACCAGCACTACTAAAATACCAGTAGGGGAGTAAAATTGACAATATGGAATTAAATAACTTGCTGATTGAATCCCATCACATATTTGAAAATGACGTCAATCTAGCAGCAACTACATATGCTTGCTGGATTGACACAGCCATCACTTGACTTGCTTCTTCAAAAATGAGGACAAATCATAGAAGGGTGTACAAAAATTCAACCGTGATACAGTATATCCTTATGCCACAGATGAGTATTACGACCAGCCACAGCAACCAAAGACAACGCACAAACAGCCGTTCAGACCTACTCCACAAAATTGGACATTCAGTTCGGGTGAGGAACGGAGTAACTCAGAAAGCAGTAGTGATGAAAGTAAAGGCAAAACCCACATCACCCAATGTATGCACCACCAATACATCCGTTTGGTTTTTGGCAACAACCCTTCTACCCCCAAGGATTTGGATTTCCACCATGACCCCAGCCTTTTTTATCCAGAGGCCGTGGCAGAGGCAGGGGAAGACAAAAACAAAGAAGAAACACAAGAGTCCAATGGGACGACCAAACGCCAAATGCAACGGGGGGCAGTGACTCGGAGCAGGGGCAGAGGCAACGGCCCTTCAAAGAGCAAGGAATGAGTAATATTGTTAATCTGAGTAACCACATAATCACAAAAGATGAGGAGTCTGTCTTATCAAAGGGTTTGGGGTTTGTACCAACGCCAACCAACGACCACTTCCTCCTGCACACAGAACTGGCGCAGTTCTTCAGGAAGATAAAACTCAGGGAGTTATTCGGTAACAATGAAGAAGAACACAGCTCCGAGAACAATACTGGACTACGGAAGAAATCTACTTTCTCACCACCATCACAAGATATACCATGTAACATACAAGCTTTCAAAAAAGCCGTCCTGAATGAGGTGGATAGAATTGATTTCCAAAACACAAAAGGCTTCCAGAACCTGACGAAAGGTGAAAGGAGTGCACTTCAGTCCTTGAAGAATAACAGAGAGCTGGTAATCAAACCTGACCAATGACAATCCCCGTACACCCAGATTCTACACCCTCCCTAAGATCCACAAGGGCAAAACACCACCACCAGGTAGACCAATCGTGTCCGGCATTGGTTCACTGCTGGAACCTCTGTCACAGATTTGCGATTGGTTTCTCAAACCAATTGTTCAGAAATCCAAATCATATTTACGTGACACAAAAGATGTCCTATGCCATCTACGAGACCTTGAGATAATTAGCGCTGAAGACATATTCATAACTATGGATATCGAGGCGCTTTACACAAGTATCCCGCAGAGACGTACTCTGGCGGTAATTGAACAGATCCTGCTTAATATGGAATGGATTTACACTACCCCGATACATTTCATTCTAGAGTGTGCAGAAATTGCCTTAACTGAGAACTTTTTCGACTTCAAAGGCACTATATACCATCAGATCTCTGGTACGTCCATGGGCAGTACATTTGCGCTGAGCATGGCATTCTTGTATGTACACCATTTTGAAGAGAATTTTATCTTCAACCAGAATAACCCCTATGTAGCACAACTTAAGACCTGGAAGCGCTACATAGATGATATACTCATCATCTGGCGGGGTACAATGGATGAAGCAATACTATTCACACTCCGGATACGAAGGAACTGCTCTGATAGGGACACTTTCAAAGAACAAGCCAACCAACTGGGGAAGAAACTACTGGATCGGAATTACCCCGTGACTATGGTAAAAAAAGCAAAAAAGAGGGCCAGGAATAACCACAGAGAGAGCCTCTTAGAAACCACCAATAAAGAAAAAATACAGTAGGATAGTCTGTGTTACTACCTATACTCCAGTATCAAATCTGGTCCAAAACATCATTAGAAAGAAATGGTCTATTCTGAACAGAGCCAACCAACATTGGGAACCCCCGCTCTTTGCATTTAAACGCAGCAGAAGCCTATGTGATGATCTGGTCCAGGCACAAACACATCAGAATAAAACCACTGACCAGATCACACTCTGGGGCCAGCCAAGACCATACGGACACTTCCCATGTGGGAATTGCGTATCATGCCCCCAGACATACACAACTAAAGAAGTTGACATTGGGACAGGCAACCCCTGGAGGTTGAAAAACTTCAGTAACTGCAATACTGAGGGGGTCGTTTACCTACTGACATACCCATGTAATCTCACATATGTGGGTATGACCACTAGAAAAATAAAAACCAGAGTGAACGAACATTGCAGCACCATTCGATGCGGTAGATCCAACACCAAGCTAACCAAACACTGCCTTGAGGCAAACCATAAAGACACTGACATAAGATGGGTGGTCCTGGAGATCACAAACTGACGAAAAACGGATCTGACAAAGGCCCTTTTTCTAAGAGAACAACACTGGGTATTCCGCTTACGTTCTTGGGATGTTGGTCTGAATGATGAAATCCCCTGCCTTCAAATGGGACGGTAGCAATTTCAATATGGGCTTAATAACACTTGGGTATATAAACAAAAGGAGAGACCTAATCCCTTCAGTACGTCCTGTTATGAGCCAGGTACACCCAATGAATAATTAGCCTTTCCTTCAAATCAATTTATTTAACTCTGCACGAGGCCCCTGCATTCCTTAAATTTACATACTGGAACAGGGACCCTGTGACCCTAACGCTCTTCCTACACCAGAGCTTTTTGTATAATTACGGCATCTATACACTGTCCATTTAAACTTGGCATTATTATATTATTTTTTGAGAAATATCATGGCACTTTCTCTTTTGTGCACTATATTTATTCTGCCTTGCCTCCAGAGACTGACAGTGTATTTATTCGAGGGCAGCTCCGTACCCCCGCAGGACTGAACCTGCCTGACTTCCGGTGTCTCCGTTTCATGGGACAGAGACTTCCTTTAGAAGTCACGCCCCATAGAGAGTAGCATAGATCAGGTATACCCTGCACTTTGCCCAGAGGACGGCACGGACACCGGATCTTCTCGTAATGCGGAGCGACGCATTACACGCAGGGTAGATGGGACAGACACATCCTGTAGCAGCCGCGCACCAATCAGAGCAGTGATAATCAGGCACTCAGGGCGCGCTACACAGAGTATGGATTGGATATCGGATCCTTCTTTAATACGGAGAGACGCATTACACGCAGGTCAGGCCATGGCAGGCACCAATGTGGCCGGGCGCATTTTGGACACCGGATACCACACGGAGGGGTCCAATCAATGATTAAGGCTTCCCCCTCCCTATGTTTTACCAATCAAGGGTATTACTTATATGCCTGCCCCCTCCATACTCATTTGTCACTGGGGAGGAGAGCAGTGTACAGCTAGGTGATACCACGGAGAGCGAACCATGACGAAGTAAGGCTTTGGGGTATGAATGTACGATGGATGCATGTGCAGGAGGATGTCTCTCCCGTTTTTGTCTTTTTCGGTCAAATCATGCCGCTTAATGCTGTTCTACATGTGCTTAATTCTTCAGGGTTTGACTACAGGGGCTCTCCTTTACTTCCCCCTCCCATGAAGCACTTAGGGTTAAGTCTATAGGTAAGCTGTGGGAGATATTTCTCCCCTGTGTTTTTATATTCACTTGTGTATTCGCGTATGACAGACACGTGTTATACACTTAAACCACGCGCGCTTAAAATGTGAGTAGTGGTGTTTGCCTTTTCATGAATGACCTTCACTTCTGATGGTGGCTTAGTATGTGTTGTTTATTCTTCTTTTTTACAGGGTACTAGAGACCCCTAGACAGCAGACAGTGACAAAGGTCACCCCACTGCAGGTTTTTTCTAACCACAGTGTTGGTAAGAGTGGAGCCCTGTATGTATTTAAGTATCTAGGTCCTGATGAATGCCGAGTACCACTGTTGACACAAGGCAGAAACATGTCGACCCAACTCTACACGGCGAGGGGTCTATAACTTTCCCCATTTCGCCATTCACTTGTTTTTATACACCATACAGCTACCTAGATCATTAAAAACTAAATGAGGTAACTGTAATGGTTTTTAACTTCACTCACTCACTTCGGGCCCCCACTTAGTTGGAAGTGCATCCCTGTTGTCAGGTGTATGCCCGCCCTCTATCAAACCGAGTTTTTAGAGGGCGAGGACTGGCCAATGATGAAGCATGACACCAGGTGGTGGGTGAGGCCAGTCCTAAACTTTTTGTGAGATGTCCACACTCACATACACATAACACTACTGAGCACCCTTTAGGTCATTCTAATAGGAGCGGCCCCATTTGTGTATAACAATTCGTGTTGGAGGTAGGCCGACTCCTATCGCCATGGTGTGCCTCTAGTTCCATTACCCAGTAGAATCTGGGGCTAGTGTGCATTTATTGACAAATCATAGATCCCTGACATTTGTTCCATGGTAATCCCAAGAATTTAGGACATATAAACAGAATTGCAGACATGAGGAAAAATTGTGTAGAATACGCTACAATCCTGACGATAAAATAAAATACAAATACTCTGATCCAAGATTATATAAAAGACAAATAAAAGCAGCTAAGACCAAATTTTTTGCTGATAAAATTAACACTTCAAAAAATTCATCAAAATAACTCTTTAATACAATTGAAAGCCTGTCCATGATCAGCACTAAAAACCCTGTGATGCCCTCTCACAGAGGATAAGGTGGCCAAAAAAATCGAAAGCTCTCAATCAGGTGCTCCATCAGATCCCTGCCCTCCACAGGTTCTCCATCTGGTAGCAAATACATTATCAACCCACCTTTCAGTACTCCTAAACAAAATACTATTGTCTGGAGCTTTGTATTAGCTTGGAAGAAAGCATCCATGCTGCCACTCTTAAAAAATCCCTTGTTGGACCCATATGAATTAAAAACCTATAGGCCAATCTCCCGTCTCCCACTTCCAGCTAAGATTCTAGAAAAAGTCTGAACCTAGAAATCATGGCCTTTCTGGAATCAACCAGAACCAGAACAGAACATGGGATCAGACCCAACCATTACACAGAGTCAGCTCTTATACACGTGATGGAAGAAATTAGAGCCATTGTCAACAATGATGAAAAAGGGGCCTTGATAATACATGATCTTTCGGCCTCTTTCAATACTATTGGCCACTCTCTTCTGAGTAACCGGCTTGAACGCATAGGCTTCAGGGATCAAGCATGAGAACTGCTTGGCTCTTTTTTGTATACTCATGAACAAGTTGTCTCCCTAGAAAATATCCCTTCTAATCCCCTTACACTCCTGTGTGGGGTCCATCAGGGATCCTCACTTAGTCCCACTCTTTTTAATGTGTACATTACACCCTTGATTGAGCTCATTAGATGTGCCTTCTCAGTACCTTCTTGGGCTGATGCCACCCAGGTGGTGGTATCAATCTCCTCAAACCCTGAAAAGTAGCCTAGCAATTTAAGACCTGCATGAGAAATATCATTGAGTGGATGCAGAATAATTGCCTGAAATTTAAATCTGAGAACACTGAGGTGTTGCTTTTGGGTAGCAATATTTCCTTTTGGAATACCTCATAATGGCCCTCCAATTTAGGTTCATTTCCATCGCCGGCCCAAAAGCAAGGAACTTAGGGGTCATCTTTGACACTAAAGGCACGATTCCAATATCGTTCTGAAAGCATTGGGTCCGAATCGTGTCCGGAATGCTTTCCGCACGACTCTGGTCTGGGGAGTCCTACCAAACAAGTATGATGCTTTTGAATACATCCGGATACGATTCAGTCAGACTCCCATTGACTTCAATGGGAGCCAGTGTACCAAACGCGTACACAGGCTGGTATTGTCAAAAGGAGTGGTTGGGGATAATCATGCACCTTGTGGTGGGCACACCATGGTACCTGCCACACTGTGCATGGTTTAGGAGAGGGGACCCATGGGTACCCCCACTGGCACGATTTGGAGGGCCTAGGGTGAAGGGAGGCCTGCTACGATTCCGGCAGCTTTTTCGATCTGATCAAACCAACTCGTGAAGGCTGTCCAAATCGTTCATCGTACTTGCTCGGTAGAAAAACCTAGGCCATAGAGCTGTACGATTCAGCTCCGAAAGGCTCTATCTCTCCGAATGTCTTCCTGAACCAATTCGTCAGCGCTTAGGCTTTCACGGCATCGTACTCGGTCGTTCGGAACTGTGAACGATGCGGACAGGAACAAGGGCTCCAGATCGATGTAGGCAATTCTGCATACGATTCGGAGCCCTTCCGAACGAGATCAGAATCGGGCCCTAAGTTGGTGTTTGCCAACCATATAAATCAGGTAAAATCCTCCTGTTTCTTTACACTAACACTAATCCTCCCCTTTCCTCCCCTTTCTTCCTTTAGAGCTGTGGAAAAAAGTAATTTCTGCATTAATGATCATGTGGTTAGATTACTGCAATACTATATATAAAGGCTCCCAGCATTGCCTACTAAGCAAATTACAAAACCTCCAAAATGCTACAGCTCGAGTGTTGTTGATTCTCCACAAATTCAGCTTTATCTCGCAGATTATCTCTGACCTGCACTAGTTACCAGTCAGGGAGTGGATCAGGTTTAAGGCCCTGTGCTGGGCCCATAAGACCCTACACAAGGTTGACCCTTTCTCCTTCCAAAGGTTTTTCAAGTGTTATGTACCTACCTGCAAACTTTTGCCTACCACTGTAAATAAGGTAGTTGTCCCTAGGATTAGGAAGGCCCCCTAGGGAGGAAGACGTTTCTTCCATACCACATGTAAATGGTGGAGTGCACTGCCTGACCGACTCACGGTGGAGCCCAATCTGTTAAGTTTCAGAAAAAAAAAATTGTGGTAGAAAATGGAGTTTCTGGTTGGCTGGAGTATGTACTGAAGCCAGGTAGAACCAACCCAGTTAGGGCAAGTATGTTACCCACCAAAGATAACCAGTGCTCACCCTCTGGTAGCTTGTCATAGAGCAGGCAGGCTTATTATCAGAGGGAAGTGTAAAGCGCAACACACTCACAATAGGAGCAAAATGAATACACCACAAAAGAGACTCCACATGGGATTATATAAAAATATTTAGTATTTATTGTACATGAAACATAGACCACAACAACATTGATCATAAAATACTGTGCATTCTACGCAAATCATGAGTCAGTACGCATTATCCTGCCTGTTCATAGCTCAAAACAACATATATTAGAACTTCCGAGCAAAAAAATGCAGCAGTTAGGTTAGTGGCATGATGCATAAATCACAAACTATCACCATAAGTATGTCAGTAATCATAAGCCTACATAGCACAGGAACTCCTGCACTCATATTAGCAGGGTTGCAGTAATTTTTGTGAGCCTGGCATATATGGGGTGGTCTGTTAACTGAGGGGCATAGCACAAACTCAAGGACTACGCGGGGAGACATAATTCTGTCCCCTCCCTTGTTCGGTGTTTTAAAGCAGCTGCCCGCAAATGCTCTGCACAGCTTCAGACACAAGTATAGCCTCTCTTCTTTTGTGAAAGAGGCCGGGCCATCCGTGTCAGAGTTCTGGCATGGTTGTCTAGCAGGAACATTTTCAGACCTGTGTCGGTGATCTCCGCTGTTCTGGAAGCAGGTCCTCAGCAGTATCAGCTACCCGGCCTCTCTGACATTATCAGGCCTCCAACTTCATAGAGTGGAGACTGACTCTCAGGCCCACGGTGCATGGATATGCATACTCACCAGGGGTTGGGAGCCAACAGCAGTTGCCAGCAATGCCGTGCTTCCGTCCAAAGCAAACGAGTGCTTATGAGCTGTGGAGGGCATGGATGATGGCCGGCTGCGGTCTGAGGAAACACAGCAGACATTGGTCAGCAGGAGGCACATCTTGTGGCCTGACATATCTGCAGCACACACAGCAGCTGACACTGGAATCCATCCAGGCCCAGCAGGACAGTGATTAGGGCCGGACGCCCATACTCCCATCTTCCTCAGGACAAAGCACTCACCATGCGCTGGTCTGGGAAACTTGAACGAAGTTGCCCTTTCCTCAGTGGTGCCAATTTCACGAGGCAAGGTGCTCAGTGCTCACAGGAAACATTTAAAATAATAATAATAATCAGTACTTGTAAAGCATGAACATATCACCCCTTATGGTTTCAAGGTGCTACAGGCTGTTGGGGAGATTAAGTGAGCTATTGCCCAGAGTCACATGATGCTGAGCTGCCACAGTCACCATGGCTCGAACAGTGAGGCCTGCGCCCTAAAGTTAGCTGCTCTGGCCGCTCTGCCACACCTCTCCCATGTAGCACTCAACATGTGCTGGGAGTGAAAAGGCAAAGGGGAGATCAGGTAGTCATGGCCCTTGAAAAACACTAGGGGTGGGGCACACAAAGGAAAATAGCAAGCTGCAGGCCAACAGATTCTCCTGGCAGCCCAATAGTCCTCTGGCAGTGGGCAAATTGTAGAGCCAGCAGCGCCTGGTTACAAGTTCACGCAGTGTCTGGTTGAACCAGTGTCAGGTAGCTGCAGGCAGCAGGGTAACAAGCAGGAAGGCAGTCCAGTTGAGTCCTGTAAGCATCACAGCAGTTGGCAGGTGGCAGGGCAAAAATACGAAAAGCAGTCCAGTAGAGTCCTTTAAGCACCACAGCAGTCCTTTTAACAGAGGTTCAGTTTCAGTTCTGACAACATGGGGTCAGAGCCCCTGTACTTATACTCAAAATTGTCTTTGTTGTAGGGGGTAACTTCACAAGAAACCTTAGAAGTGTGCAACACTCCCTTTCAGCCCCAGCCCTGGCTCCAGACATCAGTGGGGGTAAATCGTACCTTTGTGTTGGTGCAGGACACACCCTATATAAATGGAAAGTGTGAACGCCCACTCTCTCTCCCAGCCCAGGAAGACCTTTACTATGCAGATGTAACCCTGACACACCCAATCCATCCAGTGTGATGGCTGTCTGGAAAGTATGCACAAAGTGCAGCTGTCACCCAGGCCTCAACATCAATTGGGGTCAGGCTGCAGTGCATAAAGAGTCATAAGCAGAGAGAAATGCCCACTTTCTAAAAGTGCCATTTCTAAAATAGTAATCCAAATCCTAACTACACTAGTTAGCAAGATTTATCATTACCATTTTAAGCAAACCAAACATGGCAATGCTAATTAGGAAATTACCACTTAAACACTTATAAGGGAATTCTCAATACTAGCCTGTGAGAAGAGTAAGCCTCACTGTAGTGAGAAACAAAATAGGCTGTTTGTCACGATCAGAACATGCCACACAATAAAGGGTAATGTCCTATCTTTTACTTACAAAGGACCCTGCCCAAAGGGCTACCTACGGTCTACCTTAGGGGTAACCTATATGTAGTGAAAAGGACGTTTTAAGACTTGGCAAGTAGTTTTAAATGCCAAGTCAAAGTCAGAGTAAACTTCTGTGGGTGGCACAAGCAGTGCTGCAGGCCCACTAGTAGCATTTAATTTACAGGCCCTGTGAATATGGAATACCACTTTGTAGGAAAGTAGGATCTGCTTTTATTGTTACCCCCACTTCTTGCTTGTGTTATTCAGTGTTATGACTAGTTTGACTGAGATCCTGCTAATCAGGACACAAGTCACTGTGCTTTCTCCCTAAATTTGACAGCGGTAAGTACTTTGGTACCTTCCCCATTAGCTACTGGTGTGCCCTTCTAAGTCCCTAGAATATGATACTGAGGTACTGAGGGCATAGGTACAATAGAGGTCTTCCCTGGGTTGCAGCATGTATTGTGCCACCTAGGGGAGTCAACTTAAACTGGGACTACAGGCCTGCCATTGCAGCCTGTGTGAATTGGTGCTTGCACCTCTCAGAGCAGATATAAGTTTCCTTAAATCTGAGGTCATTACACTTAAACCTATAAGTCACCCCTATGGCAGGCTCTTCAGTCCTGAGGGTGAGGGCTTGGTTATAAGTGTAAGAGTGCCCCTGCATGAGCAGGACCCTCCTACAAACCCCTTGTTGATGTCACAGGCTTTGTAAGTGTGGTCAGCCATTTAATACATGTAGTAGAAATCCAGTCCTTTGCGAGATATCTAACTATATATTGCGATACCAAAGGGGATGATGAACGGAGCGCTTGAGCAAATCAAACACTCACCCCCAGTCAAACCAGTCCCAGGATGCGTGTTTCCGCTCCAGGGAAGAAATGGATTGTCAGTTCTAGCTTGACTCTTCCCATGAGGCACAGGGTCAGAATGATTTGCATATGGCCATGTCTGAACTGGGGTGGTGGAGTGAGTTAAAGAATGATGATGGATTAAACCCAGATCAGTTGACTGGTGGTGAGTGTTTGATTTGCTCAAACGCTCCGTCTATCATCCCCTTTGGTATCGCTTTGTTCGCCCTAAGTTGGTAGGGTATGCCCTGACGTGGGTCCCTTGCTCACTTTGCCACTGGATTCAAGATAGCCTGGCTGATGAGGGTTATGAACCCGAAACCAGTCCCAGGATGCTTGTTTCTGGTCCAGGGAAGACATGGCTTGGCAGTTCGGGCTGGACTGTTCCCATGAGGCACAGGGTCAGACTGATTTGCATATGGCCATGTCTGAACTGGGGTGGTGGAGTCAGCTAAAGAATGATGATGGATTAAACCCAGATCAGTTGACTGGGGGTGAGTGCTTGATTTGCTCAAACGCTCCGTCTATCATCACCTTTGGTATCGCTTTAACTATATATTGGGTGCCTGGAAATGAGTCATGTTTGATATTAAACATGTTGGGATCCTACTCCAACACATATTCCAGTGTTGGTTGTAAGATCCCATGTACTAGGGTGCCCCCCTGTGTTCCTGGTACCATCCTTTCAGGGTATAACAGCAAGCTAGTTCTGCTGCTGACCAAAGACACGTTTCTGCCCTCCTGCTGCTGAGCTGAGCTCGAGCAGGGAAAGGTAGAACATTAGGGTTCCTGTCACAGGGAGATGTGACCACCTCCCAGTCTGGCATTAGTGTATTGGGCTGGGTGTGCCTGCCAGTGCCACCTGACTGCTTGCATACTCCAGTTTGAACCACTTTAGGGAGCCAGGGCTCCCGTTCTGGCACGAAACAGGACAAAGGACATGGGAGTATCCTTCCCTCTGTCCAGCCCCTCCTCTCGGAGGGACCCATTTATGGTTCCAACCCTTTTTCCAGGGTACTTAAGGGCTTACCTCTGAGTGGCTATTCAGATTTCTTGTGTGATAAGATTCAACCCAAAACCACTTCACCTTCGAGCGTCTGGGCACCTGGACTTCGCTGGACTTCACGTGGAACCGAGACTGAACCAAGGAGGTTTCCTGCTGCTCCTGGTCTCACTGTTCTGCAAGTCTTCTTCGTCATCTGTGCTTCTTCCAGGTTCCTCTCCAGGCCTGTGGGCTTCACGGTAAGTAATCTCCCTTGGAGTGAAGGAGTCACTCCCCTTCATCTGCAGGCACCCCAACAAAGCTGACCGGCCTGCCTCTCCTGACGTCCCAAAGAAAAGACGTTGAAGGGCTCAACAACACAAGTGGGGGTTCTAGGCCCCACTGTCCTCTCAGCAAATTTGAGGCCAGTATCCCTTGTACGAACCACAGGAACAGAACCCCTGTGCACCGTGTTGCCTTTCTGTTGCCAAGACTTGTTAGCTCTGTACTCCAGAGATCTTCAGGATAGAAGATGCTGCCCCATCCAGCATCTCTTCCTGTCAAGATCTACGTTCTCCCACCTCCTCTGCCCTGTGGACCTACACCGTTGGTGAGCTGCTCGTTGGCCTCTTGCAACTCCTGTGCCTTCTGCCTGTGGGTCCTCTTGAGGGTCTACTTTGGCTTCAGTGGGCTCACCTGCTTGCTCGGGGCCTGCTCTGAGTCTGCTTCACTTGATGTGTCCCTTGGACCTTGCTGGTCCCAACATTGCTCCTTTGCCGTTTACCACGTCTGTTGCTGCTGTCAAGGTTTGTTGGTGCTTCTGTCGGACACAGACCCACTGCTTCTTGACTTCCAGCGTGGGACAACTCGTGAATGGTTCCTGCTCTTCCACAGCATCGCCTGGTCTTCACAACTGCAGCGACATGGTCACCATCATCACTCGTGCATCTTCCATCATCAGTGGTCATTGCTCTTTTATGGAGTCTTATATAGCGCGACCTTGACCCGAAGGTACCGGGTATCAGAACGCTTTACACGAGCACCAGTTCCGTTACATTCATTATTTATTTATTTATTTATTTTGTTAGGCACGGGGAGATTAAGTGATTTGCCCACAATCACAGGATAATCAGCGTCATTGACGAGACTCAAACCCGGTTCCCAAGATTCAAGGTCGACCGCCCTAGCCATTAGGCCAACTCCTCTCACCCTTGGATTTCAACGGACTCTTTAACCTTCTTGGTCAGCAGCATTTTTCCTGAAGTCCTTCATTGTGGTCTACGGCGATTTCCGACATCACTTCGCACCTATGCACCTGCCTTCCCTGGTGTAGATATCCTGGTTCCTAGGGTATCCACAGGTGGGGTGACTCCCCAACCTTCTCTCTTCCACTGGGTTTCTGGATCCACTGAGAAGGGTCCTTCTTCTTTAAAACTGCAACTGTGACTTTTCCATTGACTCACATTGAGTACACGACTGTGTTTCCACTCAACCTCTGTGGGTTTCCTGGGTACTTACCTTGTGTTGTTCCTTGTGTCCCCAGCTCTTCTGAGTCTCCTGGTTCAAGTCCCGACTTTGATTTCAGTTCACAATCCACTTCTTTAGTGTATGGTTTGGTCTCTCCTTGGAGACCACTATGTATGGTGCTTACCTCTTGCAATTGGAGTTTTTTTGTGTATTTGTGTTGATATCTCCAGTTAGGAGGTATACCAATGTGTTAGTGAGTGTTGAGTAAAAAAAAAAAAGAATTTGTATAATACTGTGTGCGATTCTTTTTCATTTAACCTACATTACATGTTTAGCTTTGGTAAAACAAGCTGCTTAACACTCCTTCTGAATGAAGCCTGAAGGCTGCTCTCACAGCTACCACTTAGAGAGCTTTCTATGATTGTCTAAGACCACTAAAACAGCCATGAGGGTTGCCTGGATTAGTGCAATGTGCTTCACTTAAATAGGTGTGCACCATCTGCTAAGCCAGCCCCCTACACATTTTTAAAGGGACTTATAAGTAAATTAAATATGCCAAATAGGTATAAATCAATCATATGTTGCTTTAGAAGGAGAGCACATGTACTTTAGCATTGTTTAGCAGTGGTAAAATGCCCAGAGTACTAAAGCCAGCAAAAGGTTGGTCAGAAAAATAGTAGGAAGAAGGCAAAAAAAAAAACGGCAAAAAGGGCCAGGTCCAACACTTGGCTTTTCCTCTTACCCTCTAACTTAGCTGAAATTGTAAAAAAACACGGCATTACGATAGTGTCGTATGCAGACGACACACAACTTGTGGTCACCTTAGCCCCGAATTCGACATCAGCTGCCAGTAGATTTGCAGACTGCTTGAAAGATCTTGCCGGATGGATGACAGATAACTGCTTGAGACTAAATGGCAATAAGACGGAGTTAATGATTTTCGGAAAAACACCATCCATCTGGTCCTCGGCCTGGTGGCCAACAAGTTTAGGACCAGTCCCCACCCCTAGGACGGAGGTGAAGAACTTGGGAGTATGGATAGATTCCAAACTTTCCTCCGAGACTCAGATTAAGAGAGTTGCAGGCAGGTGTTTCGGAATCCTTAGAATATTGAGAAACACCCTAGACATTTTACCACAAGCGGCGAGAAAAACCCTGACCCATGCACTGGTCACAGCCAGATTAGACTATGGAAATATGATGTACCTAGGTGCAATCAAAAAGGGACTCCAGAAGTTGCAGTCCATTCAGAATGCAGCAGCCCGCCTGGTTTTAAATCTGCCAAGACGGGCATCCTCGAAGAATGCACTGGATGCATTACACTGGCTGCCCATCCAGAAACGGATCACATTCAAGACACTGTGCATCGGGCATCGTATTTTTCAGGGTAGAAGTCCCATGTACTTACGTAATCTCATAACCCCTTACAATATAGAAAGACACCTGAGGTCTACTGGGAAATATCTGGTGACAGTCCCAAAGATAAGAAAATCACAAATGGGGGCCCGCTCTTTTGCTTACTTGGCAGCAAAAAGCTGGAACTCCCTTCCCTTGTCCCTTCGGGAAGAACCATCAGAAAGACTCTTCCGCAAAAAATTGAAAACATGGCTTTATACACAATAGGAAAGGACTGCTTTAGGTTCAGGACAGGTACGGATTCCCGGAGTTGCAGGGAGCTCTTATAGCACGGGGGACACACCAGTGGGTGTAACCAGGCGCTCTATAAATGTATACAGAACATAACATAATAACATAACCAGGTCTCAGTTGCACTTCTCTTCAGGATACTGTACAAACTTTAGTGCCAAGACGGCTATTTTTTGGGTATTCATATGCTCCACAAAATTATTAACAGAACATAATAGGACATGTAAAACTAAATAGAACATGTCCTGCTGTTAAATACATTAAATCCTGCCATATGGGCTGTCCAGACCTACCCTAGGGGCAACTGATATGTATTGAAAAGGAAGGTTTGGGACTGGTAAATGGCAGCTCTGAGACATGTTGAAAGGGCTACTTAAGTGGGTTTATCACACAAGATACTTGAGTACTCCAATCTACTGTCACTTCTATCTTTTTACACTTAAGAAGTTGTGTAGGGTCATGAAAAGTTATTTAAGAGGTTGTCTCACTAACAACGTATTGTGGCCTTCTTCTGCAACCTATCACACTGGGGTAGGAACAATGCCACCCTAACAGAGTCAATCGAAGTCTGTAGACCAGGGGGTTCTTATATATCCTAATGCAGTACAAATTCAATGGTCCAGTTCAAAAACATTAAATTACCTAGGATTATACACAAGGAAATTTCTTTATTATCGAGTACCTCTAGTAGCACTTAAATACAAGAGGTATGGGCAAGAGATGATATGCATTGATTCATCTGACCCTATAGAATCCGTAAACTACCAACATGTTTTGTCCTATACCTATACCAATAGTGGTAAAAAGTGTTCATCAGGGTAATTCGGCTCCCTTACTATACATTCATACCATGCAAGAAAAAAAAGAATTCCTATGAGTCCTACATCAAATTGGACATAAACCTGAGTCATATTAAACTACAGACTTCATGGTTCAGTGTGGGGGAACGTCTCCTCTGTAGTCACACTTTCATCAAGAGGCTGGTGTAGCCTCTGCACCTAACGCAGGTCCCCCTTCCACTGCTGTATTGTTGGTCTACTTAAGCGTGTGGCACAAACAGTGTTGCAGGCCCACTAGCAGCATCTAATTTACAGGCCCTGGGCACATGCAGTGAACTTTACGAGGGACTTATAAGTAAATGACATATGCCAATTGGGTATAAGCCAATTCCACCATGTTTTAAGCAGAGAGAACAAACATTTTAGCACTGGTTAGCAGTGGTAAAGTGTGCAGAGTCCTAAGGAATTCAGCACAAAGTAGAAGGAGGAAGGTAAAACGTTTGGGGGTGACCCTGCTGAGAGGGCCATTTCCAACATCTTTGCTTCATATTTATTTATTTACGGGGATCTCTCTCTATTCCTCCCACTGCTGATGTGTTGGGTTGTTCGCTTCTGATGCACTGTTTTATTCCACAGCATAGTGCAGGCAGTGACATGTTCTGGGTAGAATGCTATGCAGCAGACTAGTGAAAACACATGAGAGTCTGTGGAATTCACAAATATTTGTGAGGCATTTTTCAGTTGAGGAGTATGATATTGATTAAGTCCTCTCAAGAGCACGAACAGTGGTGTAACGATAATTTAGGGGGCCCCCCTGTCATGTACGTGGAGGGGCCCCTTCCGGACTCTATCAGGAGCTCTCCAGCTGAAGTGCAGACCTGAGGGGGCTCCCTGGAGCTTGGGCCCCCCTCGCACTGCGTGGGATGCGGGGGCCTGTGTTACGCCCCTGAACACGAGTACAGTCGGTATAAAGGGTAAAATTGAACAATTACGCATCTAGAATTGGTGGGAGTGCAAGTTTCCTGGCTGCAAAAATATATTTTCCTAGTCAAGCAAAAAAAATAAAGTGCATATGCACTTTTTCTAAGGTTTTTTTCATGAGTAAATGTACACATGTTGCATTTACACACACGAAAATAATTTTCTAGGTGAGAAACATGCCTTCGCTAAAGAAGTCCAGAACTATTATGGGGAAACTGATCCCCTGCGTATTCTTGGATATAGGAGACGTGAGTACCTTTTTATGCATTTTATATAAATTAGGGTGACAAGATACATTTACTTGGTAGAAAACCTACGGCATCAATTTTTAAGTTCTCCAGAGGGATTCGGAAAGCATGAATTACTGACTAATTTGATGAACGCCTTCTCTGAAATACCTCTAAAGCACATGTTTGTTAGTCAAGTGTTTTGGGAATGTGTTGTAACAGTCATCATTCTTCCATATTTGTTCAATGTTTTTGTTTGTGAACCTCTCAAAATTCTACAACATTCAAAAATAACCGGCCACCAACAGCTATTCCTTTCACTTTTATGGTTGTCTCTCATGTTTCTAAGGACTGTAGCACTGAGATGATTTTAGTCGAAAGTAAGAAAACCCTTCTCAATTGTAATGCCTAAGTGGGTGGAAACAGGAGTTCTGCCTAAATGGAATTACAAATTGCTTAGAAGACTTTACAAAACTCCACCAGGTAAAAAGGGGTAAGAGATAATGCGGTGGGACAGCAAAAGATGAGAGTTTATGACTTTGTAGCAGAGAACACATTTGAATACTTATCTTCAGTACATATATGTTTGATTCCGTTTTGTAAACAAACGCAATAAAATCCAAAGTACATTATTAACGATCTCTGTCTTCGTAACGTTGTTTAAAAGTAAATTCGGAAATATTTTAATTTAGTATTACATTTTTTGCAGAGCTCTTCTGGAGATTTGATGATAAGAAACATTCAACTCCAGCACAGCGGAGACTATGAGTGTGTGGTGCAGACTGCAGTAGACAAGGTCTCATCAGCTGCTCGGCTTATTGTAAGAGGTACATTTTAAGGTGGTATCAAATTTCCAATTACAAATGGGGGAGTGGTGGGCGGGATATTACACTGCTAATTGTTGGGATCTGGGACATTTTGGTAATGCAAATGGATCATATAATTCAAGAGATATGTATTTCATTGACCTTGTCTGAAATGAATATATGGCATGTAGTTCACAAAACCAACATATTGTTGGCCTGTGAACCCATCATAAGTGAGACACTCATGAAACTGTGATTTTTTAATGACTCAAAGGCAAGGGGCATTGGTAGCCTACGTCAAAGACGGAGAGGAAATTTAGGTATAATTATGATTGTGTTAGAAAGAGAAAAGATTCCTCCTTGCTAGTGTTTGGCGATCTCAGTTTAGCATTCCCTCACCATGTACTAGAATAGACAGGGGCAGTCAATGCGCATGGCCAAGTTAAAATAAAAACTACAGAGCTTATTACATGCATAGTAAGTTACATAATAATACACATAGCACATTTGATAATGATAATGCCATGCTCTTTTTCTTGTATCTCATTATTTTTATTGTTATTGAAAAGTGAATAATTAACATACATGCAATATATTTCTAGAAAAACAAAAAACAGACACATTAATTTACCATATAACTGTAAACCTTAACATTCGGCTTCTTAAGCATTCATATCACTCCAATATAAGAAACGTAAGAACTGAAGAGGGAACAAATGATAAGGAAGAGATATGTAGTATATAACAATCCTGTTCTAAATAATTAATTAAGGATGAGCTATCCCAAAAACATAAAATCAAACTACCAACTTTGTTGTCATCCATCCATAAGTTTGGTATCACTCCTTCCTCGCCAACCCCTATCCCCCCTGTATTATACCCAATTTAGTACACATGAACAGAAAAACCTAGCCTAGACGTCAATCTCTCATACTCATTCCCCAAAATAATGAAATCTAATATGTCATCTCATAATATGGTCCAATTGCTGATGAGTAATCATACATCACCCTCCTATGTGGGATCCCAGAGACTATTTATGAAGGCAGTAGAGTTCAAACCCTATTTTTTTCTGTTTATTTTATTAGGGATTAAACATCAGACATGTTAAAGTTTGTTTATTGTATAGTTAATAAAAACCGTAAACATTTTCATAGAACAACATCCTTCGAGCGTTAATTTAAAACAATTACAGTTTTGCGTAAAAAACTCATTATAAAACATATAAAAGATAACTTATGAGTCAGTATATACACATTTGATAAACATATAAAAGAATCTATATTATGAATATTTAGAATTAGACATTATCTACTTCAGTCTATTATTTTCTTCCTTTTGTTTGGCCGGAAAGTACATCCGTCAGGCTCTTAGTCCCGAGTCTAACAAATCTTATTGGCAGGTGTTCAATAGGTGGTGTATTTAACTCAGGTAGTCGGTGATCAGTGCCTGTTTCATCTCCTCCTCAGTACGTGTAGCCAGTAAAAATAGCTTTCATCCCCTTTTGAGCTTTATCCCATTAAAGTGCTGCTGTTTTCAGTGCTTGATCATGACCTTGCTAACAAACCATATCATTTTACAATTCATTTTTATAGCTTTCGTCCCCTATTGACATTATCTCGTTAAAGTGCTGCTGCTTTCAATACTTGATCATGAGCTTGTAAAAACTTTATCATTTTACAATCCATTTGGGAGTCAGTTAGATCCAGTCCTCTAATGATGGCAGTTGTACACAAGATTATTCCTCTGTCTAAGAAAGCTCTCTTTAAAAAAGTGACACGCTCTGGTTGCAGCTTCTTGAAGTGACAAATACGATGAATTAAGTCTTCCTTTTGGTAGCCGCAAAGTCAGCATTCTTTTGACTCAGTGTGCTTCCAATGTGGCTCATCTGCCAGGGTGGGGAATTTGCCAAATCTCAGTGCCATCAGTTGTCTTTGGATGTAGATAGAAGACGTAGACTCTAGGTAGACCGCTGGTTTACAGGTTTTGTAGTTATTAATCACTGCCCACGAATGAGAACGATGAGAAAAGGTGCCTTTATCCGTTATCAGCAAATGACATTTTGCAGCTTTGTTTAGTGCCATCTTAAATGCTGAGAAAGACATATATTTATTCCAAAGATTAGCAGAACAAGTTGCCTTAAGCTCACTGGTCAAAAATTGCTCGGCCTGCAATTTTTTTTTTGCATTTCCAATTCCAGCCATAATAATTTATTGAGGCTATTTTCCTCTGTGTTTTGCTTAATCCGATACCACATCTTTATATATGTATAAAGTCTGCTCAATGATTGGTTCATCAGTCCAAATTCTAATCGCATTTGCGCAGGCGAAGCGGTCGTGGGGATTTGAAAAATGTTTTTATAAATTGTTGTTATTAATTTATTAAGAATTTCTGAGTCCTTTCCATGCATGGCCGCACTGGCATAGGATAAGGTTGGCAGTGCTTTGGCGGAAATAATCGTCAGAAGCGACCTTAGGGATGGCCCCGCCAACTTCTTTGCCAGTGACCTAAACGCAAATATTAAGGCGTAGATATACCTTTTCATCTATGTAGCATCCCAAGTACTTATAGATGGATACTTTCTCCAATTGTTTGCCTTCCAGCCAGTTGTGTTGTGGGGCTAGTCGAGTGGTAATGAGCATTGTTTTTGTTTTTGACGAATTGAGTTCCAGCTTATTTGTAGACAGATAATCTGAGAGCTCAATTAGGAGCCTAGTCAGGCCAACTTTGATTAAGCACAAAAGGACAATGTTGTCTGCATAGGCAAGATGAGAGAGTTGCAACATGCCTAATTTCGGAGAATGCGAGTTGGGTCTATCAAGCTTTTCCAGATAGATCTGATATGAATAAGTTGAATAGATGCGGGGCCAACACACATCCCTATTTCAAGCCGATAGTAGTGTACACTTTTCTTGAGATTCTAGCACCGTCCCCAAGTTTCACTTGAACCCAGATATCTGTGTATAATATTAACAAATCCCTCAAAATTCTATCCGATATTTCCCAGGCTTTTAGTTTTGCCCACAGTAGTTTACGGTCCACACTGTCAAAAGCAGCTTTTAAGTCTATGAAACACAGATGCAAGTCCTGTTTCTCACTGTTACATTTGTCTGCTATCATAGTGATTGAAAATATATTCGAGATAGTTCCAATCCCCTTTCTAACAGCTGTTTGATTGATTGGGATCAGATTACGTTCCCCAAACCAGTTGACCAGATCTTCAAGGAATAATGAGGCAAAATATTTAGCTTCTAGACCCTGTAGGGCAATTAGCCTGTAATTTGAAGCGTTAGTTCTTTCTCCTCCTTTATAAATGGGGGTTATAATCGACCCTTGCCAGCTGTCGGGTACTTGATTATTAATCTCTACATCAGCGTATATCTTCTCTAAGTGTGTACTCCAGTATTCAAAGGCATGTTTATAGATGGCTTGCGGAATGCCGTTCGGGCCCGGAGCCCCATCACTTTTGCCTTTATTTATTATATGTGCTATATCCTCTGTTGTATATTCAAAGTGGTTTATTACTGGGACTAAGTCTTGCGTAAATGATTGAATGGAACCCATTGGTGGTCGCCTACATCCATTAATTTTAATTTATTTGAAGTTACTGCTGTCGATTGTTTCTGTTTGAATTCCTGTGAAAGTAAGTTGACCCATTCCTGCTCCTGAACATTTGAAATTAGGATGTTTCGGTGCCTAATCATGTGCCGAAATTTGTTCGAGTTTGGGTGCCTTGTGCTGTAAGTTAGTTTGGTCCAAAATCTCTCAGTTTTCCCTTTTTTGAATTCCCATATCTTCCTTTTGTATTGTTTTCTTAATAGTCAAAATTTCTCCCATGCTGTTCCTTCTGTGTTTTTTGATTGTAGGTTCCTTTGTGTCCTTTTTAGGTCCCTTTTTAAATCTTGCACCTCTTTTGGTAGATCTTTAGTTGGGTCATATCTTTTATCCTTCACATTGGGTGCTTTCATTTTCATCTTTAGTTTGCCTAGGAAAAGAGACCAGGCTTGAATCTTATTCATAGGATCGTTTGCCAATTCAGCCAGGATATCTTTTATTATTGAGAACCAATCATTTTTTTTTTGTTAGTCCATTTAATACGTTTTAAGTTGGTTGTATTGATTTGGCCCTCTGGTATATTGGTGGACTGAAATCTTTCCACGTTAAAATTTAATTTAATGTGTTGAAACACGTGGTCACTCAAGGTGGTGTACTCTATATTAAAACAGACCAGCAATGGCATTAATGAAAGAGTTATAATTGTAAAATCAAGTATCGTTTGTGCCCTGGGGCCATAGTGTGTGTTTTTTTGGCGGGCGGTCTTCATCCGTCCTTCCCACTGAGCACTTGCATACCTTGGTATTCGAGATCTGTTACTAATTGCTCGCCAAGTTGATCCTTACGAGCCTTCGTTCTAGCTTCAGATTGCTGTTGAACACACCAATATGTGTTATCTGCTGTCAGGATTTCGTCTTCATCCGGCATGAATATCAAATTAGAATTGGGAAACCCTCCTCGAGTAGTCGCCTAGCCCCAGCTATATTCCAGGATAACATATGTATAACACCAGATTCAAAGTGACCCTCCCTATCTTTCTTTTGTCAATTACTCCTCTTATTGCTAAGTAAGCTGGGAAGCCAATTCCATTGATCTAAGTTTGAATCGATTTCCCCGTGAGAATCTTTATCTGATCTTTCTAGGGTCTGGGCTGTATTACTTCTACCTTTTGCATTTTGTAAAATTGAATAGACCTGTGTGTGTGTGCTGCCGTCTGTTCTAATTTCCTATGTATTTGGTGTGTTTGAAGTTCTTTCAAAGGAAATGGATAACAGGGAGTAGTGGGTGCTGATATTCGTATACCCCAGGCTAGAAATTGATCCGAACTATTTATTATTAGGTGCGCTAGCTCTGGCGTTTTCCATGTGGTTAACATTTGTTCTTTAGTTATTTTGTTGTTCCCTGATAGAAATTGGACAGCTACTAGATCTGACGATTGTATATTCTTGAGTTCCAGAGTTTCAGCCATAAGTTTCAAAATATTGCTTTCATTCAAAATGTCATGCCTGCCCTGCATTTCATATTCTAGCGTCCAAATCATCTGTTGATATATCTCATTGTGATGTATTGTTCCCCTTTTTATATCCTTAACTTCATGATTCGTCAAATGAGATTTACCCTGATTTGGGATACAGACACTTAATTGACCTTGTAACAAGCTGTGTTGCTTTGCTACATTGAGTCGTGGTATTGAACTTTGAAGGGCTTCTGAGGGGCATTGGTCGCTCGCTTCTTTTAATGGCTGTAGAGGTGAAGAAGTCATTTCCACTTTCTTTACTTTTGTGTTAGTTTCCAAGGGGATAATTATTCGATTAATTTCATTATCTACTTCCGTATTTACTGCGGATTCCAGTGTTGATTTTTGGACATTCAGCTGGGTTTGAAGTTTTGATATCGCGTTTAACTTAGGTGTTTTAAGTGTCCCTCTGTGTGGTTTCTACCTATGCCTATTTCCCTTTCTTGTGACTGCAATCTCATGTGTTTTTTTCTCGATTTCCTATACTAAATGAGGATTTACCCAAGCGGCTCCACCTTCTGGGAATCTTTCGTTGGTTGTGAGGAACAAGCCTCTTTTTCCATTGTGGTTCGACCCTTGAAGTCTTTTTTTGGAGCCTGAGTCGTGTCAATGTACGTATCTCCTGTCCCTTCAGTAGAAGAAGCGGAGTTATGTAAAGATCTGTCCAGTCTAGTTTCAGAGAGATGTTCTTCATGAGATCCACCTGCTTTGGATTTAGAGAAAATAGAGTATACTCTAATGCCTCGCTGAGGCTCAGGGGAAGGTATTTTGTTTCTTGCTTTTCTTTCCTTCTTTCTTTGTCTTCTCAATTGCGTCTGCTTCATTTCTTGTTGCCCAATTGTAACATTATGTGCTATTGCGTGATTAGTTATTATGCATTCCGCGTTCCCGGCTAAGAAGGTTTGAGATTCATTCTTTTGTTCTTGTGTAGAATTTGTAACTATTTGTGGTTGAATCTGATTTGTAGATACCTCCGATTGATTTATGTAAGCTGTCTCTGACTTAAGAGCTGGGGTGATCAAGCGTTTGTTCAGATTGAGTATCTGTTCTTTCATTGTAGGTAGTGAGCTTAATTTATCTAAGATTGGCCCACATGTGCAGGCTGGTTCCTGTAGGGGATAAGTTGATTGTACTCTTTTCATTAATTTGTCTGATTGCATTATCAAAGTTGTAGCTGATGTTTGCAACGCTTGCAGTAGCGAAGTAATGAATTCTGTTTGCCCAGTAGTATTGGTATTGTTGATGTATACCACTTTTTTGGGAGTTCTGCCAAATCTCTCTATTTGTTTAGGTGATGGATTGACTCTAACGTCTGTTAACCTGTGTTGTCTGCCCCCATGCTAAGTACTAAATAGATTATTCTCCACTTCTTCACTTCCTTGGCCCTCCTCCCTTGTCTCCTGTGTGTCTACTGTGGATTTATTCACCCGAGACTCATCCACGTTACCAAGGGATAGACATGAATTTAGCCATAGGTGTGCGAGATCTTCAGTGCTTGATTGCAAGCTTTGTGAGCTAATTGTTTGATCGTGTTCAATAGCTTGAGAAGCGGGTCTCTTTGAGGTATTAAGATCTTGAGTCTTTTGAGTGTTTTGCATTGTAACCAGACCTTCTGGAGTACTTTCTCCCTTGGTTATACTGGGGGCGAGTAATAGCTCTTGATGCTGTAATTTACTATTAGTATCTTTTGGGGCCACATGTACTGTCGCTGTTGTTTTAATGGTATTTTGTATTAGCGTTCCCCTAGCTAGATTACAATTGTCTTGTCCTTCTAATTGTTCACTCCTTGTGAGTGGGTTATGCTTCTCAATAGAGTTTGGGTTTGATTTTGGTTTCACCTGAGTAATTGTTTGAAGTTCATATTCCCCCTTTCGGTCTGTCCTCAGTGGGTTTTTTAAGGGTGCCAGCGGAGTCATCAGACCCAATATTTCTCCGGGTATTGCTCAGAGAGATGACCCGGGATCCTTTGGAAATTGAAATCTGGAGTTTTGTGTTATTTTTTTGTTTGACTTGGCTTTTTCAAACAAGGAGGCTATTGGCGAGATTAACGGGCTCTTTAGAATGTAGCTTGTCTCGTTTACATTTGTTGTTTTCTTGACTTTTTTCCTTTTTAGAGAGTCCCTTAAGGGCGACGGCCTTCTCTCCCGGTGTCTTCCTCACCTTGCCTGAACGCATGGTTGATTTTTGGGGTGCTAATACCTCCTCAACCACACCTGGCGGAGTTGGGGCACGGGAAGGATGAGTGGAGCTGGAGGAAAGTCACCCCTCTGCGACTGCCTCCCTACCGGAGGATGTGAATGGACGTACGTAAAGTCAACAGGACTCTCCCTGGTACTAGCGCAGACTCTTCTCTGCAGCGGACCGCACCTCAGGCCTTGCTGCCAACTTTCGCTCTACCTCTCCCTCTGCCTCACTGCCAAGCTTCCTGTTCTGGGCTTCGGGTCCGCTCTTGACCCGTACCTGTGTTGAGGCCGCTTAGCAGAAGAAACGTTGTATATTGATAGCCGTCCACCTAGAGGTGATTTGTTGGGAGCACCGGAATCTTTGTCGAACACTGACCGCCCCCCCCCAATTATTTCCAAGGTTTTTGTCTTGAGGATTCAAGGAAATACAGCTTGGGCGCTGGTGCAGGGGACCATGGGTTTCACTGCACTTATACTTGCAGGTGGATGTAAGAGCACTGCTGTTTCTTATCCTCGCTGCGCCGAGCCGCCGGCGACCCTCGAGCCCCCGTCCCACTGCACAGTTTCTCAGCCCTCCAAGCCCTCTGAGAACCGCACCGGACCAGGACCAGAACCAAAAACAAAAACAGGGGGCAGGGGGACTGAGAGGGGGAAACAAATAGCCGAGCTCACTGTCGGCGGTCTTGTGCTTACCCTGCTCAGTTCACTGAACCCGGGATGCCTCCCAATGCCTCCCATATGCGGTGTATTTCGGACCGTAAGGGGCCATTACCGGGAGCCTCAGGATCCTTGGTGCTGTTTTCTCTCGCTGCTTCTTAATGCCGCACTGAAGGCGGACTCGTAATTTCCTTCCTACTCCTGCTGCTTCGTAATGCCGCACTGAAGGCGGACTCGTAATTTCCTTCCTTCTCCGGTCGCCAATTCAGCTGCAGCTGCTGCTGCGGTTCGCAGGCCCCCCGAGGATACGAGGCCGATGGCGGCGGAGCCTTGGGTCCTTGGCACTCGCTTTCTCTTGCGGCAGCACAACACAGCGGCAGCACGACTACAGCTGCTTGACTCAGACATGCAATTGACAATATCAGCATTTCGGAAAAGTTTAAGATTACTACATGCGCTATATTTTATTTAACATTGAATTTTTATAAATCATGCATCTAAATCGCAACCTGTTGCAATCTTGGGAAACATTGTGGGAGTGACAACATTTAACACAGAGAACTTTGATATGCATAGCAAAGGGGAGGCAAAAACGGGAGGGGGAAAACAGGTATGAGGGATTCAATCAATGCGAATGGTAATGCTGTTGTGTAGGATATCAATGCAGAGTCTATATGTGCCAGAAACTGATGGGGAGCCCTGCAAATATGACATTACAAAGCAGTGAGGCCTATCATCCGGGACGGAAGAAAGAGGACCAGGGCTAGGAGGATTGGCGCTACTTCGGTGGCTGGGTGGAGGGGATAGCATCGGAGAGTTGGATTGCATGGTAAGCAGGTATACCCAGAAAGGATGGCAAATATCATTTGGACATGATGTGGGAGGTTGAAGTGTGGAATATATCTCACTTTGCATGTTGCAATGTGTCATACTCAGGAGACGTGCCACCTTAGTGGGATGGATCTGGCTGCCCCAGTGCAATGCAGTGCATTGCAATTTCCCTTTTGGCTAACATTAGGCAATAGCTATGAATCTGCGGTAGCATACCGAGATGTTGGAGACATTACCCAGTAGGGTCAGCATGGAGGATGCCATGAGTGATAGCGCTTGCAACACTGAGGTCCGAAATGTGGTGACCACGGGGCAGGTCCAAGTCATGTGTGCGAAGTCTGCTTCAGGTGAGTGTCATTTGGGGCATTGTGAGGATCTGGAGGCATCCTACTTGGCATCCCGAGAGGGGTGATGTAGGATCTATGAAGGAACCGGAAATGGAGGAGCTTGTGGCAATGGTTAGGAGACACAAGTTTTATTTGTGCACAGCTGTGTGCCCAGTCCTTGTCCGAGATTGGGTGTCCCAAGTCTTCTCCCAGCGGCAGCGAGCCCCCCCATCATGAACATGTTTTAAAGCTATGCATATGTGGTGCAGTTTTGTGATCAGGTGGGAGCCGTCTGAGTCTGCTATTAGTAGTGTGGGAGGGAGAAATTCCATGGATGATAAAGGGTAGGAGGTCATTACCGTACGCAAAGTACTGTGCAGCCTAGTAAGGATAAATCTGTCCATGTATGATAGTTCTGTGTCATGAGTAATGTCAAGATGCGCCCCAATAGGCCATCTGAGAAGAGGTCCCCAAAAGTGTGGAGGTGTAGTGTCTGCAAGGTGAATTGCACCAGCCTCTCGGATGCTATTGGGACCCAAGGATTTCGAGACTAGGGTTGTCTAGGGGAGTAAAGAGAATCAAAGTCCAGCAATCTGCTGAGTTTACACCAGACCCAGCACATCGCGGATAGTGTCTGGACATCAGTTGGGTCCAGTCGAATGCCTCGCTGCAATAGCACGCTGAGGGGTGTGGGGTCTGCTAGATCCCGCTCAGGTTTATTATACAGGAGGCAGGCATCAGGGTGGAACCAGTGGTAGGCAAACTGACCCTGCGCTACCAAATAGGACAGGCACAAATAGGGGACAGTGAACCCACCACATTTGTAGGCTAGCGTGAGTGTGTACCAGACTAGTGTGGGGTCTGCTAGATCCCGCTCAGGTTTATTATACAGGAGGCAGGCATCAGGGTGGAACCAGTGGTAGGCAAACTGACCCTGCGCTACCAAATAGGACAGGCACAAATAGGGGACAGTGAACCCACCACATTTGTAGGCTAGCGTGAGTGTGTACCAGACTATATGCTGCAGGCGGCCTGCACATACGAGTTGCAGCAGTAGACCATGGAGCTGGAGGAAGAATGCTTTTGTCAAAGGGATGGGAATAGTCACAAATAGATTTAGAAAGCACGGGAGGACATTCATCTTGATGAAGGCCCTGCGTTTAGCCATGGAGAGCTGGACGTGAATACACGGCCAACTGAGTAGTGACCTTGTCCTTGGCGGGCCATAGTTGAGGTGGATAATCTGGTCTTTATTTCTGTGGAGCGTAATCCCAAAGTTTTTAGTGGGATCCACAGTCCCAATGATTGGAATGCCCACTTGTTGGGGGTTTTATGGAGTTTGCCAAGGAAACAAGTTCAGATTTCTCCCAGTTTATATGTAGGTCGGACAAATCTCCGGACAGGGCGATTTCCTCCACTATAGGATTTAGATTTCCAGAGGGGTGTCCGATGAACAGCAAAATATTGTCTCCGTACATGGACATTAAAAGATGGCCGGCTGGAACTACAAGCCATGAAACAAGTGTTTTTCCTGAAGATGTTGGATCAGGGGGACCATGGCTATGTTGAATAATAATGGTGATAGCGGGCACCCCACCAGGTGTCCCTTGAAATGGGTAAAGGATCTGAGAGAGAGCTGTTTACCCACAGATGGTCCGTGGGTGAGGAATACAAGAGTGAGACTAACCGATTAAAGCCGTTGGGTATACCGAGCTTACAGAGTGTTGCTTCAAGGAAGAGCCACTCGAGCAAATCAAATGCCTTCTCTGCGTCCTGAAGGGCAACCCGCCACAGGCATCGTGGGAGACACCCTGGGCCCGATTACGATGCTGTCAGAAAAGGCTCTGACCATTGGTCAGAGTCTTTCTGACAGTATCATAATGTGCTGGTCAGATTCCTTTCCGCCCGCCTCATTACAATAGAGGCTGTCAGAAAGAAATCCGACCGGTCATTCAGACTGGCTTCTGACAGGTTCAGAGAGCCGGTCAGCCAGTCGGAATGCTGTCAGTGATCCCAAGGATGGCTCTTTCCGCCCAAAGTGCTGGCCTTTCTGACACAGAAAGGCTGTCGGAACTCAACTTTGGGGGCCCCCAGTAGGGCTCCCATGGATGCACCCTATTTTATAATGGGAGCATGTATTCCTGCCAGAATGCATGCTCCCGTTTTAAAGTAGGAGTATGTGACCGAACAGTCACATTCTAATTAGCAAACCACCCAACATCGTAATGAGGCCCTCTGTTCAGAACAGAAAATACTGTCCGCAGTGTAAGCACGTTGATCTATTTGTATGAAACCTGTCTGGATCAGCGAGGGGATTGATCTAAGAGGAGCAACATCCTGTTCACCATTGCCTTGGCTAATATCTTATTGTCAAAGTTAAGGAGTGATAGGGGTCTATAGAAGCACATCTGGTAGGATCCTTTCCAGGCTTTAGTAACTGTATGATTGTGGCCTCGTGCATTGTCGTGGGGAGTAAACCATTATCTAAGGATTCCGAGTATTCTTCCAGTAAGTGAGGTATCAGCATCTGTTTAAATGCTTTGTAGAAGGTGCCAGATAAGCCATCTTGGCCCGGGGCCTTCGCGCCATTGAGCGAGTCTATTGCCTGGGTAAGTTCTTCAGCCGAGAAGGATTCACTAAGAAATTGGGCCTGTGCGGTGGTGAGCCAGACCATTGCCACCTCTTCAAGTTAGGCCAGGCGGGCAGCTGAGTCGGGGGCAGCCTGGTGGTATATAGGGAATTTCAATGCGAGTCTAGCTCACGTATTATGTCGGCATTATCTGATTCATTGGTGCCATCTTCCGAGCAAAGGGTGGGGATGTGTTATGCTCCCCGAACCAATGTCCTCCCAGGGTGCTTCCCCTCCCCATATTTGTACGCTGCATCATATTTACCTAGCAACGTGACTTCCCTGTCAACCAGTTCATTGAACTCTGTAAGGTGAGTTGCTCGTTTATTCAGTGTGGTTGAAGAGGGGTTTGGGTCGTCGGCCCCGTCAATAGTCACTAATTCTTTCTCTAACCGGGCCAGGCTACCGCACAGTGCCCTTAACATGCCTGACTGCTTGGATATGCAAATACCACAGATGTATGCCTTGAAGGTGTCCCATAAAATGGCGTACTGAGTAACAGATCCCAAGATGTGTTTGAAGTATTCAAGTGTAGCGTTGTGGAGTTCTGAAGGGAATACCTCATCGAGCAACACCATCGCGGGAAGCCAACATCTATGCTCCCACCCCTAGGCATAAGGGATCGTGACCTGTAAGAGCACTGGGGCATGATCCGAAAGAGTGCGCAGCAGCGTCCCCATGTTCTGAAGCCACTGACAGAAGGTTGCAGAGAAAAACCAATAGTCAATGCGTGTTCAGATCGAGTGTGGAGGAGAGTGGATTAGCGTGTGCGCCAAGCATCTCGAAGAGCCATTGAGTCCTATAGGTCTCGGAAATTATGTAGAGATTGAGGTTTATCGCCCGGGCTGGTGCCCGATGTGTCCTGATTGGGATACAGCCTTAGATTCAGGTCTCCACCCAGAAATAAGACATTGATTAAAATCAATTCAGGAGGGAAGAGACCATGCTAAAAAAGGATGGGTCATCAGTGTTTGGGGCATATATATTTAGATACAAAGTTTCCCTGCCTTGCATTGTTCCCGCCACAAGCAAAAACCGGCCCTGGTTGTCCGCAATGGTAGTGTGGTGAGTAAATGGGAAACTGTGATGTATAAGTATAGAAACCCCCTGTAGTATGTGCTGTACCCAGCAAAGTATCTATGATACCCCCAGAAAGAAGCAATCAGGGAGCAGGCCCGTGGGTGGAGGTGGTTTTCCTTGAGGGAAGCAATCTTAATGTGCGTGTGCAGATAGTATAGTAATAACCAAAATTTTGGTGGGTTGTTAAGTCCCTGGACATTCCAGGTCAGTAGCCGTGTATCAACTGCCAGTCTAGGGGATCCCTGGCAAATTCCCATTACCCATGATCCAGAAACCAAAACCCAAGAAGGTGAGAGACGGAATCATCCGTGGAAGGCGGCAACACCTCGGGGCCCAACGCCCATACTGTATGGATTATATTAATCAGCTGAGTTTGTCGAAGGCAGTGGAAGTATAACATTACTAATAAACGGTGAAACATAAATAACAGGAATAACCCCAATATATCGGATCATAGTTATTCACAGTGATAGAAATTGCTGAACAGTGTTGAAAGGACAATAGCTAATTAGGAGTAAAAAGTTCCGCGCTGGCTGTCAGTGGTCCGTCTGATGATGGGTGGTCCGGGGTAGAGCGGTGATTGCGGGAACCACTGTCCTTCAGGTGTTTGCAGAAGGCAAGAACATCTGCAGGTGTGTAGAAAAACTTGGACTTGCCTCTACCATCATAGGAAGTCTTGCCGGGTCAGCATGCCATATTTGAGGACCAGTTTCTGAGCTGCGCCCCTTGCTTCAATGAATTTTAGTCTTGCCTCCTGTACCGCGATCATGAAGTTGGGATAAATGGAGAGCGTGGTGCCCTGGTATTGCAGTGGAGAGTTCTTGCTTGCCAGTCAAAGGATAGTGTCACAGTCCCTATAGTTTAAAATGCGGGCCACTATGGGACTCCTTGGGGCCCCCGATGGTGGGCAAGGACCCAAGGATCATTGGGCCCTCTTGACTATGAAGGCTGTGGGAAAATGCTGGGCCCCAAGCAAATCAGAAAGAATAGTTTCCACGAACAGTTCATGGCATCCCATATTGGTTGATTCCACTAGGCCAAGGATTTGTACATTGTTTCTCCGGGGCCTTGCCTATAGATCTTCATTTTTAATGGCCACTGACTTCAGGAGATGTTCTGTTTTCCAAATCAGCGGGCCTTCGCAGCGGTCTGGTCCTCGTGGATTGGCACCTGCTCCTCCACCGCTTCCAGGCGAGACCTATTTCTATCCAGTCATTCCCCCATGTGGATTAACCGGGCAGCTAGAGTGTCAAATCTTGCATCAATGGCAACCCTGATCTAAGCTAGGCCATAATGGCTGCTGTACCTTCAAGGGGGGAAGGGGGTTATCCATCCCCTGGTTGCCATCCACATCAAGTGCATGTCCTGAGCGGTCGGCTGCGCCAGGCCTGTCGAAGGTATGTCATCTCTGCTTGGGGTCCTCATGGCCCTCCCACGATCCATGGCCCCGTAGAGGTGCAACAGGGATGGCAGAGCAGCAATTGAGGAGGGGACAACATGCGGTGTCCAAGTGGAGGTGTGGAAAATGTTCAAGTGGGTGCCCCACGAGCAGTTGGGCAGGGATGGCAGGCCCCCAGACGCAGCCCAGTTCACGATCAGCAGTGGGGGTTGTAGCTCTCAGAATACAGCAAAGGACCCCCTAGAGTGTAATCAGGTGGGTAGGGGGCTCCGTCCGGAGTTGTACGCCCAAGAAGACCACAAAAAGAAAAGAAATGGGGGTTAACGTGCCCCCACTACTCACCCACCAACACATTGGAAGAGACGCTGCCTGGATAGAGGGGGGAGGGGCCGTGTTGCCCCAAGCCTCAACTGTAATCATCAAGCAGGCTCCTGCCCAGCCCATGGTAGATGCACGGTGACGGTCATTCAGTGGCCCTATGTGCACTGTGTGCCCTGATCCGAGTTAGGTATGTCCAGAAGGCTGTGATCTGGAGATGCAGACCAAGTCCTACTTGCACTGTGAGCCTGGTGGAGAAATTGAATTTGCACATGGGTTGCAGGCCCGCAAATGCTGCACCAGTAGTAGTGGGGAAAGCCAAGCTGCCTCTGAGGTGGGCTAGCCCGCCTCCATGACCATGACCATGGCAACTCGGTCCTTGCCAGCAGTGTCCTGTGGGCTGAGTCGCCGTGCTAGGCACCCCCACCCCAGTGATGCAGAGCCTTGCAGGGATTGGGTCTTGGCCATGGGTGGAGAGCTTCATGGGCACTGCAGCAGTGGTGGGGGGCAGCCAGGTTAGACCCTCACCGTCTATATTCTTACCGGTCTGCACCAGTACCATCTCTGCTTTTCATCTGCTAACAGCGCTCTGGGAAGAGGGAGGGAGGGCCCAGCTTGACACCACATCCCCAGCCTCAGACTCACCTGTGGCCCCTGTCATCGCGGGGTCTCCGAAGCGGGCTGGTCCTCCTCCCTATCCAGTGTTCTCGAGCAGGCAGGAGCGGCTGCCACAATGCCTCAGGGACCCAGGCGGTACATGAAAGGTTTCTACCTTGATGATGCAGAGCTGTGTAGAAATGGGGTTTTGATAACGTACACTACCTTTGCATTTAGGGCGGCAGTCTCCGGAGCTCCAGTGCCGTGCGATAATGTTGGTCGACTGCCAGGTCATGCCACAGAGTTCCAAACCTTAAAAGTGCTGTTCCACCCTTTTGTGAATCTCCCTTTCCTCCCTGTCATTTTGGGGAAGTTTTTCTCCAAAACTCCCAGTCCTTCAGTAGTCAATCCCTGTTAAAAAAATTGGGTCTCTAGGTGGCAGAGGTTTACATCCTATCCAAGTAGGGACCACAATCCTGGTCAGGGTAAGTCAGATACACAACCTAAATTAATCTGTGCTAACACTCTGGTAGCTTGGCACAGAGCAGTCAGGCTTAACTTAAGAGGCATTGTGCAAAGTAATTAGACAACATTTTAATTACAGTAACATAGGGAAAACGTAACAAAAAGACTCCACAACAAATCAGAAAAATAGGGAATATACATTTATGTGAGTAAAACAAGGCCAAAACGACAAAAATCCAATAAGTAGACATATGAATTTGAAAACAAAAAAATTCAAGATGGTGCTTATAAGCAAATAGCGTTTAGGGATTACTTAAGATTGTGCTGGACCAGGGTAAATCTAAAGGACAAGTGACCTTGATGGAAGGCGGCCGGGATACAGGAGCCACGCCAGGCCTGCTGAAAAAGTACCTTGGATGGAGCTTCAATGAGTCAGTTCCAATTCAGGCAGTTGTGCCAATGCCCCATCATCGAGCCTAACATTCGGATCCCGCGGAATCATCGAATCCTTTACGCTGCATCGTCATTGAACCTCGCCGTCAGGCCCCGTGTTGTCGTCAAACCCTTCATGATGAAGGCAATACGTCGAAGTCAAACATCGCAGTTGGGATCTGTGCCATCGTCGAGCAACACTAGGAGGTCCTCAAAAGGGCTCTGTGTCGTAGGGCACTGCGTCATTTCCAATTTGTACAAAGTCTGCACTGAATCAATTTTTGTGGAAAAACAGCTGCAGGGCCACTTTCAAGGCACAGGACTGGATTGATCCATCTTGGTAGGCCAGGACTCACAGTTTGCAGAGTTCAGCAGTTGAATCAGAGTTGAAGGAAGTCCTTGATCGCATAGATTAAATAAACAATGATGGGCAGGAACATGTACTAAAGCACCGACTCGTGTAGTTTATGATAAAATATGGAAACACAACCAAACTAGTTTAAATATGCCCACCTCAGAATATGGTTTGCCACCACTAAACCACAAATATTAAATTATGCACAAAAGAAATCTGAGAGGCAATATAAACATTTGAACAGGGTATATGGCATAAATGCCTAGCAATGACAATATTAAGCGAGGAGAGATCTTGAGTTTTCTTTATCCTTTATTTCAATGGTTTAAAATTTCCAAGGAACAAGTGCAGTTAAATAGAAACAGCCAACAGGTTTCACCCTTTGCGGGCTTCTTCAGGGCATCCAAGTTCTTGGAAATCTTCCAAAAAATGGATAGGTTCAGTTATTGTGGAAATTATAGACGCAAGAGGAGGTACTCACTGTGTATTGAGACAAAGAAGACTGTCCTTATAAAGAAGAAGTCCAGTTATGGTCAGAGTTCAAGACGTATTTGTGTGATTGAACATTGCAAAAAAGAGCACGTTTGTGTAAGCATGCTATTTTAAGATTGAAATTGTCCCAGCTGTTAGTACAGCCTGGACAGCAAAGATGAGTATGACGCCATCCTTCTCATTTTATTGGTTACCCATCAAGTCTTCGAGTGTTCGATCTATGGCATCCAAAAGTGCAAAGTAAAGTAATAGACCTATCCATTTTTGGGAAGATTTCCAAGAACTTGGATACCCGAGAGGGGGTAATCGGGAAAGGTCTCTAAGACAATTGGAAACCAAGATCATCCTAGAACTCGATAGCAAACATCCCAGAGGGCTTAACAACACTGAAGACCTCCACAACCTTTTATAGAGTCTTCCCAGAGTTCAATATGGCTTTGAATAATAATATTTGTTTCCCCAGCTGCAACCCCCTCCTCCCCCCATTTTCTGTGTTTTGAAAAAATTAATCTTTATCTACACTTGTTTTATGCACAAATTACCCGCACTATTGCACATAAATGTTTACACTATATACATGGCACTTTTTGCACTTTCAGGCATAGCAATCGAATAATGAATGCAGGCCATCTAATTGTTTACACTTTGTGAATTTTTGCACATATTTATAGAGGTATTGGCATGTTTACATATGCATATAGAGGTACATATATTTATGCATTTATTCAGATATGAACCAACAGCCATTGCGTGATCAATTTTATTATTCATTGTGAATTTTAATATTTAATATCTATGAAGACCACTTTTTTCATATTTATTGTATTTATTCTATGAGTATTTACATGCAAATTTGCTAAAGGACAATATATGAACTTATTTATATATTTATATATATTTAATTGTGTCCGTATTTATATCATGAAATAATTTCCTATGACAATGATGTGAATCCGCAATTCATTTTATATATGTTGTTGAATTTATGCAGACAGAAACAGCAATATGTAGGCATATGTATCTTTGTAATTTCATGCTTTACCCACAAACCGATCCGGTTTGTTTACAAACGGCAATACATCTGTGGAAAACAAAGTAAGTGCAATCACCATTTAAGTATGTTTTTTGTTTACCACTTATCACGTGACACGGGAGCACCACTAAGAAAAACACACAAGACATAACATAGATATAAAAACAGCAGCGGACTGCGTTTCCGCAAGTGATCAAGGATACTGTGTTATCCAAAACGCGTCTGACAAGCTGAACCCAAATAAACACCTGCTTTTACCACGAGAATTTGGTGTCTGTATCCCTCTCTTGGTACATTTGCCGGCTGGGAAGTGTGGAGAGTCAGGAACAAGTTCTCTCTCTCGCTCTCTCTCTCTCTCTCTCTCTCTCTCTCTCTATATATATATATATATATATATATTACCTACTGGCGGTCGCCAGTAGGTAGTTATAGTTAGGACCGAGTTTCCATAGGAAATCTAAAAATTCTATTTTGAATAACTTTGGCGCCGATTGGCGAATCTTCGTGAAATTTTCAAAACTAATGGGGCGCTCCGTTCAGCTCCTACCCTGAAAGTCTCGGGGTGATTCGTCAAGCGGGGGCTGAGAAAAAGGGGGGGTCCCAAAACACGTTTTCCCCATTGATTTTTCCATATGGACTTTAGTCGCAGCTACAGCCCGAACGGCTAAACAGAATTATGTGAAATTTGGCAGAGAGGTAGCCATAAGGTCCATGAAGTGCCTTGTGCAGGTTTGGTGTAAATCTGTAAAGTATTTCCAGAGAAAATAGCATTTAAAACAATATATATATCTATACGCGCGCAGGGTGCGCGCACCGTGCGAGCACCCTAACGTGCGCGAGCGTGATTCTGATTGGTGGTTACATGTTAGTCAACGTTCGAATCGGTCGAAATCAGGAAGTGTCGGCCGCCATTTTATTTGTTTTCAGTGCGAGAGTGAAAAAGGAAGGTGGCGAACGTGAAAAGGGGGCAGGGTAGAGAGTTCCTGACCCCCTAGCCTTTGTCAGGGGGTCCCTGAAGGACCCCGAAGGCAAAAAAAATAATTATTTTTTTTAAATCGCGGGGGTGCACGCACAGTGCGCGCACCCTGAAACCCCCCCCCCCAATTTTTTTTTTTTTTTTTAAATCGCAGGGTGAAAACCAAAAAAAAAAAAAAATAATTTTTAATACGTAGTTTATTGTAAAATAAATATATAAAAAAAAATAATAATACATAAATAAATTAGCATTTAAAAAACCGTACATATTCACTGAAAAAACCATAGGTTTCACACACGTTATAGTTAGGAATTAGCATTTAAAAAACCTTGCAAATTCACTTAAAAAACCATAGGTTTCACACATGTTATAGTTAGGTGGATATTTCACTCGTAAAAAAACAATGAAATTCCCCTGTTATAGTTAGTTCAGATAACTATAACTCGCGCGACCGCCACTCTATATGTGACGTCATGTGCAGTGGATTGCGGGCGCGCGAGTTATAGTTATCTGAACTAACTATAACGGGGGAATTTCATTGGTTTTTTACGAGTGAAATATCCACCTAACTATAACATGTGTGAAACCTATGGTTTTTTAAGTGAATATATATATATATATATATATATTCACTGAAAAAACCATAGGTTTCACACACGTTATAGTTAGAAATTTGCATTTAAAAAACCTTGCAAATTCACTGAAAAAACCATAGGTTTCATACATGTTATAGTTAGCTGGTCATTTTACTCATAAAAAACCAATGAAATTCCCCCGTTATAGTTAGTTCAGCTAACTATAACTCGCGTGCCCGCAATCCACTGCTGATGACGTCACATATTACATCACTCATGACATGGTCAGTGACATCACTCATAACATCACTGATGACATCTCAAATGACATCACTGATGACATCACTGATGACATCATCCAGTGAATGTGTGTTTTTCTGAAAATTACATATGTTTTATATATATAGGGAAAGGCCTGTTGAAGAATGAGTGGGTGTACAAGTGTGTAAATGGATGATTTTCTGTGGTGCATAACATGATTCTTTAAGTAAGTCATTAAATGTATCTTACTGCAGACTAGTGACTAAACTGTGTAAATGTGTGTATGTGTCTATGTTGGTGTATAAGTGGCTGCATGGTTTTGAGAACAGCTATATGAGTCTCTATATGGTTGTCTGAGTATCTGTATGGGTTTGTGAGTGTTTGTGTGGGTAGGGTGTGTGTCACTCTATGCATAGATGTGTGAGTGGGAGATTCTATGGGTGAATGGTTTTAGGAGTGCATCTGTGATGGACTGTATGGTTGAGTGAGTGTATGTATGGGTGTGTTAGGGATTGAATGTATATCTCACTAGTACATTTGTGACTAACTACATATGTGAAAGGCAGTATATGTGCGTGTAAGAGTATATAAGTGAGTAGATATGAGAGTGTGTGATTGTGAAAGTGACTGTATGGATAAGTGTGTGCTTGTATCAATGATTCTATAAGAGTGTAAGAATGTGATACTATTTTTATGAGTAAGTGAACTTGAGTGTGGTTTACTGCATAGGTGAGAAAATGGGAGTGTGATTATTTGCATGACTGAGTTGGTGTAACAGCAGCTGTATGGATACTTGTTAGTGTGTGAGTTTCTATATAAGTGTTTAAATGTATATTATAGTTTTGTATGGAGTGACTGTAAGTATGAGTGACTGTACAGGTGAGCAAGTGGAGGTATATGAAGACCAAAGAGTTAATAAGTGGGTATGTAATGATTGGTCTTGCAGTATATATGGTTTTGAGAATGGAACTCTTACATTTTTACTCGGTGTATCAAAGGTTATATTATGGTGTGAGAAGATGTGGTAATTTTTCTCACGGATGACGTCATCAGTGATGTCATCAGTGATGTCATTTGAGATGTCATCAGTGATGTTATGAGTGATGTCACTGACCATGTCATGAGTGATGTAATATGTGACGTCATCAGCAGTGGATTGCGGGCGCGCGAGTTATAGTTAGCTGAACTAACTATAACGGGGGAATTTCATTGGTTTTTTCTGAGTAAAATGACCAGATAACATGTGTGAAACCTATGGTTTTTTCAGTGAATTTGCAAGGTTTTTTAAATGCTAATTCCTAACTATAACGTGTGTGAAACCTATGGTTTTTTCAGTGAATTTGCAAGGTTTTTTAAATGCTAATTCCTAACTATAACGTGTGTGAAACCTATGGTTTTTTCAGTGAATTTCAAAGGTTTTTTAAATGCTAATTTTAGAATTTTTAATTATATTTTTTATATATTTCTTTTTAAAAAATTTCCCTATGTATACATTTATAAATTATCTGTATCCTTTAATTTGGTGTGGCTCATTTTTTTTTACTTTGAATTTGGATAAAGTTGAACAGCATAGTTAATATCTTCTATTAAGTTATGTCCACTTTTTTTTTTTTCTAAAAATTCTTAGGGTGCGCGCTCAGAGCGCGCACCTAGTACGTTTGCGTACGTTTTTCATGTATGCAGGCGTACGTTATCTACGTATGCATACATACGTTTTAGTGCGCGCTCGCAGCGCGCACCTAGTACGCATGCGTACGTACGCATGCGTGCGTCGTACGTGCTCCACGCGGTACACTTCCGTATACGCGTAGAGTACGCGCGCTGACGCACGCGCATACGCGCGTGCTGCGTATGCGCGTTACGTACGCGCATAATACGTATGCGCATGTGCGCGTACACGTTCGCGCATGCGTAATTGCACCGTGCGCGCTCGGAGCTTGCTCAGTGCGCGCACCTCGGGTATGTGAATAATAAAACAACACTTTTAATTGGTTTTCATTACTTTCAGTTTCAGATTGTTTCAACACCACACCCAATCCCCTCATGGCAAGTCATGTGATCAAGAAACATCACTTTTCATTGGTTCAAAGTACTTTCAGTTCCAGATTCTTCCAAAATCACACCCACCCCCCTCATTGTTAGTTCTGATTCCCTTGGAGAAGGAGCTACTCTGTTTTTGTGAGACAATGGCAGAGCACCAGCCACCTTCTGAGAGTGAACAGGACACTCTTGAGAGACAGAGGCAGAGGAAGCAGAAAGACTCCTTTATATGGCAGTTTTTCACTTTTCCTGAGGGACAAAAGAAGGTGAATGCACCAAAGGTCACCTGCATACTGTGTCAGCGCACTTTGTCACGTGGGAATGCTAATAAGAAGTACTCTTTTAGTATTCACACTATGATGAGGCACGTTGAGGCAATGCATCCTGTGACTTTTCGTCAAGCTTCTGGAGCAAACCCTCCACCTGCTCAGCCGACGACATCTGCAGCAGCTCAGCCGAGCACATCTTCGGCAGCTCAGGCGAGCACTTCTTCTGCAATGGTGCCTTCACCTTCTTCCACACCTCTGGATATTCGTCCTTGTTTTGGGAGGATGAGTACACACTGCATGGATTGTGGTACTCTTATTACTTCGAGTGAGAGCAGTATTGATCTCATTCAAAGAAAATTTGAGGAGCATCTTTGCGAAAGGCCATAATTTTGTTATTTTTTTTTTTCGTTTTTCTCTTCCTCTGTCCCTACATTAACTCAAGGGCTCTTTTTAGAGCCACCTAAAATCAAAACACAAAAACTTGTTTTTTGAATCTATTGCTCTGGGGTTTTTTTGGGGTGCGCGCACCCTGCGCGCACCCAATGGGGTTTTAAAAAAAAAAAAATCATTTCTTTCACCTTTAGTAAACCTTCAGGGACTCCCTGACAAAGAGAGGGGAGTGGCAAAGTAATTACAAAAGAGATGGTGTACATTTTGCAGATGAAGGGAAGAGAGTCTTCCTATTATACTTTAAACTCTGCATCAGTACTTATGTATAGGTACCCAAAAAAGATAATAGCTCATTTTAGTGCTGCATTTGAATTGGCTGTATTTACAAGGAGAGGAAAAGACACACAGAGAGGCTTATCCTCTCCTTGTAAATATGGAAAAGCACCCTGTGCCACTAGTACGTCAAGAAAAGTGACGTAGTGGTGGCGCAGGTGGCTTGTAAATGTGCCCCAGAGATGTTAAGGAAATTAAGGGTAAAACAGACAAACCGAGAGTGACAGATACAGAGACAGAGAGCAAACAACTGAGGAGTAAGGCAGTTAAAAAGACTAAGACATATGGATACAGAGAAAGAAACATGGATGAAAAATTAGTGATGGAGGTAGTAAAGGTAGGGGAGTAGTAGAGAAGGAGTGAGGGAGTTACAAAAGAGTAGTAAAGCAGGAAGAGTGAGTGAGAAGAGAAATGAGAAAAGCAGAGTAAGGAGAGGTGAAGAAAAGGAAGCATGAAACGAAAGCAGTGACACATACAGATATGTTAAACTTACCTGACCATCAAAATAAGTAATTTAGAATTAAATGTTTTTATTTAATTGCAAAGAAAACTGAATTACGTCTTCTACATTTTCTGTCTAGTTCTGAAAAAAAGAAAAAAAGTATTAATATTCAATCAATCAATCAATCAATCAATCATGGAATTTATATCGCGCACTACTCACGCGGAAGGGTCTCAAGGCGCTTGGGGGAGGGGGTTTGCTACTGCTCGAACAGCCAGGTCTTGAGCTGTTTCCTGAAGGCGATGTGGTCCTGGGTCAGCCGGAGGTGGATGGGCAGGGAGTTCCATGTCTTAGCCGCCAGGTGGGAGAAGGATCTTCCTCCGGCGGTGGCTCTCTGGATGCGAGGGACGGCGGCGAGGGCGAGGTTCGCGGAGCGTAGCTGGCGGGTGGGCGTGTAGAAGGTCAGGTGGTCGTTGAGGTACCTTGGGCCCAGGTTGTGGAGGGATTTGTGTGCGTAGGTGAGGAGTCTGAACGTGATCCTCTTGTTGACAGGGAGCCAGTGCAGGTCTTTCAGGTGGCTCGAGATGTGGCAGCGTCGGGGGACATCCAGGATGAGTCGGGCGGAGGTGTTCTGGATACGCTGAAGTCTTTTCTGGAGCTTGGCTGTTGTCCCGGCGTAGAGGGTGTTTCCGTAGTCTAGTCTGCTGGTGACGAGGGCCTGGGTGACCGTCTTCCTGGTCTCGGTCGGGATCCAACGGAAGATCTTGCGGAGCATGCGGAGGGTGTGGAAGCAGGATGAGGAGACGGCGTTGACTTGTCTGGTCATTGATAGGGAGGAGTCCAGGATTCAATAATACACTTTATTAAACAGTATATGTTTTTTCATATTTTGCAAAGCAATTGTTTGCCCTTTTTTTGCTGTTTTCAGAATGTTTTGATTTTTACTGAAAATAGTGAAATCAATTGTATTCATCATTTAACAGCGGACAAAAAAAAAACAATCTGAAAGATTGTTTAAAAAAGCCCCAAATGTATCCTCACTAAAACATACCTTAATAGAAATGTCAAAAATACCTTTTAAGAACAATAACAATTTTCAAAAAATAACGTCTGTAAACCTTGTTGCAAACGAACATTTTCCAAAATAATATCTGTCAAAGAAGTCCACAATTGTTTGTTTTACCTTTCCTTAAGGCCAAATGGTAAGTTTAAAATCCCTTTTGAGAGAAATATCCAATTTTAATCCTTTTAAATTTTAATAATGCTTTCTTACGATGATGATATTAGTATTTAAAATTTGGGTTTCAGAAAAAATAAGTAAGAATTGGGTAAATCATAAGGCAAACGTTGCTTGAAAATCAATTGCGAATCATTACACAGTGTCCATCCTTTTTCACATTTAAGATAAACTGTGTAATGACCAGAAGTTATAGAAGGACCATCATGAAAAATTATTGCAACTGTAACAAAAGTTTTCCCAGATATGGATAATTGGTTGCCAACAAACTTCTTTAGTAAAGTTTCCAATTTTGTTCCATCAGCTCTACAACGTTTTACCATTAAAATTACATACTGTCCATATTTCTTTAAAAATAACGTTGACAACATTTCAGATTTACATTTAGAACATTCCATGTTGTGATTAGCATCTTTAACTAATTTACTAAAAGTCACTGTTTTACTTTCTGGTAATGGTAAATATATGAACCTTTCAGAATCTACATTACTACTGCTTGTGTTCATACAGTTATCACAACAATGTTCCCATGTATAAGAAACAAGAACACAACCAACTGATGGTTGACACTGCGCACTGTGCTAGGGGTAACTGGGACCCTGAACAAATAATCACCTTGTCATAAAGAATAATCAAACACAACGGTCCAAATCAAATAAGCATATATTAATTCATATGCAAAGTGAATGTATACAAAGGTAGTTAAAACAATGGTCAGACATTACTATAGTTATTTACAATCATCAACTGGATACATTACTGACAAAGCAAAAATATAATGCATGGTACATTTGATCGTTCACATGATGACTTAATGATGAGCCCAATGCATTTCGGGACTTAGATGTCCCTTCGTCAGGGGCAATCTGTGAACAAAAGGAACTTAATAATCATGGAATGAATTTTAGAAAAAAAAACTTTGATTCACATAGCATGATGCTCAATGCTAAACATCACAAATCCTGTGGGTACATAACACAACATGCCACTGTTAAATAGGTTTTACAAAAGGTATGCGTTTTGTTTAGAGAGAAAAATCGACATCACCCAATAGTGTAAGATCTCCATAGTGGTATAGGTGAGCAGAGTGGCTGTTAAAGAGGAATAGTGCCAAGGTAAGTATAGAAATATGAGAATATGTGGCGAGAAAGCCTCACCTCATGTACTAACTCGGTAAAGTTGATGAAAAAAGAGTTTGTGACTATCGGATCACAACGCGGCTACAGTGGAGGAGAGAAACAAATGTAAATAAACAACAAAGATGTTAATAAGGGTAAATGTTAAGCGGAGTAAAATGCTCCCAACTCACCAGCGGTTTTGTAAGCGGGGCCACGGAGATGGAGACTGAAAACAGAGAAAGTATGGAATCAGCGGAAATGCTGAAATCGGTACGGAAGACAACGCATAAAAGAACTGGGTGCGGTACTTACAAGTATGATCTGGGGAGAGTAGCGTGGACCGTACAGCCAAGGAGCATCCGATACCGAAGGAAGGTGCACAAATGAACGCTGCTCACTCTTGATTATATGTGCATCGGAAAAGAGGGGCGGTTACGGACTTCCGGGAAGGGATAGAGATGGAAACAGGACTCAAACTATGGTCGCCATGTTGGAAAAGAGTAACGTGGCAGAGTCACGAAAGGGGCACTACATGGTGAAAATAAGGTGTGTATACGGGGAGTACGGATAGGCAGATCAACAACGGAAAACTGAATACTTACAAAATAACATGAATGGAAAAAGGAGACTGAAAGTTAAAAATGAATGAATAAAGATTGAGAAAAACGATAAATAAAAATAATGGCATGAGAAAGCGGCTAAATAGAGAAGAGAAATAACCAAAATGGAAAAAAACTAAAAAATGTATTACTAGAGAAAGGAATGTATACTAAGGCAGAGATGGGCGTGAAAGAAAAGGGCTGTGCATCATCAGAATGATGCGTCAATATAAAAATTTGTTGGGACCTGAAATGCGGACAATGGGCAGATAAGAATCAATAGAAAGCAAAGCGCAATACATATAGCGTGAAACAAGAAAGTGCCAAAGCAGGCATCAATAGTGATGAGAAGTCAAAGAGAGTATGGTGTGAAAGTCATTAGTGGATGATAATGGAGGTGAAGTTGTGGTAAAGTTAGTTTACCCCAGGGTGATGAGGGAACACTAGAAATTCATAAACTGAATTTTGAGGGGATTGTCTATAGAAAGCATGACAGATCAAGGTGATCATTGAGACCAAATGGGGCCAAGGTATGTAATTTCTGAATCCAAAAAATTTCTTTACGTAGTAGTAGGTTAGTAGTATCAACTCCTGGTCTGACGCTGATGGTTTCAATAATTTGAAAACGGAGTTGTGAAATCGTATGTTGGGCTTCAGACCAGTGAATCGCAAGGCTTGAGGTGGTGTTTCTGTTTCTGATCCTGGATTTGTGTTCCGTGATGCGGGTCTTAATTTTACGTTCAGTTTTACCTACGTATGCCTTTCCACAGGGACATTTGATACAGTAAATGGCATGTGAAGTATTGCAGTCACTGGTGTGTTTCAACAGAATTTTGGAACCAGATGAGGGATGAGTGAGAATGTTGCCAGTTATGACGTTATTGCAGTTCACGCATGCTTGACATTTACGTGTACCATGGTACGTACTCAGCTTGTCAGAAACTGTAGTGGGTTTCAAGAGGGAACGTAAATTCCTGCCTCTAGTGTAAGCAAACATCGGTTTCTCTTGGAATAGACCTTGGAAATCTTGTTCTTGTTGAAGAAGTTCCCACCTGGAGTGGATGATGTTTTTAATTTTGGAAGAAGCAGTCGAAAAATTGCTTACAAATACCAATCTCTGGTTGGGACGACGCGTTTGTTGTTTCAGGAGTGCATCTCGCTGTTTGTTCATGACTCTCGTCATACAGGTGGTTAATACTTTTTGAGGGTAACCTCTTGCTAGAAAACGTTTGGAAGTTTCAAGTAGTTCAAATGTGCTATTAGTGGCGTCAGAACAAATTCTACGTATCCTTATGAACTGAGATAATGGTAGATTCATGATCAGGTTGCGTGGATGGAAACTTGAAAAGGTTAAAAGGCTGTTGCGATCCGTTGGTTTGTGAAATACTGTCGTACTAAACTGGTTGGAGGATGTTTTGCTCACTTGTACGTCAAGATAGTGGATCGTATCCTCACTGATGGAGTATGTAAGTTGTATGTGTGGGTTAATACTGTTGAGTTCCTCTATCATCGTGATGAAAGACAATATGGAGTCGTTCCAGATAAGAAAAATATCATCGATGTACCGATAATACAGAAGGATTTTTGTCCACCAATCAGGGTTAGAGATGATGTTATCCTGCTCGTATTGTGCCATGTAGATATTCGCATAAGCTGGCGCTCCCGAAAATCCCATCGATGTACCGTTCAATTGAGCATAGAATTGATTTTGATATTCAAAATAGCTGGTATGGAGACAAAATTTCAGAAGTTGGAGAATAAAATCTTTTTCGGTATCAATGTCCTCCATTTTGAGGAGTGCCCACTCCACCGCATCAAGACCCGCGGAATGTGGGATCGAGGTATAGAGGGCTGTCACATCGATGGTACAAAGGTATATTGTGCTTTGTGGGTCAATCATGACCTGTTGTAGAACTTGAAGGAAATGCGTCGTGTCTTTGAGGTATGTACTCCATGATTGGACAAACTTCTGTTGACGCATCATTCTGATGATGCACAGCCCTTTTCTTTCACGCCCATCTCTGCCTTAGTATACATTCCTTTCTCTAGTAATACATTTTTTAGTTTTTTTCCATTTTGGTTATTTCTCTTCTCTATTTAGCCGCTTTCTCATGCCATTATTTTTATTTATCGTTTTTCTCAATCTTTATTCATTCATTTTTAACATTCAGTCTCCTTTTTCCATTCATGTTATTTTGTAAGTATTCGGTTTTCCGTTGTTGATCTGCCTATCCGTACTCCCCGTATACACCCCTTATTTTCACCATGTAGTGCCCCTTTCGTGACTCTGCCACGTTACTCTTTTCCAACATGGCGACCATAGTTTGAGTCCTGTTTCCATCTCTATCCCTTCCCGGAAGTCCGTAACCGCCCCTCTTTTCCGATGCACATATAATCAAGAGTGAGCAGCGTTCATTTGTGCACCTTCCTTCGGTATCGGATGCTCCTTGGCTGTACGGTCCACGCTACTCTCCCCAGATCATACTTGTAAGTACCGCACCCAGTTCTTTTATGCGTTGTCTTCCGTACCAATTTCAGCATTTCCGCTGATTCCATACTTTCTCTGTTTTCAGTCTCCATCTCCGTGGCCCCGCTTACAAAACCGCTGGTGAGTTGGGAGCATTTTACTCCGCTTAACATTTACCCTTATTAACATCTTTGTTGTTTATTTACATTTGTTTCTCTCCTCCACTGTAGCCGCGTTGTGATCCGATAGTCACAAACTCTTTTTTCATCAACTTTACCGAGTTAGTACATGAGGTGAGGCTTTCTCGCCACATATTCTCATATTTCTATACTTACCTTGGCACTATTCCTCTTTAACAGCCACTCTGCTCACCTATACCACTATGGAGATCTTACACTATTGGGTGATGTTGATTTTTCTCTCTATACAAAACGCATACCTTTTGTAAACCTATTTAACAGTGGCATGTTGTGTTATGTACCCACGTGGGTTATTCACTATCGGTAACCACAGGATTTGTGATGTTTAGCATTGAGCATCATGCTATGTGAATCAAAGTTTTTGTTCTAAAATTCATTCCATGATTATTATGTTCCTTTTGTTCACAGATTACCCCTGACGAAGGGACATCTAAGTCCCGAAATGCATTGGGCTCATCATTAAGTCATCATGTGAACGATCAAATGTACCATGCATTATATTTTTGCTTTGTCAGTAATGTATCCAGTTGATGATTGTAAATAACTATAGTAATGTCTGACCATTGTTTTAACTACCTTTGTATACATTCACTTTGCATATTAATTAATATATGCTTATTTGATTTGGACCGTTGTGTTTGATTATTCTTTATGACAAGGTGATTATTTGTTCAGGGTCCCAGTTACCCCTAGCACAGTGCGCAGTGTCAACCATCAGTTGGTTGTGTTCTTGTTTCTTTACTTCAATGCCCGATAGACAGCGAGCATAACACTGCAGCACCTATATCAAAAAACTACAACTGAATTGTATAGTCAACTATCAGGAGTGCGCTGCTCCCCTATTTGTTGCCCATGTATAAGAGACACCAAACAAATTTTCTACTTCTACTCCTTCATCTTCCAGTACCATCAGGATATACATCAAGAATTCCTGTGCATCTTGCTGGACATTTTGTGTAAACTGTGTACATCCAGAACATACATCTAAAAGATTTCTAACATCACAAGCACTTTCTATTTTATTTTTATCATTACTCAGCTTCTCATAAAGGAGACTCAGCAAAGAACAGAATCTTTGCTCATGATTTAGTATTATCTGCTCTTGCAAAGTTTCAAGATAAAATACAACATTCAGCACTACATTTGCGTAGCAGTTGACACCAGAGCTATTTTCAAAATGGCAACCAACAACCTCTTCCACACTGTCCTTTTTCTTTTTGCTTGCAGTCCCATCACTGTCTTTTTGTTTTCTTTTCTGTACATCCTCATTACAGATATTCTCAAATCTCCTTTTCCGACAAACAACACGTTTTTCAAACACAGGATACTGACCTAAATGAGGAGCATAGCTTTTTCTTAATCTATTATACTCCTTTACACAGTTTGCATCAGCACTTACTTTTGAGTCATCAAAGTCTATCATGAATAAACCAGATAATTTTTTCACTCGTGACAAAGCAACATATGCCATACCTTCTTTGAACACAGTAGACCCAATGTTTACAAAAGCACTATCAACAGTTAATCCTTGAGACTTGTGAATAGTTACAGCATATGCTAGAGAAATCGGAAACTGCTTCCTACGTACATATAAGTCTTTCACTAGCAAAAAACGAACTGAACAACGACTAATCACTTTAACCTCTTCAATCTGATCAAATTTTATTTTTAAGAATTCAATTCCATCTTTTTTCTGGTACTTTACAAAACCCTCAACTTTACCCATAGCTCCATTCACTAAACCTTTTTCTACATCTAAATTAAATTGCGTCTTAAAATTACTCTACAGTTCATACACACATAAAGATTCTTTTCCAAACCAGCTGTTTTTGAAATGTTTTTCTCCAGAGAATCCAATTTAGTAGCCAATTTGCCTGTCAATATAATAGTTATTCGTTCATGTTGAATTTTATCCACAGCTTCCAGTTTTATGATCTCTTCATTTTCCAATTTCAAAAGTTCTTGATTGAATACAGAGCAGTCATGTAGTGTTGGCATTAAGCAGATTACAGTATTTTTTTCAGCAATTTTCTTGTATATTTTCTCAGGAACTATTTCTTCTGTTGTAAACAAATTACTCAGCAATCAACTCTGTAATGCTTTTCTGCCATGTTCTGTGAGTAGTCCAATTCTTATATCTTTCAGAATACTTGCATAGTCCTCATCATTGGCTTGCCTCATATTGGTAATGAGTTCCTTATACTCAAAATATGTCCAAATATTTACATTGCCTATACTTCCTAACGACTTTTTCATGTCTTCATGTGTAAGAGTATGGAATACCGGTTGTCCTTTAACTGGAGTAAGTTGCAAAAGATCCCCCAAAACTATGACGTGTTTTCCTCCAAATAACACGTCATATTCTGTCTTCAGAATTTGCTGCATTCTTAAATGCACAAAGGCAAGCATTACGTTTGATACCATGCTTACCTCATCAATAATGAGTACTTTCAATTTCTTCAATACTCTTGAAACTTCCAAGCATGCTTCTCCTGCTAGTTTGTGGTACTGTAGTTTGTTCTCATGCTCTACTGGTAACATTAGCAAACGATGTAAGGTAACTCCTTTTATGTTATACGCTGCTAACCCAGTTGGAGCAGTAACAACACAAGACAAAATGGAATCCATTTTCTTCTGTAGGTAGCTTCTAATTACATTAATTAAGAAACTTTTTCCAGTTCCAGCTTGTCCAGTCACATACATCCTGATTGGTTCAAATGATGTGCATGAGCACTCTTTCTTTTCATGTAGTAATCCGTGATCAATTTTTTTCCTGACTTCTTCATAAATTTGTTTTTGTTCTTCATTCAGTTGCTGCTCCAAATATGTTAAGTCTACTATTTCTTCCTGAGCTTGATGCATAGCTGTTTCCACTTCATTCATGGCTATGGCTGCTTCATTTTCTACGATTGGTTGTCCTAGAGGATCTTGACTGAATGTCCCAGAACTTTGACTGTCTTGAGAACTGTCTCTAGCTACTTCAGCTGCAATTGTTGCTTCTTGTTCAATTTCTTCATTTAACATTTGAACATAAGTTGTGAAAGTACTGCATTCTATGCTGTCTTTGCTAGCACTGAAGGAATCTTCATAACTCTGGAATTCTCCAAGTAGTTCGTCCTCTGAACGCCATGGTTTAAACAGCTGCAAAAGTGCCAAGTAGTAAAATTCCTTTTTGTCAGGAGTGTCACAACTCAGCTTCCGGTGATTTATCAAACTTCCTTTTGTTTGCTTCACCAAACATCCCTCCTCACCACTGACTTTATATTTTCCATTGTTGATATCTTCTGTGGCATTCCGTTTAAAAATGAAGTTCTGCAGCACTTCATAAAGACACATGTTCTCAAGGTGATGACTTCTTTGTGGGTAATATGTGTCCAACATGTTTGTTCTTAAAATGTCTGTACTTTCTGGTTCGAACTCTGCTAAATACTCAATTTCTCGAATAGATTTCAGTACCCGATTTCGCATTCCTGCAAGGCCTAAACTTACCCAAATTATTCTTCTGGATTTCGAGTACAGGCTTGCAGATGATAACCTATCTGAGCATTCGTAGGATCCAATTTCTCGATGCGATAACATCTTTAAACTGAAACTGTATAGCTTCTTACTGACAGTCTTCTCGTGAGAAATCTCTTCCCACATTTCCTTCAATTCAGTTTTCTCAGATTTAGTGATGTAAGACGTGACATACCGAGCAACAGCAATAGAATTGTCAGCCACATACTGTATATCCATGTTAGCATTCCACATGGATAAAATGACTGGGTTGTAGTCATTTATATATTTTGGGGCAGATTTATGAGCCCCTTGCGCCACTTTTGCGTCACTTTTAACATGGGAAAAGTGACGCAAAAGTGGCGCAAGGGGCTCATAAATCTGCCCCTTTGACTCTTCTTTTCTTCTTAGGTTGTAGGTATTCTTAGGCGATTTTCTTGTAATAGTATGTCGCACAGCTGACATAAAACTGTTTACTCTTCCTTTTGAAAGAACAGGTCGTGGAAATCCAAATCGACATTTTGTGTAGAATTTATCTTTACTCTTGCACTTTCGTCGACAGTATTTTCCACACCGATGACTTTGGAAACGTAAAACTTTCTCTTTTAAGTTTTTCTCTTCTGTGCTTTTAGGTATAGCACATGTTGCATATCCTTCAATGAAAGATAAAACTGCTTCATCAGCATCTGTGCCAAATTTTGGGGCATCCTTGATCCACAACAGCATATGAATATGTGGAGCACCTCTTGCTTGGTACTCTTTTCTCCAAAAGAAATCCACAACTTCTCCAAGAGGTGGATTTTTTTTATTGCAGATGAAGGACATCATAGCCTCAAATCTGTGATTGAAATATCTGCAAATATTAACCGGATCTAATGAGCACAATTCTCCTGCTGTCTTGTATTGGATGTTTTCAATGTTTGAATTTGCCTCTCGCAGAAAATCCAGTAAATCATCCCAAGCGTACTCAGCACAGCTCAGGGTAAGGAACCATGTAGGAGTTCCTAAATTCCGTAACATACACTTCAATTCTCCATGGCGTCGGTACCAATATTCATTAGTTCCACGCTGACAAGCCATCAGATTGATCAATTGAGATTCCAAATGATCATCTCGCTGTTGCACTTTGTTCATAAAATCCTTTGCAGACACATTGTGTAGATGTACTCCAGTTTTTAAAATGTGATTTAGTGCATACGATAGTGCAGACAAGTCACTTTCAAATAAAAGATGGAACAAATAAGGAATACTTTGACGAAATCTTGGATCTTCTGCATATAATCTTGTAGTCCGATACTCCGAAGCAGGAATCTGTACTGGACGTTCATCATATCGTCCACCTTCTCCTGTAGGAAACAGTTGGGGAAAACAACGAGCTTCCAAGCTCTCCTCCCATACACTCACAGGAGTTCCTTTTGCTTTCTTCATCTGAAACAGATCAATAGCGTTTCCCATAACTTCTTTAGAATGAAGAGGATGTATGCTGAAATGTTCATTAATTTCTTCTTCTTTTGACTTATCCACTTTTTCTATTTGCCCAGTTGGTATTCCTGTGTCTTCTAGTATTTCTTCTTCATCTTCATCCATATAAATGGCTTCATACCATTTATTATTTTTTTTCAAATACAAATTTGCTCTTTGTACTTTTCGTACATCCACCAGCTCCTGCCAAATTTTCTTATTCTTCGTAGGTACACCATTAACCAGAATAACTAATGGTTCAGTTTCCAAAGTATCTGCATCAATTGTTTCCATATTTTTTTTCAAATCCAATGGCAAATAGACAACTCTTCCTTTTAAACCTCTTTGTAAATGCGAAGGTGGTAATTTACCAGTTTTTGGCTCCATACGCACTATGGTCTGAAACGGATGGACAAATTGAATAAGTATAGACTCATATGTATTTAAATCCGAAAGCTCTGGAGGAATTTCAACCAATTCTAATGTATTATGTACAGCTCTTGCTGGCATTCTATTTTCTTCTAACTTGTTATAACAGTATTTAAAAATACGCTGATCTTCACCCAATTCAAAAGAATTTTCAAGAAATATATATGTTGCAAAATCTTTCTACTTATAATTATCTTCATTTTCACTTTTTTTATACAGATCAACATTCCTTGTTTGAATTTTGTAATGGCTTCTCCGGCAACATATACAAGTAATATTTGGTCTTTCATTAGAGATGATAGCAAATGTTGTCATTTCATCATCAAAATTTTTACTAACAGTAAGTTCTACATTCTCTTCTACATTTTCATCAATAACTGTGTCATTTTTTGCACTTTCTTGTTCTGGACCAAAGTAACAAAACTGAATCTCATCAGTAACCTTCACTACATCTGATACAGATCCACGGAACAGAGCATTATTCAACTCATTCAAATTTAGTGCTGGACTTTTAGCAAAATTCAATGTTCTCACAAACTTTCTCATTTCAGTAAGATGAACAGCAAGCATCCTAAAATGGTGAAAAACACTTTGACACACTTTCCTAGATAGACAAGCCAGAGAATGTCCTTGCAAACCAGTATTCTCTCTCACTCTGCATGGATCTAGTCTTTGAAGCACCTTAATTTTCTGTTTAATACTCTTTTTACTATATTCTCTTAGAAAGTCACGTAATTTATCAATAGATTCCTGACGCACAGTACAAATACTACTACAATTCCAAGTGTACACTGGGGCTTTAGGACGTCTCCCCATAACCTCATCAGCCATCACTTCTTCCTCATTTCTTGGAACCAATTTCTCCTTTTCCATTACACAACCATCCTAAACTTCATATGCTCTTCCATTGGTGTCAACTGCATGCAACAAACTATTACTTTGAAGATAACTCTCTTCATTAAAAAATGGTTCAGTACTTGAACTATGCTTCCATTCTCCTAAGAACACTTTACAAAAGTTTTTTTTTTTTACTTCTCTTTTCCTTTTGCTTTGTGACTTCATTGCATTGACTAATTTATCTAATCTACGCATCCTGTTCAAAATTAAAATGAATAGTTTTTTTTTTATTTCTAATGCCTTGGTAACAATATTTTCTATTAATTTCTTTTTCTTATAAAATTTGGGTTTTTTCTTATACTTTTTCACATCCTTTAGCAAATTTAACATCACTCTTCTCTGAAACATTTTTCGACGAATGTTTTTAAAATCTATTTTCCGTTTTAAGTTACTCTTTCTTACTTCTGAGTCTACATTAGCATTTTCTTTTTGCTGTCGACTCTGTTGTTGTTTTGTACTTGAAACACTGTTTGAATTTATGTTTCGATATTTTTTTTTTTTTGGAAGATATTTTTTAAAAATTCTTTAGTTTGCTTACCAGAAGACTTTTTCTGTTTTCCAACACACGCTTCGCCTCCTATTTTTTTTTTACCAGTCGTCTTCAAATATAATTGTTGTTTCTTTTCTTTTCTCTTTCTTGACTTTATAGGCATCTTTATATTTTTTCAGTGTTGCTCAGCAATACCTGGAAAAAACAAAAAAAAAAATACCTTTATGTAATTTTAATTCATTACAATTTTTTTTTTCAACTTTTCAAATCCTATCACATGAGCTGATCCTTTCCTACGAGTCCAAGTCTTACAAAACAAGAGAAACATGAATTAAATCTCTGACAACAATTCCTGTGTGCACACAGACTCATGGTGTGATTCTAGGCAGAAATCGATATTTGCTTGGCAATTTGAAAGCACATTTACTTCTGTTGAGGAGCAAATGATAATTACTGTGACAGCCTGACACATTTCCCTTATATTTTAGAGAGGCAAAAAAGAGCACATGTCCTAATAGCTACTTGAGACCATCAGCATGTGTTACAGGGTGAGTGATTAGAGTAGAGCAAAGGAAATGAGCCTTGGTGACGTTCATTCTGTTTGCGTTACACACTGCTATTTGAATAACAGAGCTGAGTATTATGCATGGGACTGTAGGAGAAGCTGCTGCATGTGTGCAAACAGTGTGTTTCTGGAGACTGTGCATTGTCAGTTGCAAGAGAGATCTGCATGGAGACTTTTACAAGTACATGAAGACTGCAGATATGTGTGTAAGAGTACATCTTTGCTAAGGGTTAATTAGAGTTTTGTACATGTAGGAACTACCTCACCCATTGCAGGAGTGTAAGGACAATCTATCCTGTTGATTTGAAATGTGTTACCATTAGCCTCTCATTTTTCTCATAGTGATTTCTGCTGACTGCTAACCATCACATTTGAACAAAAAAAACTGGCCCTTTCCTGAAAGTGCAAGTTTTACAGAACAACAGCAACACAAATAAAATCTCTGACAACAATTCCTCTGTCCACTCAAACTCATGCTGTGATTCTAGGCAGAAAACGATATTTCCTTTGGCAATTTGAAAGCACATTTAGTACTGTGGATGGAGCAAGTGATAGTTACTGAGACAGCCTGACACATTTCCCTTATATTTTAGAGAGGCAAAAAAGAGCACATGTCCTAACAGCTACTTGAGACCACCAGCATGTGTTACAGGGTGAGTGATTAGAGTAGAGCAAAGGAAATGAGCCTTGGTGACGTACATTCTGTTTGTGTTACACACTGCTATCTGAAACACAACACAGAGCTGAGTATTATGCATGGGAGTGTAGGAGAAGCTGCTGCATGTGTGCAAACAGTGTGTTTCTGGTGACTGTGTATTGTCAGTTGCAAGAGAGATCTGCATGGAGACTTTTACAAGTGCATGAAGACTGCAGATATGTGTGTAAGAGTACATCTTTGGTAAAGGTTAATTAGAGTTTTGTACATGTAGGAACTACCTCACCCATTGCAGGAGTGGAAGGACAATCTACCCTGTTGTTTTGAAATGTGTTACCATTTGCCTCTCATTTTTCTGATAGTGATTTCGGCTGAGTGCTAACCATCACATTTGAACAAAAGAAGCTGGCCCTTTCCTGAAAGTACAAGTTTTACAGAACAACAGCAACACAAATAAAATCTCTGACAACAATTCCTCTGTCCACACAGACTCATGCTGTGATTCTAGGCAGAAAACGATAGCTGAGTACTAACCAACACATTTGAACAAAACAAGCTGGCCCTTTCCTGAAAGTGCAAGTTTTACAGAACAACAGCAACACAAATAAAATCTCTGACAACAATTCCTCTGTCCACACAGACTCATGCTGTGATTCTAGGCAGACAACAATATTTCATTTGGCAATTTGAAAGCACATTTAGTACTGTGGATGGAGCAAGTGATAATTACTGAGACAGCCTGACACATTTCCCTTATATTTTAGAGAGGCAAAAAAGAGCACATCTCCTAATAGCTACTTGAGACCATCAGCATGTGTTACAGGGTGAGTGATTAGAGTAAAGCAAAGGAAATGAGCCTTGATGACGTTGAATGTGTTTGCGTTACACACTGCTATCTGAAATACAACACAGAGCTGAGTATTATACATGAGAGTATAGGAGAAGCTGCTGCATGTGTGCAAACAGTGTGTTTCTGGTGACTGTGTATTGTCAGTTGCAAGAGAAATCTGCATGGAGACTTTTACAAGTGCATGAAGACTGCAGATATGTGTGTAAGAGTACATCTTTGGTAAAGGTCAATTAGAGTTTTTTACATGTAGGAACTACCTCACAGATTACAAGATTGAAAGGAAAATCTACCCTGTTGATTTCTAATGTGTTAACATTTGCCTCTCATTTTTGAGATAGTGATTTCTGCTGAGTACTAACCAACACATTTGAACAAAACAAGCTGGCCCTTTCCTGAAAGTGCAAGTTTTACAGAACAACAGCATCACAAATAAAATCTCTGACAACAATTCCTCTGTCAACTCAGACTCATGCTGTGATTCTAGGCAGAAAACGATATTTCCTTTGGCAATTTGAAAGCACATTTAGTACTGTGGATGGAGCAAGTGATAGTTACTGAGACAGCCTGACACATTTCTCTTATATTTTAGAGAGGCAAAAAAGAGCACATGTCCTAACAGCTACTTGAGACCATCAGCATGTGTTACAAAAAACAAGCTGCCCCTTTCCTACAAGTACAAGGGTAATAGAGCAAGACCAACACGAATTAAATCTCTGATAACAATTCCTGTGTGCACACTGTGTCATGGTGTGATTCTAGGCAGAAAACAGTATTCCTGGGTGATAGCAGTACACCTTAACTTATAGTGAAGACATACTCCATAATATCTAACATGTTCAAGGCACTTAAATATCTTCCTTAACATAAAATGTAAAACACCACTTTTAAAGTGGTAGGAAAATGTACCATGCAATTTTCAAATGTGTTTGCATTTGCCTCTTTTTTGTGAGTAACTAATTTCTGCTGAATGCTAACATCACACTTTAAGCAAACAAACTGCCACTTTTCTACAAGTGCAAGGCTAACAGAACAACAGCAACACATATTAAATCTCTGACAACAAATCCTGTGTACAGACACACTCATGATGTGATTCTAGGCACAAAACAGTATTCCTCAGTGATACCACTACACCTTAACTTACAGTGAAACTATACTCCATAATATCTTACTAGTTCAAGACAGTTAAATTTCTCCTAAATCACAAAATTTAAAACACAACTTTAAAACAAGAATGACATTTCTATTATTTATATCAAAATACACCACATACTTCCCCTCTCAAGCTCATAACTCACCATTAAAATTAATTAGTTGAGAAAGAAATGTGGCACTCAAACAGCAGATTATCAGAGCCAGAATCTCAGAGCTGTACACCTCTCTCCTCTCTCCACAACCAGCAAATGGCAATTTTTCCCTCTCTTTTTTCCCACATATACATGTTAATGTAAAATCACAGTCCTTCCCACATTTTTTCAAATGGAATCACACATTTCTATTGGTTGCAACTTTCAACCCCTTTCCAAATCATCCCTTCCCCCAACATGACTTCTGCCTGCTACCATAGCAACAGCTCATGGAACACAGGTGTGAGCAGAGAGGTCAGAAGTTCAGCACACAATGTTTCAAATCCAAAGAGCAAGAGTGCTTGACTTTTCAAACCTAACAGCAAATCCAAAGTAATGTTCAGTGAGAACACATTTTTCTGTACCAATCCAAAACATGCTTTTAAAAATTTAAACATACAGCCTAGTTTTAACTGTAAAATGGTTTGAATCAGCCAATGAGTTCTTTTTATTAAAAAAAAGTATGTATGCCTCCATTTTTCAACTGTCTTTCTTTTCATATTGCCATTCTACTGAAAGACACCTCCTGAGTGCATAATATTCTCCTTGGAAGATGTTTACAGTGTGGATTGTAGGTCATAGCTATGTCTTCTGGAGTGAAAAGTATGCAGAAAAAATAGGTATTTTCAAAGACCTTGCTTTGCCAAATGTAGACATTAAATGGATTGGTCAGAGAGGGTTAAAGTGGCACCAATTAATGCCTTTGGTGAAAACCTTTCTACATCTCCCACAGCCTAACCTTATTATTGTGCACTGTGGTGGAAATGACCTAGGCACTTTAACTGGGGTAGGTATGGAAATGCTTATTAAGGACACCTTTCTGCAATTGATGTCACTTTTTCCACAAACTGCCTTTGTATATTCTAATATATGCCAAAGGCAAAAGTGGAACTGGTCCAACCATTATTGTCCACAGATTGACAAAGCAAGAAAGCACGTCAATAAGTCTGTTTCTGCTTTCCTCAGAGACTATGGTATGGGTTCTATATACCACAACAACTTGCGTTACAACATGCAAGACATTTATAGAGGAGACGGTGTACATTTCAATGAAGAAGGGAACAGAGTCTTCCTCTTGAACTTTAGACTCTGCATCGGTACTTACTTGTAGGTACAGAAAAACACTCAATAAACACAAGGGCTCTTTTTAGAGCCACCTAATATCTAAACACTTAAACGTGATTTTTAATTCTATTTTTTTTAATGTTTTTTTTGGGTGCGCGCTGGGTGCGCGCACCTCGCGATGTTTTTAAAAAAAATTAAAATCTTTTTTTTTTTGCCTTTCGTGGTCCTACTGTGACCCCCTCACAATGGCTAGGAGGTCAAGAACTCCCTACCCTACCCCCTATTCATGGTCTCCACCTTTCCTTTTCAGTGCGACAGACAAAATGGCGGCCGACACTTCCTGATTTCGACCGATTCGAATGTTTACTGACATCTAACAACCAATCAGAATTACGCTCGCACACGGCACGGTGCGCGCACAGGGCTTGCTCAGAGCGTGCACGGTGCGCGCGTATTGATATTGATATGCTTTTAAATGCTATTTTCTCAGGAAATACTGAACAGATTTACACCAGACCTGCGAAAGGCACTTCCTTGACCTTATGGCTACCTCTCTGCCAAATTTCAAGTAATTCTGTTCAGCCGTTCGGGCTGTAGCTGTGTCTAAATGTCCTATGGGAAAATGCATGGGGAAAACGCGTTGTGGGACCCCCCCTTTTTCTCGGCCCCCGCTTGACAAATCACCCTGAGACTTTCAGGGTAGGAGCTGAACGGAGCGCCCCATTAGTTCTGAAAATTTCGCGAGGATTCGTCAACCGGCGCCAAAGTTATTCAAAATAGAATTTTGAGATTTCTTATGGAAACACGGTCCTAACTATAACTATCTACTGGTGACCGCCAGTAGATAATATATATATATATATATATATATATATACATATATATATATATACTTTGAAGATGCACTCCTGTCGGAAAACGTAGCCCTCCGAGGGGTGGCACAGCGCCGGTGGAGTAACCCGGTAAATTTAAATCCTTGTAAAACGGAGTTCCAACTGTGCTCTCAGGTCTAGGAAAAAGACACCACACCATCCAAGTTGCTTCAAGGGGGTTTATTGCTTCATAAACCCAACGTGACGCATTTCACCCTCACGGGCTTGCTCACATATATATATATATATATATATATAAAAATATATAAAATATATAAAATTCTATTTTGGATAACTTTGGCGCCGGTTGACGAATCTTCGGGAAATTTCAAAACTAATGGGGCGCTCCGCTCAGCTCCTACCCTGAAAGTCTCGGGGTGATTCGACAAGCGGGGGCCGAGAAAAAAGGGGGGTCTCAAAACGCGTTTTCCCCATGCATTTTTCCATAGGACCTTTAGTCGAAGGTACAGCCCGAACGGCTGAACAGAATTTCTTGAAATTTGGCAGAGAGGTAGTCCTCAGGTCAGGGAAGTGCCTTTTGCAGGTCTGGTGTTAATCTGTTTAGTATTTCCTGAGAAAATAGCATTTAAAAGCATATAAATATCTATAAGCGCACACCGTGCGCGCACATGTGCGCACGGTGCCGTGCGCGAGCGAAATTCTGATTGGTTGTTAGATGTCAGTCAACATTCGAATCGGTCGAAATCAGGAAGTGTCGGCCGCCATTTTGTCTCTCGCACTGAAAAGGAAAGGGGGAAAAAAGGTGGAAAACGTGAAAAGGGGGCAGGGAAGATAGTTCCTGACCCCCTAGCCTTTCTCAGGGTGTCACAGAAGGACCCCCATGGGTGAAATAATAATTTTTTATTTTTTTATAAAAATCGCGGGGTGCGTGCACGGTGCACGGGGCGCGCCGCACACCATGTGCCCCACGCGAGCGCACGGTGCGCAAAGCGCACCGTGTCTGCCCAAAGCGCGCGCACGGAGCGCGAAGCGCACCCTGCGCGCACGGTGCGCGCACTGTGAAAAACCTTAAAAAATATATATATATATTAATAAATACATAACTTAGCATTTAAAAAAACGTACAAATTCACTTAAAAAACCATAGGCTTCACACACGTTATAGTTAGGAATTAGCATTTAAAAAACCTTGCAAATTCACTTAAAAAACCATAGGTTTCACACATGTTATAGTTAGGTGGACATTTCACTCGTAAAAAACCAATTAAATTCCCCCGTTATAGTTAGTTCAGATAACTATAACTCGCGCGACCGCCACTCTATCACAAGGATGATGTCATCAGTGATGTCATGAGTGATGCCACTGACCATGTCATGAGTGATGTAATATGTGACGTCATGAGCAGTGGATTGCGGGCGCGCGAGTTATAATTATCTGAACTAACTATAACGGGGGAATTTCATTGGTTTTTTACGAGTGAAATGTCCACCCAACTGTAACCTGTGTGAAACCTATGGTTTTTTAAGTGAATTTTATATATATATATACATATATATATATATATATATATATATATATATATATATATATATATATATATATATATATATATATATATATATATATATATATCCTGCTCCACTGCACCTAGGAAGCGCGGCACACTAAAGGCGGGTGCTTTGAATGCGGAGGTGCACCGCAATTTCTATTGACGCTCCATGACTCCTTCAAGTTCCCAGGAAAGAATCAAGCACTCACGGGTAAGCAGTACGGCAGCCTCGTTTATTTCAGAGGAGTAAACAACAGACGCGTTTCGGAGCTAGTCCTTCCTCAGTGTTGTTACTAAATTCATTGTGAGCTACATCTTATATACATCATTCAAAATTAGACATAGAGGAGGTCAGAGGGAACAGCGGTCCGAAATATTTGGGCGCCATCTTTAAAGGGTCAAAAAGATAATAGTTCAGATACAAACATAAATAGATATATAATCGTCGATTTGGCTGTGAAATTTTAAACAATGAATGTTTTTCGAAATATATTAAAACATTTCATCAATACAAATGCAAAAAATAAATTTATCACATTGGATATGTTTCACAGTACAATCTTTTAGTTATAGAGCCGTGGATCGGCAATCCGCCTGTATCAGGCGATTTATGACCCCATGATAAGTGCCGGACAAAACTGTTCATTGGACCATAATTATGCAGTATTTAATATTTTGCCGTGTATCGGCATTACTGGTCAAATGATAAAAAACCAATTTCAAGAAAGGAGGAATGGTGCAAGGAAAGAGAAAAAGAAAAGGAAAAAGTGAGGGAAAAACAAGAACAGAAGAAAGAAAATGTGACACATATTTTATGAGTCAATGCTAGACAGCATATTCAACTAACACACATTGGGTCATATTCAAGATTACAATTGATGATTAATAGGTCAAGTGTTTCTGAGTAGCAGTGGCTCCTGGAGTGTCTATTATCTAGGTCCCTAGATGTACAATCAGTTCTTCTCCTGAATTCAACCCATATGGGGTCTTCGTTTGGAGATCAATTATATATCTTGACTCCAGTCGCCTTAATCTTGCTACTCTGTCCCCTCCTCTGACATGTGCCAAGACACAATCAATCGCAAAAAACTGCAACAGATCCCTGTTACTATTATGTTTTATAGCGAAGTGTCTCGCTACGGGATAAGTGAAATCTTTTTTCGCTATTGCCCGCATGTGTTCCAAAATTCTGAATTTAACATTGTTCACAGTACTTCCCACATACATAAGTCCGCATGGGCATTTCAAGCAGTATACCACGTATGGTGTTTGGCAAGTCAAAAATTTCGAGATGACTCTTTCTTTAGGCAAGCCTTTAACATTGTAGTGAAATACTCTTTTGCTAAAGGCGCAGGCTTTACACTTCCCACAGGGAAAAAAGCCCTTCATTTCTTTTAAAGTGCCCAGTTTGCGGGAAATGGAATCTAGATGGCTGTGCACCAAATTATCTTTCAGCGATCGGGCTTTTCTGTATGTAATTTGGGGAGTCATTGAAACATCCGACCCAATAATAGGGTCAGTTTTTAATACATGCCAGTGTTTTCTGAGGATAGACCTCAACCTCAATGTGTCACTAGAATAGGTTGTAATAAGCCGAAATTGGCCTTCCATAGCTTTCTCAGTTTGTTTCGTTTGTAAAGTTTGTTCTCTAGGTATTTTTCTAACTCGTTCAAGAGTGTTCTCTAAGAGATTTGTATTGTAACCTCTCATCTCAAAACGTTTGAGGCTGCTCTCTGCTGCTTTTTCAAAATCACAATTTCTTGAGCAGTTTCGTTTTAATCTAAGGAGCTCGCCGTATGGAATGCTATTCTTCAGTTTTTCAGGATGTGCGCTAGAGGCATGAAGGGTACTGTTCCCTGCTGTGGGTTTGCGATAAAGGTCAGTTGTTAATTTCCCTGATTTTACTTCTACCTTCAAATCTAGATAGTTTACTGCCACTAAACTAATCTCCCCTGAGAAGTGTAGATTCACAGTATTTTCATTGAGATGTTGAATAAAATCATTTGCTTTGTCCATGGAACCTCTCCAGATTATAAAAAGGTCATCGATATATCGATGCCAAGATACAATCTCCTTTGTCCAATCTGAATTTTCAACGCTCCAGACCACCTGCTCCTCCCACCAGCCCACGAACAGATTCGCGTAGCTGGGGGCGAAGCAGGTGCCCATCGCGGTTCCGGAGATCTGTCTAAAGTATTCTCCTTGGAAGAGAAAAATGTTATTGTAAAGACAGAATTCAATAAGTTCCAATAACATTTTATTATGGGTTGCAAACTTTAGCGCTCTCTTCCTGAGAAAATGTTCACCCAACTGTAACCTGTGTGAAACCTATGGTTTTTTAAGTGAATTTTATATATATATATATATATATATATATATATATATATATATATATATATATATATATATATATATATATATATATATGCAAAAAAGAAGCAGAGAACTCTAGGTAGTTCTCAAGTTTAGGTGGAAAGCAGCTCTTGTCTAGAGCATTCTCAAAACCAGCGACACTCTAGATCTGCCCACCTCAAATGTCTGCTTTTCTATCAAAATCTTTAAGCATAGGAAAAGCACAGTGCTATCCACGCCGAGATAGAAATGGACAAAGTATTTTGCCATTTCTACAGCAAAGTCTTTAAGCATAGGAGTAGCACAGTGCTGTCCTTGCCGAGCTGTAAAATGACAAAAAACGCTTACCACTCCAGGAACAGTATTACAGCTTTGAATTGGTAGAATAGCAACAAAGCCGACCTGAAATGAGTAAAAGCAACCCCTGGCACAGTGTTTCACTCTAATTAGAGCTGTTCAGAGAGGTATAGCTTTGTCCAGACACAAGGGAGCACCCAGTATAAGTCAAAAAAATACCCTTTCAGACATAGAGTGACGAATATATTATGCAAAAAAAGAAGCAGAGAACTCTGGGTAGTTCTCAAGTTTAGGTGGAAAGCAGCTCTTGTATAGAGCACTCTCAACACCAGTGACACTCTAGATCTGCTGACCTCAAATGTCTGCTTTTCTATCAAAGTCTTTAAGCATAGGATTAGCACAGTGCTATCCACGCCGAGATAGAAATGGACAAAGTCTTATGCCATTTCTACAGCAAAGTCTTTAAGCATAGGACTAGCACAGTGCTGTCCTTACCAAGCTGTAAAATGACAAAGGTAATTTACCACTCCAGGCACAGTATTACAGCTCTGAATTGGTAAAATACCAACCAAGCCAACCTGAAATGAGTAAAAGCAACCCCTGACACAGTGTTTTGCTCTAATTAGAGCTCTTCAGAGAGGTATAGCTTTTTCCAGACACAAGGGAGTCTGGACAAAGCTATACCTCTCTGAAGCTTTTTTTTTTTTCTAAACATGTCCGCCGCTGCCTCTTTGCGCTCTGTTACGCTAAACATATTGGTTATATGTTTAGTAGGAGGTCCGGTCCCTGGCTCCTTTCCAATCAATCACCCTCGCTGTTTTATGCCCCTCGCCCAGTCCTGGATTCAACTTCTCACAGCGCATAAGCAAATGCCGGGCTTACCGTTGTATCTGTGGTTCGCCCGATGCACTGTTAATCCACTTCCTTCTCCGTATGTCATGAATTCCTCCACGGCATCAAGTTATCCAGGACGGTGCCCTCGCCATTTAGATTCCGCTCTGGTGCACCGAGAACGCGAGTCATGTTTAGAAAAAAGAAATTGGATGCAACCAGCATTGAAATACCAACAATGCGCAATATCCCTAACATACTGTCAACACAATTTGCAAAACTTGAAAGACTCTATGAAAGAGAGGTACGCAAATGGTGGGAAGCCACCTCATTGCAGAATTATATTGAGGTGGAGAGAGTTCCCAGGGGTTTGCGTATCTACACTATGCCAGCATATGAGAACCCAGACCCACTGCTCTTAGAGGCGTGGGCAGCATTCACAGCTCCATCATGTAAAGGGATTCTGGAGATACTTGTACAGTTTGCTTGGAGTGACAGAGGCAAAGCTCTTAAAGAGATTGAGGGTTTGGAGGAAGAATTGCTGAAGAACACCGATAAGAATCCGCAAGAGCTATTTAGGGAGGCAATGAAAAAATGGCTTTCCCAATATAAAATAAAGATCAAACAGTGCAAACAGGAAAAATGTGAGCGCGATGAGAGAGATTACGCGATGGGAAGGATTCTAACCTTCACAAAGAGATTAGAACAATCAAGAAAGGAAGTGACCAATAAGAACAAAACAATGACAACTGAGAAACCGGCCAGGGTGGAAACCTCCGAGTCTGACATGGCGGAAAATGAGCAATCGGAAGATGACATAGCAGGTCCATCTGGAAGACGCCAAAACAAACCTTTTCAAGAGGAGTTCAACATAATCCGTCAGTCATGGCTGAGGGGAGGAAAGAGCAAACCCCCGGAAGGAGAAGGAAAACCAGAAGGGGTGGCCGGAAGAGGAAGGGCAAAAAACAACCAAACACTGAGAATAACACGGAGCAAGAGGGGAGGCAGATGGTAGATGAGGAAGATCATCTGACCATAGTCAACCTATCATCAAGAATCTTGACTACCAGAAGAATCGGTGCTCATATTGGGACTAACATTCTGTCCACAGAATCTCCTGGAGTACACCCAGACCAGGATTTATCTGTTCAAGTTTGTCCCCTAGCTTAAACTACAGAAGTATTTTAAATTTAAACCAACGTTAAAGGAGGCAAGACTCCCCAAGTTACAGAGCAAAGACACGGATCTGTTGGCTGTCAATGACTTAACTACTCTGGAGATATTGGAGGATTTGCATCAAGAAGGAACGATGGAAGTAATACAATCTGCAGTGACCTTGACATAAAGAACAAGGCGCATTAATATAGAACAAGAAGCACCAGAGAGTGGTATGAAACCACCTTCACAATTCTTACCACAAATGCCATTTGACGCCATAGATACCTTTTCAGAGGCAGTCACCAAAGATCTAATAAGATTTAGAGAAAGCAAAAAACCCTCCAAAGTAAAAAACAATCTGACTAAAGCACAGAGAACTGCAGTAAAAATCTTGAGCAAGATACATCAATAATCTACAAATCCTCAGACAAGGGGGGGGAATATTGTCCTGATGTCGCGAGGACAGTATGTGGAGGAAGCTTTGCGACAGTTGATGAACCAAGACTGTTATGAATTAACAACCAAAGAGGAGTATCAATACAGCATTCAACAACTGCACACTTTAATAAAGAAATGGCATGACAAATCCATGCTAGATCTGGGTGAATATTTATTTCTAAGGATAACCAATCCCATTTTACTGATCTTTTACCATTTATCCAAGGTACACAAGGACAAAATGAGACCACCTGGGAGGCCAATAGTCTCTTCTTTGGGTAGTTTAGTAGAAAACCTCTCTAGGTTCATAGATCATTTTCTGTTTGGGTCAGTGCTAGAACTAAAATCTTATATCAAAGATACAACTGACTTCATTAGTCAAGGTCAAGGTCAAAACCACTTTATTCGATTATTTAAAATCATAAAAGTATGCTATACAAATACAGAAGTAATAAAAATCTAGTTAATAGCGAATATACAAATAAAAACTATTCAATAACAGTTAAAAATTCATAATTAACCATAGCCAACTTAAGCAGTTAATACAGATTCAATTTTAAGTTATTAGAGGGGATCAACATCTTGTACAGTTTTTAGTCTGGCCCTCCTCTCTCTGACAGATGCTGCTAGAAAACTGGCAACACAAAACATAATTAATGGACACTCTAACAGGTTTAAAAACATTAGGGCTGGCTTGCACTGAGTACAATTCATACTTTTTAACAGTGGAATGATAAACCTTTTCCTAGCGTGTTTAAAAAATGGGCAAAAGAACAGAAAGTGCATGGTGTCTTGAGGGGAAAAGTCATCGCACTTGCAGGGTGCAGCGTCTTCAGGTCTACTCCAACCCTCCACGTCCCATAGGACCATATGTATTTGGTTCAACCGCAGTTTAGTCAACAACCATCTATGGAAGGAATTGGTAACTAATGTCAGGTATAATGGCATCCCCGAGGACGGGGTTACCAAGACATGCCCCCGGACCGAGGATTTACAAAGTTCAACTCCCTCTCGCTCAGCCTCCCTTAATTTGATAAAATTTGATTTTACCCACTCAAGATCTGCCTTACATAGGGATTCTGGGTTAGAAAAAATGTCTGGTCTCCCCATGTATGCAGCTAACATCTCAATATTAGACAACCACTGGATTTTATTCCTATTGTCTAATCTAATACAGTCCTTTAGGATTTTATGATTGAGGGAGAGATTCGGATTTAACCATGTTTTCATCCATAGCAGTAATGGTGCTAGTTTAATTATGCCTGTTATGTAACCAATCCCAAGTTCCAAGTGGACTGAATAGGAAGCGATTGATTGTGGGAGGCCGAGAAGGGAGCGCAAAAATTTGTTTTCCTCCGTCTGGATCACATCATGTTTAATATAGCCCCAAATTGACGCCCCATACCTAACAATAGAAATGGTTTTGGCTTTATAAATTGTTAATATTGCCTCGACCGGCTTTCCTCCCAGCCTTTTTGCAAAACCTAGTACTGCCGCAGAGGAGTTTCTCGCGGAATTTGCCTTTAATAAAAGCTGGGGGGACCAAGAACTTTTATCATCGAAAACTACTCCTAGGTAGGTGAATACTCTCACTCGTGAGATTTCTTCTCCCCCGCAAAAGAAAGGCTTAACATTATTTTTTGCTCGGCCCAATGACATCACATGTGATTTGCTGTTATTAACTACCAGGTCCAAGCTTTTCATGAAGTCTCCAAACGAGGCCAACAATTTTTGCAAGGCCAGGGGAGTCCTGGCCAGAAGAACGGCATCATCCGCGTATAGGAGGACCGGAATCGGGGTGCCTCCCATGCGCGGAATGTCCGGCGTTGTTGCCAACAGATTACATTCCAGGGCATTAATATATAATGTAAACAGCATGGGGGCTAATATACATCCCTGTCGTACCCCTCTGCTGGACTTAAAACTGGACGTACATTTCCCCTCGGTAGTCATCCTAATGGAGGCGTTCAGGTCTTTGTGAAGCTCAGCAAGGAAGTACACAAGGGACCTATCAAGTCCCATTTCCAGGAGCATTGTCCACAATTTAGACCTGTTGACGAGGTCAAAAGCTGTGGACAAATCCATAAAACCCAAGTAAATGGAGCCCCTGGCCGCCTTGGTGTATTTGGCTGTTATTAAGAGAAGGTTCAAACATTGGTCCTCCGTACTCCGCCCAGCTCTAAAGCCATATTGGGCATCTGACAGAATGTTATTGTCAGAGGCCCACCCCGTTATCCTGGCTAGGATAACTTTCCCCAAGATTTTTATAGAGGAATCCAACAGGGATATGGGCCTGTAACATCTGGGGTCTGCCCTTTGACCTTTCTTAAAGACCGGTATTATAACCGACCGGGACCACGATTTAGGGAATCCAACACAAGCCGAGTTATTAAATACATTTGTCAGTATGTTGGCCCAGAACAAAGGATTGGCCTTATACATATCGGTTGGGACTCCGTCTGGTCCAGGGGCCTTCTTTCCTGCAGAATCTTCAATCGCTTTGGTAACCTCTCCTAAATGGAACCTAACTGGTGTAGAGGTGGGTTCCAAGGCTTGTCCCACGAAAGTTTCTAAATCGAGGTCACTGCCATATATATTTTCAAAATGGCTCAGCCAATTCTCCTCTGCAATATTAGTTTCCAGCACATTATTTTTAATGTTAGAAAAAAGGGGTGTGTTAATAATTGACCACAATTTTGCGCTATCTTTTAAAGTAGCTTTGTCCATAAGTTCAACCCAGGCATTATGTTTAATTTCTTTTTTCCTATCCTCCAAAGTTTTTTTATAATCTCTTCTAAGCTGTGACACCAGAATTTTATTCCTCGGGCGTGCCTGAAGAGCTTTTTTGAGGTAGTTGTAGGATTTAGTACATTTATGGTCAAACCAGCCCATAACTAAACTATTAGTGGCTGGTCTATTTTTACTGGTTAGCTCTTTTGCCACTTTGAGGCAGATAGCTTCATACGAGGATATTACTTGCTTCCCCGTAGAATGTTGATCTCCACATATTTCTAGGTCCATAGCCGCCTCTAATGTAATGGTGTTAAAAAACTCCTCTGGAATTACCTTGCTCCAGTTTAGCCTCCTCCCCTGATCTTTTGTCTTCACTTCGGCAACCATCATGGAGGGGGTAGATGTATTTAAAAAAGAGAAACCATCTAGCAATTCAATTGCCACTGGATTATGGTCACTAAAAGTTGACTGTATAGCATTATAGGAAACTACATATTTTAAAAGGCCAGAAGAAAGAAATATGTAGTCAATTATTGTATCACTATCCCTACCTATAAAAGTGGGAACCCGTGTCCTTTGATCGAAGAAGCCTGGGTCATACAATTCATTTTCAGATAAGAGTTTCTCCAGTGCTTCCCCCTTTTTTGAGTGCTCAAAGTGTTGCGGGGATGTAAAATCTGGCCCATCAATATCGATTAACAAACAGTTATGACTACATAAGTGCACATTAAAATCGCCTAACAAAATAAAGTGGCAGAAAGTGGTTTGCTTTAAAGTGTAAGTATTTAAAAAATTCGACAGCCAAAGCGGGTGAGTATTCGGCGAGTCCCCTTGCTGGGAATTATAACAATTCACTAGTAATAATTTCGTGTTATTAGTGAGTTTGAAATCCAAAATAAGAAAATTATTAGATAAACAGGATATCCTGCTAACTGTCCCTCTTAGTTTCACCGATACCAGGACCACTAAGCCCCCTATAGCCCTCCCAGACACTGGTTTTATTGCTGGGACAAAATAGGACGTAAAACGGTCCAACCAAAAATCACAATTGATTTCCCAGGTCTCTTGAAAAGCCATAATATCGTAGTCTTTCAAGAAACTTAACCAAGAGGTATTATCTCTCTTGGATCGTAAACCCGCCACATTCCAAGTTACTATCTTGATATTTGCCCCCTTAAGATTACCATGAGTCATTTGACTACAATTATTACCAACGGGGTTTGTAGGTGCTTGGACTTTTTCCTGAGGCGCCAAACCGGGGCAAGACTCATCCCCTATACCCTCAGTAGCCTCTCGTCAATCACACATGTCCAGGGAAGAAAATACCTCAAATCGATTGCGTGTAGGGATATTAGACCCATACTTAAAGTAATTTTCTCCTCCAGGACCCTGGTTGTAAAACAGCGTCAATGCTGTCCCTGATATGTAATTTCTCGATTTTAAACTATGTAGGAGATCTCTGGGGGGGTTAATTATAAAAGAAACCAAGGGGACGCACCTGGATACTGTTTTCGTCTTGTACCAGAGAGGCAGCCCTCAATAAGACAGTAGCCACGTGTTGTGGATGTCTGAAGTTAACTATTATGCAATCACCTACACAGGATTTTTTAGAGGACCCAATCCAGCTCACTCGTCTAGTGCTTAGGATATCATTGGCAGAATTGAACGGGAATCCACACTTCCTGTGCAACCAGGAAACAGTTTTGTGTTTAAGAGAGTCATGTGATTCCTTGTGCGTTAGGTCTGAGTGACTATCCTGGGGCGGTACATTAGTTAAAATCACAACATAAGGGGAACATGCCGGGGGTAAATTTATAAATCTACTTTTCTTTTCCTCCTGGCTACTGAATGTCGCAACCGACCCCGTTGAAACTGGTATAGCAGTTCTTTGTGCGAAAGTAGGCTCTGGTATGGTTGGTATAACTGGAACTTTAGTATTAGGGGGCTGAAGTGTTTGCTGTTGGTTTACTACTCTGACTGCATTCTCTTGCCCAGCTACGCCCGTCACCTTATTGCTGCTATCTATCAATTTTAGATGTTTTGTTAGCAAACCTCCTAGCCTCTTAACCTCATCGGCCACAGTATCTAATTTCCGAACTAGGGGTTGCACAAACTGATCTAATTTGGATTCAAATATAACCTCTAGGGAGCGCAGTAGTTGGGACAATTGATCAGGGTGTATTAGGCTGTTTACGACATTACTGTGTACTCGAGAGTTTGGGGGCTCGTCTAAATTAACCTGTACTTGTTCGGTAATGTCAACCCTTTTTATAGACTTCTCCCCCCCCTCTTTTGCTATGCTGCTTCCTACAGTTCCTGACTGGTCTAGCAACAGAGGTGACTTCATCAGTAATTTCACTCGGTATAAATGTATCAGACACTGAAGAATCCATGTGAACCTGGGCTGTAACCGTGGAAGCAGCTATAGAGGCCGGCTCGCAGATACCATGTTCCAGCGAGCTCTCTACATGTATCAGAGGAACTTGGGTACTTATTGGGGGACTATCCATTCCCAGAGAGGCCCTTCGTTCATTATTTATTTTGTTTACCTTTTTCACCAAATAATTATCAAGAGGACCTAACCCCGGTATAAGTGAGTCCTTTAGTCCTATAGGCATTGTGAACACTAGCAAGTATAATAGTTATCAACAGCAGTGGAATGAGAGGAATCTCACTAGCCCCACTGGAACAATATGACAGGGAAACACTTTACCAGAGACGAAGTCCACTGAGTCCTGGTAATCCAACAAAAAATGCAAAGGGTATGGCCCAGCCCAGCCACGGCCAGTCCCGGACTGTCACAGACTGTTCCGCCCTTGTCCCGGGCTTCTCTCGGCGCCGCCCGCGCGCGTCCCGCGACGCGGAGGAAGCCTCTCTCTTTTTAGCGCCTCCTGGCGCGACGGCGGGCGGAAGTGCCCCAGTGGCGCTCGGGAGCCTGGGGAATGTAATCCGATGGTGCGGTGCCGTGAATGGCAGAACGCGGCTGCGGGATTACCAGCACGCGTAAAGGTGGTGTCTGCCTGCGGGCCCCAAGGTACGTGCTCTCTCCTCTTTGCTCCTTGCACAAACAAACAGTGTCCTTCATTAGTCATATTGAAGGCATAGACTGGCATCAATCTTATTGTCTGATTGTATTAGACATAACAAGCCTCTACACCTGTATTAATCATTCACAGGGATTGAATGGGGTAACATATTTCTTACAGAAGAGAGCACTGAGATTTGCGACCCATAACAGCATGCTGTTGGAGTTAATAGAATTTTGTCTATTTAACAACATCTTTCTCTTCCAGGGTGATCTCTATAGACAGGTTTCCGAGCCCGCGATGGGCACCTGCTTCGCTCCCAGTTATGCAAATATATTCGTAGTCTGGTGGGAGGAGCAGGTGGCCTGGTCCAAAGCCAATGAAGATTGGACAAAGGATATAGTGACCTTTTTCTGATATGGAAAGGCCCTGGGAGTAAGGCAGAAGAGTATATAGCACATCTGAACAGGAACGAAGTAAATCTACAATTCTCAGGTGAGATTAGTTTAGTGGCAGTAAACTATCGGGACCTGAGAGTGGAGATACAGGATGGAAAAGTAACAACAGCCCTGTTTATGAAACCAACGGCTGGCAACAGTACGCTGCATGCATCAAGCAGCCACCCCCAAAAACTAAAAGACAGCATACCTTATGGGGAGTTTCTTAGATTAAAACGTAACTGTTCAAGAAAGTGTGATTTTGACTTGGCAGTGAAAGAAAGTTTCAATCAATTTGTAGCTCGAGGGTACTGAATAGACCTTTTAGAGAGCACCCTAAGGAGAGTAGAATTCTTGCCTAGAGAGGATCTGTTAAAACAACAACAAAAAAACAAGATGTTAATGAAGGAAAATTCCGGATGGTAACAACTTTTTCCGAAGATGCTGACATCTTGAGAAACATCATAAGAAGGAATTGGCACGTGCTAAAAATGGATATGATCATTGGCGCTGACATTCCGACGGCACCCTTGATCACTTTTAAAAAAGCACGCTCATTAAAGGATAGTCTAGTTCACAGTCACCTAGATATAATTCAACCAAGACAGGGAACTCTAAATGAGATGAGAGGCTTTTACCCCTGCGGAAGGTGCAAGGCTTGCGCATTCAGCAAGAGGGTATTACCTTATGAGGTAAAAGGCCTGAAAGCAGGCAAAAGAATTAACAAATTCATGACCTGTCAAACCACGCATGCTGTTGATTGCCTGAAGTGCCCGTGTGGACTCAGGCATATAGGGAGCACGATACATTGCGTAAAAATAAGTGTACTGGAACATATGCATGCTATTGCAAAGAAAGATTTTAACTATCCAGTGGCACGGCATTTTGCCATTAAACATAAGAGCGACAGAGATCTGTTACAGTTTTTTAGCATTGACTGAGTCTCATTGAACATCAGAGGGGGGGACAGAGTGCTGAAATTGAGAAGATTAGACTCACAATATATTATTGACCACCAGAAGCAAACCCTGAATGGGTTAAATAGTGGGGAGGAGTTGACAGTGCATCTAGGGATCTAGGATGCATAGGGATATTGGTTTTCAGATTTTTAGAATATGTATGAACCAATAACTTTTGTGTAAAGTGCCTTATGTTGTTTTCAGTCCACATTTTTTCTAATCATGTCATTTTAATTGGGTGCCGATACACGGCGAGATAAAATTGAACTCTGAGGTAATGTCTGCAACCCGACACAGGAGGTAGCTAACTGCAGATACACGGCAAGATTAATTGCATTTCGGGTGTCAAAACACAGCGATCATGAATCATATCATTGCCAATGTCACTGAATGAGTTTTTATCGAGTTGTAATTGTATTTCTCGATTCGAATAGAAGATAACTGTGTATTAAATCATAACAACCAGGGATGAATACCATCACAAAATGGCGCTCGCGATATGCGTGTAGCCATCCCTCATTTGTTTCTATGTTAGAATACATGACATTTAAAAGATGGCGCCTCCCAGCGCGATTTGTGATAACACTGACGAAGGATTATATTCGAAATGCGTCTGTTTTGTACAAATAAAAACTCACCGCTGTAATCAAGCCCTGCGAGTGCTGGTATCCTTTCATGAGGAGAGAGGATATTTGGAGCGTTTATGTATATATATATATATATATATATATATATATATATATATATATTACCTACTGGCGGTCGCCAGTAGGTAGTTATAGTTAGGACCCTGTTTCCATAGGAAAACCGCAACATTCTATTTGGAATAACTTTGGCGCCGGTCGACGAATCCTCGCGAAATTTTCAAAACTAATGGGGCGCTACGCTCCGCTCCTACCCTGAAAGTCTCGGGGGGATTCATCAAGCGGGGGCTGAGATAAAAGGGGGGTCCCAAAACGCGTTTTTCCCATGCATTTTTCCATAGGACCTTTAGACACAGCTACAGCCCGAACGGCTGAACAGAGTTCCTTGAAATTTGGCAGAGAGGTAGTCTACAGGTCAAGGAAGTGCCTTTTGTAGGTTTGGTGTAAATCTGTTCAGTAGATTCTGAGAAAATAGCCTTTAAATCAATATATATATCTGAGCCAGCTTACGGTGCGCTTGCGGTGCGCTTACCGTACGCGTACGGTGACGTGCGCGAGCGCGAATCTGATTGGCTGTTAGATCTTAGTAAACATTCGAATCGGTCGAAACCAGGAAGTGGCGGCCGCCATTTTCTCTCTCGCACTCTGAGAGGGGGTTAAAAAACAAAGGGCAAAAACATGTAAAGGGGCTGTTTAGACAGCTCCTAAGCACCTAGCCATGTTGAGGGAGTCCCCTAAGTTCCCATAATGCCAAAAACAGAATTGTCATTGTTTCGATAATTTCGGCGATTACGCTTACCGTGCGCGTACGGTAAAAATTATTAAAAATAAAAAAAATATCCATACTCTCCTCACCCCATGTGCAAATGTTGCCCGAAGGGCACCATTTGTACATGGCTTATTGAATTACTGAAAAATTAAAATATTACCTTTCACAATGATGCGCATCATATGTCCTCCGTGTGCGCACGGTGCGCGAAGCGCATCGTTCGTACATGGGCCATCTAGCGTAACGCGTGCCCACCGTGCGTGCACGGCACTAACTGCGTAAAGTGGGCGCGCGGTGCACGGAACGAACTGCGTTAAGTGGGCGCGCACGCCACGAATGGCGTAAAGTAACTTAGCATTTAAAAACCGTACAAATTCACTGAAAAAAACATAGGTTTCACACACGTTATAGTTAGGAATTAGCATTTAAAAAACCTTGCAAATTCACTGAAAAAACCATAGGTTTCACACATGTTATAGTTAGCGGAAATTTTACTGATAAAAAACCAATGAAATTCCCCCGTTATAGTTAGTGCAGGCAACTATAACTCACGTGACCGCAATCCTCTGCTGATGACATATGTGTCTTTATGAAAAAAAATATTTGCAATATATGTATAGCTAAAATTTAATGGAAGAAGACATGGGCAAATAAGTGTCTAAATACAGTATTAGCATCAACAGAGGATTGCGGTCATGTGAGTTATAGTTGCCTGCACTAACTATAACGGGGGAATTTCATTGGTTTTTTATCAGTAAAATTTCCGCTAACTATAACATGTGTGAAACCTATGGTTTTTTCAGTGAATATATATATATATATATTCACTTAAAAAACCATAGGTTTCACACATGTTATAGTTAGCTGGGCATTTCCGCCATAAAAAACCAATGAAATTCCCCCGTTATAGTTAGTGCAGGCAACTATAACTCACGCGACCGCAATCCGCTGCTGATGACGTCAGATATTACATCACTGTATTTAGACACTTATTTACCCATGTCTTCTTCCATTCATCTTTAGCTATACATATATTACATTTTTTTTTTTCAGAAAGACACATATGTCATCAGTGATGTAATATCTGACGTCATCAGCAGCGGATTGCGGTCGCGTGAGTTATAGTTGCCTGCACTAACTATAACGGGGGAATTTCATTGGTTTTTTACGAGGGAAATGCCCAGCTAACTATAACATGTGTGAAACCTATGGTTTTTTAAGTGAATTTGCAAGGTTTTTTAAATGCTAATTCCTAACTATAACGTGTGTGAAACCTATGGTTTTTTCAGTGAATTTGTACGGTGTTTTAAATGCTAAGTTATGTATTTATTAATATATATTTTTTTAAAACGTTTTCACCGTTCGCGCACGGCGCGCGCACAGTGCGCTTCACGCACTGTGCGCGTGCGGTGGGCACGTGGTGCGCTTCACGCACCACACGCCCACTTTACGTAGTTCGTGCCGTGCACGCACGGTGCGCTTTGCGCACCGTGCACGCACAGTGGGCATGCGGTGCGCAAAGCGCACCGCGCGCCCACTTTACGCAGTTTGTGCCGTGCGCGCACGGTGCGCTTCGCGCACCGTGCGTGCACAGTGGGCACGCGGTAAGCTTCGCGCACCGCGTGCCCACCTTACGCAGTTTGTGCCGTGCGCGCACGGTGCGATTACGCAGTTCGTGCCGTGCGCGCACGCTGCGCGAACTTCGCAGAATTTTTTCCGTTTGGGTGGTGCGCGCAGGGTGCGCGCACTCCGCGATTTTTCCCCAAAAAAATAATTTATTTTGGACGCTTGGGGGTCCTTCTGGGACCCCCTGACCACGGCTAGGGGGTCAGGAACTGTCCACCCTGCCCCCTTTTCACGTTCTCCACCTTTGTTTATCACCCCCTCAGAGTGCGAGAGACAAAATGGCGGCTGCCACTTCCTGGTTTCGACCGATTCGAATGTTTACTAAGATCTAACAACCAATCAGAATTGCGCTCGCGCACGCTGCGCGCGTACAGATATATATATGCTTTTAAATGCTATTTTCTCTGAAAATACTGAACAGATTTACACCAAACCTGCAAAAGGCACTTCATGGACCTTATGGCTACCTCTCTGCCAAATTTCACGTAATTCTGTTCAGCCGTTCGGGCTGTAGCTGCGACTAAAGTCCCTATGGAAAAATCCATGGGGAAAACGCGTTTTGGGACCCCCCCTTTTTCTCGGCCCCCGCTTGACAAATCACCCCGAGACTTTCAGGGTAGGAGTGGAGCGGAGCGCCCCATTAGTTTTGAAAATTTCGCGAGGATTCGTCAATCGGCGCCAAAGTTATTCAAAATAGAATTTTGAGATTTCCTATGGAAACTCGGTCCTAACTATAACTATCTACTGGCGACCGCCAGTAGATAATATATATATATATATATATATTCACTTAAAAAACCATAGGTTTCACACACGTTATAGTTAGGAATTAGCATTTAAAAAACCTTGCAAATTCACTGAAAAAAACATAGGTTTCACACATGTTATTGTTAGCTCGACATTTCACTCGTAAAAAACCAATGAAATTCCTCCGTTATAGTTAGTTCTGCTAACTATAACTCACACACCCACAATCCACTGCTCATGACGTCACATATTACATCACTCATGACATAGTCAGTGGCATCACTCATGACATCACTGATGACATCATCCTTGTGATAGAGTGGCGATCGCGCGAGTTATAGTTATCTGGACTAACTATAACGGGGGAATTTCATTGGTTTTTTACGAGTGAAATGTCCAGCTAACTATAACATGTGTGAAACCTTTGGTTTTTTAAGTGAATTTGCAAGGTTTTTTAAATGCTAATTCCTAACTATAACGTGTGTGAAACCTATGGTTTTTTAAGTGAATTTGTAAGGTTTTGTAAATGCTAAGTTATGTATGTATTATTATATTTTTTATATATTTTTGTTACAATAAACTACCTATGTATATAGTTATAGAGTGACTGTATCCTGTAATATGGAATGGCTCGTTTAAAATGTTTTTTTTATTTTTTTTAAGGTTTTTCACCGTGCGCGCACCCCGCGAATTTTTGAAAAAAAAATAAATGTTTTTTTCACCCTTCGGGGTCCTTCAGGGACCCCCTGACAAAGGCTAGGGGGTCAGGAACTCTCTACCCTGCCCCTTTTCACGTTCTCCACCTTTCTTTTTCACTGTCACACACCAAACACACAAAATGGCGGCCGACACTTCCTGATTTCGACCGATTCGAATGTTGACTGACATGTAACCACCAATCAGAATTGCGCTCGCGCACGTTAGGTTGCGCGCACGGTGCTCACACGGTGCGCGCCTATAGATATTTATGTACTTTTAAATGCAATTTTCTCAGGATCTACTGAACAGATTAACACCATATATGCAAAAGGCACATGCCTGACCTGAGGACTACCTCTTTGCCAAATTTCAAGTAATTCTGTTCAGCCGTTCAGACTGTGCCTTCGACTAAAGGTCCTAAGGGAAAATGCATGGGGAAAACGTGTTTTGGGACCCCCCTTTTTCTCAGCCCCCGCTTGACGAATCACCCCGAGACTTTCAGGGTAGGAGCTGAGCGGAGCGCCCCATTAGTTTTGAAAATTTCGCGAGGATTCGTCAACCGGCGCCAAAGTTATTCAAAATAGAATATTCAGATTTCCTATGGAAACACAGTCCTAACTATAACTATCTACTGGCGACCGCCAGTAGATAATATATATATATATATTTATGCATATTTGATGCTGTACTGTCATACCCTGCTTGACACAAAAATAAACCTTGAGGATTTATTTAACTTATATTTGTTAATTAAATAGTCACCATAGTGAACATCATTTCAAGGAACTCAGACAAGACCACAATTCATTCTTTTGTGTTCTTTTTATATCTAAAATAAATCTTTTTTAGAATGTTTCAACACCTTTCATTGATTAAGTAAAGAAACATCATTCAATTCGAACATTGGCAACCAAGACTACTGTCTTATTTCACAACTTAAGCAGTAGTTATTGACACTTTTACAAGAATATGCACCTTACACAGTTGGTCATATGACATAAGATCAATTTACATATTTGTAATATATGCAACACATCACATGAAAATTATTTATGTTGAAGAAGTGTCACAGCGTCGACGTTTCGGTCTCCTAAAGTTCAATTCCCGAGACCATCATCAGGACTCAAGTTGCACCACGTATCTATCATAAAAACATACATAAATTACCAACGTATTTCACCATCTGAGCTCATCTATTATTATTGTCACTTCACTGAAGGAAAACAGATGTCTCCCATTTAAATCACCCGATAAAATATGTCAGTGTCAATTCCCATAGTGACCCAAAACAACCAAAGAAAACAAGTGGGGTGACGAACCCACATAACGATTACCCAAGGAACACCAAAAATGTGCCGTGGAGTCAACTACAAAGTGTATGATTTCTGCCACCAATAATGTCTTCCCAAGAGATGCCAAATTATAACTGTACCTCCCTGAATCAAAACAGAAACACTTACTCATACTTTCATGTGAAAACTTTTGGAACTGAATCCAATTCTATCAAGAAGATAGTAACCAAAAATTGGCATTTGATCCAAAAGGTAGAACCTCAGTTGACAAGACCTCGCTTTGCATTTAAAAGGGCAAGAAATCTAAAGGATTCCCTTGTTAAAGCATATAAAGAACCAGCCCCTATTACTCTGACAAACTTATGGGGACTTCCACCCATAACCGACCACTATCCCTGTGGACATTGTACAGCTTGCCCCACAACATCGGTGGTAAAATCCTGTGTTTTGAATGGAAAAGAATGGACATTACGACAGCATACAAACTGTCTTACTAGGAATGTAATCTACTGTATAGAATGCCCCTGTGCCCTTTATTACATTGGCAAAACAACGCAGGAAGTTAAAAAACATATAATTCAACATCAATCACGTATTAGATGCAAGATTGTAACAGCACCCATGGTGGAACATTACATGGAAAAAGAGCATACCCCTCTTGATATGAAGTGGTTTGTGTTAGAGACTGTGAAAAACACTAAACGCAGACAAAATGTGGATCGTCTACTTACACTGAAGGAAAACAGGTGGATTTGGTCAGCTAAAACTGTTGAGAGGGGATTGAATTCTTACATTGAATGGCAAACTTTAGCTACCTTGTGATTTATGCAGATTTCTTTATGTTTATCTTTGATATACATCTGTTCTCGGGGTCTGTTGTTGGGTAGCGAGTGTACCTGTATTTGGAGTCTTGTGTTAGAAACTGGACTGTATTTTGATTTTATGTTATAGTCTAAGATTTGTCGACAAGTGACTTACTAGTTCAGGAGACATTACATAGGAGTCGCCAGTCCGAATATAAATATGACTAGGGCTGACATTCTATCCGGGTGCCTTAAACAACTTCCCATGATTAAGACTATTAATGGGTTACATCATAGAAATAGTTTTTTAATGTGGTATGTTTACAATTGTGTTGCATATAACATTGGTATGTTAAAATAAGGGCACTTTCTGTGTCCAAAGATTTTGTTCTACTCTGGGCATCTGATATTATATTGCTGTGCCGGTTTAGAAGTCTCCGTTTAAAGAAGGCCGACTGTTTACCTTCTATACCAAGCTGATTTGGATGACGCTTATGAGCCCAGGTTACACTACATACGAGTTGCAAATCCTAATATGATTGTGTCTGACTCTATATCCGGGTGACACTAACCACCAGGCATTTTGTCTTAACTTTAAGACTATTACGTTTTAATGTTTTGCACTGCAGTCACAGTATGTGACTTGTATTAATTTCTATATACATGCATGGTTGGGCATTCAATATGATATTGCATCGCTATGTCGGAGTAGATGGCTCCGTTTAAAGATGGCCGACGGATTTCCCTTCAGACTAGGCGGATCTCGATGTGACTAACGTTTAAATGATTCCCGCACTTGTGGGTGGTGGCTTCTCGGATTTGTTGGGCGAGTGGTACGAAGAGAGCGGACTTGGAGTCAAAGAAGTAAGCTTCTTTCTTGGGAGGGTTCTGCAGCCTCGAAATAACAGTAGGTGACGAGTTTCGTCTGACCTGGTATCTTTGTTTCCAGATTTTGTAAGCGCAGACGAAGGTTGCCGCTTTATGTAAGTACAGACAGACAGCATGTTTACAAACTTTCGTATTGAAAGAGGTCCTTTGAGGTGATTTAGGACTTTCCATTTTGTTTTTGATTCTGGTTTTGATTTAGTGCTCTCATAAGGAATTGGAATACGTGAGCCAAAGTTTTCACATGAAAGTATGAGTAAGTGTTTCTGTTTTGATTCAGGGAGGTACAGTTATAATTTGGCATCTCTTGGGAAGACATTATTGGTGGCAGAAATCATACACTTTGTAGTTGACTCCACGGCACATTTTTGGTGTTCCTTGGGTAATCGTTATGTGGGTTCGTCACCCCACTTGTTTTCTTTGGTTGTTTTGGGTCACTATGGGAATTGACACTGACATATTTTATCGGGTGATTTAAATGGGAGACATCTGTTTTCCTTCAGTGAAGTGACAATAATAATAGATGAGCTCAGATGGTGAAATACGTTGGTAATTTATGTATGTTTTTATGATAGATACGTGGTGCAACTTGAGTCCTGATGATGGTCTCGGGAATTGAACTTTAGGAGACCGAAACGTCGACGCTGTGACACTTCTTCAACATAAATAATTTTCATGTGATGTGTTGCATATATTACAAATATGTAAATTGATCTTATGTCATATGACCAACTGTGTAAGGTGCATATTCTTGTAAAAGTGTCAATAACTACTGCTTAAGTTGTGAAATAAGACAGTAGTCTTGGTTGCCAATGTTCGAATTGAATGATGTTTCTTTACTTAATCAATGAAAGGTGTTGAAACATTCTAAAAAAGATTTATTTTAGATATAAAAAGAACACAAAAGAATGAATTGTGGTCTTGTCTGAGTTCCTTGAAATGATGTTCACTATGGTGACTATTTAATTAACAAATATAAGTTAAATAAATCCTCAAGGTTTATTTTTGTGTCAAGATATTATACCCAATCCCTTGGGGTTTAGTGGGTTGCCCTATTGTTGTGTACAACTGTCATACCCTGCAGCATCTAATAGAAAATTACTTAACAAAGAATGGTTTCTTCATTCTTAGTGGCCAAATATTGTATTAGAAAAGCAAATGCTTGACATGCTGTTTCAAAAGCCTTAGAAACTAAGTTATAATGCATGATATTTAAACTATGATAATGTTTTTATTGTATGTTTTAGGTCCCCCTGGCCCACCAAAAGATGTGAAAGTGATTGAAATAACAGGCTGTACAGCTACAGTGTCTTGGCGTGCAGCCATGGATAACCACAGCCCAGTAACATCATATGTCATCCAGGCACGAACCCTTTATTCATTGGGCTGGCAGGCAGTGGCAACAGGTAAACGAATAATCTTCTCTTTGCTAGCTTGCTTTCTTTATCAACTACTACCATTTACTTAGTAAGATTATTTAGTTTTCTTTTTTTCTTTTTAGTTCCGGAAGTAATCAGTGGAAAAACTCTGTTAGCCACAGCTGTGGACCTGAGCCCATGGGTTGAATATGAATTTCGTGTAGTTGCTAGTAACAAAATGGGGAATGGAATACCAAGTGTTCCTTCAGAAAAAATAAGGACTGAAGAAGCAGGTCAGTGCGCGTTTGTAATTAAATATATTTATTATAAAAGACAAACACAAAATGATTAATCTTCGAATATAGTTTTAAACTAACTATGCAAATTAAAGTTTTGAATTAACAGGAAGAATACCTTATTATTTAATGAACCACATCACAGCCCATACACAGACCTCTTATTATGTCCATCATTTAGCAGAATGTACACCACTTGGTAGAGCCCACAATTTTAGATTGTGCACATCTTCTTGCCACCAACATTGCATATGGTGTTTGAGTAGCATTTATGAGAACAATGCAAATTATAAAACCTTGGTGGTTGGGGTTATGCAGCACAATCTAAAGAGGTTGCTATGGATGTTGTCTGGATCTTGTACGATGAAAGACAATAGTTCTTTTGTCTTTTCATGTACTCTTTTGTCCCATATATAGCATTGGACCAATTATAATTTCTCAACTGAATGATGAGGTTCATGTTGTGTGGACCTATATTGTCATTTTTGTATCTGCATTTGACATGTTCTGTGTTGGCCTTTTTATTGAGTGTCTGTTGGAGGACAGTCTCAGGTAACTTGCACTAGACAGGATTCTATCTCTATTCATGCTGTATCTAGATGTTGTCTATTTCTTTTTTCACCGTTCCTATTCCTGAACCTCAGCGCAGCTGGATTTGTTTAATATTTAGGTTTCTCTCTTGGAAATTTAGAACACATTTTTAGGATTCCTCCTTTACACTCAGCAAATGTTCAGGTGGGACCATTTTAATCTTTTGCCACATTAGAGCATTATCGACTTTAATCACATTTTCTTTCTATTTTCCATCGGTGCAAATTTGGGAGCCTACAAGTGACATTTTATACTGTGTCAAAGCTTAAATGTGATATTGGGGTCTATATTCTTCTCCATTAAGCACATGTCCTTATCCTGCATCTTCACTAACAAATCTAAGATTTATCCTAGATGCAAAGCTATTCTTAACATAGATCATATGTGCTTTCATCTCAACTTAAAGGCCCTCAGACTAATTTGCTTTTTTCTTTATGATATTTTATTTATGGTATTAATATAGTTACTATTAGACCTGTCAGTCTTAGGCTGGTCTTCCCCAAAACATTTTGCCTTCCTCCTCCATTTTTGAGGATCTAATTTTTGCTGGCCTTCGCACTCTGTACACTCTACCACTACTAGCAAGTGCTAGAGTGCATGTACTAACTCCTCAAAGCATGGACACACTGGGTTATCCCTAATTGTCATATTTAATTTACTTTTAAGTTCCTAGAAAAGTGGCACTACATGCATCCACGGCCTTTAAATTAAATGCTACTAGCGGGCCTGCAGCACTAGCTGTACTACCTACTTAAGTAGCCCTTTAAACATGTCTCAGGCCTGCCATTGCAGACTGTGTATACAGTTTTAAACTGCCATTTCGACCTGGCAATCTATATCTTTTGCCATTCCCAAACCTATTTTTTTAATACAAATAAGCCACACCTAGGGTAAGCCCTGGATAGCCCAGAGGGCAGGCACAGTGCTTACAAAAAGTAGGACATATGCTTTTAAGCTTCCTACGTCTTCGTAGTGACAAATTCTTAGATTTGTTTTTCAGTACTGCAGTGCCTACCTCTCCCATAGGTCTACATTGGAGTAAACGTGTTGCATTTAATAAGCAGTAATTTCCAAATGGTAACAGTTGACCAGTTCATGTTTGGTGTCTTTAGAATTGTAACAACAAATCCTAACTTATAGTGAAGTTGAAGTTAAATTTTCAATTTTGAAAATGCCACTTTTTAGAAAGTTGTCATTTTCTTGCCTTCGCCATTTAGTGCATGTATCCTGCCCTGTGTCACAAACTGGGTGTAGCTGTCAGTAGGGCGTTGTGTATTCCTTCTAGAAAGTCACACACAATAAAGAGCTTAGATGTGCCTGGGTGGCCCATCAATAGCAGGATGGAAGGACGGAGCAGGGCACAAACCTATGTACTCTTGAATAGGCTGTGTCCTGCATCCACACAAAGAGCTACATACCCCTTGTACTTAGTCTGGAGCCAGGACAGGGAAAGCATGATGCCTGAGGACTTCAAAGGGAAACCTTTAGAAGTGCCCCCTCAACTTCAAAGGCACAGCTGGGCATAAAAACTGAACCTCAGACACTAACTCTTCCATACACTTCTGGATCTGTGGCTACTTTGCCAGGAAGAAGGACTGCTTTCTGCTGAAGGACTTCAACTCTGCTGGACTGCTGCCCTGCTCACCTACTGCCTTGCTGGACTGCTGCCATGCTCTCCTGCCCTCTTGCCTGGGTGACAAAGACTGGACCTGCTTCTTTTGAACCCAGGACCCCAGAGTGACTCCTAAGGCTAGTTGGCTTGCCTCCTGACTAGGGCCTCAGGAACAGAAGGCTCCAAAATGTCCCTTAGCACCTGGACTCTGCCATCTATGAGTCTACCCTGCCAAGCAGTGCTACCCTATTACTGGACCCTTGGAAGTGGGCCTAAGGTGCTTGCCAGCCTCTGTGGATCCAGCAAACTGATGCATCTCCTCTCCTGCATGGTACAACCTCGAGTTGATGCGTGGATTGGGCCATTCACAAAGACCTGCATCACCTGCGCATCCTCTTTGAAACTGTCACTGTGCAATGCATCCTTGGAACAGACCCTTGCATCTCTCATTGAGGGCAGCCTCTAATATGACACCAGACTCCTCATTGCAGCCCCACAGCTCCTCAGAACTGACACACCGCCCGACTGGGTGATGCATCTCCGGCACCGGACTTCACAGTGAAAGACCTTGTCAATGGGATCCTCGAAGATGGAGCACGACCTCGCATTGCAGCCTCATCACACTTTGGAACTGACGCATAACTTCGGTTGCGTGATTCATCTTCGATGCAAATACTCACAATGCCATGCAAACCAGGAAGGTACTTTGTTCAGCGGATGTAACTGGGTCCCTGTAGCCGGCTCGTACTCCATTGTGGTCAGCCTGAAGTTGTGACTTTGTCCTGGTCCGGTGATTCCAGATAGCCACAGTTGGCGCTTTGTGCTTTTTGGTGCTATTTTCACTAAAATCTCAAAATTGCATATCTTCTGTTCTTCTGGTTCAATTTTTGTTATTTCCATCTTGTTTTATCAGTTAAAAATGACTCAATGTTTCTTAACTGGTGTGGGATCCTTTTGTGTTTTTAATGTGTTACTATTTAACCTGTTGCACAAATAGTTTACACATTGCCTCTAAGTTAAGCCTGACTGCTCTGTGCTAAGCTTTTCGAGGGCTGAGCAAAGGTTAATTGAGGGTTTGCTTGTGACTTCACCCTGAGAAGGATTGTGGTTGCTCCTTCAGAAGGCTTTTATTTCTCTCAACCAGTAACCCAATGTATTACAGTGCCATTCTACTGACTGTGCAGTTTATAAAGTAACAACTATAAATAAATGCTTAGTGCAAGTGTACAGATAACAGTAAACGTGTGGCAGATAACTGTTAGGAGTTAAAAACAGATTCTATGAACTGCAAGATATTTTGTATCCCAGAATGTTATTTTAATTTATATTATTTTGAGTTTTTCTTACGTGCTACTAACCTTACCATTCAGTGGCCTCTGAGTGCTATGTTGGTTGACAGTGGGAGAGTGTAAAGAGACAGTGCTCAGGGTGTGTACAACCCAATCTAAATGCAGTCTAATAGTCCCTCTAGAGAATAAATTCAGATGACAAAACCTAAGAAATGAGGAATTGTGAAGCGCGCTTGAGACAGAAGATTGGGCTGTAGATGCTTAACCAGTAAGGCTTGTGTATATTAGACAAGCACTTCTCCTAGGGCCGTGTGTTTACCCGAAAGCCATAGAAAAGAGGTGCATGTTCAAGGATTACCTGATTTTGCTGAAGCTATTTTTCAGGTGTGTGGGTAAACAGTTCCAGACAGAGGAGCCCTACTGTTGATTGGCCTCCAATTATTTTATAATTAAATGCATAGGAAAACCGTGAATCTTAGCTAACCGACCTGAGGTTTTGAAGTGGATAGTTCAGAACTAGGAAGTTATTTGTAAGGAGTAGGCAAGTTTCAGAGTGGTAGGTATGGTACATCACATTCAGTGAGCAAATGTACTCAGTTCAAATAATTTGACATTCCCTGTATGGTACTGAAGGGTAAGGGAAATGTTCCATTAAGCCATCAGGGCGTGACGCACTGTGTCTCAGTGCCTGTGATATTACAGTGTAGCACAGCATGCACATCACCTGTTGGTTTCATTATTTACTATGCTGGTGCGTGTAACTCAGGCTGACAGCTTGGGTGCATTTAATGACCCAAAACAGTGCTCTTTCTTTATCAGGGACCATATTTAGATAATTTTACTTGTTTCTTTCCTACAAAAATTGCTCAACTATATATTTTTTATAGAAAGAACATATTTTATGTATTGGCGGTATGTTTTATATACCTCATCTTTCTTGGTAATTTATTTGTTATATCAAGATGGCCCAAACATATATTTTAGAGAAGAATTGTTTATATATTGATGATATGCTTTATAACATGATGCATCAAATGTATCATATTATTAATTTGTTATGTGACATATGTCGATATGTTGGTACAACTGGGATTATTTCAGGGGACACTGGTTTGGAAGGGTTCTAAAGAACCTAATACTCTTTCAAATGAAGATTGTAACTGTAAATATATTGTTGAATACAATTGGAGGCTCGTGATTGTGTCTTTCATTTTTTCTCCAATAGTGATCATGGTATATCCTTATTTAGACCATGTTGATGCGTTCTTAGCCCCGTTGTTATTTTTCAAAAAGTCTGTCATAGATATTTGGATGGATTTGTACTGCTAGTTGTTTACAAAATTCTATGTACCTCATTTGAGGTGGGAGAAAATAAAGTTGCACAAGTTATCTTCTCATTTCTTGGTTTGATATTTGTTTCTAATAGTGTCTCACAATGGTTATTTCTAGCACATGTTTTTGCTCTATTGATCACTTTGTCAGGATGCTTGTTTTCTTTTAATTTCCACATGAGTGTCACATTGAATGTCAAAGGTGTTAATTTCACCAAAGTTCCTTCCCGGGGTGTAAAATCTGGCCATATGGGAGGTCTTCATGTAATGCTGTAGCATCACAACTGTTGAATCTCAGAAGGTTCTTGTAATCAGTAGGTTTTTGGAAGATTCTTGTTATTAGTTTCTCTTCCAAAAAGTGTGCATATAGAGAGTGGCAAGAGTTGGTGCAAAGTACTCCCTATAAAAGTAACCTCAAGTTAATGGAATAGTCTATGTTCAAATTTGAAGCAAATGTTTTTTCAGGCCACTGTGCATCTTCCCTATGTAAATGAATATGAGTTGCAAATCCCGGTCATTGCCTCTGAGAAGTTCATCCATTTCTGATAGCGTAGCATCCTGTGGCATGACAGAATGTCTGTAGTTATCAGCAAATCAGTTGAGCTATTAAATCTTACATATTTTAAGATATTCAGTACGTCCTTCATATCCTTTACAAAGGAAGGTGTTTTCTGAGCATATGGACTTAAGAAATAGTCGAAAAACTGGAGAAAGGTTTAATAATTGTTCTATGCTTGACAATTAGACGTGCTTGTGGCAGTTTTCTGCATTTGCGAAATTCTGCCTCAAGTGTAGTACTGAGCAACACAGTACAATATTCTGAAAAAATCATTGCTTTTATCGCAATCAAAAGGTTGTTTGTAGGATCTTTGTATAGAATGCTAAAGTAAGAGAGTAGTCTAAGACACTCTTCTCTTTATTCTACAGTTAACTAAATCCCCATCCTTCTTGGCAGATTTGATAGTTATATCTATATTGTTCGATAGAACTGTGAGTGCACTGTTCTTTTCCCAAAAATAGATTATGGAAAGTATTTCGTCCTCTGGATTTTTTAATGTCTTTCAAATCTGAATGCTCAAAAGTCTGAAGTTCCTCTGGAATCCTATCAGAATGCAGTATGAATCTAGAGGATTTTGTTGTAGAGTGCCTGCTTGATAAGTTGCATCTGTGATTCCCATCTTATTTTTCAAATGGACTCTGAAAGTTGACATTGGAGATTCAAATTGTCAGTCCTAGGGGTGGGGAAAAAGCCGAATTCCCTTGTTTAGTACTGCTGCTTGTACTTCAGACAGTTCTTTACCTGAAAGGATTACCACTATAGTTGTTTGCTTGTCTTTGAGATTGGTCTTCCCCCTTGCTCCTGGTGATACTTAGCAATTGATTTCACTATTTTGACTGAAGGGTTTCTTTTTGTTTTGCTCTTCATCTGATGCTTACTCTTCCTAAAAAGGCTGTTGATTGCCAGTGAATTGCATTCAGAGTTTGAAGTTGCCAAAATTATCTGGCCAATACACATATGGAGGAAAAACATGGTGCATTGATGGGTGGAAGCCTTTTATTGGATAGCCACTATTCCTATCACCATTGCTCTAGTCATCTGAATAGGAAGACCATCTTTGGTCGTAGTTTTTTTTGTTTTGTGTGATTCATTAAACATTTTGTTGTTCTTGTCATAAATAATGTCCCTCATTTATGTAGGAATAAACTATTTCAAGAGATAATCTTTTTCTATACCTCTGCAATTTAGTGATTTTTTTGATGGACCAAAAGCTCCTTGTGTTGTCTCAGTTCTTGTTTAATCCGAGGCAGTTTCTTTTTATGTGCAGACATCTGAATTGTGATTTTGAGATTGGTTTAATTTGCTAAAATGTCACACATTCAGGCCGCACAAAGCCTCTTACCTTCTTAAAGGGAGGGAAACTCTGACTTGACTATTTCTGGAGACAGGATGAAAATAAAATCTTAGGCCAACACCGATGTATCCCTTTGAGATAGTAAGTACTCTTGGGAGACTATCGAGCAAGCAAGTGATTGTTGAAGGTCACATAATTCTCAGTGATTGATGCATGTACGTTTCACTGCCTTTCTATAGAGTGTGACTATAAGGACACCAGATCCTTCTTTCCCATTTGGCCTAGAATCTCAGGGTTAGAGTACAGCAACCTTTCATGCTATTTATAAGCTTGTACGTTGGCAAAGAAAAATTTGTGCTTGTCTTTTGTCCTACTTAACAGATAGAATATGAATGATCTTAATTTCTGAAGACCACTTACAACCTGTTTGAACTATCAGAGATTGTTTCCTTTCATTTCTTGACAAACCTAGCATCATTAGGTGGGTTAGCAGGGGCGGCTCTTCCGATATAGTGGTATAGTGTTGCTCCACTGAAGTGTCCCCAGAGACGAAAAATAAAATGGTAATGAAATTCACTCATTACCATTTTATTTTTTGTCATCCAATCCCGACCGAAGCGTCAGGACGGGCGGACCCTGCTGAATGGCAGCAGGGAGGAGGGTGGATTGGCTTTGCACTTGTTTAAAGTGCACATGTCTTTTTTTAGCTGACCGTCTTGTGACAGCCATTCAGACATGAGCACTTTAAATCTCTCAACCCAACTATCTTTAGATAGTAGCATTGAGAGTAAGTACTATTTCAAAAACATGAATATTTCAGCTTATGCATCTTGCAGCATCAACCATTCTTTTTTATCAAGATCGGCATCCAATGTATTGCTTACCCAAGATTATGATCTTCTTCTGATAGGATCATCCCCACCCTGCATTGTCAGAAGGCAGATATTAGAGAAATAAGCATTTAGTTGGAGTCTGCTGTGGTTTGACACTGACTTCTGCTGTACACCGTTGATTCTTAGAATCCTGCTGACTTTTAATATCTTCTGATATTGTTCCCTAAACCATAATCTAGATCTTCCTCGTCCAGGATATTGGAAAAGCAATGTTCAGCTGCCTGGGGGTGTCTCTGCATTCTATAAAGTCTATCATTACTAGCAACACAGAAGCAAAGTGAATATTAATGAGATTAGTGTATCATTTTACTTCCATGAATGAGATGCATTGAATCATTTGAAATTTAATATGTGAAGAATGGCTGATTTCATATCAAAATGTAATTATATTGTATTTCTTTTTTTCAGTGCCAGAGATGGCCCCATCCGAAGTAAATGGTGGAGGTGGCAGCAAGTCAGAATTAGTTATAACATGGGATGTAAGTTTCTTATTTGGATATGTCTTTAGAAATAATCAAAGTATGTCTATAAAGAACATATATTTTTTCTACATTTTATTGCTGCTATTAGGCATAAGAATATTATTTTATTATGTCTTGAGCATGAATGGCACTGCTGTGGAGGCAATGAGAGCTGGTTAGTAGGAAAAAGAAATGGAGCGAGAGTCGAAGTGAGATGTATAGCATTTGGGATTCTGCACCCCTCTCCGCTTGGGGCTGCAATAGTTTGACAGGTCTATCAATATGCAAATAAAATGAAACCCCAGTGATTTGAGGCCAAATGAAAATGTTCACCCAATTCTATTTGCCTGTCACATGAATGCTTTGGTCTATCAGAATGGAGAGCAACCATGGAAATCTGCCAGTGAATCCAACAAAGTAGCATTAACTGAGCCAGGTAATCCTTCAGATGGACAACTCTTTTGTCCTAAGTGTTCATACAAAATGGTGAATGCCAAAACTTTAGTATTTCACATTTGCTAATGAGCAGGCTAGCATAAAAGTTGTTTTTCTATTTTTCCTACTCATTCCCGAATTATGGTGTGCACGCACCTAGTTTGGGGAACACTGGGCCTGAAGTACAAAGTCCTTTTGCAGGCTCAAACCCTGTAGTTTGCAATATCATGGGTTTTTGACCTCTAAAAGGCTCTTTACAGTGTTTAGAAAAAAACCTTCATGGGTCCCAAAAGTACTTAAGCGTCATAAAAAAAACTTCTGTATCCTTTGCCAATCACAAATAGGGGGGGGCATGAAATTTGGTTGCCATTCTATTTGTAAGCATTTATCAACAGTTTATGACCACTGTCTTGGTTGCAAACTTTCGATCACTTACAAACACCTGAGTTGGGGAGGTAACTATCTTACCAAGGGGAAGCTGTCACTCTTGCAAAGTCTCTCTTTGCTTGACATAAAATTATATTGTGTAGCCAGTAGAATCAATGAACAACGAATCGTAAAATAAATGACGAGGAGTCCTACACTGAGGGGCCAATTCCGATCCGGGTCGGAAATCACTCCGACCGAGCCAGATCCGGAGTGTTTTCCGACCGAGCCAGAGTCCTGCAGTCCGACCGAGCGAGAACGATGCGGCCGTATGCTGTCGGACTTGGTTCGGTCGGACTCCCATAAAAGTCAATGGGAGCCGGTCGTACAACGCGTACATGGGCTCCCATTGACTGAATGGGTACGTCGTGGACAAGTGTGCCCCCTACAGTGAATATGCGTCGGTGCCATCCGCACCATACATGCCTGTGTTGGGGAGACCCATGGGTCTCCCCCTGTGTCCGAGTCATAGGGCTGCGGGTGACAGGGGGTCCGACGCGGACCCCCAAAGGCAACCACCTGGACAATTTGCGAGCCGGACACTCCGTCTCGCACAGGCTGTCCGACGCGTGCATCGTACTGGCTCGGTCGTGAATCGCATCCATTGCACGCCACGGTTAGCTTCCGGCCGAGACGTACGGAGCGGTTCAGACCTGGAAACGAGTCGGTCAGTGAATTTCATGTAGCTCGCATCGTACTTGCTCGCTCGTACAGCTGTACGAGTCGGACGGAAAACACGCGTATGGCGCGTAGTTTTTCCGGCCGGATCGCGTTCGGTGCCCTTCCGACCCGGATCGGAATCAGCCCCTAAGAAGGAAAGAATAGAGATAAAGACTCAGAGAAAGCCTATCTGAACACAAAGGAGCCTATTTTCAAGTCCCTATTGCCACAACAGAGTCACTTTTTCTGACGTTGTGGTGGCGATATATGGGCTTCACCTTATTTAGAAGGCAGCGTCAAGCCACTTAACATGGCTTAACACCGCCATGTGAATAAGGCCCATTTCACCGAATACTTAGCATGAAAGGGGTGAGCAGTGGGTGTTCCACAAAATTTCAGCACTAAATGCGTACCATGGACAGAAACAAAAAGCCTCCATAACAAATTCTTACAATATGGAGAAAAAACTACAAAACCTATTTATGTATTTATTTATTTTTCATGCTTTATATGTCCCAAACTTGACCCGAAGGTATCAGAGCACTTTACCGGGTTTGCACAGCAGCATTCACAAGGAATGTATAAGAGAAAAATATGGGGTAAATATATACAGTTGATGATGTAGCAGATGAACCCTGTAGTTTGGAGGAAACAATGAAGGTTTTTTTAGAGGTAGGAGTAAATGCACAGTTATTTCCAGAGGTAGAGAAGTTGAGGCTCTTAGAAGGATGAGTGGGAAGCGTGTACGAATGATAGAGTGTTAAGTAGATTCTGTAGTAGTGCATTTCAAATTCTAGGCGCATTCCTAGAGAGCAAACAAGTGAGTGATTTTTCTTTCTTAAATTTGTGCAGAATCAGGAGTAGAGTTAATGAGTTTGCAAATGCCTCTTTCGGCCAGATTGTAATAGTTTGATTGCAAGATACTTAGGTTTTTCAGCGTAGAGAGCTTTGTAGGTTATGCAGGCCACTCTGGATAAGGTAGATTTTGGGGGTACCAATGATCATTGCATTACTGCAATCCAGAGTCCAACTTGGGATTGCACTACAGTCTTTAGGTCTTCAAAGCGGTGACGGGTTTGAATCCAACATCTAATATCCTTACTGCAAACTGGTTACAAATTCACTATAACTACAAAACACTTCACTGCTCTTCTGTAGTCATTTACAGTAACCTGTCTGGGTTTGATATATTATTGGACTAAGGCATCTACTACAGCAGTGGTTCCGAAACATTTTACAACCACTTGCCAATTTTTAGATATCCAAACCTTTGCGATCCACCTAGCTTTAATGGACATGTGGTGGGCCATTTATTAACTGAAGCATCATTTGGTAGCATAATGTAATTTGCAAACAGCAGAATTTCTACTGAAATGCCCGCTCATTTTTCACAGACAGTCAGTTTTACTGATAAAAATATATTGCACACAAATGGTAATATGTGAAAATCGGGTTTCTGTAAATATTTGTCATTTGTGCATCACCAAGTAAAGTGACTTGATTTGTTTTGATCCTATTAAAATATTTGTTTCCATCACACTTCAGATAAACAAAATATACACTAAGGAGCCGATTCCGATCCTGGAAAAACCGGGTACGAATCGTCGGACGGAGCGTTTTCTCCGTCCGACTCGTACCCGGGAAAAATACCTTACAAACATGCAAGTACGATTCGTACGGAAACACCATTTCCGTACGAATCGTAAAAAGCACCTACTGGCTAAAATATACCCGCAATTCCGATCCGGGACACCGCGTACGCGACATTCGCACGGAGTCAGGCAGCGTTTTACGGACCAGCAAGTACGATTCGTACCCACAGCACTTGGCACGGCAATACTTTTACGGGACCCAAAAAGTGCCGGAAAAGCTAAGTACGCCACAATGCACGGCGAAAAGGGGGCCCGGTACGCACCATACCCCCATCCCTACACGTCCGCACCGTACCCCCAGCCCCCCCCATGTCCGTGCCGTACCCCCACCCCCATATGTACAGATCGTACCTCCACCCCCGTAGGTACGGTGCGGACCCCCACCCCCGTAGGTACGGTGCGGACCCCCACCCCGTAGGTACAGAGCGTACCCCCACCCCCGTATGTATGGAGCGTACCTCCACCCATAGGTACGGTGCGGACCCCCACCCCCGTAGGTACGGAGCATACCCCCACCCCCGTAGGTACGGAGCGTACACCCACCCCCATAGGTACGGTGCAGACCCCCACCCCCGTAGGTATGGTGCGGACCCCCACCCCCGTAGGTACGGAGCGGACCCCCACCCCCATAGGTACGGTGCGGACCCCCACCCCCATAGGTACGGTGCATACCTACGGGGGTGGGGGTCCGCACTGTACCTACGGGGGTGGGGGTACGCTCCGTACCTACGCACTGGGGGTCCGCACCGTACCTACGGGTGTGGGGTGGGGGTACGGCGCATACATGGGGGGCTGGGGGTACGGCGCGTACATGGGGGGGCTGGGGGTACGGCGCGTACTTGGGGGGGCTGGGGGTACGGCGCGTACATGGGGGGTGTTCGGCGCATATGCGGGCACATGTTTGGACGTCTCCATGGTTGCCATGGGAATTCGCTCCTTTCGGTGTTTTTTCCACAAGGTTGGGCATTCGGACGGACAGGACGGATCGTACTTGCGTGCTCGGACTTCAGTTTCACGATTCGTACGTAAAACTGTCCGGGGACGTGTCCGACACTTTTTCCGACCCGAGGATGTGTCGGGGAATTTTCCCAATGCGATTCGTATGGATTTTTTAACATACGAATCGTACTTGCCAGTTTGTACGGGACTTGTACGATTCGTATGTAAAAAAATCCGGATACGATTCGTACGGGGAATTTTTTTAACGGATCGGAATCGGCACCTAAATGTTTGCTTTTCTGCTGAATGTGTATAGTTCATTTACAGGTATTTTCATGATAGTGTATGTTACAAAAAAATGACACCCCATAGACTTTCATTTCAAACAATTTGTAACCCAGCAATATTGTTACATAATTCACTTTACTTTCTCTGACGGGAAAGTGGGAGGAGTTTGTAAACACCAATCCCCATGTCAAAAAAGAAGCAATTTGTTAGAAGACATAGCCTGACATTTGACCTCTGTGTTTAAACCACAGCAGATGTGACAGATAAATATTGAACTTAGAGTAATCTTTGTTTATTGCTTGGACTTTCGCGACCCACCAAAACTCAGCTCACAAACCACCAGTGGGCTGAAACCCATAGTTTGGACAACCCTGCACTACAGGATTCTGTTGTTGAATTTGATCTCATGAGTGCATGTTCCCATCCCAATAGGTCTTCTCAGTCTTTTATCCTCCTAAGCTTGATAAAATGAGTACCACTGAGTTGGTTAACAATAAACAATACATGTATGGCAGTATGTATATGTTTATTATTGATTGCGTTCATTAAAAAACATGACTTTATTTGTATTTACCACTGATTCCGAAGTATAACTATTTTGAAAGTGATTTATAATAAACTGCTTCAAATGTATTTTTATGGCAAATTACAAATGTTAAAATCCAAAGTTATTCATCACATCTACAAGCATTGCATCTCTGTCCAAAGATGGAGCAAGAGACCGATGGCATCCTACAAACTTATAAAATAACTTTCTTCTGTAAGGTCATAAAATTCTTTGACTAGAATAATCCTTTGTGGTAGGGTATACTTCTTCCCCTAAACTGCAAGTCAGAAAAGGGGTCACGACTAGACTATGTTAGGGAAATGTATCTACTCGTTTTGTATAGTTATTGCTGGCTGTAGCCAAATAATTGTTACCTATCATTCTAGCCTCTTCCTGAAGAACTACAAAATGGAGAAGGATTTGGATATGTGATTGGCTTTCGACCAGCAGGCACCACCACATGGATACAGACTGTTGTTACATCTCCAGATGTAGGAAAATACGTCTTCCGAAATGAAAGCATTTTGCCTTTTTCTCCATATGAAGTTAAAGTTGGTGTATATAACAATAAAGGAGAAGGACCTTTTAGCCCAGTGGAAACTGTGTATTCTGCAGAGGAAGGTATGCTCTATACACTATGAATATCAATTGTTTACAGTTTGAACTACTGAAACACACGTAGGAGTTTCATTTACAATATTAATTAATCTAAATTTGATGGCAGGTCAGCTACGCTTTTGGCAAGCAGTGTAGTGCACTTTTGGGCTTCCTATTACCACACACACATCTTTTCACCAGTGTGCAAAGGAGTTCACTTGATTCTACCATACTTTTTGTACTGGAAGGGTTCACATAGAACAAAATTCTATACTTAGACCTATTTTTAAACTCTCCCACTTTGTATAAGTGCTGTGCAGTTTTGGAGGAAGGAAAGCCTTTCTCTATCCCCACACCTGGCATGAGGAGGTCTAATTGTTTGTCCTAAAGCCATGTCTACAGAGTTTAATAGATTGGGCCTCACATTGAAAACCTTGGCAGGCAGCAGGGTTAGTAACTTGGGAAAGCCAATGTATCACCCATGGGACGCCATCTTTATGCAAAGTAATTGTAAGCCAACTTTCCAGTGCAAAAGAGGTTTTGTGCTGGAAAGTAAATAAGTTCTCTGCTGCTTTCTTGCCTGTACTTTACACAAGCATTTTTGAGGCCCTGCTAGGGTGGGACTTCGTCTCCTAGCATTCCCCATGGTGAGAAGCGCTTGACTATTCCCGCAGCGCAGGACACCATTCTCTACTGCTGGAGCACGAGGGCAGCCGAAGTTAATTCGCTGGCACATCAGTGTGGGGTCGAAATAAAAAGGCAGGCCCACATAAAGCACTGTGGGGTATATTTACAAGAAAGTGACGCATCTGTAGAGATGCATCACTTTCCATGCGCCAACATGCAAAACCCTTGCGTCACCATGGATGCGCTGTATTTACAATACGGCGCTCCATGGCGCAAGGATTGGCTGACGCATCTGTTGACGGAGAAGTCACGCATTGTTGGAGTCGTGTCGCAAGCACGACGCAACTCCAGCAATGCTCAGGGGCGCCCTATGCCTAACATGCTGCGTCACTCCTTACGCCTGCTTCAAGCAGGCGCAGGGTTTTGACGCAGCATGGACGTAAAAGTGACTCACTGAAATCTTGTAGATTTCACTGCGTCACTTTTACGGGGCTTCCTGCAACGGAACGCCCACCCAGCATACATTAAACCTGACGCAGGTTTAATGTGGCGCAGGGCTTCACAACGTGACGCATCTCCCTAGATGCGTCACGTTGTAAATGGGCCGCAACTTTTACGCTGCCGCTGAGTCACAAAGGTGACGCAACAACGGTGCAAAAGTGACACAAGGGGCTTGTAAATCTGCCCCTGTGTGTTTCCAGCACTACAGCACTCAATCGCAGCACTCCAATTTGAAGATGCCAGGCACCCCCAATGGATTATTCCGCTTTTAAATGTATCACAAACTTTCATCATTTGTCATTGATAAGGGCATGTATAGGCGGTTATGCCATCATATGCAGCTTGGGGTTCTCATCCCTATCGTACCTGCGCTCTTCTCAGAGGCCAAGAAGCATGATCTCATGCTAATACGTCTCTGCGTGTTTGCATCAAAGGATCTTATGCCCCCCCTGGAAACAGCACTGGACCACTTCAGACTGCGGGCTCTGTCATCAAAACAATGAATCTTTGCTTCATCTGCTGTGCATTAGACCGGCATTGATAACACACAGGCAAAGACTCTTATGTCCATCTCTAGGAGTACTGCAAATCAGGCCATGTCTACCAGCTGTTATTTCTTTATTGGGGGGGGGGGGCTTCTGTGCACCTAGCATGTAAGACAGTGAGAGTCTTGAACCTACCTGCGAAGCAGCTGGACACATCTAGCACCTGACTCCTTGACTTGTGCTCCTAGTCGAGGTTGGAAGAATGGCTTTCCTTGGAAGTAGTAACCACACAGCACTTGTACAATTTGGGGGTGGTCAGTATTTTTAACTTCTTAGTAGACTTACACAGGCGGGTAGCTGCGGTATACAACCAACATTGAGTCCCTCTATATCCTAAGATTTTCCCATCAGGAAAACATCATTTTACTTAGCATTATCATTGAGCAGCACAAAAACACCTTCTGGCAATTAGTTTGCACAGCATGCTCACACTTTATTATTACTTGATGGAGGGGTGTCCCCTTGAATCAGGCCTTGGTCAATTCTTATCCGATTGTATTAAGTTATTATTGTGTTTGCTTCGATGGCTCAAAGTCATGCTTAATAACATGCACTGTTTTGCAGTTTTTCTTATTTAAGATGTTTAAGTGGCTATATTGTATTATCATGGTTATATTTTATTATGTTGTATATGTACATGCAATGGCTTTAATTAACCATGCATGAATAAGCTCACTTGACAATTCTCTGCTGCTTTCTCGCCCGTACTTTGCACAAGCATTTCTGAGGCTCTGCTGGGGTCGGACTTTGTACCCAGCATTCCCCTTGGAATGCTGGGTCGGACTTACCTGCAGTGCTGAAAAGTGTGTGACTATTTTTGCGGCGCAGAACACTATTCTCATCTGCTTTCTCGCCTGTACTTTGCACAAGCATTTCTTAGGCCCTGCTGGGGTGGAACTTCATCCCCCAGAATTCCTCTTGGTGAAGTAGGGGCCTGATTCACCTGCAGTACTGATAAGTGCTTGACTATTCCCTCAGCGCCAGATACCATTCACTGGTGTAACGAAACTTGAGGGGGCCTCCCTGCAAGGCCCGTGGGGGGCACCCTCCAGGCTCAATCAGGAGCTCTGCAGCCAGAGTGCTTTGCTGAGGGGGGCCCCCACAATGCAGGGGCTGCGGGGCCCCTGATACCATTCTCTGCTGCTTTCTTGCCCGCACTTTGAGTAACTATTTCTGAGGTCCTGCTGGGGTGAGACTTCATCCCCCAGCATTACCCTTGGTGAAGTAGGGGCCAGACTCAGCTGCAGTGTTGAAAAGCACTTGGTTATTCCCACAGTTATTTCTGCTGCTTCTTTCTCGCACTTTACATGAGTATTTCAGAGGCCCTGCTGGGATCAGACCTCGTCTCCCATCATTCCCCTTGGTGAAGGAGGTGTCAGACACACCTGCAGTGCTGAAAAGTGCTTGACTATTCCAGTGGCGTGGAACACATACAGGACGCAGCCTGCCGGAGACTAGGCCCATCTGCTCCCATCAGCGGCAGGACGAGACTAGGCCACCTACCCTTACACCTGTGTCTAATTTTGTGTGAGTGACATTTTTAAATTCTTATATGACCTCTCAAGCTATTTATGCTCCTTTGTTCTGTGTGCTTTCCTGGAACTTAATGTTCTGATGCTATGGATGCTATTTCGCGTTCCAATTGAGGATGCTGGTCTTCTGTTGCCACCAAGTATTCCAGAAGGATGGCCAGGAACAATCTATTGAGCTTGACACCGAAACTGACCTTTCGTTGGACCCTATTTTTCTGATCAGCCCCTCAGTAATCAACTAGGAGTAGGTCATGATGCACGGCTGCCTTAAATGTCCCAACTAAGAATAAACTTAATCTCCAAAGTCAAGGACATTTTAAGCACAGAATTAGTGCCAATCCTGGCATGACTTTCAACCATGGAGCAAAAACCTGAAGATTTTAATAAGTCACAGTCATTAATTTCACCTGTACCAGGGCCCGGCACCACAAGCAGGGTGGGTGGTGTTCAAAGCCACAATAGTTTCTTGACCTCCTCTAGGACTGACATATCTGCAAGCAGTGCTCCCTATTTTACTAAGTAACCACCAAGTGCAGATAGTTGTCATTCCGCAACAAGGTCAACATTCTGCCAAGAACACCTTGGAAGGTATGAAAAACTTTCTAGGACCCATGGCCCCATGCAAATTCAGAAGCTCCTTGTAATAACCTTATCTCCTGCATCGTGCCTTTATTCGGCAACTCTGACACGAGTTTCTCAGCTGCGTGATGACCAGAGAGACCCGCACGAAGAGCTTGTGAACAAAACATTGGACTGGCTGTCGTAGAACTGTGATTTTCCCCTCACTTTGGCAAATAATATTTTATTTACTCGCTGAGTGGGGTAAATTGGGCTCGGGCCGGTGGACTGCGAAGGGGACTGTGGAATATTGAACTTTAAAAATCCACACTTGGTGCATGGATTGTTATTTGATTCAGTGGGTACGCAAGAAGGTGCGCCAGGCATTGCTCTAATGTCCCTGGGCTAATTGTACAAACCCAGTTCATACACCAGGCGTGACTACACTCTGCTCTCTTCTCTCCTTTTTCATGTTCGTATCTCTAATCAATTTAGCACCCTAGATGGAATTGATTGACTCACTGACAATTAATTCTAATCCCCCACTTTTAGTAGCCAGTGATGGGGGTTGCTTGATCAGTCATCACCAGGAGGGTGGGGGTTTAACCCAGATCCTTGCGACTGGGAGTGAATGTTAGCATTGTCCAGCATTCCGTCCATCAATTGTTTCTTTTTCATATGCCATCTTAAGTGGGAAGGGTATGCCCAGCATGGGCCCAATGCTCACTACGCCTCTGGATTCAAGCTAGCCTGGCTGATGAAGGGTGATGCCCTGAAACAGGTCCCAGGATTCTTGTTTCCGGTCCAGGGAGGACCTGGCTTGGTGGTTCAGGCTAGACTGCTTCCACAAGGAACAGGGTCAAGACTGATTTGCATATGTCTGGGTCCCGACTGTGGTAGTGTGGTGAGTGTTATAACTGGGAATCTCTAGTTGGCAGAGGTAGGTACCTTGGACCAAATAGGTACCCTTGCTTCTAGTCAGGGTAAGGGGGTACACATCTAAAATACCACCTGCTCACCCCCTTGATAGCTTGGCATGAGTAGACAGGCTTGTCTCAGAGGCAGTGTGTAAAGCATTTGTGAACACGTACAGTAATACAGTGAAAACACTACAAATGGACACCACACCAGTTTAGGAAAATCAGTAATCTTTACTAGGCTTAACACAAGACCAAACGACAAAAATCCACAATAATGTATTCAACAAAAGACTTTAAAATGGTAGAAATAGGTTAGTTCAATGAAGATGGTAAATGCAACATATTACTCTCAAAGTACCTTGGATGCATCACGAAATACAAACAAAAGGGTAACAGGGAAGGTGATGCGTCGGTTCCGTGCTTCGGGGGAGGTGATGCGTCAGTTCCTTGCTGCTGCGCAGGGGAAGTGATGTGTCGGTTCCTTACCAGAGAGGAGGTGATGCGTCGGTTTCTTACTGTGACCCGGTGCGATGCGACAAGATGGCGCCTTGATGCGATGTGACGATCCGGTGTGATGTGAGAAAATGGTGTCTTGATACGATGCAACAACGTTGGAGGTGATGCTTGCACGCCCGATGCCCATGCGGCGAACTCGGTAACTTCTGACCTGCGACAGGCCCTGTGACACGCTTCTCTGGTGATGCAACGACGACCTCTGTGGCGGCGACCCCCTTCTCCGGTGATGTGACACGCTTTGTCGATGATGCGACGGTGAACAGCTGCTGCGGCGGTATGCTTCTTCGATGATGTGACGGCAACTGCTGCGGTGGCAACACGCTTCTCCTCGTTGCGTCACGCTTCCAGCTCCCAGCGACTCGCAGTCTCTTCAGAGGGCCCAAACAACAGTAGGCACCTCTCGTCAGGCAGAATTCCACAGCAAGGGAATTCAGGGGAGCTGGTGGTGAAGTCTTGTATCCCCGAGACTTCAGGCAGGAGGCAAGCACAGTTAAAGCCCTTGGAGATTCTTCTTCAAGATTGCAAAAGTACACACAAAGTTCTTTTTTCTCCTTTCCTTGGCAATAAAGTAACCACTGCAGGCCAACCCTAACAGCACAGCACAGGGGCAGTCTCCTGCTTCAGCTCCCTTGGTTCTTCTCCTTGGCAAAGGGTTGTCATGATTCCCAGAAGTGATCTAAAGTCTTGGGGTCTGGGCCCCAGTATTTATACACCAAAGTCCTTTGTTTCTGAAGGCAGAGAGTGTCTGTACCTAGTTCAAACCAGTTCTGTGCAGTCCTGGAGCACTTTGTTTACAGGACTCCTTCTTTCCTTTGACAGTGTGGGCCTGGGACATCAGACACACCACAGGAGGTGGAGCCAGCATTGTGGAAGGCAGGCACAGCCCTAGTCAGACCCAGGTGCAGCTCGTCCCACCACTCTACATGCAGATAAGTCTATTCAGCCCTGTGCTGACTCACCCTGTCACCTGAAATCCCCCAGCCCCTGTCACTCACAAACCAGACATGGAATACACAACCTAGCAGAGGCAGGCTTGGACAGTTAGGCAAGATAATACCTACTTTCTAAAAGTGATGTTTTCAAACACAGAATGTTAAAACCAACTTCACTAAAAGATGTATTTTATCATTCTGCGTTCAGGCATACTGAACTCGAATTTCTACCTAGTTCCCAGAGTCAGTTAGATTTATAAGATGTTATAATCAAACTGCCCATTCTGGCCTATGGGGACTGGTAGCAATAGTGAAAAACGAAAATGTCTGTAATTCACTTTTAAGACATGCCACACACACCAGGGCATGTCCTACCTTATACTTACAATGCACCCTGCCCATGGGCCTACCTTAGGGGTGTCTGATATGAAGAAAAGGGAAGGTTTAGGGACTGGCAAGTGGGTGCACTTACCAAGTCGACATGACAGTACCAGACTGCACACGGGCTCTCCAATGGCAGGCCTGAGACACACTTTACAGGCTGCTTCTGTGGGTGGCACAACCAGTGCTGCAAGCCCACCAGCAGCATTTAATTTCATTCCCCGGGCACACATGGTGCACTGTATTAGGGTCTGAGAAGTAAATCAAATAATCCAATCATGGAGTCACTACTCAAAACATGAATTTACAATAGAAAGCATATGCACTTTAGTACTGATCAGCAGTGGTAAAGTGCCCAGAGTCATAAAACAGCCAACAACAGGTCAGAAGAAATACAGGAGGTAGGCAAATATTTCAGGGATGACCCTGCAAAAAGGGCCAAGTCCAGCACAACCCCCTTCCAGCCAAAACGCAGGGTAGACCAATCACTACCTTGATGGGCTTCCCCGCTTTGGGCGATAGAACATAGACCCTGGCCCGCAACAGCAGGGGTATATTCCAGTTCTACGCCAATCTGATCCCATTTGGATCCCTCTATCCATACTCTCAGGGCCCACCAAGCTAACCCATGTTGAACCCTTCTCCTCACCTGTGGACACCACCTGTACAGCACCTAACCTTAGCTTGCTCACAGGTGTGACCCAACAGACAGACAGCAAGCCACAGTGGCTACTGACAGTAGTCAGTTTTGAGACCCAGGCCTTATGCTGCTCAGGGGTCTCAAACCTCTGTGGCATCAGAGAGCGGTGGGCAGTAGCCGCAGGTGCTTGGCACCCTTTGTCCACTCTCCCTCTTGTCCGGTCAGGTATGACATCCTGCCACTGACCCACCAGCCCCGGGCCTGTACCTGGTGGCTGGAGAGGAGACTGGGGTGGGCTTTCCCACACCCGATCCTCCTCCTCCTTGGGGTTTCTGTACCCTCCCATTTGGAGTGGTACCCCCTTCCAGAATAGTCAGGGTGCCTGTAGCAGGTGTCCTGTACAATTCTCCCACCAGTTCCGGGGTTCTATCCTGCAACTGGGCTTCCAGGTGAGAGGGGACACCCTGAACCTGGTCCTCCAACCTAGCGTCTAAACCCTCCAGTTGAACCTGGTTCAGAGGCGAGGACTCCCTCCCTCTGTACCCCCTTCCAGAGTACTGCACCCTCCCATCAGGAGCGGTACCCCCAGAAGACAAACTGGTCAGGACACTGTTTACAGTTGTCCCACCCTCCAGGTCAGGCAACACCTGAACCTGGCTACCCATCCCAGGGACCAACCCCTGCGGTTGAACACTTGCCTGGCACACCAGGACTTCATTGGGAGCACATATGCCCCCCCCGAGGGTGACACACAACTCATGTGTCATGTGACAGTCTGCCTGGCGCAGATCTCTCGACCCCTATCCATCTGACAGTGCGTGAAGATCCCCCAGGACAGAAGTGGTGTCACCATGGTCATATATCGGTGACCCAGCCCTTCTGGCTGGCTCCTGACCCACTGGTTCTTCCACTGGGGACTCTTTCCCCCTCTCACCCCTCACTCTGGACTTCTGCACCCTCCACTTAAGAGTGGCACTGCCAGACACCAGAACTGATGGAGGCCTGCTTACAGACACTCCCAGTTCACTAGACACTAGGGGATCCCCCTCAATGGGCGGTCCATCAGGACAGACTAGGCTCCCCACCTGGTGTTCCCTTAAATAACCATCCAGGCTCTGAGGCTGGGCACTATCGGGACATAACCCATTCTCACTATTTCCCCTTAAAGATAGGACGTGAGGCCCTACACCGCTCCCACTACAACAAGTCTTAGCTGGGCTACTCTGAACCACTTCCCCCACTCTGGGTTGGAATATACCTGACCCACTCCTCTTAGGGTCATTCCCCAATGCCTCCCCAGACCCTCTGGAATCCACCAAAAGGTCTGCCTCCAATGTGAGCTCCCTGGGGTCAGAGAATTCACTCTCCAACAGGTGTTGCCATAGCTCTGGAAAACAGGGACTTACAATATGCTCTCCCACAATTGGATCACACAGCCTTCTACAAGGGTTAACCAAACTATCCTTCACCTCACCATCCAGTGCCTTGCACACGTACTCCACACCACTCTCCTGAGATTGGCAAGATAGTATCTGACTGTCTCTGTCACTCAACCCACACTCTTCTGGGCGGTCTTCACACTCACACACCAGGACTTCAACCATAGGGGAACCCCTCTCCCTGCACCTCTCATCTAGAGTCAGTAGAGTGTCCTGCCCACCACTAGGACCATGAACCCCTGCGTCAATTTCCCAATTCACCTCAGGGACACTGCGTGCCACTGGAGCTACCTCATATCCTGGAACCTCCTAGTGTAAATTAACCCCCTTCTTCAAGTCAGGTGCCACATCTCTGGGTGTGTGTACTACTCCCTCAGCACTAGAAAATTCAATTTTGCTGCCACCATCTGAGCTGGATTCCACCTCCAACTCAGCAAAGTTCACTTTCTGATCTTCCCAAATTTCTTCTTCTTGGACAAAGGCCCTTTTGGCCTCATCAAGCTTTCTCAGCTCCTCATCAATCTCTCTCAGCCTCTGGTCATAAGCCAGACACCAGGCATCTGTTTTTGTTTCTTCCTCACTTTTAGAGAACTCCTCCTCCTTAGACACAACTGGTAGTGTTGCCTTCCAGCAGGGTAACTCATACTGAAATAGGGATGCCTCTAGATCCTCCCTGGACCTTCTCTTCACAGGCAGCCCTCTTTTCTTGCAAAACACACGTAGCTTCTTCATTGAGTAGAGAAACATGTGCCAGAAGTCGAGTTCCATTTTGTAACAACTAACCAGAGTCATAGCATCAAAAAATACTTCCAGGAGGATACCGGAAAACAGAAAACAGTATGTGGTCGCATTTGGTCTGCACTCACTAGTAGTGTACACCAATTACTGTATATGAGTCACAAATGCAAGTCCAGAATCCTCACCACTGACCACCAATGTTAGAACTGGGGGTCTCTAGTTGGCAGAGGAAGGTACCTTTGACCAAATAGGGACCCTTGCTTCTAGTCAGGGTAAGGGGGTACACTTCTAAAATGACCCCTGATCACCCCCTTGGTAGCTTGGCATGAGCAGACAGTCTTATCTCAGAGGCAGTGTGTAAAGCATTTGTGAACACGTACAGTAATACAGTGAAAACACTACAAATGGACACCACACTAGTTTAGAAAAATAAGTAATCTTTACTAGACTTAACAACAAAAATCCACAATACTGTTCTCAACCAAAGACTTTAAAATGGTAGAAATAGCTTAGTTCAATGTAGATGGTAAATGCAACACTTTAATCTCAAAGTACCTTGGATGCGTCATGCAATACAAACAAAAGGGTCGCAGGGAAGGTGATGCGTCGGTTCCTTGCTTCGGGGGAGGTGATGCGTTGGTTCCTTACTGCTGTGTAGGGGAGGTGATGCGTCGGTTCCTTACCGGAGAGGAGGTGATGCGTCGGTTTCTTACTGTGATCCGGTGCGATGCGACAAGATGGCACCTCGATGTTATGTGACGATCTGGTGCGATGCGAGAAAATGGTGTCTTGATGCAATGCAACAACGTTGGAAGTGATGCGTGCACACCCGACGGCCGTGCGGTGAACTCGTTAACTTCTGAGCCACGACAGGCTCTGCGACACGCTTCTCCGGTGATGCTACGGCGACCTCTGTGGAGGCGACATGCTTCTCCGGTGATGCGACACGCATCGTCGATGATGCAACGGCAAACAGCTGCAGTGGCAGTACGCTTCTTCGGCGATGTGACAGCAACTGCTGCGATGGCGACACGCTTCTCCTCGTTGCATCGCGCTTCCAGTTCCCAGCGACTCGCAGTCTCTTCAGAGGGCCCAAATAACAGTAGGCACCTCTCTAAGGCAGAATTCCACAGCAAGGGAATTCAGGGGAGCTAGTGGTGAAGTCTTGTATCCCTGAGACTTCAGGCAGGAGGCAAAAGCAATGTTCACGCCCTTGGAGATTCTTCTTCAAGATTGCAAAAGTACACGCAAAGAGCCAAGTCCAACAGTGAGCAAAATAATGATGGATTTAACCCACATCCATGTGACTGGGGGTGAATGTTTGCATTGTCCAGCATTTGGTCCATCAATATTTCCTTTTGCATATGTCCCCCTAAGTGGGAAGTGTATGCCCAGACGTAGGTCCCGTGCTCACTATACCCCTGGATTCAAGCTAGCCTGACTGATGAAGGGTGATGCCCTGAAAATGGTCCCAGGATGCTTGTTTCTGGCCCAGGGAGGACTTGGTTTGGCAGTTCGGGCTGGACTGTTCCCACAAGCAACAGGATCAAGACTGATTCACATATGGCTGAGTCCAAACTGGGGTGGTCTGGTGAGCAAAAGAATGATGGATTTAACCCAGATCCTTGTGACTGAGGGTGAATGTTTGCATTGTCCAGCATTTCGTCCATCAATTTTTTCTTTTGCATATGTCGCCCTAAGTGGGAAGGGTATGCCCAGACTTGGGTCCCATGCTAACTACACCTCTGGATACAAGCTAGCCTGGCTGATGAAGGGCGATGCTCTGAAACCGGTTCCAGGATGCTTGTTTCCGGTCCAGTGAGACCCTGGCTTGGCAGTTCAGACTAGACTGTTCCCACAATGAACAGGGTGAAGACTTATTTGCATATAGCTGGGTCCAAACTGAGGTGGTATGTTGAGCAAAAGAATGATGGATTTAGCCCAGATCCTTGCAACTGAAGATGAATGTTTTCATTGTTGAGTATTCTGTCCATCAATTGTTTCTTTTGCGATTGGATAAAAACATAGCCTTAACTTTCTTTTTCGTGACCTTCAGACAAGTGCCGGGGTTAATAAATAATTCAGCTAGTCCTAATGACGTTTATTATAGATAGGGTTAGGTTAACCATGTCCCCATATTGAATGTCATAACAGAACTGGTGCAAGCCTTATTGTGTCAGTCATATATGTTAATTCCATATCTAAATGACAAATATGGTTGGAGCGAGAACCACAAAGGGATACAACCCTCTTAAAGAGCCTATCCCTAGCTTTTGGAGAGAGTCCATAGGCGCGGTACCCCAGACCCCTGCCCCTTATGTTGCGGCGGGTATAGTCTTTGCACTATATACCTTTTTTATAGGTTTAATTGGTGTTGATCCTAATGTTTTGGTGAAGCTTAGGATGGCTGCCATACTTCTCTCCATTACTAAGGCCCTGTTATCCACCATATGTGTCCAGGACGGATTTTTATCAAACAAAAGGTATCTACCACTTTTAATCTACGGGACCCTATGAAAAAAGATGGCACTCTTTTGGAGGATTTAGATTCATTTACCTTCAAGTCCAGTGTTGTCATAAATTTCACATGCGCTGCTATTAGGCGCTGGAGAGCCACCCCAGTTCAAGCAATTAAAACCACATCATCTGCCTAAGCCAGTATCAGGAGAGTGAGTGAATCAAATACGGAGACAACAAATCTCTGCTCCACAAACTCCAGACCATACAGAACACTGCAGCCAGGCTCATCCTCAGCATACCTTGACAAGAACACATCACCCAACACCTGCTAGACCTGGCTCCATGTCAAGAAGAGATTAACCTTTCAAGATACTCACCCATGCCTTCAAATGCCTCCACAACACCAGACCCCAATATCTCTACGAGAGAATCTCCTTCCACGTACCCAAGAGAAACCTCCAATCTGCCTACCTTGCCCTCACCGAAACCCATCCGCAGAGCCAGAATGGCCAAGACCTGGAACCAGCTGCCGATCTACAGCAAACGCGCCCACTCTTTGAACATCTTCAGGAAAACACCCAAGGTCTTGCTCTTTGACTGAACGGTGCTGCTTACCTCCCCTTCAGGGCCTTGAGACCCTCACAGGTGAGTAGCGTGCTTCACATTTCCCTGATTGATTGATTGATAATTGGTAGCTGTTCTTTCTTGCCAGAATTGGTTTCTATGCTTTTACTATTGTCAAGGTACTAGCACACTAGTACATAATCAATTGTGGACTTGTACACGTTGGTCGTGAAAGTCTTTGTGAAGTCTCTTGTATATGGATCTACCCTAATAATTATTGCCAGATTTCTGGCAGATAAGATCCTGTTTAAACTATTGACGTAATCGTGATGTGTGAAATGATAGATAGCATTGCCCTCCATATCCACTAGGCCACAGACAGTGTTCATTGAGTGTTTACATTGGTGGACATTAAATTTGCCTACTCACACGATGTTAAGACATTTTTTCTCTAGCGCTCTGCTAATTTTAAAGATCTCTTTGTCCATTAGGGCCACCACCGATGGCATTTTTCCACCAAAGTTGTTGTTATAAAATTGTATTAAAAGCCAGTCCCAATCACTTTCCCTTTCAAAGACCAAAAAATGGTAATAGAGACATGAGCTCTCAAATTTCCTAATTCTAATGGGCAGGGTGTTCGATACTAGAGTCAATAAACCACCTTTCGCTCTGCCTGACGGGGATGGAATTGCTTCAGTTTGAAACTAGCGGTACTCATCTACAAATATTTGGTCTATGCCCCATGTCTCCTGTGTGGCTAATATGTCCTGGTTCTGCCACAGGGACAACCAGTGTACGTTGCCCACCTTTGTGCCGATGCCACCACATTCTAGGATGCTATCTTTACCTTTAGTTTACATTGCCCTCTGGGCAGTTCCAGTGGTATTACCCCACTTGGGGTTGTTGCCTTGGTGCCCTCGTCCACATTTTGATTTGGGTCACCTGGGAGTAGTCAGTCACAAGATTGGAAGCCTGTTAGAGGGCTGAACTAATTCTCCACCCTTAGCCCAATTGCACCGATTCTGCCGGGACCTACATTAACAATGCCAGTAGGTCCGCCATGCCAATAATATCCTTCCTGAGCTCAGTAAAATTGGTCTGTAAAAATACTCCAATGGGAGGAAAGAGATCTGGCCCCTAAGTAAAGAAACATTTGAAAGTTCCCTTAACAAATTCCTGACTACGTATTGATTAATTAATTGGTTCACTGATAGAATATCTATGACAAAAATATCAATGTTAAAGATATGGAAAAACAATATAGAATTCAAAAATATCGACTCCCATACCTACACAGGTAAGTACAAAAATATTGAATCAAAAATATCGTTGTAAAAAATATTGATTTAAATATATATATATAAAAACAAATAACAATATTAAATATATTAAATATTACTATTAATGTTAACCCAAAAAATAGGAATTTTAACAAAATACAACAAATAAACCTAATTTAAAAAATAAACACATGCACAATAATTTTTACATATATATTTACTTTAAAATAATTAAACTATTATCTTTAATTTATTTTAAACTTAAAAATTATATAGAAATCAAATATATATATATAAATGATTTAAAGTATAAAAATAAACATTCTACAATAATTAAAAACATGAAACTATAAGAAAATATTTAAACTTCAATTCCCCAAATACAATCAGTGCAACAGTAGGGAAAGTGTTGGATAGCAAAATAATTAAATTTGCTATTCCAACTCCAGTGAGTACAACAGTTGGAAAGTGTTGGATAGTGGAGGGGTTAAAAATTACTATTCCCACTCCAGTGAGAGCAACAGTAGGGAAAGTGTTGGATAGCGTATGGGAAACAATTACTATTACCACCCCAAAGAAAGCAACTGTAGGGAAAGTATTGGATAGGGGAGGAGTAAAAATTGCTATTCCCACTTTAAAGAGTGCAACAGTAGGGAAGTGTTGGATAGCGGCAGGGTAAAAATTACTATTCCCACTGCAAAGAGTGCAACGGTAGGGAAAGTGTTGGATAGCGGAGGGGAAGAAATTACTGTTTCCACTCCAAGGAATGCAACAGTAGGGAAAGTATTGGATAGCGGAAGAGTCAAAATGACTATTCCCACTGCAAAGAGTGCAAGAGTAGGAAATGTGTTGGATAGCTGAGGGGTAAAAATTACTATTCCCACTCCATTGAGTGCAACAGTAGGGAAAGTGTTGGATAGCGGACGGGTAAAAATTACTATTCCCAGTCCAGTGAGAGCAAAAGTAGGTAAAGTGTTGGATAGCGGAGGCGAAAAAAATACTATTCCCCCTCCAAAGAGTGCAACAGTAGGGAAAGTGTTGGATAGCGGAGGGGTAAACATTACTATTCCTACTCCACTGAATGCAACAGTAGAACAACTGTTGGATAGCAGAGGGATAACACATCTTATTCCCACTCCAGTGAATGCAACAGTAGGAAGTGTTGGATAGCAGAGAGGTAAAATTACTATTCCCACTCCAAAGAGTGCAACAGTAGGGAAAGTGTTGGATAGCATAGGGATAAAAATTACTATTCCCACTCCAGTGAGAGCAACAGTAGGAAAAGTGTTGGATAGCTGAGGGGAAAGAATTACTATTCCCACTCCAAAGATGCAACAGTAGGGAAAGTGTTGGATAGCGGAGGGGTAGAAATTACTATTCCCACTCCACTGAATGCAACAGTAGTATAAGTGTAGGATAGCAGAGAGGTAACACATTCTATTCCCACTCCAGTGAGTGCAACAGTATAGAAAGTGTTGGATAACGTAAGGGTAAAAATTACTATTCACACTCCAGTGAGTGCAACAGTAGGGAATGTGTTAGATAGCGAAGAGACAAATATTACTATTCAAACTCAAACAGTTAAAACAAAAATAAAAAAATTAAACATTATGAAAAATCATAAAAATAACCAATATTTAGAAATGAAAAATCAAGTACATTAAATATATAAAAAGAAAAAATATTATAGTATCAATTACATATAAAAAACCGACAAATAATATATGATATAACATAATAAATACATTAATAAAATAAAATTCTTTTAAAAGAGAAAATATTTACAAAAACATTAATTAATACATAAATGTATTTATTGGATTTTCTACCCTATAACACCACACCAATAAAAAAACACTTCAACATTCCTAATTACATGTGTTTCCAAAATTAACATTAGTAATAATGAATTTAAAAAACATTATTAATAAAAAAAAATAATAAACATTAATTGACTACAGACACTTTAACACTATGATATCCACAACACACACCTAAATTAAACTCTAAAATAATAAAACACAATTACAACTTATTTATAAATTAAAGCTATTACGATTAACAACTGATAATAAAGAAGTTAAAATGTATTTAATACCCACCTTTACCCCTTTAAAAGTAAAAACAACAGACAATAAATTAAACAATTACTCAAAATACATATCAAATAATTAACATTAAATAAAAACTATATTATAATGAATTAAATACAAATTACTTCCCACCATTTACCTATAAACACCAAAACAAACACCTAAATTAATTACACAATTACCATAGTTAATTACCAATTAATTAGTTAAAATTAATTAACAAGCAATTATCAATTAATTAATAATACATTACTTTACACATTTAGCGCTGACATCTCAATGACACATATATTAATAAACAAAAAATAATCAATACTTTTAATGTAATTCAATTACTTCCCACCATATTCCCCTATAAATCCCGCTACAGACCTAAAAATGCAAAATTCAAATAAAAAATAATTAGTAACTATTAAAAATACAAACAATTCTTATACAAAAAAATACAACACATACATATAAAATATATATTAAAATGCATACCATTAATAACCAAATAATACTTTTACCTACAATATTTTGGCAAACGATATTAAACACTTCGATATTTTTAACATCGATATTACTTACCTGAAATCGATATTCTTGACCACGGGAATCTGTATCTCGATATTTCTGATCCACGATATTTGCAACTCGATATTTGTGCAAGTCGATATTTTGTCTCTTTACCAAAACAATTACAACACAGTCCCCTGTTATCTCTTTTTTTAAAGAACCCACCCACCCACTCTCCTTGCCATGATAATATATCTGGCCAAGCCGTCATTCCTTCTTAAATAATTTCTATCGTGAATAGTTAGTCAATAGAGTGTTTTGTCCATAAGCTGTCCCGTCGTTTCCCTTTGACTCTCTCTCAGCACCGAAATGTTTACCAAAACCAGGGCAAGTTGGGAAACAGCTGAGGGAGTGCTAAGGTTTGGTACAGTTTCTGATCTTGCCCTGCCACTCTTCCAAGTGTCCTCGGACCACACTCTTCCTTCTTTCCCCCTATTTTTTTTCCAATCGGACTGACATGTGGTCTTGTTGGTTCCAACCCTTCCACAGGTTTATCAAAATGTTCGGGGAGTTGAGGAGTTGGGGGCACTTGGATGAAAGAGACAGCAGCTGTGTGCGAGGCCAATAGGTTAGATGGGTTTGATGGATTTATTGGATTGGGCGCACTTTCCCCCCCTGTTACATTCCCCTGAGCGTGCTAGGTTCTCCCTGATGCAAAGGTTGGTAGGATATGGGAACCCCCCTACCCCTGTATGCCCACCTTTAACAAGGGTATCCAAACTTTCCATAATCCTTGTTAATCTTTGTAGTAGTGGTAGGAGCAACACAGTGACCTTTTTTTCAACCTTAAACATAAGTCCTTGTTTTTAACGTGACAGGGAGTCTTTGTTAGCCAGGAGTGGATCTGTGCTCCTTGCACCTTCTGTAGTTCTAGACACTCTAGTGGCTTTTGTAGCTTTCATGGGTTTTGGCTTCAAGTTCTCCCGCCCATTTTCCTCATGACCGCTGGTTAAATGTAAATTTCAGAATATAAAGGGGACCCGACTTTGAGCAAACTCCCTGGTGGACTGCTTGGTGGAACACAAAGATCTTCACTCCCAGTCATTAAAGTCATTTCAGGCCGGGCCTCAAGAATGGGTAATGCTGGGCCCATACTTCTCCTGCCCTCTTCAAGTGAAGGGAGATGCTCAGTCAGCTCTATCTCTTGGGAGAGAAAGTTTGCAGCCCTTGACAGAAAAGCATCAAGGGTATTAACTATCACACACTCTGGCTGTTTGATCGCTGACTTTTGCTTACCCATTCTTGCCGATCATCTTCAGGGCTGGGCAGGATGAAGACCCCCCCCGAAGTTGCACATCTCATCGGGAAAACCCAGCCCAGCCTCCTTCAGGCTCAAATAGTTGTGGACGGGCCCGTCCTTGACCCGGGCATTGATTGGGCACATCCCCACTCTGCGGGGCAGCATCACACTTAAGTGCGCATCAGGTGATGAAAAGGGAGTCGGGGATTGTGGTTCTCCCAGCAGTGCTGCTATGGCTCTCTCCTGCATGGCTCACCTACACCAGGTATGTGTCTACGCGCTCTGCGGGGCAACAATGTGCTTAAGTGCATGTCAGGTGACGAAAAGGGAGTCTGAAGTGGCTCCCCCAGCGGTGCTGCAATGGCAATGGCTCTCTTCTGCATGGCTCTCCCACAGCAGGTTTGCAGGACAGTCAGTTTTCTGGATCCCCTTGATAGTACGATCCAATTATCCGTCTATAGGAGCAGAGTAAATGGAGTACCATGATATACTGACAAGATCTGGGTGGATCAATGTAGAATCTTGTGGAAGGTATCCTTGGGAATCTGGATTTGGCCTTAGCACAAAGTGAGAAGATTGGGGGATTACATCAGTTAATGTTTGAGGGCCTCAAGAATAATTTTTTCTTAGAAGCTAAATATGTGGAAAGCAAGAGAAGCCCCCCTCCTGGTTTAACCAATCCTGCAAGAATGCAAAGCTTGCCCTAATCACTTCTATTAAGCAGCAGGGTAAAGGAATGATTCCAGTTAGGAGGGCGGCTTACAGAAAAGCCATTTTTGGAGCAAAAAACAGAGTGGGATTAAGGGGATGGGTATGTCTTTTAGGTGCAGCAAAAGAGGGCAATACCTGCACCTTTTGGGATCTAGTAGCCACAGGGAATAAGGAGGGCTTTTTCCCAGTTAACAACAAAATTGCTGCTGTAGCTAGGATAGAAAATGTTACTGGCTTATATACTTTGGCAGAAGGGGAATGTGCCTCCATCCCAGCAGAGAAGGGTTCCTTTGACTTAGGGTCTAGTGAAGGGACTGGAAGCATAGAGTACCCAATATTGACAAACCAGGAAGTGTGCGCAGTGATCAATAAGATAGTCCCCAATGAGGCGCCAGGGATAGACAAGATCCTGGGTGACCTGTTCCTTGCTGAGATTGATGTATGGGGCCCATATTATACTCTATACTTTAACACATTAGGAGTAGGTTACCCATTCCCCCAACATGGGCTAGGGCTGAAATCATACCAATTTATAAAAGGGCTCCCCTCTCTTACCAACCAACTATAGGCCCATGATCCTTATAGATAGTACACAAAAGTTGTTTAGCAGAATCATCCGAGATAGACTATTGGATTGGTTGGAGGCTAATGCCATACTCACTCGATTACAAGCTTGCTTTCGCAACTGCACCTCTACCATTGGCCAAGTGTGTAGGCTTCAGCTGTTATACTGGAAACCTGTGACCCCTGAGGGTGGCATTTATATGTGGTGTTTGCGGACCTACAAACTGCCTTTGATCTGGTCCCTAGGTCCACGCTCTGACAAGTGTTAGCCAATAAGGGCACAACTTTGCCCAAGTTAGATGCAGTCACGTGGGAGTAGTGACTGAGCCATTCCCTGTCAATGGGGGGTGAGACATGACTGTGTTCTTGCCGCAACCCTTTTCATACTCTATGTCCACGACTTGATAGCCCACATAAACCTATGTGAGAGTGATGCTCCAAGATTAACTAATATGAAGGTCCTCGCACCAATGCTTGCAGACGATACGCTCCTCTTATCAAAATTCCCTATAGGGCTACAGAACATCCTAGATAAATTTAGTAGTTTCTGCAGACTGAGGGGCTTAGAAATCCATGTGTCAAAAACAAAATATATGGGGTTAACCCCCGCCTAACTACTAGATCGAATCCCACACTAAAGGGGACCCTTTTTGACCGGGCACCAGTAGTTGAATACCTTGGAAATCACCCTCACCGAGCACCTGGAGTTGGCCACATACATCTCAAGGCATACACCTAAATTAGAACTTCATTCAGGGGGGCTACCAAATGGTCAGCGGGCTCCTACTCTAGACCGATCTTGCCAGTAATTCAAACACCAATCCCTGGGTGCTGCTCTCTATTGAGCTGAGTTAATGGGCCGCAAGGATGTGACCTCAGAGAACCGATTCCTGCTGCAGCAGCTAGACCTCCCAGTTGGTACTCCACTGCTTCACCTCAGGTTAGATGTGGGGCTCAGACTGATCTCAGATGGGTCCATTCTTACCAATTCCATACTAGAGAAGGACTTGGGCTACCCCAGATATACACTCCTATCAACAAAGGATGGAGGAACTAATTAGTGTTATGGGGTCCAGTGATCTTCCCTGGCTAAAGTACATTAGAGAGACCTTGAGGATGTTGGGGAATGAAAGATTGTGGGAGGACCCAAGGGGGGGCTCCTTCTCTTATTTCTGAGGTGGCCCTAAAGAGAAACCTCGTGCAGGTAAATTGAGTTCTCTTTTAAATAGGACTACTTTTAACCACCTGGCATACCTTCCTCCTGAGTAAGGATGATTATAAAGTAGAGCAGTTTCTTGACGAGATCCAACCTGCACTGACTAGGAAGCTATTCATACAGTTTAGACTTCGGATTCTGCTGCTGCATACGTTCACTGCCTGCAGCGCCTCCATGACAAGCACAATAGAGAAAGTATACCCATCCTATGGAACCTCGCCTGAATCAGGGGTACATGTCCTTTTCTTTTGTCCAGCGCACAAGAAGGTCAGGGAAAAATGGATAATTCTGGTTTGCCACAATCTAGGAACGAGGCAGCATTCTGCAAACCAATATATAGTTTTTGCTGTTTCTAGGTTCCTATGTTCTATGTGACGAATTAGGCACAAACTTAGTTCCCCATTAAACAACTGAGGTGACATAGAGGCTGAGGCAGCATATCAATAACTGTTAATTTCCATATTGACAAGACGCCATGCCGTAGTTGATGCCTCCCCCTTTTTCCTGCTCAATTTATGCTTTATGATTGAGTGGTTAACTCAGCACTTTGCCTATCTGCTGCACAGTCTTTTACATGACGTATAAAGTTCTATTAACAGAAGCATCCAAGTCTGATCAGTGTTATATCCTAATGTATTTAGATTACTTTTTTACTGACTGATTTTATTTATATAATGGTTTAATCGATTTGATTTGTCTTTTTTATCCGTTCTTTTATGGCTGTATGCTGAAATACAGATTTGATGATGATGAAAAGATCATCAAAACATTACACTGGTTTGCATGGCTCTTAATGACTCAGGGGCAGATTTACAAGCCCCTTGCACCTCATTTGCGCCGCCATTGTGTCACTTCTGTGATGCAGCAGCGGCGTAAACCTTGTGCCACGTTGCGCCCTATTTACAATGTGACGCATCTAGGGAGATGCGTCACGTTGTAAAGCCCTGCATCACATGAAACTTGCATCAGGTCACTTTTACGGCCATGCCGCGTCCAAACTCTGCGCCTGCTTGAAGCAGGCGCAAGGAGTGATGCAGCATGATAGCCATAGGGCGCCCCCGAGCCTTGCTGGAGCCGCGTTGCGCTTGCGACGCAACTCCAGCAATGCGCTGCTTTTACAATGGGGGATGCAACACGCATCTGCCCATTCGTGCGCCACGGCATGCCTCATTGTAAATGCGGCGCATCAGTGGTGGCGCACAGGTGGTTTTGCCTGTCGCAAGTGTTCTGGCGCATCCCTGCTGATTTGCAGAGATGCGCCAGACCTTGTAAATATGCCCCTCAGAACCTGGGTAGAGCCTTGATAAATCTACCTCGGTGTCTGTAATTACCTGGTGGGACGTGGTCTTCCACTTTGGTGAGCAATAGGCCCGTAGCTGATTTCTGCCTGAAACCTTCAGTCACACTTTGAAATCCTTCCTAAGTCTCAATATTTCAAAGTTGAATAAGCATTATTTTGGGGTGAGGTGGTAATAAAGCTGTAATTTGCAGTCTTTGTAAGCTCCAAACCAGTCATACTGGTATATAAAAATAAAAATAAATAATATTAACTCTGTTTTACTTGAAACTTTTATTTATTTTTTAACCCAATGTGCTTACTTTTTCATGGAATCACAGAACCCACAGTCGCACCATCTGCAATTTCAGCACGGAGTCTATCAGCCTCGGTCATTATGATTTCATGGGAAGCCATTTCATGGAAAATCAACAGTGGTCGAACTTTAGGGTATGAGGTAAAATGTCAAATTACAATCTATTTCCAGCCATTCAAGTGTTTTTTTTAATAGGGTTTTTGTTGTTGTTTTTTTTGTTTTAGTGTTGTGCATAATTTTAGTTTGTCAAATAATAGTAGAGTTGCTCTCTACAGTACACCTAAAAAATGTGCATGTTTGGTGCACTTCTGTGAATCGCTGTATATGTGTACATGAATTCCTTTATTTTTTTTTTATGGAAATGTATATACAGTAGCGGCTGATGTAAAGTAAATGTGGTGAGGCCAGGTGGGCAGCTTGGAGAGGGGAAGCACGGAGGGTGGGGGGGCATGGCGAGGGGTCTCAAATAAAAACAAAATGAAAAGAAAACGTACCTGCCAGTCTACTGCTTGCCGCTCTGCTCCCCGGGCTTCTCTTCTTCGCACAAGCTGCATCTCCCAGCTTCCCCTGTGGACCATGTCAATGCTGCTATAACCAGGAGAGCAGTGTGGGGATTGGGCGGAGTGCACTGGTTTTGAGCTCCATCGGGAGCTTGGAACCCTCGCTTGCTTGCAGCTGGGTTGGAGAGATGTCAGTGCACATGAGGGTTTGGCCGGCCTGAGACAGCCGGCCAAACCCTCATGTGCACTGCAGCAGGGCCCACCACTCTTCCTCCTCTGCCGCAGTCCTGTGGTCCCAGGATGAAAAATAAAATGAGCTGCATTAAGATCATTTTATTTTTCGTTTGCGTCTGCAGGCAATGGAGCAACGCTACTCCGCCATGGCGGAGGTGCCGCCCCTGTGTATATCATGATTATCCACTCGGTGGAGCAATTGCCTGATGTGAGGACTTGAATTTCACCTGGGCAATTGAATAAATAGTTAAACCCTTGAAATGTTATAGGTAATATTACTTTTGATGTCTAATGGTGTGTAAATGTTATATTACTATTCTGATCATATTCTGAGTAGCCAGTGAGACTCTTACCATAACTAACATGCACAGAGAACGTAGTGCTCTGAATCAAGGAAAATTCTTGCTTGAGTTTAGGTTTTTGGGTTAGATTTTCGAACAAAGAGCCACCGCATTGCAGAAATGTTTTTCCCCAACTGAAGACAATGGACTAAAAGTGGGTACACAAGCGTTTCCTGGGGGTGGGAGTGTGACCATGGTACACCTTCCTGCACAAAACAATCCTCCTTACAAGACAGGCGTGCCTGCATTGGTGCTAAGCAGCCAAACCAGCACAGTTCAGGGACAAGGGTAGGAATGTGCTGTATTCTTTTCAATACAGTGCATTTCTGCCCTTTCCCTGTGACGCAGCGAACAAAGGTAACATGCTGCTCTGCACCTCACTTTTATAAAGTGTCCACAAAAATCAGGAAGTTCTGTGCACTGGAGCTCATCCAACCATCTGCTCCTCTCGAAGGAGCCTGGATTCAGTGTCCTACAGAAATCTCAAAAGTCACAGGCACTGTATCACTGTCTCGCACTACTTCTGAGTTCACTATTTTGACATTGTCTGCACAAGAAAACTCATAACATGAGTTTCCTTAGGAATGTTACATTTATTGTGAGGAATGTTCCTCCCCAGTAGAGTGACAGCCTCTGTAGGAAAAGAAAATGCATCTAAAGTGGTCTAACCAGGGCTTTAAACGGGATGAAAAAAAGTGGAGGGTCTCAAAAGGGGTGCAGCTTATATAATTAAGGGTGTGGCTTAAATAGGTAGGCTAAAATATTAGAAATGTTTTAATTCTGAAATTGACAAACTGATTTAAACATTACTGAGGCATGTGCCCTCTGCATAAAGGCCAAGAAGTATGCTGAACTAATTTTTGGTCTACTGACAGGCACTAGGAGAAACTCACACTGCCTCCAGCCTCAACTCCAGAGCTCTCATGCCCCATCAAAACACATGCAGATAACTCAGTTCAAAGAATAAAGTTAACAAGAGTAACATGCTACACAAAAAAATACAGAAGCACAACATCCTGGAAATTGAAAATACTCTTCGGGAATGCAAGATTAAGTAAACCTTGTGAAATATAAATAGGAATTAAAACTCTCACATTGATTACCTTAATCCTTTTTACATTCGTTATTCAGTAAATGATCAGTGTTTCTGCCATTAAAGTTAAGGACATCACATTAGTGCCCCTGTTTCATTGTCTGTTTTTAATTACTACTGGGTCTGAGAACCAGAGGGACCTGGTCCACTTAAACCTATGTCCGTAACCCTTAGGAATAGTACCATCATACCACTGGCCAGACATTAGAGGGGCAGACAGTTGGTGGCAGCCTCATAATTTGCAGATTTGAGGGTAAACAAACCTTTTTTGTTTGGTATTTATTGTTAGCATAACCCACTCTTGACGTGTGGCGAATAAAGTGTTCAGTCTCCTATACTGGGACCCCAGAGTCCCAGGCCAGTACAAAATGATAATTCTGGATGCATTGTCCATGTGCACAAATGGTATGGTACGCCTTCTGGTGGAACTGTGCTTTAGCCTGAACATTTAAGTTGCCCATAGAGGTTAGCTAAAACTAGCTATGGGTTCTTGCCTCCTTTGCATGCCAGGTGGTGCCCGCCTTCTATCTCCCCAATCCCCCCTGTGATTGTCTTGGTTAGTTCTATAAAATATAGAGAGAGGAAGTGATGAGATCTCTACACATGGTGGCAATTTCATTGTATGAGGTCTATTATATTTTACTACATGAAAGTGTTACCTGTATCTAAAATTCTAAACCCACCACAAGCTTCAGGACTAGACCTTAACTGTTCAGCTTTGGTGTCCTCTAAGTACCTCCTTTTCCAATGAGGATTTTAGCAGTGCTGTGACCCTGGATCCAGGATAATACTTAACAGCTGTCAGGAGTATTACCATTACTCAGAGTCCTACAGCATCTGCAGAAATGGACTGATGCTTTGCCATGTCAAGGACGTGGTCCAGAAAACAGAGTGTTGGCTCCCAGGGCCAAACACAGGCTTTCTTGCAATGCAGACGCCATTTCCCAGTTTTTCGCATCCCTCTTCCAGTTGCTGATATACTGAATATAAGTCCCGTCGTCTGCAAATGGTTCTGGAAGAAATACCCTTGTCATTCCACAGTGTCTTCAGGCTGTTCCTTGACCAGCCCCACAAGTGGCATGATGAAAGTGGTCCTAAAGATGCACATGTTTGGGTTTCCTCGTTGGTAGGTAAGATGTAGGCACAAATGACTGCCTAGGCTGAGGCTCTCTTCTACAATGGAGCTGTGGCATTTAAGTGTGCGGAATGAAGGTTACAGTGTGACCTGTACATCGACAGGCCATCATGAATGTGGTGAACACCCTCAAAGTGATAACTTACTTGACATTCACAAATATTCACAATGGCTCCTCACACCCACTGAACACTTGCCTGTAGTGAGTGGTATCTAGTAGTTTGAAAGTGTCCCAAACATTTCAAAATTGTTTAAAGTTTATAGAAATGGTTTTACCTATGTGTGCAATGAAAATATTTCTAAGTGGAGATAAAGAAGAGAAAAAAGAAAAGTGCTCAACTGCATGTTTCTTTCATACATTCCTCCTGAGGCTTTACCACATTGTGGGCAAAATGCAGAAAAAGGACAGGTTTATATTATTAAGCACTACTAAGTGGCTTAATGATGTAAGAGTTCTGCTGAGGTTATACCAAAAGGTGGGTTTAACTGCAGCATGGCTGGTGTGAAACCGATTAGAGGTTGCTGATATAATCAGGGCTCCAGGTAGTGATGTGCAGTGGTCTCCCACCTGGTAGTGTTACCTTCTGTGACTGCTTCTCATTGAATATTTGACAGGCACAGCTGAATTCACTGACTGGCTTATGGAGAGAGTGTTAGAGATTTGAATATTCAACATATTGCATGGTGTCTGTTCTTCAAAGTTAGCTCCTCTGATCCCAGCATTCTTTCTGCACTACTCAGAATTGGCCTATTGTTCAGTCTTCTGATAGAGTAAGCACATGTCTAAGGGCAAGTTTCCACATCATGCTTCCCAGCACCCATACTACTTGGAGCAAGGTGCTCCAAGGTCCATGGTCTATTTAGGTGATGACTTCCAAATTCCCCTGCAGTCTATGGAGAAGTGATGGTTTATGAAACTCAAGTCTGAGCTGAGGACATATTTTCCCAAGAAATTCTCCTTGTTCACCTCTCTGTTCGTTCTGATCCTCAACTTTCTCCTCATGCTCCACTTCTGCTTCCTGCTTCTTCTTCTATCTCTCCGGCTGTTTTGTCTTATTCAGAAAAGCAGGAAATGTACCTTTTCCTATAGCTTCACCTTGGTTGCTTCCTTGCAGTAACTCAAGAATGAATTTAACAGGGCAGATGAAACACTGGAAGGGATGCCTCAACACTCCCAAATAAAGTTTCCATACTTCCCATTCCTATCATTTCCACTCCTACGTTTGCAGCATCAACATATATTGGCCCTGGACAACTTTCATTCTGACTTGGACAAATTTATCCTTTTACATTTATACTTACCACCCCACTGTCTCTGTTTTGAAGAGCTGACTATGATATTTTTGTTTTGTGATATATTCAGTCATATACTGCGTGAGGAAACTTTGGAGCTCAGAATAGGAGAATTTAGGGATCAGTATGTACAAAGTTCCATCTCCTCAGCCAGAAATGTTCATTCAATAGGAATGCCCTGTATCTCAGCATGAGTAGATCAAAATATATATCTAAAAAATTATATAAATGTGCATCGTCACTGAAATAGCTTCAGTCCAGGTTATCGGTTTGCTACAATTTTGATTCTGATTGTGTTTCCATATACTCAGCAGGACATATGTATTTGCAGCATAACTGTGGGAAATGAATTTTGCTAGATAGGTATTAAACAGTGATGAGATATGTTTGTCCTCTGCTTCAGCTTTTCATAGATGCTTTCTTAAAACCTTTACTGGAACAACACATTAAAAGGTGTCCTAGAATCCATTCACTTCACAGCCAGATGTCAACACGGAATAATCAGATGGGCATGTAAGAAAGATACAACTCTTCATGTCTTACCGCAGACAACAGTCATCTGCCTAGCCTAAAAGAGTTTTCATCAATTGAGTAGAAGAATCGAGAAAACCAATCAGCTTTGGTGTTGGTAATACCAGCCACGTTGCAGAGATAAACTGCATTAGGAGTTTAGGATTCTCCCTTCTCAGCTGCATGAGCACTCTCAACCATTCTTCATCTTTGTGAACAAATATATTAACACCAAATATGTGGGGTCTTGTTTTATATTATTTCATAAATGTGAAGGCCCCTCTTTTGACAGCAGCATAATGCTGTTTAGAGGTAGTAAACACTATGGAGGTCAGTGGCGACAGAAGAAGCCCCTAAGACATCAGTTTCCACATCTGTCTGCACTATGAATTGCACTATGGATTCTTTTCCATAATTGAGACTGAGCAAACACCTTCTCCAGGTTGTTCAAAGTTGACTGAGATTCAGAGGTCCTGTTGTTGAGAGGTTCTCATTGTTTCGGTAATGCAAGGATTATGAAAGCTAGCACTTGAAAAATGAGGCCTTCACCACTAGAAAGCAGTATGTGAGTAGAGGTGGATGGATTTTCGAGATACAGCATTTTGGGACACCCCACAGTTCTGGGCACTATTTCCACTATTCCATAGCTCTGTTAAGCAAACTCCCCTGTACTCACAAGCTCCTTGTCGTCAGAACCCCACTCACCCTTGCATGTCCCAAGACAAGGTGCAGTGAAATGCACAATGATTTCCTAGCTGCTGAAATCCAATGTACTCTACTCAGGAATAGAGTGACTGTGCTTCGGGGTACATTGTTCAACGTAAGGTTTTTAGGTTTCGACTACACAGTGCTTGTGCTATGCTTGTGAAATCTCTTGTATTTAAAATATCTTAAAAGGGGCTTTTATCAGTTCCCAAGCCAAATTACTGTGATCATTCACTTTTGTGTGGTACTTTTTTGTGTTAACTTCTCCTGGCTGAACACATTTACTATACTTCTACAAAAGCTGTTCACACTGTTTAAGCCCCATTTAATGTCAAGATACAATCTCTTCCCAAGGAAAAGGCAGACAGTTTCTAACAGTATGCTCGAATGCTTGCTTTGTTTTACTTAGTTGTTCAAAGAAAATGCTTTAGCCTTAGAACATTTGTGGCTTTTCCTATTCATGCCTCAATACTTTTCTTTGTACTTTTTAGGCACTATACGATTTATTTTTTTAAAGTAATTTTTTTTGGTCAATCTGATCAAAATCTAAAAGTTCTAATAAACATTGCACATTAAAACTAAAGTTAATATTCAAGAGCTATGCTATATTTTACTACTGAACAGGCAGCCACAAGTACAGTTATCTTGCAGACAGCAGGGCCATGATTTGAATGCTGCAGCAGGTGCAGTAGGACCGTGGCCAAAAGTTGTCAGAACTCCTCCAAACACATAATATTGCTATATTTGACTAATAAACAGGCAGTCGCAATTGTAGTTACCTTGCAGTTAAAAGGGACTTGATTTGAATGTAAACATCAATTATTGCTAAATGTTACAACTAAACAGGCAGTCACAATTGGAGTTCTCTTTCAGGAGCTAGTGTCATGATTTGAATGGTGCAGCAGGTACAGTGGCACCAGGTCGAAAAGTTGTCAGAACTCCTCTAAACACATAATATTGGTATATTTTACTAATAAACAGGCAGTCACAATTGCAGTTACCATGCAGTTGAAAGGGGCTTGATGTGAATGGTGCATCAGGTGCAGCTGCTCCAGGACCAAAAGCTCTAGGCACCCCACTAAAAACTTAATATTGCTATATTTTACTAATAAGCAGGCAGTCACATGTACAGTTACCTTGCAGACAACGGCATCATGATTTGAATGCTACAGCAGCTGCAGTGGCTCCGGGCCCAAAAGTTGTCAGAACTCCTCTAAACACCTAGGGTCAGATTTACAAGCCCCGTACGCCACATTTGCGCCGCCGTTGCATCACTTTTGTGACGCAGCGGCGGCGCAAAGCCAGCGCCATGCTGCGGGGTATTTACAACGTGACGCATCTAAGGAGATGCGTCACGTTGTAAAGCCCTGCACCACATTTGGGCGTTCCGGCTCAGGCGGGGGCGTTCCGGCGCATGAACGCCTCCTAAAAGTGGCTGAGTGAAATCTGCAAGATTTCACTCAGTCACTTTTACAGCCATGCTGCGTCAAAACCCTGCGCCTGCTTGAAGCAGGCGTAAGGATTGATGCAGCATGTTCGGCATAGGGGCACCCCGAGCCTTGCTGGAGCTGCGTCGCGCTTGCGACGCGACTCCAGCAATGCGTCACCTTTACGGCAGCAGATGCGTCATGCATCTGTCTATTCTTGCCCCATGGTGCGCCGCATTGTAAATGCGCCGCATCCATGGTGGCGCAAGAGGTGTCTGCCGTGACGCAAAATAACTGGCGCATCCCTGCTGGTATGCAGGAATGCGCCAGTTATTGTACATCTGCCCCTTAATATTGCTATATTTTACTACTATATAGGCAGACACAATTGCTTTTATCTTGCAGTTAAAATGGGCAGCAGGTGCAGTGGCACCGGCCCAAAAGCTCTAGGGATTCCCATTAAGCACCAAATACTGCTATAGTTCACAAGAGTCACAAGAGCAGTTACCTTGCAAGCACTAGGGTCATGATTCCAACGGTGCAGCAGGTGCAGTGACACCAGGGCCCAAAGCTCTAGGAACCCCTCTAATCACCATATATTGCTATATTTTAATACTAAAAAGGCAGTCACAAATGCAGTTATCTTGCAGGCACTAGGGGCATGATTTGAATGGTGCAGCAGGTGCAGTGGCACCAGGCCCAAAAGTTGTCAGAATGCCTCTGATCACATCACATCGTTATTACATCAATTAACTCTATTATTTCCCTCTTTCATTTCATTTTTCAAAATGTTGCCCTTTCTTTCCTGCACTATACCACTAGTAACAGCACAATATATTGCCTTTTTGTACATAAACAAGTAATAACACTTTAACAGACTTTTTGTAACTTATATTGTACAACCAATCTGCAAGCTACAACTTAAAACAAAAAACAATATAATCACACAGGTGACACCTAATACATTTACCAATGCTTGTTAGCTTCTGTTTTTCCATGATGTGCAGGATGCTCACCATAGTAATGGAGAGCATTCAGCTTCATGAAGATACTTTTGTTTCAACACACAAGGAAAAATAACAAATGAAACGTTGCCCACTTTTCTATACAAACAATAGGAGAAGTGTATGGGGTACCTCTTTAAGCCCTGTAAGCGTGAAACCACTTAAAACGTCACTGTAATATCTGCAGGGGGAAGAGGATGGTGGGTGCCAACATTACCTCCCAGTTTAAGACTGAGGACTCCAGAGCTGTTCATTCCAGCCTCCAGATGTGCCCTCTTTGACCCCTTAAACATCTCAGCCAGATCGTACTGAGTTTGCATGTAAACCTGAGATGGAGACTTTATTGTGGGTGAGTCCGATGTCTTGCATTTCCAACAAGGGGAAGATCTGAAGATGGTGATTGACAAGGGAGGCAAAACCACATTGATTTTATTAGATCTTTCCACGGCTTTTGACACAGTCCGTCACTTGCTCCTCATAAACCGGCTCCAGTTGTTGGGCTTTCGGGACTCCGCTCTGGCTTTGCTGAGCTCGTTTCTTGGTGACAGGCAACAACTAGTGGAGATGGGAGAAGTTAGTCCTGCTCCTTTCTCCCTTCCCTGTGGGGTACCTCAGGGCTCCTCTCTTAGCCCCACACCTTTTAACATCTATGTTACCCCTTTGATCAATCTCATCCGTGGCTATGGTCTTGCAGTGTTCTCCTACGCCAATGATACGCAAATTGTGGTATTTATATCATCAGACGTAAAAAAGGAGGCAAATAACTTTCGTAGCTGCATATCTCATATCCAAGCTGGATGCAGAGGAATTGCCTGAACATGAACTCACAAAAAATCGAGGTCCTGCTCTTTGGAAGGGACACCACCTTGTAACTCGTCATTGTGACCCTCTGATCTCGGTCCGTTTCCGTTGCCAGAGCAAAAAGTGAGAAACCTGGGTGTCATTGCTGACACTAAACTAGACTTCTCAGAACAAATAAATCAAATCACCTCTTCAGACTTCTTTTTGCTTAGGGTCCTTAAGAAGATCTTCCTATTCATTCCTCAGAACCTACGAAAGACTGTGATGGTGGCACTCGTTACCTCCAAAATTGATTTCTGTAATGCCCTATACTTGGGCGCCCATAAGCAACAGGTGAAAAAACTTCAATCCATACAAAATGCAGCAGCCAGAATACTTCTAAACATGTCTAAGTTTACATCTGTTTCCCAGTCAATGCTGGGCCTGCACTGGCTACCTGTCAGGAAGAGGATCATTTTCAAGGCACTTTGCTTGGTACATAAAGCTCTTCACTGGACTGGTCCTGTATACTTTCAGAATCTGTTAACTTGGTACACACCGAGTAGGCCCCTTATGATCCAGCTCTGCTAAAATGGTAATTGTCCCCAGAATAAATAAAGAAAGATGGGTTAGAAAGACATTATGCTTTTGTTGGGGGAAACTCACTACCACAAATTTTGTGTTGCCAACCCAGCTTGTTACAATTCAGGAAGCAATTGAAGACCTGGCTCTTTACTGAATCCTTCAGTTAAGTGCAGTGTCCAGCTCCCGCTTTACTGCTTCTTATTTGATGTTTAACCACCACCACTAAGACACCTTCAGGTATTTGAGTGCTATATAAAACTAAATTACAACTGTCACCCTCCTTGTCTCATTAACAAGCCCAAAGTTTCTGGCCTGGGTGGCACTAACTTTATTCAACAGCATGCAGCAAATCATGCGGAATGTCAATATTGTACTGAACAGCTGTGCTCATGCCACTATTACCTCTATTTTCTGCCTACACTACCACTCTTGATGGCAGTATGTCTAATTTCCATTTTGGCCTGTCCCATTTATTTGGATGACTCACAAAGCTTTATGTCATCAGCTCCTTTCTCAGCCTCACGGACCAATTGTTTTTCACCATCAATATCTACATGCCCTGAAGATTATGTTTTACCATATCTATTCATCATCTGTTTGTCTATCCTCCTCTCCACTATTATCTTCCAATCGTTTGAACTTTTTTCTTCTCACGTATCATATAATGTAGGTGACAATCATTCTGAAAGCCTACCGTTTAACAACATTTATACTCCTATGGCCCTGAATAAGAGTTCGGCGGAAGGGTTACTCTGCCACAAATGTGATGGATATTCCCTACACCAAATGACAAGTGCATTATACCCATTGGCATTTGTAATATGGGGATGAGGATACCAGTCAATGTTTGTGATGGAGTAACCCGTCTGCTGAACTCCTAATCAGGCCCTAATTTCTTTTCCTCGCTGTTCCTTGCTCTCCTTTAGTGTTATCCTATTTCAGCATTTCATTATGTCTGTCCATCCCAAATACATGTTTTCTCTCACCTCATTTTCCATTCATACCGCAATACTCAAGTAGGACCTCAGTGATAAGTAATACATCTGTCAGTTTCTGTTAGACTTAGGCAAAACACAAAACCAATATTAAAATAGATTATACCCTATTAAACACATTTACAGCATACATCATTCCATCCGGATGCTAATAGATCAACAATAGTCATCATCATCATGAATAAACTTAATTCATTACTCTTCGGTAACATAAAAGTACATAAAAACAATCATCATTACAATTTCACATTAAAATTCATAAACAATAAAACTCATATTCATGCAAAGATACAACTTGTTTAAAAAGATTCCACCGGCAAATTTTTCCTTCTTTTTCAAATCTGCATAGATAAGAACTCATTACACAGCAGGCCAGTGGGTTGTTTAGTTGTTGCAGAAATAGCAGAGCTGGGCTGCACTGTTTAATGTTATATATTTTAAGAAGAGGTAGGACTCATTTTTGTATTGATAATATTGGCAACATAATACAATGTGCAAATTTGTTAGGGGGGACACACCATCACAGGGGCATGGTGAAAGATCTGAGAAGAAATTGCAATTAGCAGGGAACCCCATCATCAGTGGCAACAAATTAGCCCTAAATCTGGTCAGAATAAACCGGTGCTGGGCATTTTGCACTAGGGTCAGGTAAGCTTGTAGACCCTCCTGGGGGACATCATACCATAGGCAACAACAGATGACTCTGATTTTTCCACCTCCCATCTTTTCCTCATGGCCTTATTCTGAGCACAGAGTTTCAACTTGCCCTTAACAAGCATTCTGCAAGAATCTCGTTGTTGAAAAGATCCTCAAATCAGATCTCTTTACAAGACTTTACATATCTCAACCACAGGATCTCCAGAGCATGGTCTAAGGTCAAGCTATCCACGAGGATCAGTTTGTTCCGACCTATTTCCTCTCGTGACCACTTAGAGTGCCACCACAGAATCAGAGCCATCTTAATCCTATCTGTTATATATGGGACTCCCAATTCAGAATGAGAATTGACGTTTGAATAATTTGGGGGAAGAGCTAAAAGATTTTTTTTAAATACAATTTCCACCCTTTGGATGCTCTGTGTTTTAGCCATTCTCCATACCCCAGTGTCATATGAAACCATCGCTACACTTTTACTCTCTTAAGCGGCTTAGTATCCAATTATTTTCTTAATAAAGAAAGGCATCCCATTGATAGATTTCTCCATCAGAGCACACCTAGTTGCTATCATGGGGATCCAGCAATGATCCACAGCCGGGAAAAGGTTGGGGTTTCACTCAATTTGATCACTTCAGCATAGAAGACATGTTTATTCCTTGGTTTAACCGCTGCAGGTCACGGTATACGTTTTGGTACCATTAACTTTCAAATCCAAATCGGAGATAAAAGCGATATAATCAATTAAGCTTTGCAACCCTCTCCCTTCTCAAGCAATCAATCAATACTGCATCATCTGCCTAAAGTAAAATAGGGAGGGAGTGAGATCTAATATTCGCTGTGTCCCTCACTCGTGACCTTAAAACTGATTCCATCCATTTTGTATGCAGGAAATACAGGAAGGGGCTAAAATGCATCCCTGCCCAACCCTTCTTCTGATGTTAACGCTACCTGAGCATTCGCCTTCTGTGCTGAATTGCACTTGGGCATTAGCATCACAATACAACTGCCTAATAAAAGTGATGATTCCCACCTCTACCCCTGGATCCTCCATATTCATTTAAACTCTTCTGAGAGGTCCATACAGGATAGTTATATTGTTTCCTTTTTCGCCACTGTGTATTTCCCTGTAATAATGCTCATATTCAGACATTGGTGTACTGTGCCCATCCTCTTTTTAAAACCATATTGTGAATCAACTAATATATTATTAGTGGTTGCCCAGTCTTCCAGTCTATGAAGTAAAGTACACCTCATAACCTTTGCAGCAGCATCCAAGAGTGATATGGGCCGATAATTTTGTGATAGGGCTTTATCACCTTTTTCATAGATTGGAATTATAAATGGACAGTTTCCATGAAGTAGGATGTCCTGTTACCACAATACCATTAAAAATGTTCTAAAGCAGCGGACCCATAGATCTTGCTGCTCAGGAAACATATCCAGGGAGATCCCATTTGGGCCTGCAGCCTTACCTTTGCTTCTTTCATCCAAGGCCCTTTTAACTTCAGTCAAATTAACAGACTTTAAGATGCACTGTGAATTATTTGTCCTCTGTGCCACTTGAGATCCGGGAATACTCTGGGCACTGTGATCTACACTCGGGATGGAGTAATTATCATAGATAGCCGTAAAATGGCTGACCCATGCCTCCTCTACTATGTGTACCTCTGTTAAGGGTTCCTTAGGCTCTCTGAAATAGTTATTAATGATCACCTTCCAAAAAGAGCTACTATCTCTGAGGGCGCTGGCCTGTACAAGAACCTCCCGTGCTGCATCTTTTATGAGTTCCATTGCAGGGGCACTAGTCTGTTTAAAGTTCACACATGCTAGCCTTATTAATGTCATGTCCCTTGGTCCCTGCTGAAGAGCTTTTTGCAGCTGATTCCTGGCTGTTGTGCAATCAGAAACAAACCAACCCCTCACTTGGGCATGCAGTGCCCGTGTCCTACTGTTCAGGGCCTTTTTTACACATGAGGCAATAGCTGAAAAAGCAGTGATTATCTTCAAAGGGCTAGTCTCCAGAGCTAAACATGCCTTCCCCTCAGCCATATGTGTGCTGCAGGATGGATAGGAGAAATGATGAATGATCAACTTTTTCCCATTTGATTGAAAAACCATTTCTAAATCCCAGCTTTAACAAATTATTTATTTTCTTTGCTAAGCACACCCTAATTTCTAGGAGTGCATGACCACTATACCCAGACAAGCTAGTCTCAAAGTCTTCTAGTGCTTCAGAGGCCATAATATTATCAATAGTGGGCACATAGATATTTCTAAAGAACGTGGGTACTAAGCCTCCATTCTCATTCGCCTTTATATTACACAGTCTGAGGCTTAGCTTCATCTTTAGACTGTTCAAAGCTATTCCATAGGGATCATGTTTAAAATGAACAAGGGCCTCACCATGCTCATCCACAATCCCTCAGATTTATATGGCTAAACATGGGCAATAATGTGCATTGAAGTCTCCTACCCAAATGATTCTCATAGGCTTATGATGCACGGACATTACCGACTGTATGGCTAAATCCAGGTCTGCCACTACTTACATTATCAAAGCAATTGTTATAAAAATTTATTAGAAGTGTGTCCCATGGCTCACCCACCTCACATACCCCAAAAGAGGTGATTTATTAATGAATTTCTGAATTTTACAAGGTGATGAATTAAGGATATATGTCACTATCCCCCTCTTTTCCCTACCCATGGCCGAGGGTTACGCTGGAGTATGGAAGTCCTTGTACCCATCTATGGGATTAGCCTCTTTTGTCATTTTTAGGGACAGCTTAGGGTTACTGGCAAATTAAATGTAACTAGTGCCTGAAGTCAGTAGAAACGGTGTATACTGTGGTGTACAAAATTTCTGCAACAATTTAACATTACATATGGTATACAGCTGAATGGAACTAATACTTTTATTTGTGTGCTCCAGTAGAGTCATCAAATATTTATTTTAGAAAAAATGCAAAAACAATGCTGATGGGTAACATGTTTTGTCATTTTATATGCTCATATGTGTCATCTTATGTGTACAGTTCAGGATGAACAAAAAATAATAGCCTTTTTTTTTCACTTAAGGTCCGATATTGGAATAATGAAGGTAATGATGAAACTTCCAGAAGCATAAGTGTGGCTGGAAATGTGACCTCTGTGAACCTGACAAGACTAATGAGCAACACTCATTATTATGCCGCTGTGCGAGCCTATAATAGTGCTGGGGCTGGACCATTTAGTACCTCTGTCAATGCTACCACAAAAAAACCTGGTAGGTACATACCTTGAGCAAACATAATGCTTTGTTACAAGAAAGAATAACAATGCAGATTTACCTATAATTAGGGCTCCCAGTTTTCCGTTTTTACTGATTTTTACAGATAAATACAGACAGAAAACATTTATTTTCTTGTCTGTATTTATTTTTAAATGTGGATAAAAACGGAAATTGGGTTGCTTTTTGAGTAATTCTAAATACTGTCTTCCATGACTGCCAGGCCTATGGCTGAGTGGATTGATAGGTTAGGGGGCTAAAAAAGAAAGGAATTTTAATAAAGAGGCTGTAACAGAAGTAGATATGCACAAGGTTGAACCTGAAATTTGCATATTTCCTTTTAAGTTCATTGATTTGTCTTTTGCAGGTGTTTACAGCATTGAAACATGGTAGGCATTTAAGTATGAGTGCATATTTACAGGTTAAATAAATGTGGAAATATACTAATTTCAGCTTCATTTTTCCACAAACCATAAGTAAATATGGATAAATACAGATAAAATTTGAAAAAAAAAAAATATGGATAAATACAGACGGAAATGGCAAAAAAATAAATACCATAAAACCGGGAGCCCTACCTATAATACACACAGGGCCTCATTACCAATTGGGCAGAATAGGGGGTGATTTGTACCACACGTGGTAAATACTATTTACTCAGGGTGAGATATTCATCCTACTTTCAACTTTATAATGAGTATTAACATGAAGAACTAGTAATTAATATACCTAATTTTGCATGTTTTGCCTCTGTGACATGTCTTTTCCCCTGATAAATTTCAGCATGTTTGACCTGCTTTATTTTAACACTGAAAACCTGCGAGGGGGTCAAAGTGCTACCCTGAACAACTTTTGCATTAGTGAGATTGAGAACCCAACCAGGAGGCTAATTTATGCTTGTTTTATATTCCTAAACCAATGAGACGGGGGACTACATAGAAGCAAACAGAACCACAACAAGCCTCTTTTGAAGGGGTGCGAATATAAATTGATCCCCTTTTTAAATTGCATCTAACCAATTAGGGCAGAACGACTTTCACTGGGAGAGAATGGACACATGGCAGAACAGCAAGCAATCATCATTAATTTATAATTTGCATATCAGCATTGTGAAATATGTGCTATCATTTTGAATATTTTTTTATTTCATTCTAGCTCCAAATCAGCCCCCTGGAAATTTAGTTTGGAATATAACCGACTCCAAACTATTCCTCAACTGGGAACATGTTAGAGCGCTTGAAAACGAGTCTGAAGTAACAGGATACAAAGTGAGTAGAACCATAGAAAATGCCTATTTCTTTACCTGCGGTTCTGATTTAGAGATGTGTGGTTTAATGTTACTTGTACCACTAAATGTGAGAAGTCCACTCCACCCGCCGCTGCGCTTTCATGCGGTACAAAGAGAGCAGACAACGGCAACCTTTCTAATTGTAGAGCGAAGAATGCCATTGGGTAGTTATCATGTCCTCAAAACTAACTTCCAACATCATGTCTGGTCCATCACCTTGTATGACAGAATAACATTCTTGCAAGAGAGACATGGTGGTCTTGTAGAGAATCACCAAACTTTTCCCAGATGTGCTGCGATTAAAAACACAGCATATCAATGACACTGTCAATGTTGAATCAAGCAAGCTGCTCTCTGGATAAACCCCTAACTTTGTGGTGGGGATCTTTAAAAAGATAGACCAACCTCAGCTAGTGTGACAGAAATGGCACCTCTAACTCAGCAGCTGAATGTTCGATTTGCGGATCTTAAAATGAGGCACACAACTCTGAATAACCTTTTTAGCAAACATCTAGATTCATTTTAGTCAAACAAATAGCTAACACAATATATATTCTACATACTCAATCTGTGATATAGAGAAATTCTATCCCATAATATATTTGCTTTTCCTTTAAGTCAGTTGTTTATGTATTGTTTTCTTTCCTGCATCAAATTTTGGTGATGTGGATTTTACAACTGATGCTTGCAGTGATTTTGTTAAAAACTTGCAGTTCATTAAATCATCTGAAGTGAAGAAATTTCATTAGTACACTGTGAATACTGCAAATATCTTTCATATCAAAATTTATTAGCAATCTATTATAGAGTTGTTCGAATTTACTAGATGTTAAGGATTCTGGAAATTATTGCGAGGAGAAAGTTTAAATTGGGTGACAGATCAGGTCCTAAATATATCACCAAAGTGTGTGGCATACTTGAAATAAATAAGTAAAAGCAAATATAGCGCAAATAAAAGTGAAAACCATGAAACAAAACATACCAGTAAATAAAATACTGTGGCTTACATTTCTGCCCAAATAAATATTAACTACATGGTCTACTGACCAGTGATCTTCATTACAGCATAAGCAGCCACAGTATTCATAGTTAAGAAATATTTGCTTGGTTCAAAAAATGATTGGGGATTCTGCAGTTTGAGTTTACTACTTCAAATGTGTACAGGTGTCTAATAGGTATAATTTTTGTCATTAATATGAATGGTAAATATATTGTTTACTAATATATTGTGCTATCATAGGGGCTGATTACGATGGCGGACGGACTTCTGTCCATCCGCCATCGTCCCGGTGATGGGGACCACCCGCCTATTAGGTGGTGGTCCCACATATGATATTACAGTGCGGCCGCCACCGCGGCAGCTGCAAAAGGCATTTTTGAACATTGCGGCGGGTCTTGCTGGCTGCAGCACCCGCTGCAATGCTAAAAAGGCAGGCTTTGCTTTTCCCTGCGCTACGTGGCAGGCACCATTTGGTGCCTGCCACATGGTGCTGGGAAATGTAGGGTGTTGGACTTGGCCCTTTTTGCAGGGTCATCCCTAAACTTTTTGCCTTCCTCCAGTATTTTTTCTGACCTGTTGTTGGCTGTTTTATGACTCTGGGCACCTTACCACTGCTGATCAGTGCTAAGGTGCATATGCTCTCCCTATGGCAAAATGTATACATTGATTGGTTTCCATGTTTGGCTTATTCGGTTTACTATCAGCCCCTAGTAAAGTGCACCAGGAGTGCCAGGGCTTGTAAATGCGAATGCTGCTGGTGGGCCTGCAGCACTGGTTGTGCCACCCACAGAAGCGGCCTAGTAAAATGTGTCTAGGGTCTGCCACTGCAGACCCTGTGCGCGGTCCGGGACCGTCGCGCTGACTGCGCAAGTGCCCCCACTTGCCAGTCCCTAAACCTTCCCTTACCTACATATTAGCCACCCCTCTGGTAGGCCCGAGGGCAGGGTGCATTGTAGGCATAAGGTAGGACATGCCCTGATGTGTGTGGCATGTCTTAGTAGTGAATTACAGCCCTTGTCGCTTTTCACTATTGAAGGCTACCTGCTCTCCATAGGCCAGAATGGGCTGCCGGGATCACGCCAACGCTGTGACCCCAGTGGACTCAGAGAGCATGGTAGAAGTGTCAAGTTTAGTATGCCTGAGCTCAGGATGATAAAATACTTCTTGTAGTCAAGTTTGTTTTAATATCCTGGGTTTGTAAATACTACTTTTAGAAAGTTAGTATTTACTGACCTGACCATCTCAGTCCGCCTCTGCTGTATGTGTGTGTGTTCTGCCCGGCAACAGTAAGGAGCAGGGTTGGGGAATCCCCAGAGACAGGTTGGCTGCCAGGTGGTGGGTAGAGAGATTACACCTGGATGGGTGGGAGGAGTACACCTTGACTCTTGAATAGACCTGTGCTCTGCCACCACAAAGCCGGCGCCACCCCCTGTGGGGCGGCTGATGTCTCTGCCCTGCTGCTGAAAGGAAAGAGCAGAGTCACCATAACAAAGTGCTCCAGAACTGGACTGAGCCAGGCCTAGGCCCCCTGGCGCTAAAGAACAAAAGAATCATGGTATAAAAGTAGGAGCCTGGCTCCTAAGAAATCGGAATCCTGTTTACCACAAAGAACCTCTGCCCGACTAGAAGGAGAAGAAGACGCTGGAGGAGCTGGCCTGCTGCTTGCCTTGCTGAGAAAGGAGAGGAAGAGACTTACTGAAAAGACTTTGCTACTTTGTGCCTGAACATTCTCCAAGGGCTTGATCTGAGCTTGCCCCCTGAACTGAACCCCAGGAACAGTGGGTTCTCTGTGCTTCTTGCTCGTCCTCCAATTCGAGCCGTGTGTGCATCCCGCCGGAAAAGAGACTGCGCCCCTCATCGCCCCTCCTAGGGCCGTGACACTCAGGAGCTCGCCTGCCGCAATCCCGTGAGAGCCCCGCTCCGTCCGGAGCCGCTCTCTGTCCCCGGGCCAGGCCGCCTGCACCCCTGTCCCCGCCTGCCATTGGAGTGCGCTGAACGCGCTATCACCCCTCCTGCCGGAAGCCGTCCGACGACTGTGATCTACGCCGGGTCATCCAGCTGCACTGACTGTGCCCTGTGACCCCGCTTCGCTATCCTCGGACATCTCAGGCCGCGCCGCCCCCGCTGTGGAGACCCTCCTGCACCGCCGTGCTAAAGGGTCGCGGGCCGCGCCTGCCTACTTGCCCACACCTGCTGATTGAGGACCCAAGAACACGTCCCAAGCTGAGAGTCGCACCGACCTGTGCCGACTCTCCTAATCACGGAAGAAGTCCAGTATCGGGCTCGGGGCCCGCAACGCCTTATTTCCCCGTTCGCAGGAGCCGATCTCTGTGAGTACTGGAGCTACAAGTAAAGAGACTACAAGCTATCCATTTGAAACTACGAACCAAGAACATTTGCCTGCTGTACAACCTGGTGGCATAGCGAAAACGTTATTGGTCTTGTGATAAGTCTGCTGAGATATATATACCGTATTTTTACATAAAGAAGCGTATTTTTATATATATCCAAGCCTGGTGTCCGTTTCTGGGGGGATTGATGTATTTACTGTGTGTATGATTGTAAGTGCTTAACCAACAACGCCTGAGGAATCGCCTTGGCTGCTCACGCCACGCACCTAGAGGGTGAGCAAGGGTCATTCGCGAGGGGTTATCCTGCGCCCTGACGTGGAGGAGAGGGTTCCTGCTTGACACAAGGGCAACCTTGCGCCAACCAGAGATCCCCGACTCTAACATTGGTGGCAGCGGTGGGATTTCGGATTTGCACTTGTAATTTGCATACAGTGAATTATTAATCACCAGATAGTGAGAGCAGACCAAATAACGCAGCCACAGGTTTTTTGAGACATCTGCCATTACTGCAACCATGCCTGGCTCACTCTCCGCTGGAAGAGCACTCTCTGTGATTTCCGGAATAGATGAGGTGGATTGGGAGAGACTGGAAGGCTACACGATAGAGCAATTGAAAGGCTACAGTGTAAAATTCCGAGTTCCCCATGCTGGATTCAAGAGGAAGCCCCAGTACACCAAGGCGTTGAGAGCCTGGAAGGAGTCAAGAGACCCACGGAATGCGGGGGACATCGTCCCACCCGACAACCTTGTGGAGCCCAGCAGAGTCCTGTCCCCAGAGGAGCTGGCAGACAGGGCAGCCGACAGGGCGCATGCAATGGAGATGGCAAAGTTGGCAGGACAAATGGAAATGGAGAAGCAGAAGTTGGCCTTGGAGGCACAACGACGCCAAATGGATCATGATCTAAAAATGAGGGAGTTGGATCGCAAGATCAAGAGTTTAGACCGCTCTCCCTCTGGTGGCAGCAATATTGAGTTTTACAGTGCTGAGAGAGTAGTACGCACACCCAGAGATGTGGCGCCTGACTTGAAGGAGGGGGTTAACATACACCAGGAGGTTCAAGGGCATGAGGTAGCTCCAGTAGTGCGCAGTGTCCCTGAAGGGAATAGGGTAACTGGCGCAGGGGTTCATAGTCCTAGTGGAGGGAGGGACACTCTACTGACTCTAGCTGAGAGGTACAGGGAGAGGGGTTCCCCCAAAATTGAAGTCCTGGTGGGTGAATGTGAAGACCGCCCAGAAGAGTGTGGGTTGTGGGACAGAGACAGTCCGATACTGTCTTGCCAGTCTCAGGAGAGTGGTGTGGAGTACGTGTGTGAGGCACTGGATGGTAAGGTGAAGGATAGTTTGGTTAACCCTGCTAGGGGGCTGTGTGATTCAATTGTGGGAGAGCATATTTTAAGTCCCTGGTTTCCAGAGCTATGCCAACACCTGTTGGAGAGTGAGTTCTCTGACCGCAGGGAGCTCACATTGGAGGCAGACCTTTTGGTGGAGTCCGGAGGGTCTGGAAAGGCATTGGGGAGTGATCCCACGATGAGTGGTCCAGGTATCTTCAAACCCAGTGTGGTGGAAGTGGCTCAGAGTAGCCCAGCTAGGTCCTGTAATAGTGAGAGGGGTGTAGGGCCTCACGTCCTGTCTGTAAGGGGAAGGAGTGAGAATGGGTTATGTCCCGGTAGTGCCCAACCTCAGTCTCAGAGCTTGGATGGTTCTTTGAGGGAACACCAGGTGGGGAGCCTAGTCTGTCCTGAGGGGCTGCCCGTCGTGCGGGATCCCCTAGTGTCTGGTGAGCTAGGAATGTCTGTAATCAGACCTCCATCAGTTCTGGTGTCTGGCAGTACCGCTCCAGTTGGGAGGGTGCAGAGGTCCAGATTGAGGGGTGAGAGGGGGAAAGAGTCCCCAGTGGAAGAACCAGTGGGTCAGGGGCCAGCCAGAAGGGCTGCGTCCCCCGTGAGTGACCATGGTGACACCACTTCTGTCCTGGGGGACCTTCAGGCACTGTCAGATGGACAGGGGTCGGGAGATCAGCGCCAGGCAGACTGTCGCACGACACAGGAGTTATGTGTCACCCTCAGGGGGGGCATGCGTGCTCCCCGGGAAGTCCTGGTGTGCCAGGTGAGCGTTCAGCCGCATGGGTTGGTCCCAGGGTTGGGAAGCCAGGTTCAGGTGTTGTCTGACCTGAAGGGTGGGACTACTGTAATCAGTGTCCTGACCCAGGTTTCTTCTGGGGGTACCACGCCAGTTGGGAGTGGGCAGTACTCTGGGAGGGGGTGCAGAGGGAGGGAGTCCTCGCCTCTGACCCCGGCTCAACTGACGGGTTTAGACCCTAGGTTGGAGGGCCAGGTTCAGGGTGTCCCCCCGGACCTGGACGCCCAGTTGCAGGATAGAACACCTGAACTGGTGGGCGAATTGCGCAGGACACCTGCCCCAGGTGCCCTGGCAATTCTGGAAGGGGGTACCACTCCGGGTGGGAGGGTACAGAGCCTCAAGGAGAAGGACCGGGTGTGGGAGAGGCCACCCCAGTCTTGGGTCCAGCCGCCGGGTACAGTCCTGGGGCTGGTGGGTCAGTGCCAGGATGTCATACCTTACCTGACAAGGGGGAGAATGGACAAAGGGTGCCAAGCACCTGGGGCTAATGCCCCCCGCTCCCTGGCGCCACAGAGGATTGAGAGCCCTGAGAGGCATACGGCCTGGGTCTCATCCCTGACTACTGTCAGTGGCCACTGTAGCATTTTGCTGTCTGTCTGTTGGGACACACCTATGGGCCAGTTAAGGTTAGGTGCTGCACAGGTGGTGTCCACAGGTGAGGAGAAGGGTTCCCCATGGATTGGCTTGGTGGGCCCTGAGAGTATGGACAGAGGGAGTCCGATAGGTTCAGATTGGCGTAGAAATGGAGTCTGCCCCTGCAGTTGCAGGCCAGGTCCTTGTTCTATCGCCCCAAGCAGGGAAGACCATCACGGTGGTGATTGGTCTACCCTGCGTTTTGGCTGGAAGGGGGTTGTGTTGGACTTGGCCCTTTTTGCAGGGTCATCCCTAAACTTTTTGCCTTCCTCCAGTATTTTTTCTGACCTGTTGTTGGCTGTTTTATGACTCTGGGCACCTTACCACTGCTGATCAGTGCTAAGGTGCATATGCTCTCCCTATGGCAAAATGTATACATTGATTGGTTTCCATGTTTGGCTTATTCGGTTTACTATCAGCCCCTAGTAAAGTGCACCAGGAGTGCCAGGGCTTGTAAATGCGAATGCTGCTGGTGGGCCTGCAGCACTGGTTGTGCCACCCACAGAAGCGGCCTAGTAAAATGTGTCTAGGGTCTGCCACTGCAGACCCTGTGCGCGGTCCGGGACCGTCGCGCTGACTGCGCAAGTGCCCCCACTTGCCAGTCCCTAAACCTTCCCTTACCTACATATTAGCCACCCCTCTGGTAGGCCCGAGGGCAGGGTGCATTGTAGGCATAAGGTAGGACATGCCCTGATGTGTGTGGCATGTCTTAGTAGTGAATTACAGCCCTTGTCGCTTTTCACTATTGAAGGCTACCTGCTCTCCATAGGCCAGAATGGGCTGCCGGGATCACGCCAACGCTGTGACCCCAGTGGACTCAGAGAGCATGGTAGAAGTGTCAAGTTTAGTATGCCTGAGCTCAGGATGATAAAATACTTCTTGTAGTCAAGTTTGTTTTAATATCCTGGGTTTGTAAATACTACTTTTAGAAAGTTAGTATTTACTGACCTGACCATCTCAGTCCGCCTCTGCTGTATGTGTGTGTGTTCTGCCCGGCAACAGTAAGGAGCAGGGTTGGGGAATCCCCAGAGACAGGTTGGCTGCCAGGTGGTGGGTAGAGAGATTACACCTGGATGGGTGGGAGGAGTACACCTTGACTCTTGAATAGACCTGTGCTCTGCCACCACAAAGCCGGCGCCACCCCCTGTGGGGCGGCTGATGTCTCTGCCCTGCTGCTGAAAGGAAAGAGCAGAGTCACCATAACAAAGTGCTCCAGAACTGGACTGAGCCAGGCCTAGGCCCCCTGGCGCTAAAGAACAAAAGAATCATGGTATAAAAGTAGGAGCCTGGCTCCTAAGAAATCGGAATCCTGTTTACCACAAAGAACCTCTGCCCGACTAGAAGGAGAAGAAGACGCTGGAGGAGCTGGCCTGCTGCTTGCCTTGCTGAGAAAGGAGAGGAAGAGACTTACTGAAAAGACTTTGCTACTTTGTGCCTGAACATTCTCCAAGGGCTTGATCTGAGCTTGCCCCCTGAACTGAACCCCAGGAACAGTGGGTTCTCTGTGCTTCTTGCTCGTCCTCCAATTCGAGCCGTGTGTGCATCCCGCCGGAAAAGAGACTGCGCCCCTCATCGCCCCTCCTAGGGCCGTGACACTCAGGAGCTCGCCTGCCGCAATCCCGTGAGAGCCCCGCTCCGTCCGGAGCCGCTCTCTGTCCCCGGGCCAGGCCGCCTGCACCCCTGTCCCCGCCTGCCATTGGAGTGCGCTGAACGCGCTATCACCCCTCCTGCCGGAAGCCGTCCGACGACTGTGATCTACGCCGGGTCATCCAGCTGCACTGACTGTGCCCTGTGACCCCGCTTCGCTATCCTCGGACATCTCAGGCCGCGCCGCCCCCGCTGTGGAGACCCTCCTGCACCGCCGTGCTAAAGGGTCGCGGGCCGCGCCTGCCTACTTGCCCACACCTGCTGATTGAGGACCCAAGAACACGTCCCAAGCTGAGAGTCGCACCGACCTGTGCCGACTCTCCTAATCACGGAAGAAGTCCAGTATCGGGCTCGGGGCCCGCAACGCCTTATTTCCCCGTTCGCAGGAGCCGATCTCTGTGAGTACTGGAGCTACAAGTAAAGAGACTACAAGCTATCCATTTGAAACTACGAACCAAGAACATTTGCCTGCTGTACAACCTGGTGGCATAGCGAAAACGTTATTGGTCTTGTGATAAGTCTGCTGAGATATATATACCGTATTTTTACATAAAGAAGCGTATTTTTATATATATCCAAGCCTGGTGTCCGTTTCTGGGGGGATTGATGTATTTACTGTGTGTATGATTGTAAGTGCTTAACCAACAACGCCTGAGGAATCGCCTTGGCTGCTCACGCCACGCACCTAGAGGGTGAGCAAGGGTCATTCGCGAGGGGTTATCCTGCGCCCTGACGTGGAGGAGAGGGTTCCTGCTTGACACAAGGGCAACCTTGCGCCAACCAGAGATCCCCGACTCTAACATAGGGGGACACCTATGCCCCCCCCCAAGTTCAAATTCAAACTGTCCCTGCCCGAGGGGGGGCCCCACAATGGGCCCTCAAAGTCAATCCCTGCCAGTGTTTTGGAAATCCAGCCTCCTAGTCTGGCGAACGATGCCTGCTAGACATCGCCACCATTCTGTGGATGCGGGCGGTACAACAGGCAATCGTAACGATCACAATCTGGCGGGTGGTAATTGGCCTCACGATGGCGGTGAACCTGATGCAGATTGGGGTGTACAAAATCTCCCTACTTCCACGGATAGAGTAATTTCACAGTTACACGCACATACACTGACCATACACTAGGGCCCATTTCACTAACATTAACTCAAATACTCCACCAGCATTGAACCTGTGGAAAGAAAACTCCTAAACTCCTAAACCCCACATCTAAACCGAGGTCGATAAGACCTAGCTATTGCAATTGTCATAATATAAACAATCTATACATCAATAATCAAATAGAGTACTCAATAATTGACAAGAAATAATCACCAACACCGTATTTAAAATTATGATTCTTTATCTAAAATTAGTCAAAAGAAATTAATCAGAATAAATCATTTTTTCTCATAATTACCTATTCTAGCTAAATGTCAGAATGGGTCATCAGGACAAGTCTCTCAGTAGAAATCTCCCAAGTCACCGTCCTCTCAGCATCGATTCTCACCAACGCAGGTTTGGGCATCAAAATCCCGAATGCAATGAACGAACGCAGACCCTCTCTAGTCTAGTATATTTATAATGAAACTTGCAATATTAAAGAAACATTAAATGTTTACACATCCGCCGAACCGCTGAGCAGAGCGAGCAGGAAAGGATGTAGCATCGCTACATTTGGAAAATCTCCACTCAGGAAATCACAAAAATAAAAAGACAGAACAGGAACCAAAAATAAAAATGTATCCTTTAGCAACCACATTTCTTCAGCGATGACACAATGCTCAGAGTTCTTTCTTAACAGTTCCTTTGTCCTCCAAGGCTGTCCAATACATCTGGAAACCTGCCCAGAACTGCTGCTGTCCTCACGGAAAGTTTTAACCAGGCAAGGACTGTGATCAAATGTGTTCAGCAAGGCTTTCTCATCACAAATTCTCACTCGAGGCCAGGCTGCAAACGGCGGACATGTTTGGTTAGGCCAAAATGGACCATCTTAATTAAAAGAGACAAAACAACGTTACCACAGCATAGTGATTAAACAGTGTTAACCCCACTAATACCCTTATGTGTATGTAATTATCTAGCTTTAGCAACACAGAAAAGCATTAATTCAAAAGCATTTCGTGCTTAAAATAAACAGCACTCAGCAACGTTTATTTAATAAAACATGCACACTGTTAATAGCAACACATACGTGTTCCCACGTGTAGTTCTCTCTTGTTAATACATACATACATATTGGTAAGTAAAACACTTACACAAAACAAATAATTAGTAATTAATAATTAATAATGTTACCTTATAACAAATAGACAAACCAGAGCTTCAAAACCCTATAGATTTTCATTAGAAAATCCTGCTCCAGCAATCCCCCCTTTGGTGATTTTATCACCAAATAACCCAAAAAAAAAAAATTTGTGAAAATTTAGTCCCATTTTAGGAGAAATTGGAAATGTCTTTTTCCTCCTTACACAACACTATACACCAGACACTCTTTCATCATCCCTTTTTGTTTCTAAGTAGACACTCTCCCTTAATTCTTCTAATTCAATTTCTTGTGGTTCTCTTTTCAACCTTTTATTTCTCTTTTCATTATTTCTTTTAATTAATTTATTTTTCCCTCCCCTGTTATTACAACACAAACACACCAATCTCAATATCAATAAAGCAACAATTATACAAGTTAAAGGAAATAATATCTTACCTATAATAGCACTACCTATTTTTGCAATAAAACTCTTAACAGCTATCACCTTATTAGCTATTTTAGTCCAGATACTTTCAGCTTCAAGTGGTACTAATTCTTCATGCAAATCAGTAATATTTTTGATATAGACCTTCAGGTCTTTGCTTTCGTCTGGAATGTAAGTGCAACAATGTTGAACTTTCAGCATTCCACAAACTCCACCCTCCTTAGCCAATAGAATATCAAGAGCAAGTCTATTTTGCATAGACATGGCACGTACGGCAATTAATTCCGTATTCACCAAAAGAAACCCTCCAGCGGTATTTGTCGATAAGCGATCCACCACTGTTGACAGTTTCCGAATCCCATTAGCATTTAAAGAAATTCCCACTGCTGGAATTAAAGCTCCAAAAATGTCACCCACAATTTCAGACCAAGTTTCCCTCTTGAAGCGCATTAGTAAATTAATATGTTCTACATCTTCTATTCTATCTATATGAAAAATCTTTGGAAAAACCAGGCCCACATAACACGTGCCATACCAATGATCAGGCAACTTGTAATAAGCCTTGTTCCCACAAACATAATACACTCCTGGAAAAATTGTATCTTCTCCACCTCTGAAACCCCATCCTGTTGCAATGAAGTATGTATCATGACATTCACTAGTCCCAACAAAATATGTATCATATTGGGATTTCCCTCTTGTAATGCACAGCCTACCCTTCTGTGGTGCATCTAAAGCTAAAGTTGGACTAGCTCCATTTCTCAATTCTTTTCCCATCTCAATGTCCCAAATTGTCTCACTCACTTTATATTTCCCTGCCTTTTCATGCATACTCAATCTCCTTTCCTCCACCATGTTCAGGAAAGCTTTCTCCTCTTCTTCCAAACTACAAGTTAAATTATTCTTAAAAATGTAATCTAATGTTAATTCTTCTTTCTCAATAAAAATCTCACCAAAAATGTTAGCTTCTTTAGCTGGATTCAGCTCTTTGTTCATTGGCAAGTGCCCAAAAATACTAACTTTGTTAGACATCTTATAATCTATTTTCCCTAAGAGATAAAAAACACTACTTAATACACTACAAGAAATTCCATACGTAGCTGGTAAATGGTGATAAGTAACACCCTCTGAAACGGATGCAGGTAATTGCATACAAACGTAGCAATCCCTAACTTCCATTGTTTTCACATATTCGTATAACAACTTTGAAAAAACATTACTAGAAAAATCATTAATTGACCTATCTTTATGCATGTAAGTATTACTAATTCTAGTTGGAACTACTTTTTGCAAATTCTTTTCTACATTTGTCTCATTCTCAGTATGTATCTCAAATGTACCTATTGAAACTCTAAATGTAACTAATAAAGCTAAAATACCCCATAGTAGCATTAATAATCCAGTACAGCAGCAGCACATTCTACACCATCTTTTTAAGAAGGCACATCTACTTTGATTATTCTCTATGTTAGCCATTTTACTACTTTGACCTTGTCTTTTGACTTAGCCTCTACTACTCCACTACTGTAATTTCTCAAACTTTGGATTACTTCAGACAGCTGAGTTTCAGACTTTCTCCTTTTCACTTTCTCCAAGTGATTTCTTCAGTTCACTCAATTTGGATATTCATCACTTTTCACTCCTCCTTCTTCAGCAACATCAAATTGTATCAGATCATCAACAACATCCTGTGCATCTGACTCTTCTCCAATGTCAGTCAGGATAACTTTTAAAATTCCAACAGATTCTTCCTTTTCCTCAACCACTTTTCTCAAGATCCCCTCTGGATTATCTCGAGTCACTGTTTCTTCTTCTCCTTCTTCAGACAGTGCCACATAAGACCATTCCGGTGATCTGTACTTTTGGTTGGGTCTTCTAATTCTCTTTATTTCCTCAAGTTCTCTTGACTCCTTTTGCTCCTTCCTTTTTACTTCGTTTTGACTCGACACTTCATTCACTTGTTCAGCTTTTGATGTATTTCCTCTTATCAGTCTGTATCTCAGCCTCTTTACTCTGTTGTTAGGCCAAAAATCTCCTCTTACGACCTTTTTCGGTCTTGTTTCTGTATTATTTCTTTCTCCAATCCAAGTTCTCTTTCTCAGAACTCGACCCTCTGATTTTCCATTCTCACTTTCATCCGATTCTGTTTCAAATGCCTCTTGTTCTTCAGCAGTTTTCTTTCGCTCTTGTTCTTCAGCAGTTTTCTTTCGCTCCACAGTCTTTTTCACCACTATTTGAGACTTCCCTACTTCTTTCCCTCCTCGGGTCTCCGACACGCAATATTCTTGCTGTCTACTTGTCCCTTCACCTAGCTTATTAGAAGTGTTCCCTACACCTCCTCGGGGGTCTTCCGCAATCTGTCCCTCTCTATCTTCTTCTGACCCTACTTCTTCAGATATAATCTCAAGTGGTTCTTCAATCTCCTCCTCTTCTGATTCAGGAGTAATTTCTGTGGAACTGCTCTTTTCTTTTCTTTTTCCTCCACTGCTTTTTGGAACTTCAGGCTCTCTTTCAGAATCTGATCTCCTTTCTGAGATTCTCAATGTTTCTCTTGAACTTGAAGCCTTTTCTGCTTCTTTTCCTGAACTTTGATTCTTTCTCACTGGTTCTTGGTCTTCATCATCACTGGAATCTGACTCTTCAAAATACTCTCTACCAGTCCCATCCTTTGGGTTTGGAACTCTCAGAGTATGACTCGCATGCACCCAGTTTTTCACACCAGCACACTTCACTGCAGTCGTCGTAGTTAGAATGACTTGTCTTGGTCTTCCCCACCTCGGAACCAAGCAATTTCTTCTTCTGTGAACTTTAATCCTCACCCAGTCTCCTGGACTCAGATCATGAGCTTGCTTCTTCTCAAGTGTAGTAGCTTCTTCTCCGATCTGGTGAAACACAGAATGAACTGCGTCAGCCAGGCCTTTACAGTAATCCAAAATCATGTCATCAGTTATTGTCATCAACTTATTGACAGGTACATATGCATGTCGCATTGCACGTCCCATTATGATTTCATGCGGACTTAAACCAGTAGTTCTATCTGGAGTAGATCTAATAGTCATTAGCACTAGAGGCAAGACATCCGGCCATTTCATGCCAGTGGCTAAGCACATCTTACCAATCCTGTTCTTGATTGTGCCATTTATCTGCTCAACCACACCAGAAGCCTCTGGTCTGTATGCATAATGTAGCTTCTGCTGTATGCTTAATGCTTCACAAATCAAACTCATGAGTTCATTATAGAAGTGTCCACCTCTATCAGACTCAATCGTTACCGGAAATCCGTACCTAGGAATCAACTCTCTTAACAGTAACTTTGCCACTGTTACTCCATCATTTCTCCTAGTCGGATAGGCCTCAACCCATCTTGAAAACAAACAGACTACCACTAGTACATATCTCAGTCTGTTCACTTGGGGCATTTCAATGAAATCAATCTGCATTCTTGTAAAAGGACCTCCTTCTCTGCCTATTGTTCCCAGACTCACCACTGTCTTTTTCCCAGTGTTAAATTGCTGGCAAATCAAACATCTTTGACAGATACTTTCTGCAATTGTCCTGAACTTTGCATTGTACCAGGTTTGCTTAAAAGACCTAATCATTGAATCCCTTCCCAAATGTCCCTGGCCATGATACATCCTTGCCATTGCTGACAGCATGGAATTCGGCATTACTGGTCTGCCATCTCTATAGACCCAAACATGGTCTGTCTCTCTTGGGGCACAACCTGCCTTAATCCAATCTTTCTTTTCTTCCTCCTCTGTCTCATCCTGCAACTGTTTCACTTCATCCCATGTCTCTAAGACATTAGTAAACATCACAGAACAAAAAGACATTTCACTCTCTCGTTCCCGATTAATGGACTGGGTATTTTTGGCACAATATTGTGCAATGTCATTAGCATATCTATTGCCAACTGTCACAAAATCATCTCCTTGTCCATGAGCAGCACATTTCACAACTGCTAATTCTTTAGGCAGCTGTATCGCCTCAAGTAATTTCCCAATCACTTCAGCATTCTTTATTGGAGTCCCACTCGACGTCAAGAAACCTCTTTGTAGCCAAAGTTGGCCAAAGTCATGCACAACTCCAAATCCATACTGACTATCAGTCATCACAGTCGTTCTCAAATCTTTCCCAATTTCACTAGCTTTTGTCAATGCAACTAATTCAGCAACTTGCGCAGATTTCACTCCTTTCAATGATGATGCTTCCATTACTTCTGAAACCTTACACACTGCATATGCTGCACATATCACACCCTCATCATTCCTCAAACATGATCCATCCACAAACAACACATGATCACTCTCATGCAAGGGAAGATCCCTTATGTCTGGTCTCGGTTTTGTACAGTAATCAAGCACATCCAAACAATTGTGATCATCTTCTGTTTTCACACCCACATTTTCAATATCCGGCAACAATGTCGCTGGATTCACATTCACACACCTCTCAAGAGTCACATTTGATGCTCCCAGAATGACTTTTTCATATTTAGTCAACCGACTATGTGACATGTACTGAGTTCTGCTTCTCGTCAAAAGAATTGCCACATTATGAGGTACGAATACCCTTACAGGATATCCCATTATGATTCCTTCACTCTGTTCTAGGCTTCTGCATGTTGCAGCCACAGATTTCAGACAACCTGGTAAACCCACAGCTACAGGGTCAAGTGTCGATGAGAAGTACGCAATAGGCCTTCTCAGTAATCCATGCTTCTGAATTAACACTGAAAGTGCATATCCATTTCTCTCACTGCAGTACAATTCAAATTCTTTTTCATAATCTGGCATACCCAAAGCAGGGGCTTCACACATTCTGCTTTTCAGCTCTTCAAATGCTGCCATTTGCTCCCCATCTAGTTCCAATGGGTCTGTCATCTCACTTTTAGTCAGCTTAATCAGTGGCTTTGCTATCAGCGAAAAATTAATTATCCACTGACGACAATAACCCACCATTCCCAGGAACATTCTCACTTCCCTCTGGGTCTTTGGGGCTTTCATTTCCCTGATAATTTTGATCCTGTCATCAGTCACTTTTCTCAGACCTTTCTCAATATTGTGTCCAAGATAATGCACCTCTTTCTTGCAGAACTGCAATTTAGCTGGAGATACTTTTAACCCTCCATCTGCCAGATGATTCAGTAAAGCTATAGTATCTACTTCACAAACTTCACGTGTCTTTGATGCCACAAGTAGGTCATCAATATACTGCACTAATACTGAACTTTCAGGCATGATCAAACTCTCCAATGACTTTTTCAATAACTGATTGAATATTGAAGGACTCTCCGTATACCCCTGTGGGATACGACACCATGCTAAAATACGCTGGCCAAATCTAAATGCAAAAATCGGCTGGCTGTCATGATGCAATGGAATTGAAAAGAAAGCATGACACAAATCAATCACTGTATACCACTCAGCATCATGTGGAATCTGATACAAAATCACTGATGGATTTGGCACAATAGGACAACATGCCACCACAATTTGATTAACTTTTCTCAAATCCTGTACAATCCTGAACTTCCCATTAGGCTTCTTTAGCCCCATTATCGGTGAATTACACAGACTACTCAGTAGTTCTCTCAGAACTCCCTGCTGAATCATTTTCTCAATTATAGGAGTTATTCCCTCAATTATTTCTGGTGTCATTTTGTACTGAGGAATGTTAGGATAAGTAATTCCCTCTTTCACTGAAATTTTCACAGGATCTACATTATTCATCAATCCCACATCCTCTCCAGTAAAATCCCAAACTGTCCTTTTCACTGTGTCTCTCAACTCTTGAGGCAAATCCTCTGGATCAAACACAGCATATGCACCAATTAACTCACTCTCTCTATTTTCTAGAGTCATTCGGTACAAAACATCCTCATCTGGTGTTTCAAAAGCTATTCCATCTGGTGTACAAAAAATTGTACAGTTCATTTTACATAACAAATCCCTACCTAACAAGTTCACTGGACTTGTGTCACAGACGATAAATCTGTGCATGTCTGAGAATTTCCCTATTTGTACTCTTACTGGTTCAGTAAGACGTGTTCTGATTTGTGTATTGGCTACACCAACTACTTGGATTGCTTCATCCGAGAGAGGAAGATTTCTAATATCTGTTGACCTGACAGTTGATCTTGTCGCACCTGTGTCTACTAAAAAAGTAACACCTTCTTCATTTATTTTTCCATCCACAAATGGTCCTGCCTGGTCTATTTCTAGAGTTGCACCAAGTATGCACTCTTCCTCCTCTCTTCGGCACCGTCAATAATCACCATCAGACTCACTCCCTTCATTCTTTAACAAGTACTGTTGTACCTGGTTAGAACGCCTTGGTTTATTTACCTGCTCATCATTGTAGAATCCCGAATCCGGATTATACTTTTGTGCTCCTCTATTCTGCAGCAAGGGCGGTTTTGGCTCTTGACTCTGCTGTCTCACAACTTTCTGCTGTTGCTGCTGTTGATTATTCCCCTCGTTCTGCACCTGTTGATTTAAGGATTTTCCCTCATTATTCACTAATGGTGGATTGGTACATTCAGATCTCCAATGTCCCAGTTGGCCACAGTTGTGACATGGGAACTTTTTTTTAGCTTCCTCAAGATTCCCCTTTCCTTTCCCTGCATACCTAGGTCTATTCCCTGCATTATTTCCTGCATTATTCGCCTGTTCCACCAACTGTGCTTCCTGTCTTTCCGCAACTTTCACTTGTGCCCACATTGCTTTCTCTTTCAGCTTTCTCTGTTTTGCTTCAATCTCATCACTGAAGTATTTTGCATGTCTCAGAATCTCATCTATTTTCTTACTCTGCCAATCCACAGTATGCTCACGAATTCTTTCACTAATCTCAGGTCTCAGGCCATATACAAATCTGTATACAAAATGACTCAAATCCTTGTCACCCAGGTGTTCATCTCCACTGAATTGCTTAAATGCCAGTATCAGCCTCTCGTAAAAAGCATGAACTGATTCTTTTGCTTCCTGATGTGTTCGATCTATTTTAACCCAGTCTGTTTCTTTTGGAGGTACTTTATTTTTCAGGTATACAATCACCTGCTCATACTTTCTCATTTCTTCTGGATCTGGTGCTCCTGTTCTCTGATCTCTTGGATATTCCTCAGTAGGCCAACTCACAACTATTTTACACTCAGCCCACAAGTCTGCTGGAACAATTATATCAAACAGACTATTCAGGTCAATCCACAGCACTTTTGACAATTTCACAAACCTGTCTACCTGCCTATACCACTCGACGGGCTTTTCTCTCAATCGAGGAAAATCATTCGTAAATGATAAAATATCCTGTCTGGTCCATGGAACATGTACATATCCTCCTCCAGGTATTTCTCTCATAGGATAAGTATCCACTGGTTTTTCCTTTTCTCTCACAGGAAATGCTGAATAAGTCCTATCCCCTGATTCTTCTCTCTTTTTGTACCATCTATCCTTCCACTTCTCAACATCACCCCATTTTCGCAATAAAGCGATCATCTCTTTAATCTGTCCTGTTCTACCAGTACCATTCAAATTTTCAATATCTTTGTCTGTGAAATCCATCCTGTAAGACTTCTGCAAAACTTTCACTTTATCAATGTCAACTCCATAGTCATTTGCTATTGCTCTTAATCTGTCATGTGTATTTCTCGCTCTCCAGGTGATATTCTTGCTAGGGGTGGGCGGAATTTGCGTAATCGCGTTCCGCAAATCTCCGCGAAACGGTAAAAAATCTCCGCGAACACGCAGAAATTCCGCGAACATGCGGAATTGCTTGTTCGCTATACTTTTTTCCTGTTCGCGATCGCTGTTTGCGTGCTCGGGGTGAAATATCTCGCGAACACGCATATTGAGAACGCGAACAAGCAAAAAATTTCGCGAACTCGCGGAACGCAGATTTTTGGGCAATTTCGCGTTCTCCGCGGAACGCGAAATTACCCAAATTCCGTAAATTCCGCGAACGGAACGGAATTTACCGCCCAGGCCTAATTCTTGCACATAAACAATAATTCACCATCATGATGATTTTTAAGAATTTCTGTTGGAACTGTCCCTGCAACAAGCTCTTCTAATTCTACACGTAACCTAGCAACATCAATTGCTTGTGAATCTTTATCCCTCTTTTGAAGAACTTTCATCCATTCATTCAAATCTTCAGCTGTTATTTCAGTAGATTTTCTCACTGGAACCACTTTCTTCTGCGGTTCTAAAATTGGCATCCCTGAACAACTAGCTTCACCAGCATCCAGTCCTGAATTAGACTCCTCTAATCCTTCATTACATGTGTCATGTCTGAATTTTCCTGCCCTTTTTCCTGAATCTCCTGAAGGACCAGCCAAACTTGTCAATCTATTCCCAACATATGGAATAACCAAACCATTCTCACCCGTCCTCTGCTTATCAAAAACAGGCATAACCGGACCTATGGTTACGGGTACCGTAACAGCGTCTAGATTTTTTGTCAGTTCCTTGATCTTTTCAGACAACTCCGATGTAGTTCTAGCTAGTTCTCTCGTATTTTCGCCACTGCTTCTATTCTCTCTCTCCCTGAAAGGATTACCACTTCTTAACTCAGGTGTCACATTTTCTGTCTCAATGATACGCACTGTATTTCTTATCGGAGAAACAACTGGTGTACTCTCTTCTGGTTCCGGTCTATATGGAGGTGGTCTTTTGTAAATCATGTCATTTAAAACCTCATCCTCATATTCATTAACTCCATATCTTCTCACTTCTGCCTCAGGAACTCTTTCTGCTCCCTCTTCAACTGTTCTCACAGGATATAATCCCTCTGACATACTAGCATCTCGCCATCTCGTCATTCGATCATGATGAGTTTCACGACCATGTCTCCTCCCGAACATATACCTATAGTTGCCTCCAGACCTCTGTTTCTCTCGCTCATGTACTTCCTCTTCCCATTCCACTAAAGCCTCGAACTGTGTCGGCCTTGGTCTTGGGTCAAGACATAACATCTTTTCCCGTAAATTTTTCAACACGGCCAGATTAAATGAACCATGTTCTGGAAATGCTAAAACTCCATCTTCTTTGGTATACCTAACCCAATTTTCCAACCATATACAGGTATGATACCCATATCTCGCAGCCATGAAGGATGCAGGCGTTTTCGATGGAGGTAGCAATTCACCCTCTCTCGTTTTAACATCTTTATCTTTGTCGAACCAATTTTTAATCTTTCTGAACAAAGATTTTTTCTTTTTCTCTTCTTGGTAATACATTTTAACGCTTACCAAAACTTTTTAATCCCTTCCGTAATACAACTACACAATATGATTTTTTAACCAATAACAGCGCGACTCACACTAACGCACCAATCCTGGAACGTTACGTCACTAGAATAGCTCCACCAATCCTTGCGCGGCTCACACCAACGCACCAATCTCAGCGCGAGCACTATTCTGATCTAATATCCAATCAGAGCGCGGTCTGTTTGACGTCAGCAGTCGCTGCAGTCGTTTCTGTCTCCTGTCTCTTGTCACTCGTCTACCCCTCCTTTACAAAATTTCTCAGTAGACTCCGTGTCAAATTTCTACAAAATCTATTAGTTACAACATATAAACATCTCCATTGTCTGCTTCGCTAACCACAGAATAGTAAAGAAAATCTATTTCACAAGAATCAACGGAATTCTTTCATTCATTCCTTAATTGTTTCCTCTAGGACTTGTCCAAAGAGTCTTACAATCAACTAATACGAACATTCACGCACATTCATACAAGAAAATATAGATATAGTACATACACACAGAATCCTGCTTTTCCCGAGAACAGCGAACAATCTGCTCCACTACAGAATTATAACACACATTAACCAAGCAGCTTACTTCTACCCAGTTTCTCAAACAAGCTCAGAGAATACCTATTACTTCTCCCGCGATAAGCTTTAACGGCGAACCTTACGGATCCCTGGGACTTAAAACCAGAGTTTCACAGATAACCTTCACTACCATACGCACTCCTTATATACCAGAAATATTTCTAATAGTAACATATAACAATGTCACTGATTCCGAACCCAGACAATGTGACGCGCAACTTCGATTGTCACACGTTTTCTTTTTCCTGCATACATACAGGACCAACAATCCCGTCTTTCCCGAGAGCAGCATATACTTCCCTCTGCCCTACTACGGAACTGCTACTAGCTCCCAAGTTCCAGAAGCACTACATATAACTCAACATGACGACTCCAACATATAGTATTAGTACATATACCAACATCAATCAATAATCAATAAGCTAATGTACAAGCAATCTAATCAGATCAAGACAATCATCAATAACCATCATCACTCTGCTACCAGGAACTTGATGCAGATTGGGGTGTACAAAATCTCCCTACTTCCACGGATAGAGTAATTTCACAGTTACACGCACATACACGCACCATACACTAGGGCCCATTTCACTAACATTCACTCAAATACTCCACCAGCATTGAACCTGTGGAAAGAAAAATCCTAAACTCCTAAACCCCACATCTACACCGAGGTCGATAAGACCTAGCTATTGCAATTGTCATAATCTAAACAATCTATACATCAATAATCAAATAGAGTACTCAATAATTGACAAGAAATAATCACCAACACCGTATTTAAAATTATGATTCTTTATCTAAAATTAGTCAAAAGAAATTAATCAGAATAAATCATTTTTTCTTATAATTACCTATTCTAGCTAAATGTCAGAATGGGTCATCAGGACAAGTCTCTCAGTAGAAATCTCCCAAGTCACCGTCCTCTCAGCATCGATTCTCACCAACGCAGGTTTGGGCATCAAAATCCCGAATGCAATGAACGAACGCAGACCCTCTCTAGTCCAGTATATTTATAATGAAACTTGCAATATTAAAGAAACATTAAATGTTTACACATCCGCCGAACCGCTGAGCAGAGCGAGCAGGAAAGGATGTAGCATCGCTACATTTGGAAAATCTCCGCTCAGGAAATCACAAAAATAAAAAGACAGAACAGGAACCAAAAATAAAAATGTATCCTTTAGCAACCACATTTCTTCAGCGATGACACAATGCTCAGAGTTCTTTCTTAACAGTTCCATTGTCCTCCAAGGCTGTCCAATACATCTGGAAACCTGCCCAGAACTGCTGCTGTCCTCACGGAAAGTTTTAACCAGGCAAGGACTGTGATCAAATGTGTTCAGCAAGGCCTTCTCATCACAAATTTTCACTCGAGGCCAGGCTGCAAACGGCGGACATGTTTGGTTAGGCCAAAATGGACCATCTTAATTAAAAGAGACAAAACAACGTTACCACAGCATAGTGATTAAACAGTGTTAACCCCACTAATACCCTTATGTGTATGTAATTATCTAGCTTTAGCAACACAGAAAAGCATTAATTCAAAAGCATTTCGTGCTTAAAATAAACAGCACTCAGCAACGTTTATTTAATAAAACATGCACACTGTTAATAGCAACACATACGCGTTCCCACGTGTAGTTCTCTCTTGTTAATACATACATACATATTGGTAAGTAAAACACTTACACAAAACAAATAATTAGTAATTAATAATTAATAATGTTAACTTATAACAAATAGACAAACCAGAGCTTCAAAACCCTATAGATTTTCATTAGAAAATCCTGCTCCAGCAAACCCACCACCGGGAGCCTGCCGGTGGCAGGTTCACCTATATCATAATCAGACCCATAGTTACTTTTAGGGTTACAATTGTAATGCTTAATTATGTACTTTTAATTAAATAATTGATTTGATATGTTTTATTTCTTCATTCATAGCTTTCACTCTTATGGGTTGCTGGTTACTTTGGAAGCTAGAGTGTCTAATGTTTAACTAAAGTATTTTTTTGATTGTTACAATTGCTTACAATAATTTTACTATATTTATTTAATTACATGTTAGTGTGTTCCTCTTGTTTAAAATAACTTCTGATTCTTTTATTTTGATTTGTATAATTTATATTGTTTTATATTGTTAAGATTGTGAGGTTTATTGGAGATAATGTGAGTAGTGTTTGTTTGGATATATATATGATATTTATGCCTTATAAGTTGTTTTTTAAATGGGGTAAGTGTTTTCAGGTGTAATTATTAATTTAAATATTATATAATACAATATTCAATCATACTATTTAAATTAGTTATTTTACATTCTGTCAAATAATTTAACAGAAACGTTCTTTTGAAAAATTCATGTTTATGTATTTGTGCTTGTAAGTTCATTTTATGGTGAAATTATGTATAATGTTGTTTCCTCGAGGTCTGGCTGAGTATAGTGTTTTATTGTTATTGTTGGATTACTACTTTAATTTTTTTCATTGAAATACTGTCTTTTTTTGATTAAAGTCAAATGTAGTTATAAAATATGGAGTACTTTATTTGGAGATTATTAATTATATTGTTAAATTCGGAAAAAAATGTATGCATTATTTTTTTAGTTAGATTACTTCCAATTGCTTTGTTTGGATTTGTTTTTTGTTTAATATATGTAAGTGTTTGTTTTTAGATTAACGAAATTTATGAAAATATATTATATGTTAACCATGAATATAAAAAAAGTCCTTTTGAAATATATTTTAGTTCAACAACATCATCTACTACTTTTAAAATTCAAATTTTATTTCAAAATAAGAGTAAGGTTAATACATTTCACCCTATCCCAAATGTGTACACTATCCCTAAAAATGTTTTGAGCTGGATGTACATGTATATACATGTATACATTTAAAATTGGAATTAAAGTAATACACATTGTAATCCTCCTTCCCTTATGCATTTTCTACAATAGTTGTGGGAAAGTTGTTACAGTAGTTAATTTGATCTCTTGAATATTATTGAACTTTCCTGTATTTTTGTGGCCTAGGCTTAGATTGGTCATTCTCACACCTCCATCACTTCATGTATTTCCACTTTCCATAGGAGTTTCATAAATAGATCTTATTTTAGCATTTATTTCCCTTTTTGGAAATGTTCTTGTTGTAATTTGAATGTTTTAAAAATGTTTTATAGAGGATTGTGATACCTCTGATATAATTTGAAATAGCTTTACAATCCAATTATATTTTTAAAAAATTACATTGCTTGAATGAATTAGGAAACAATATTATACATATTTATTTTTAAAATTATCCTGTTTTAATTTTTATATTTTTTCCAGCTACAGATATATTTATATGTTTAATGTTTGCATATCTTTAAATACTGTGTATGTTTAAATAATCACCATTTTTTCAAGTTTAGAAATAATTAGAATTAATTTAACCATCTTTTGCATAATTACTTCCATTTTATGTGCCTAATGGCGCCTATTCACAAAATGCAATTTGTTGCATATTTAGTTAGTACTACAATAATTCTACACAATGCTACTCACAAACCTCATTTTGGAGGTCTATGCCTTTCAAGGAGAAAAACAAGTACAGGTCATACTGGACATCCTGGAATGTACAATGCTAGCTTAACTGATTGCAAGAAAAACCTAGAATCTGTACGAGTGAACTTGGCTTGAAGGAAACACATGGACTTGGAAAGCTTAGAACTCACCCCACAACCGCCTGGGTGTGCCATTTTCTTGCGGTGAGCAATATGACCAGACCTAAAACATCCTGACAACTGCTCTTCTCAAAAGCAGTTTCTGAAAAAGAGAAAAGCAGCCAATATAATTATTTAAATGATGATGAAGGAAATATCTGTGATTAAAACCACAGTGATCTATGTACGAGAGGACTTCAAGACCCTCACATCTGAAGTCAGATCCTTGAGTGCAGAGTTGGCCTATTTTCAAACACAGCTAGACACGGCTAAACCAAAAACGTATGCCATTGAGTCTCACTTTGATCGCTTAGACATTGGCATGACATTGGCCAGGTATTATGAATGCTACGTCAAAAGACCATTAACCTAGAGGCCAGAAGCCATAGAAAAACATCCGAATCTCAGGTTTTCCAGAGGGACTAGAAATGCAGTACACCTTCCTACCTTAACTAAGTTGGCCTTTGACCCTCTGCTGGAATTCCAAAGGGAGACAGAAGAAGCTCAAGATCCTCTCAAACATCGTCTAATTTTTCCATGCCAGTCATTGCATGTTTTCAGTGGCATAATAAGGCCCTGCAGGTGAAAGTATCTGCCTGGAATTAGGGCCACTCCCTTAATGCACCCACTGAATCTAAATCTCAGCAGGTTTTTCTCAGAGGTCAAACCTGAAGAGAAAGACATTTTTGATATTTTGGCCTGCTCTTTGGAAAATGGATATCTGGTTTGGATGAATAGAGCTGGTTAGGATGCTTCTGACAATCAAAGGCAAACATAGGGAATTTAATTTACCAGTAGAACTAGATAAATTCTTATATACACTGTCCCCACCACATGTACATAGTGTAATATAACAAGGGTACCCCTAATTTAGTTTCCTATGTCAGGGTATTAAAGCAAGTATTTTTGAATGAATATATAGGAAACTTGTGCAAACAGCATAAGGTGATGTGCAAACCCAAATCAAACTAAATACAACTAATATATAGAAACGTGCACTCTGTTTTCATATTAACCAAATATGACCCAAAAAAACACTAAATGGTTTCTATCTGTTCCTTTATTTCTTATATCTTATATACATTTGTGTGATGAATCAATTCAATTCTTTCCGTACTCTCTTTATACAATAAATCATTTCAATTTCTTCAAAATCTTCTTTATAAACAGTTTATGTTATGGGTCTTGTATCATTGCTTATTTGGTCAAATGACTACATTCCAATTCATATCATACACAAAAAAGAAGAAAAAAAGGACTAATTGTTAGACATGGCTCTATTAAATCTACGCGCGTTTCGGCGTTCAGCCTTCCTCAGGTGGCCATGGTTTCTTAAGTCCTTCCTATTTATCGGTCTTACGTGGACACGTTAAATTTATGTAATCGGGTGTAGAGGAATACCACGTGATCCTTTCTTTATCGTGGGTTATACTCAATTTCTCCCAACAATGCTTAAATCATTGGGGTGTGTAACATTCCAAATTTCAGTCGTAATGCATCCTACGTTGTTGATGCTGCCTCGGAGCCTCCTGCTTTCTCGTGCAATGGAACTGATTATTGTATCGTAGGGTCAGGTTCAAGCGTGGCCAATTAGTTTAGGCAGATAGAATGTCAATTAACTAAGTGAATTAGCGATCACTGGTGTTTTCCACGTACGGGCCGTATGTCTACTCCCTCGTACTGCGAGACGTATGGTATCCAATTCGTTATTGAAGGTAAAGCCTCGCCGCCTTATCACATAGGATCTCCTTTCAGCTGTGACTAACCGCTTCTGAGTGAGCAATCAAGGCAGAAAATGTACAACCACAGAATGGAAGTTCCATGCAGGATAATTGTTTCCCTACTTTAGATTGTAAGTATAGAAAGACAACATTTTGGTCAAATATATGTTTCCGCCTATATCTGTGTATTAAAATATTGTATATATCCGCTATTCCAACACACGGTTACATTAGGATTGGTGACATATTCAACATTTTCTGGGATCAGTTTTGAAGTTTGAATTACCGCATACAATGCTGGCACAGTAGGCCTGAAAATACAAATATCACATAATGGTAGTTACAGTGTTATAGTATTACAGTTAACAATTTATTGAGGTTCAGTTTGGAAACTCTCGAGTGTTGGTGTTTGAGGCCTTCCTCCACTCGCAGGCTTCACCTGCGCCCCATCCCTGGTGGTCCAGTGGACCTCTGTCTCCATTCTCTTTCTCTGCTTTTTCTCTCCTTTTTCACTCGCTTTTTCCCTCACTTCTATCTCCCCCATTCACTCTCCTTCTGGGTCTTTCCTCCATTTTCTGTCGTTTTGCCCTCATTTCAAGCTCCCTCCTTCACTCTCCTGTGTCTTTCCTCCATTTTTTACTCGTTTTTTACCCTCATCTCAAGCTCCCCCTTTCACTCTCCTGTGTCCTCTGTGTCTTTCCTCCACTCTTTCTTGCACTTTGTCTTTCGTTTTCCCCTCATTTCAAGCTCCCCCTTCACTCTCCTTCTGTGTCTTTCCTCTGTTTTTTCCTAGTTTTTTACCCTCATCTCAATCTCCCCCTTTCACTCTCCGGTGTCCTCTGTGTCTCTCCTCCACTCTTTCTTGTACTTTTGCCTTATTTGCACTTTTCTCTCTCTTTTTGCCTTTTTCCATTTGCTTTTTCAGCCCGTTTTTCCCTGACGCTGCTGCCCCCGTGGCCCTTCCCCCCCAGCACGACCAGTGCGACTGGCCCAATCCAGCTTGCCTCCCCGCTCCCGTCTCTCAGCTGTCCAGCCCTCCCCGACTCCTACTTAATGGCGGCCCCTGCGCGGCCGCTGCGCGGGCGAGCCTCTGGGGCGCCAACGGCAAGCTCGTCTGCACCCGTCCGTGACCCGACTGCGACCAGTGCCAGGAACCCTGGATCTCTGCACCGCCAACGCTACGACCCAGCGGCACTCCATGCTCTCAACCCAGGCAGCAACAACAACTGCAAGCTAGCATCACCAGCCGACACCCACGGACCCTTCAGCTGTCACTGCTGAGGGCACACCTGCAGCACCGCCAAGACCACTGACCCAGCGCAATCCGCCCGCAACAACACAACCAAACCGAAGACCCTGCAATGCATCCTCCTCAACGTCCGATCCCTCTACAAACACGCCACTGAAATCTGGGACCTCCTCGACAGCACTACCCCAGACGTAGCATTCTTTACCGAATCCTGTACCAACACCTCTTCGGGACCGGACATCGCCATTGCCATTCCCCAAGGATACCAGATCACCTGGAAGGACCGCCCCACCCACCCAGGAGGCAGAATCGCCATCGTTCACAAATCCACCCTCCGCCTGAGCACACTCCCCGACGAGCCCACAGACCTAATGGAACACCTTCACTTCAAGATACTGGCCAGCCCTACCTCCACCCTCCGAGGAACCCTCATCTACCGACCTCCTGGACCGCACGGACTTTTCACCAACTCCATCACGGGCATCATCTCCCCGCATGCCATCGCGTCCACTAACTACACCCTACTGGGAGACCTCAACTTCCACCTCGACAACCAACTGGACCCCAGCACGACATCCCTCCTGGACAACCTCCACAACATTGGACTCCGCCAGATCGTGACCAAACCCACGCACTCAGCAGGGCACACCCTTGACCCCCTCTTCACAACAGGAAACTCCTTCACCTTCAGCCACACCACCGAACTCCCATGGACTGACCATCGATGCATCCACTTCACCTTCAGAACACCTACCATCCACAGACACCAGCACCTGCTCCCATGAAGAAACTGGATCAGATGACCAGCTAACCTCATCACTCAGCAACTCTACCCCAACCATCGCAGAAAATGATGACACCAACACCGCAGCCCGAACCATGCACAGATGGATCTCCGACAGCGCCATCACCACAGCCCCCCTCAAGAAAAACCACAACATCCACGCCAAGAAAGCTAGATGGTTCACCACCGAACTTCGAGAGTCCAGACGCACTTGCCGCCGCCTCAAAAAGACCTGGAGGAACACCAAATCCACAGAAGCCCACAGCAACTTCAAAGCCGCCACCAACGCCCACCACCAACTCATCAGAAAAACGAGGAAAAAATCGATTGAAGACAGAATCTCCACTCATGCACACAACAGCAAAGAACTCTTCAACATCATCAAGGAGTTCACCCAACCCACCAGTGAGTCCACCGACATCCCTCCCTCACAAGACCTCTGTGACACACTCAGCACCCTTTTCCACCACAAAATCAAGAGCATCTACGACAACTTCGACAAAGACAACCAACAAACTGAACCCTCACCAACCGCCCCCGACACCCTGAAGCCAGCGATCGACAACTGGACAGCCCTCACTACCGAAGACACACTGAAGACGATGAAGTCAATCCACTCTGGGGTCCCCACGCACCCCTGCCCATCCCACATTTTCAACAGAGCCGCCGATACCATCGCACCCATGCTCTGCCACACCATCAACCGTTCCCTGGCAACTGCCTCATTCCCTGATGACTGGAAGCACGCTAAGATCAACCCCCTCCTGAAGAAACCCTCTGCGGACCCCACCAACCTCAATAACTGCAAACCCATCTCCCTGCTCCTGTTCCCAGCGAAAGTCATTGAGAAAGCCATCAACAGCCAACTCGCCACATTCATCGAAGAGCACAACATCCTCGACTCCTCCCAATCCAGCTTCAGAAAAAAACACAGTATGGAAACCCCCCTCCTTGCCTCAACAGACGACATCCGTACCATACTGGACAAAGGAGAAACAGCAGCCCTCATCCTCCTCGACCTCTAAGCGGTGTTCGACACAGTCTCTCACCGCACCCTAATACGCAGACTCCATGACTCAGGGATCCAAGACAAGGCCCTCGACTGGATCCGCTCCTTCCTCTCCGGCAGAACGCAGCAGGTCAGACTCCCCCCTTTCCTCTTGGACCCTACACCTACCACCTGAGGAGCCCCCCAGGGGTCCTCCCTCAGCCCTACGCTCTTCAACGTCTACATGGCTCCGCTCGCCCCCATCGTCAGAACCTATGGACTCAACATTGTGCCATACGCAGACGGCAGCCAACTCATCCTCTCCCTATCCAATGAACCCAACACCGCCAAACACAACTTTCGAGAAGGCATCAAAGCCGTCGCCAAATGGATGAAAAACAGCTGCCTACAACTAAACACCAACAAAATGGAAGTACTCATCATGGGCCCAAACCCAGATGCCTGGAAAGATACCTGGTGGCCCCCAGACCTCGGAAGCCCACCCACCCCCACGGACCATGCACGCAACCTGGGAATCATCCTGGACTCAGAGCTCAAAATGGACCACCAGATCAACTCCGTCTCGTCCTCCTGCTTCCACACCCTCCGCCTCCTACGTAAGACCTTCAAATGGATCCCCCTCGAACACAGAAAGACCGTCACTCATGCCCTGGTCACCAGCAGACTTGACTACGGCAACGCACTCTATGCCGGACTAAAGAAAAACCTCACCGCAAGCTACAGAACATCCAAAACTCTGCTGCAAGACTGGTCCTTAACCTGCCAAGACACTGCCACATCTCCCAGCATCTGCGCACACTCCACTGGCTCCCCATCGAAGCTAGAGTCACCTTCAAGATGCTAACCCACACTCACAAGGCCCTCCATTACACCGGACCAGCATACCTGAATAGCCGACTCAAATTCTACGCACCCCAAAGGACCCTACGATCAGCCCAACTCTCCTACGCCAAGGTCCCCTGCACCAGAAAGACCAGATCGGAAGGCCGCTCCTTCTCCTTCCACGCGGCCAGAGCATGGAACGACCTTCTGCTCCACCTCAGACAGATAACATCGCTCCCCATCTTCGCAAGAAACCTCAGAACCTGGCTCTTCGACAGACCCCCTCCTTGATGGACTGGAACCTGAGAACCCCCCCCCCACATCCCACAGCGCCTTGAGACCCTTACGGGTGAGTAGTAGCACTTTACAATTACCTGATTTGATTTGAAATGCTGAAATGTCTTTGTAGAGCACTAGATTCACCAAATATTTCAAGAAACTAATTTCATTCACTTCAATTCATTGAAAGTGATGAATATTCAAAATTACAAAATGCCATATTCTTCCTTAGCTGTGGCACTGAATATACAGAAGTAAAGATAGTAGTGACTATATTTTGGTGACTTTTACTGAGGTACATTTAGAAGTAATGAGTGATAAAAGTGACTAGGTAATATAGGTAAATGTGTAGAATTTGTGTCACCTATGAAGCGGTGATTTCCAGGTCAGAGGTTTGAACCCCATCAAGGGCGACTCAAAAATTCTGAGGTTTGGCACACTGAGCACCCTTGAAATTGGATAACAGTATCACGTGTTTTCTACTGAAACTAATAATTGTTGCACTGTAGTATGAAACTCTGTTTAGAAATAGTTTCTCAATTCACTTATTTTACTATTCTTTTTCTTTTTAGCAATAGTACTCGTCGACATTTCAGGAATATCTTATTGAATTATGATGGAATTGTGGCAGAGTTTCTAAACTTATAACAACGGCAAAATGAGAAATATTTGACTACTGTCACTATGTTAATGATTGAGAGGCTATGACAGTTACTTAGATCAATTAAGGAGCAAACATTTTACAAACAAAGGCGACAGAGCAGAGCTTTGATGGACTTCACAGTTAGGTCAGCAAAGTTATAGTCTGGGGTGAAACACAGCTGCTACCAGTTGAGGTATTAAAGAGTTGCTACTTGCTCAACATCTCAGGTATGTATTTATTTTTTGAGTTTTATAAATGTGATAAATGTTCCCTTTTGGATACTTCAGTTCACAAAATAAGAAATACACAAAGTTCACTCAGATATAGGGCCAGGATGCGTTTCTTTGGGTAGGGTGAGTACCCAGAGCTGATGTTGTGCAATTATGGCTCTTATTAGTTTGGATTTAAATGTTCACTGTGCAGTTATCAGCCGATTCCTGGAACGCACATGATTGTATTCAGGAGAGGTTAATGGAACTAAATGTGTCTTCCTCTTTTTCACATGTTCTTGAGCCAGTGTTAATAAGTTGAGTTAGCAGCTGATTGTTGGACCTGGTCCTTTTTGCAGGGTTATCTCCAAACGTTTTGCCTTCCTCCTCCTATCTTTCTGACCATTTTTTTGTTGGCTGTAGGACTTTAGGTACTTTACCACTGCTAATAAGTGCTACAGTGCATATGCAATAGACTCGAAACAAGGTCTGATTGGTTAATACCTATTTGACCTATTTGATTTACTTGTAAGTCTCTTGTACAGTGGTATACCATATACCCAAGGACTGTAAATTAAACGCTACTGGTGGCCCTGCAGTACTGCTTGACTACCTGCAGAAGTAGAGTTTTAAAACTGTCTGTGGCCTCCCATTGCAGGGCCTGTGCGTGCAGTTTACTGTCACTTTGACTTGGCATTTAAAAATATTTGCAAAACCTTAAACGCTCCTTTTATTACACATAGGTTACCCCAAGGCTCTAAGTAGTCCTATGGGCAGGGTGGTGTGTATGTAAAATGCAGGACATGTGTATTTATTGGGTGACATGTTTTGGTAGTTACAAACAGCGTTTTTTTGTTTCTTACTGCTGTGAGGCATTCATTAATTAGCATTGGGAATTCCTGTATATATTTTAAAGCGGTAATTCCTGATCTGAAAGGAGTAGCATTGCCATGTTTGTTATTTTTAAAGTGGTAGTGAGAAATCTTATTTAATGGTGTAGTTGGAATTTGCATTTCTATTTTAGAAATGCCACTTTTAGAAAGTGGGCATTCCTCTGTCCTTCTGAATCTTTGTGCTTTGCAGCCTGACTCCAATCCATGCCTGGGAAACAGCTACACTTTGTACATACTTTCCAGAGAGCCATCATACAGAATGTGTTGGGCGCGACAGGATTACATCTGCATTCATCTATATACTGATGGTCTTCCTGGGCTGGGAGAGCGATAGGGCGTTCATGGTTTACAACTGTATAGGCTGTGTCCTGTCCTCACACAAAGGGCTGATTTATCCGTCACTGAAGTCTGGAGCCAGGGCTGGGTTGAAAGGGAGTATTGTGGACTTCTAAGGTTTCTTGTGAAGTCACCCCCTATATCAAAGACATTTATGAGTATAAGTACAGGGGCTCTGGCCCCATGATTGGAGACACTGTGTGGGCCATAATGCTTCTCTTGGTCAGGGCTGGTGCCCCCCCCCAGATCAATTAAGGCCCCCCCCATGGGGTCTTCCTCCACCACACCCAGACTTCCGCTCTATAGTAATCTCTTTATAGATCAGGGAAGATATTGTTTGTCAAGCAGAGTACATGGTTGAATCATGAAGTGATGTTGATGGCACTGTTTATAATGCAGTCAAGCTGGAAATTGATTTTAGTGTTATCAATTTTGAAGTCAAATTAGCACTGCTGAAGAATTTGCGGTCGGAGCATATTCAGATCTTGAACTAGAGGCAGGATAGGGATGATCCTTGTGGAATACTATATACAGTATTGCTGGAGTGGGAATCAATTTAAATATGACGGTTTAACATCTTTATCTCACACCAACAGAGTTGATCCCTGCTGGTGATGTCTTCTTTACTTCTCGGTAACAGAAATTTGCAGTTGTTTATGAAAAGATCAGGAGCTATACATCACATAAATTAAGATCACAATACTATCTATGAGTTCAGCCAATGAGAGTCAGGTATACTTTTTAAGGGTTTTATTCTCATTTAAAGGTTTAATAGGTTTTTTTCTCTTCATTCTTTATTTAGTTAGTTTGAGAATCAGTCAGATTACAAAAATGATAATATAATATGGTTAGAACAAGTCATATCAAATAACGCAATACAGCACATTCCATAAAAGAAAGACTCCCTATTTTAAAGAATTGGGCGAAATGGGCGTTAGCAGGAACCCATTAAGAGTTCAAGATCGAGAGGCAAGAATGAGAGAAAGCTTGAATCTCAAACTAGATCAATAAATCAGTATCAGTTGACCATCCCATAGACAAAGGTTCACCAAAGTAAAAATAATCATACAATACCAGTAGAAACTGCAGTCAGCAAACAGGTAAGGAAGGATGGCAAATCAGCAGTCAACCTTCAGAACAAAGCTGTTAATATTCATCTTCAGTGTGGACAATTGGCATGGGTCTGGAAAAGCATGAGGAAAATGGGTCAACCCACTCTAGGAACATGCACTTGTATAAACAGTTGAAATAATGTTGCAGTTTGTGTAGGATCTTATCTTCCTCTCGTCTGATCATATTTTGACTCTTCTGGAGAGCAGCCTTGTCCCAGTCTTTCCCACGTCTATGCACAATGAAATTCACTAAGAATTATCTTGAAATATAAAACACATTTTAAACTATGTCTACATATGAAGACTTTCGATTCTTAGAACTCCTTTTCCATAGGTATGAGCATAATCTAACCTCCTAAAGAAAATGCATTGTGTGATAGGCTAAACAATAGACTATGTGGAATAAAAACAACAACTGCCACAAATATTATTCAGCACCACATTTCTTCGTTATAGAATAATGAACGCTAAGTTAAAGATCAACACTTTCTATTCATGCATTGTATTTAGCATGTGAAATAATATGAATTTATTCTATTCAATGATAAAGTGTTTCTTGCAAAGCATTTCAAATATTAATATTAATCAAATATATTCTTTAATACAATATGAATTCTTCACTAAAGGCATGTCAGGGTAAGGTCAATTCTAAGCATTTTGTGCACGTCTCAGCACATTTAACTCTATTGCTTGTAAAATGAAGCTTGCTTTCAACATTTTGAGGTCTAGCACTAATAAGTATGGTTATGTATTAGGATTTGCACATTGTATTGTTGTCAGTTTAAAATAAATTGCATGTTAACCTTGCACAAAGTGTCCTTAACTATATTAATTTTTCTTACTAATAAAATTTTTGCTCAGTATATTTATTAAACCCCATCACTGCCTTCCGAGCCCAGAGGCCCAGGTATTCAGAAGATCACATTGAAGAGAAGATCCTGTGTGTTTTGAATCCTGACACAAACCCGTCCAAAATAACCAGAACCCAAAGTTTGACTTTTTCTTTTGCTTACATTGAATTTGTGGTGTAATTTCATGACTTATTTTCGATTTTTGGTAGGTTTTTTACTGGACAAATGACATCCAGAAAAACATTCTACAAACCAAATATACCTCAGCAGAGCTGTTTTTACCGATCAGTGAAGATTACAACATAGAAGTTTTAGCAACGACAGAGGGTGGTGATGGTATAAAAAGCAACCAAATCAGGATACCAAAAATGTCAAGTATGTTAAGTACACAAAATATTTTAAAGTAATTATGCTATGGTTGATTTGTTAGCATTGTGAATTTTGCCATCTTGATGCTGTAAATACAAAATTGAACAATAAACATGTAGCATGTATATGTCACTTTTCATGGGGAGGGGGTTATATCCAACATATGACTTCAATCACCTTTCATAACCACATGCAATAGCATTTAGAGCAGTGATACATGAAACATATTTTGACTATCAAAGTATTTCCTTGATTTGAAAATGCAGTTGAAATGCAGCTGATGTATAGTTGGAATGAAAGACAATTGGTGCAGTTGAATTACTGATAACATTTATCCTTAGAGTAATTAATAGATATTAAATATAATGCACCTGAGATCAGCAGTAGTTTCAATGTTATTGACATTTCTGCCTGGCATTGCACTAAGGTTTTACAGCATTTGATGATGTGGCCCTTGAGCATGCCAAATAGTACATTTATACCTGAATAGAAACTGTTGGAAATTTCCCTGATCATAAGTGAGGCATAGCAGAATGGGTGAAGTTACATCTTTCAAAAGGACTGGGGCATATATTGACTCAGAGAAGGACATTTCCTCCAGCTCTCTAAAATTTGAACTGTTGATGCGAGGATTTATTAGGTCTCAAAAACTGGCGCAGGTTTTTTTTTGCCATTTTAGTTTTATGATGCTTGGAAATCAGGGGTAGTTTAAATGCTCCAAAACATAATCAGAAATTGACCATGTAGCATATTGTCTAGAGGTCCACAAAACACCAATAAAGGAAGGCCAAAGATGAGTGACTCCCCCCCAGTCATCCATCGACAATTCTACCTTATCTGACTTATCAATTGATCGTCTGAATCTAATCCTGTTAACGATGTACACGTTGTTCTTATTATTTACCGGGACACAAACACACCCATACACATGCGCACACAGACACACACACACACACATGCGTGCATGGAGACACACAGTCATACACGCACCTTTCCACATTTCCACCACCTGCTTAATGCCCAAGAATTTAAAGTAAAATAAATGTTCATGGACACCTTCATTGTAGAAAAGGAGACATAAAAGTGAATTACCTAGGCAGAGTAATATGCACATTAGCTGGAATACAGCAAACTCTCCACATCCCTACAGTATTATTAAGAGTGTTTGTTATTTTGCTTCTGGTATTGTTACTCTTAGTATCATGAATATTGTTGCAATCAGAACAATAATATTAGTGATAAGACTGTTCCTTCAAATATTAACAAGATTAATTGCTTTGTTAACATCTGTCTAACTCATAGGAAGTGACTTGAAATCAAAAGACAGGCTAAGTTTTTGGTCCATACACGCGTTTCAGGGGGCAGGAGGAAAGAGGGAAACGTCATAGGAAGATACCAGATAATGTAGTATTAGCAGTCTGAGGCATTGTTGTGGAAACAGAGACACTAAAATGTGGTGCTCAGTGAACTTGATAGACATACAAATATTAAAAGAACTAGTGAAAGTAGAGGTTGTTGCCATGTATGCAAATATATAAATATATTATATAAATGAACAATCATTTTAAACAGTTTTGGTGCCCATCTTACAAAATATGATTCTTTTATTTTATTTTATTCTAGATATGGATGCCAGAGGTTCGGTTGCTCCTCTCCTGGATATGTATTCTAACGTTGGCTGCATTTTGATGGCGGTTTTTTCTCTTGTATTAATATGAACACATTTGTAGGTCACTTTTATACTTATTATTATGAAGAACAGACAATCTTTACCAGAGAGGAGAAGAACTGCATGATTGACCTCATTCGGACATGTTTTTGAGCAATTTATAACCATTGTGAGTTACAGAACAAAAATCAATCCTTTTAGATTGATCTGACATGCCTTAAATCTGTGCTTGATGAACCAAAGCGAGTTAAATTCTTCAACGGTAGATACTTGAAAAACTGGAATCCATGATGTACAGAAATGAGCAGCCTTGTTGGTTTAAAAAGAGCAGCTTGAAATTAATTATATTATTTGTTTTTTTTGAGTTTTTAACAAACTGAAAAATGCATTGCAGTACTCCCAGACGGTCCAAATAGTGAATACTGTGGTACAAGAATATTGTAGACAAAATATCGAAGACCAATGTATAGATATATAGATTTAGTATGCATAACTTGAAAAAAAATAAAATATATATATATATTTATTTTTTTTCTTTACGTGTCTCCTGCAATGCTGCCGGCCTCGTCCACTAACAGGGACTAGTGCTAGGCAACGGATGCGAGTCCCATTCACAATTTTTGAAGGCGATTTCTCTGTAATGGACAAGAAAAGAATGCCTGCACTCAGCTTGTCAGCTTTAAATAAAGTTTAATCTGCAACGCGTTTCAACCTAAACAGGTCTTCCTCACGGCCTCCTCTGGAGTTTGGTATAAAAATCTATATTTACTCACTTTCAACATTTTAGATTTGATATTTTGTCATCGATATTTTCCTCCCTCGATATTCTGGCTTTGAATCTTCTGAGTCATTAATTAGACATTAAGTATTGCCCAACACCAAGATTTTCTTATTCATGAAAATTATTCCTGCTTCAGTACCAACAGGTATATTTTAGACATGTTTTCAATGACAGATAACATTTCTTCCTATGGAAGTGAGTTAATTGATATTAATATGCATTTTATGATACTGTTTATGTCGGACATCTGTTCATAAACGTACTCCAATATCTATTGCATTTCATATTACTGAAATATGTGATGTAGTTGAATTAAACTCTGAATAAAATGTGCTTCATAGCATCTGCTTCTTTAGTTTCATTCACTCTGAAGTCTGAGGTAAATTCTAATTTTGGGTATATAATGGTCCTGGTCTATATGAAAGAGCCTACAAAAATATTCATTTATCCATTTATGTATTTCGTTATTTCACCATTATGATGTCAGATGGAGAAACAGCGCGCAACCTGTGTACTCAGTCAATGCTTTACCGTAGTGAAGGACTGGAACTTTGAAACGATGTTAAAGTCCTCTGATGGGTGTTAACAATGTTTAATTACCTGTTTCATCAATAATAGGCCCTTATGAAGGAAAGAGTACATATAAAGGGGAATGATAATTAACAACAATTAAATACGAGCTGCAAGTCGCCATTAGCACCTCACCTCTAAAGATCCATCCTCAGAGTTTATTTTCACCTTGACTGAACTCCAAGCTCACATGGTAATCACGAAGGCTTCAGTTTGAGGCAACCAACATTGGTAGATGCCCTTTTATGCAAATTATGCTATAAGTGTGCTCAGAAAAGTCTTGATAGGCCTGGTTTGACAGCGTGCCATGTGGCAGAGATTATGTCAGCAGAACATACAACACAAAAAGAGACAGTCCTCTTAGCCATTGTCTTGCTTGGGAGTTGCAGACATTGACTCAATGGGATTTCCATCACGTTTTGACATCATCTAACAGCATTTAGCTGATATTTTCAGTTTCTGCATGAACATTTTAATTCATTTAATTGATTGCATCTGCTCATGGAGACACATGCATACACCAGGTCTGTCAGATCACACCTTCGCCCATGCGCTACAACATATTACACTCTGCACTCCGCAACCCAATGACTAGACGATGTGACACAAATATAAAGTGAGTTGGAAAACTAAACAGAGCGGGTTTCCAGTTCACATAATGGAAGGCCAGTACATGTTGTGTTTCCCAATAGATTTGTTCATCCCCGAGGCCTGTCATTCTTGAGAAAGGTAGACAGTCCTGGGCTTAGTCAGAGAGCAAAATGGCTCTAAGTCTAGACATGAATCTGACCTTTTGTATCATGGGAGCGCCAAGTTGCTGAAATGAGAATGACTGGAGGATGTAATGATGTTGTTCCTGCTCCACCCAAACACCCCACTTTTCTGTGTTCCTGTTCTTAGCTTGTGTTTCACTCCCTCACAGATGTATTTCAGCCTCCTAGCGGTGCCCATTGTATGAGGAGTATAACCTACTTCTATCTTATCAAGATATCTGTAGATGTCAGATCTTACTCATTCCTTCCAGCCTCACCGGTAGACATGATGCTATTTGTTATGAAGTAGGTAATTATCCTCACCTTCCAAAAAATGCATGCAGGAGTAAATTTCCTCAAAGGCCCTCATTACAAGTTGGGGAAGAGCAGAGTGGAGTATGTACAACATATGGTGGATACCCTTAACCCAAGATGTGGTATATACTGGGTGAGGTAAATACCAAATATTTTGTGTTTTCAACTTGAAAATGAGGAATACCATAAAAATTCAATATTTAACCCACAGAATTCGGCATTTTGTGTTTTACTTTTTCTGAGTCTTTTTCCCTGATGCATTTTGGCAGGTTTGACCTGCCATAATTAGAGGAAAACAGATCACATAAGTCTTAAAACGGATCTTGATGTAAAGTCATCGTAGTTGTTTTGTGGTCCCAGTTTTGTGACTCTGTGCTTCTCTTTCTCTCTTGGCTTTTCTCATTCTCTCCTAGCTGTTTAGAGTCGTTTGTAATCCTGGCAATTTCAGAAATTTTGTTTGAATAGGATGTTGTCCCTTAACGTTGTATCTTTTACTTAATATTTACAGTTTATGTTCCTATTCTATGTATTGATGCCATGCATCTATATGATGTTAATGTGTACAGTGCATTGGCAGCTTTCTGGTAACGCTTTGGTTTATTAAAATGCTAAATAAAAACCAATGAATTAAATTCTGCATGCAAAAATAAATGGTGACATGAAAAAGGAGTGAGGTCAGGTAAAGCTGGATGAAATTGAGGGTGGCTAGTTGCAGAATTTTGTAAAGAAAAGAACACAAACTTGTATAGAACAAAGAGTTGCCCTTATCGGCCCACAGAATTTTAAATATACATATGAACAGAAATGACATCATCATATATATATTTCATTAACACACAGTCATTGCAGCTATACTACAAACCTGGCCGCATTATGCAATATGCTGGCTTGATGAACTGAGTCCTACATGGAACAATTTGCTCCTAGCCTGTATTATTGTCCATTGCTTTGACCTTGTAGAAAATCAGAATACATTCTGGCCCTCCTACAATTTAATACTGTGTAGCCAAATAAGGAAAGACATTTTTGACCCCTAGGTGCAACTGAACATGTGTACATGTAGTTTTACAAAACCTTTGTTTGTGAATTACATGCTTAAAGCTGTTTAAAATGTTAGTTTATCATAAAATATCCCTTTAGCTTACATAGAAAAGACTCCAAAAGTGATTGAGTGTAGACCTTGACAGAGGGGCTTAGCTTAGTCAGTAAGACTAGGGTGAGCGTGAACCTCAAATTTCCCAACTACAAAAACAGTTATCGTGGGGTGAAGGGGTTAAATGACCAAGTTTCGGGGTGGACATGCTCCATGAGGAGCAGGCCACTACTAACAGGAAGCTTCTAGAGATTTACCAGCTATTGAAACTTTAGTAAAAGAAGATGCTACAAAAAAGGAATACTCAGGGCGATATGCACAAGAAAGTGGAGGAGAGAGGCGTTAGCCTTCCTGGCTTAACGCCTCTCTCCTCCACTTCTGAAATGCAAGGCTGCAACATGTTTACAAGAATGTGGTGCAGCCTTGCATTTCCCCCTGTGATGGCGCTAAGTTTAGTACTTAGCGCCAACGCAGGCACCCTTGCACCAGAGTACAAGGGTGTCTGCGTGCAGGGGAGGATTGTTCATGTGTAGGAAGGTGACTCTTCCTGCTCATAAACAATACTAGAAATGCCATTCTATCACTTTCATGTGTGCTGCTTCATGCAGCACACACAAAAGTGACCAGCTTCCTCCATGTGTGCTGCACAAGGCAGCACCCATGGAAAAAGGAAAAATGAGTAGAAATAATGCATTTCTCCTAGTTTCGCCATCTTAAGACCAGTTTTTACCTAGTCTTAATTTTGGCGCTGCCTCCTATGTATGCCGCCCTTGTACATAGGGGGCAGCGTCAAAATGAATGGGTCTTGCAGAGGAACCCCCACCTCAACACCCACTGTCCACCCCTTTCATCCTAACCCTGGCGTGAAAGGGGGCCTTATGTACAAGGCAGCATTAAGCCACGTTAAGAGCCCACACGCTGCCTAGTACATAAGGCGCAGCCCCCTATCGCCACCACAAAGTCACTATAGGTGATGTGGTGGTGGCAATAGGGGCTTGTACATATGCCCCACAGTCTTATAGACACTTAGGGGATGTACAAGAAACACCCAAGCCACATACACAGTACAATGGAACTGATTTGGTCTAGGTGGGCCTCTGTCTGGAGTAGCACAGTGAGCACAAACTGATGGGTTTGAATGCTACCCTTAGAGACTGCCAATGGATAGTCTATTTACACGTATTCATTGCTTTACCTTTGATGTATTTGATTGCCATCAGTATGTCTGGAAACCTGAGACTGGTGCAGCTTTCCAAGCCTACTACTGCCAATGTTTGTGAATTCCAAAAAGCAATAAATTTGCACCCATTCAAGTGTCATGTGCCTTAGTTAAGCCTGGGAAGAAACACTGCCACTTTAAAGATTTACCTGTTTCCTAAGTTTCCTTCTCTTTCACATGATGACTTTTAACACACATTTGCATGTGTGACAATGCAGGATTAGTTTATCTGTAACTACATTATCTACAAATTCCAATTAGTAAAAACTTTATCACGACACTTTGAACATCATGTCCAGATCAGAACATACCTTGTGCAAATGTGTGTTTTTTTGTTGTTCATCCATGCGGCGACACAGCTATCCTTAGACCACAAATAATGGAGGCCTGACTAAAGGTCTCAGCACGGAGCAAGGATGCTTTTTTTCCTAAATAAACAAGCATTTCCTGGTTTTAGGCAGAGGAGCACGTGCTGTCATTGCGAGGTCACTACATGCTGAAATCTCAGCCCAGCTGCTTGCTGATTCCTCTGTGAGGAGGAATGTCCAAATCTTAACCAAGATGGTGACCTACATTCTTTTCCTTCAGGTAACGGGCATGGATCATCCAATAGGGGATTATTGGCAGAACGCATATACACACACTAGGCACATATATATATATGTTGGAAATGGCCCTTTTTGCAGGGTTATCCCTAAACTTTTTGCTTCTTCCTCCTATTTTTTCCTGACCTATTTGTGTTGGCTTTGAGACTCTGGGCACTTTGCCACTGCTACATCAGTGCTAAAGTGCATATGTTGTCTGTAAAAAGTGTTATGGATTGGTGTTCCCATGATTCGCCTGTTTGATTTATGTGTCAGTCCCTAGTAAAGTTAATCAATCAAGAACATTTATAAAGCGCGCTACTCAACCGCGAGGGTCTCAAGGCGCTGTGGGGGGGGAGGTGGGGGGGGAGACGTAGGTGGGTGGGGAGGGAGTTCCACGTCTTGGCCGCCAGGTAGGAGAAGGTCCTTACTCCGGTGGTGGTTCTGCGAATCCGTGGGACGGTGGCGAGGACGAGGCTGGCAGAGCGGAGCTGGCGGGTGGGTGTGTAGAACGTGAGGCGGGTGTTGAGGTATTCGGGGCCCATGTTGTGGAGAGCCTTGTGTGCGTGGGTGAGGAGTCTGAACGTGATCCTCTTGCTGACGGGAAGCCAGTGCAGGTCTCTCAGGTGAGCCGAGATGTGCCTGTGTCGGGGAATGTCCAGGATGAGGCGTGCCGATGCGTTCTGCATGTGCCAGAGCCTGTGCATAAAATGCTGTTGGTGGGCTGCAGCACTGGATTGTGCCACCCACACAAACAGCCCATAAAAGGTAACTCTAGCCTGCCATTGCAGAGCCTATGTGCAGTCTGGTACTGCCATGACGACTTGGCAAGTGCACCCACTTGCCAGGCTCTAATCTTTCCTTTTCTTACATGTCAGTCACCCCTAAGGTAGGCCCAATGTACCCCTGTGGGCAGGGTGAGGTGTATGTGAAAGGTAGGACATGCTCTGGTGTGTGGCATGTCCTGATAGTGAATTACTGCCAAGTTGGTTAGGTTAGGAGAAGCGGAGGGTCGAATCTCTATGCTCGAAGACAAACTTGTTGTACAGAAGGGCCTCACAGAGACATTAAAAAATCAGAAAGATGATGTTACATGGACGCTCTCCGACTTAGAGAACCGGATGAGAAGGAATAACCTTCGGATCCTAGGTATTCCAGAGGGGTCAGAAGGCGAGGACACGCGCCAGTTTGTGATAGAGCTTTTTACAGAGGCATTCCCGGAATTGAATCACTGATATTGGAAGGTAGAGCTGCAGAGAGCCCGCCGATTCCCATTTCACCTAAAGCCACAACCTGGTCAATCTAATGTATTACCCCGGGCTATTTTGATTTCTATGAACAATTTCTTAGCACGAGAAGCTGTTTTTGACCTTGCTAGGCCTAATAGAAAAAGGGCTGCTAGGGGGTTTGATTTTTTTGTGAGGCCAGATTTCTGCCAGGCGACAGTTGAGCGAAGGTGGCAGCTTCTCCAACTAATTTCTTTATTTCAAGCTAAAGGGGCACAGGTATTTCTGCTTAACCACACACAATTAAAAGTGATCCACAAGGGACAAACAAAGTTTTTCACTTCGGAAATACAGGCAAAGGAGTTTTTGCATCTAATATAAGGGGTCAGAGGTGGGGAACATAAGTGAAATGCTCCGTGGGAGGGGACACTCTCAGTGGGGGGCTCCCGGCTTTCCATCGCTAGGGACCTATGGTCCTTTTGCCGCGTGAAGGGGGTGGGGGTGGGAAGGGGTGATGGAGGTCTGGGGGTTTGGGGTATAGAGGGGGTAGATGGAGGGGTTCTGAGGGTGGGGTGGGTGGGTGAAAAAAAGGGGGAAGAAATGTTCCACAGCTTCATGTTTTTATGTAATCTCCCATGGCTCAAGCGGCAGAGTTTATTAGATCTGGGGTTTAACTTATTGGCTGCTTCTAAACAATTTAATACAGTTAGAGGGGTAGCAATATTAGCCAGATCCTCGGTAGTGGCCCCAGGGCGTCAAATGGTAGATAACCTGGGGCGTTGGGCCTTCTTGGAGTGCTTAGTTGGGGAAGCAAGATTTACTTTATGTACAGTTTATGGGTCCAATTTGGACGAGGACACGGTTTTGGAATATCTGAATGGTGAGCTGGCACTTTGGCCCTCGCCTTTAGTAGTATGTGGGGATATGAACATTAACCTGTCTGGTAACATACTTCAGCTGGGTAGACATGACTATAAAGGTCATAAGCCTAAAGTTTTGAGGGCACTGAGGTCTTTGCTTATGGATCATGGGCTGGTGGATGTCTGGGCCACCCATCATGTGCAGGATCCAGGGTATACCTTTTTCTCTTGTCCCCATAAGAAGCTTGTCCGGTTGGATTATTTTTTTACATCTGCCGCTTGGGCCTCTGATGCTTTATTGCAAGTTTGCTCTAGGGTCACATCGGACCATGCTCCGGTCGTTATTAGGGTTTCTAATATGGCGATATATAAGACCCTAAGTCTTTTAAGTTTGATAGGAAGCTTCTTTTAGATCCAGCCTTTGTTAGCTTCATAAAGAGTTGGATTAAAGATTATTTCTTAATAAACAGAAATTCTGCGTCTTGTAACATGGTCTGGGACTCGTTTAAAGCCTGTTTTAGAGGTGAGGTGCTGAGCTATGGGCTTGTTTTTTCAGAAACAGGCGAAACTGACTATTTTGGAGCTATATAATCAACTTAAAAAAGCAGAAGAAAGGCTGTCTGGTGGTTTGGGGGCCGGCAAGGATGTAACTGACTTGTTGGACAACTTGGCGCAATGTAAGGCGAACATAAATCGAATATGGTCCCAAGAAATTGCATGTAAGCATCAGATGTATAAGAAGCAAATGTATGAGTATGGGGAAGCTACTGGTAGGTGCCTTGCCCAGAAAATCCGTGCCAAAGAGGCTCATCAAAGAATACAAATGATTAAGGATATGGGAGGATCATTGGTTTATGACCCACAGGAGATTTTAAAGGTTTTCCATACGTTTTATACAAACTTATATGCAGAGCAGGTGCCTGGTAAACTTCCCCTTGATCTGGGACTCCCTCCTTTGCCGTGGGAGCATCTGGATCCTGCAGATTTTGAGATGTTAGAGAGGCCTTTCACCAGAGAGGAGCTGGAACATGCTGTGAGTAGTGTGGCAGGGGGGAAGGCTGCAGGGCCTGATAGGCTCCCTGCGGAGGTTTATAAAGTCTTCTTTCAAGAACTGAAAAAAGATATGTTTGTTGTATTTCAGGCTGCCCTTCTTGGCAATGCCCCAAGATCTTGGCAGGAAGCTAACATAGTTATCTTTAGGAAAAAAGACAAACCTGCTGACCTCCCCGGTTCGTATCGTCCAATCTCCCTGGTGAACTGTGACGGCATGCTATATGCAAAAATGTTAGGTAATAGATTATCATCGGTTGTGCCACCCTTGGTTTTGAAAAGACAACACAGGTTTATCCCAGGGCGGGGGACGGTCAATCATGTCAATAGAGTCGTGGCCCTTCTCGACATCGCACAGGTTGAGTCTAGGATTCTGGGACTCGTCCTGCTCGATGCCGAGAAGGCGTTTGACCGGGTGGCCTGGGGATTTCTTTGGGGGGTTTTACACCGTTTGGGATTTGGCCCAGGGTTCATCCAGGCCTTGCAGGTTCTTTACCGGTCTCCCACTGCTAAGATATGTGCAATAGGATATAGTTCCAAGGATGTTTTGACATCTAGGGGTACGCGACAGGGGTGTCCGTGCTCCCCGCTCTTGTTCGCGTTGTATATCAATCCCTTTTTAAACATGCTGGAACTAAGTAACCATATTCCACCGTTTATGCAGAATCATGAGCATTTCTCTGTGTTAGTGTATGCAGACGATATTGCTGTTATAACAACTGACCCAGATATAGCTATTCCAGAGATTGAACATTTAGCTGGTAGCTTTGGTGCTATGTCTGGATACAAGCTAAATATCACTAAAACTCAATTAGTCTGAACAAACCGCTCACGGGTAAAGGATCAGAGAGTAATGGAAGAATCCATGTATCTGGGCATTAAAATTAGACCCTGTTTAAAAGATTTAGTCAGGTAAACTGGGACTCCATAGTGGATAAGACTAAAGCAGCTCTGACAAATTGGGAAAGTTTGCATCTTTCATTAGTGGGAAGATCTAACTTATTGAAAATGGTTATCCTCCCGAGAGTTATGTATTTTTTTAGGGCGGTACCCCTTGGGATCCCCAAAACCCAGATTCAACATCTCCAATCATTATGTGCTAGGTATCTTTGGGCTCCAGGGAGACCTTGGAGAGCTGCTCGATTTATGACTCTACCAATGGATCGGGGTGGGTAGGCAGTGCCAGACTTCTTTTTTTATCATATATCTTGCCTATTGGCTAATATGAGTATATTATTGACTGGGGAAGAGGTGAGCAACCCAGCAGAGTCACCCTCTATCTATCAGATGGTATTGGGTCCTGCGACATATAACTGTCTATTTTCTAGACTTGACGGAAGTTACTATAAGAGGACTCGATTCAAAATCTTGGGGGCTGCCTTTGTGGTGTGGGACATTGTTAGGAAAGCATTTCAGATTCCTAGGCTCTCCTTATACACACCATTATCAGCAGATCAATTATTAGCCTCCATTTTCTGTGATCATATAGTTAGGGACTGGAGATTAAAAGGCATCATACGCTTGGGTGATTTTACTGATGGGGTTTGTGTTTCCTTCTCTAATTTGAGGGATAAATACAATGTCTCATCTACACAATTCTTTACGTTTTTGCAGATTCGTGATTTTCTAAAGAAGCATGTCCCGTCCTATGAAATAGTTGAGGCTATCAGGCGTAAGACAAGGATAGGAGTAGGCCTGGGCTAAAATTCCGTTCCGCTTGCGGAAATTGCGATAATTTGACATTTTCGCGTTCCGCGGAGCGCGCAAAAATGTCAAAATTTACGCAATCCGCATTTTACCGGAAATGTTTTGCTTGCTCGCGCTGTAAAATAATACATTCTCGCGTGCGCGCGATCGCCTTACCTGAATCCCCGCGTTCGCTGACAAGTTTTCCTGATCCGGTCGCGTTCTCCACGAGATGTTGGATTGTTGGTAGCCATTTGCTCTGTCTCGCGACAGTTCGCGCCCGCAGTAACGTCATTCGTCGCGCGATCATGTCTTGCTTCTCGCGATCATGCACCGCGAGACAAGTGAAAACAAGATGGCCGCACCCGCGAGCAACCGCATTGGTAAGTTGGCAAGCCGCGATCACGCAGAAAATACCGCGAACGGGCGGGAAAAAAACTTCTGCATCTTCGCGATATTTCCACGTGTTTGCGGAGATTTTTTACATTTTCGCGATAATTTGCGAATGTGAATTTCGCAAATTCCACCCACCCCTAGATAGGAGTGTTGTATCAAATATTGTTAACATCAAGAGGGGATGACATGGGGAAAGTCATTCTTAGATGGAGGAACATCTTGGCAGACAGCGTGGTTTGGGGTGAAAACTCCATTAAAGTTGCCAGAAAAGTATGTCTTACAGCTTCATTGAGGGCACAGCATTACAAAACGGTTTATAATTTGTATCGCACTCCTGCCGTTATGATGAAATGGGGTGGGGCGGTGAATTTTGTAAATAATGGGAAATACTTTCGCTGCAGTGGTGACAATGCCGATATTGTGCATATATTTTTTCTGTGTCCCAAGCTTGGACAATTTTTGGGTCACATTGAAAGATTTATATCATTGGTTATTGGATAGCCGATTCGATTTTCTGCTAGTATGATGCTATTAGGGATTGGGGAGGATCTTAAGGAGGGTCAACCTTTGTTTAAACACCGCTTCTTAATTTTTATAGTGGCAGCAGTGGCTCGACTTTGTATAGCCACTTCTTGGTTACAGCCTGAGGCCACCCCTTTTGAAATATGGCGGGCAAAGTTTTATAACATCTTTAATCTAGAAGTCAGTTTATACGCACTTAAAAACCCCAGCAGGCGAAAGTTTGGTTTTGCGATATGGGAACCCATGGTTAATTATTGTAGGGGATAGCTATCAGTATTAGGGGCGGTGGTATTAATTTGTAACTGGATAGCTGATCGACCCTGCTGTCATGTATCATATGTCTATGGTGTTTATAATTGTAAATGAATGTGAAAATTTTGTTTTTCTTGAAACTGTGGATACATGAATAAATAAATAATTTAAAAAAACAAGTTGGCTTTACACTATTGCAAGGCTACCTGTTCACCATAGGACAGAATGGAGATTTTATTTATAACATCTTATAAAATAAACTGGGCCGGGAAATTAGGTAGGAAAATATAGTTTAGTATACCTGAACTTTAGAAAGTAGGTATTTTCTTGCTCAGTCATCCAATGTGCCTCTACTAGAATGTGGGTTGACTGTCTGGGTTTTAGATGACAGAGGGCTGGGAGCAGGAGTGGCTCCGGATAGTCTAGTTGGGTCAGGAAAGGGCTGACTAGTCCTAGGCTGCATTTAGAGTAGGGGGAGGAGATTTCCTTGCACCTGAATGAGCGTGGTCTGCCTCTGACAATGCTGTCTCCACCTCCTGCCAGGAAGCCACACCAGAGAAGGCAGAACTGGTTTTGGCTCAGCACAGACACGCTCTGCCTAAGAGATCAAAGGATTTTGGGATATAAATATTGGGGCCCAGACCCCTGAGCTTTTGAATACCTTTGGACCAAGAAAACTGCCAAGAAGAAGAGCTGGAGAAGCTGTGAGGAGGAACTACCACATTGCTGTGTGCTTTGCTGTGTTGGCCTGAAGTGGCTGCTTCTGTCATGGGCAGTGAAAGGTCTGGACTGAACTTTCTGCAACCTACTTTTATGAGTTTCTCCCCTCAGCACTAGGGACTGTGTGTTTTGTGCTGCAACAAAGAAAAAGCAACTCGACGATGTTGATGATGCCGCTGCCGACTCCATGTCCTGGAGGCACCACAGAGGGCACCGCCGCAAAGCCGCACCGCGACCCAGGTCTCACCGACGACGCCTGCTGATGCCGCCACCGAGCTGCTACGTGCACCATGACCTGTGAGCCCGGCACTCCGCACCGCCTCGCTTCACAGCGACGCCTTGATATTCCCAATGACGCCTCTCCACGCCGCAATAGACGCTGCTGCAACCTGGTGCAAATTATTTATTTGAAATGTACTTCTTACTGAGCTGGAAAGTAGCCTGAAACTAACATAAAGCACCATTTGTATTACATTGCGTCAGGTTGTGTTCCATGGGTGCTACATTGGTGGTCCTATGCAATCTCCCATGAGTTTTGACGCAAAGCCCTGGCTATTAACAATAGTTGATATGGTTTTTGCTCAAAAGACATCATTTTTCAGATTGGTGTTAATTTGGGAAAATTGTATTATTTCTCCATACATTTACCGACTTGTGTGCTGCACTGTACAGTACACATCCAAAGTGAGAGCAGTTTTGAAGTTTGTCTAGGCACAGTATTTCGTCCTAGAAGGGAATCTTTCTAGTAAAAAGCTATGCTAGGCATGATACAGGTGCAAAAGTGTGCATGTTTCTTTAAGCAGTTAGATTGTGCTCCTGTGCTAGGGAGAGAGCACAACAGTGCCATATATTAGCAAATATGGAGCTTCCCTGCTCTCTCCCTCTCATGTGACACTGCATAGCAACTTTGGTTGCTCTGCTGTGCTGTGTTGCATGGGTTTCTAGTAATCTAGCCCTTAGGGTGAAAATAATGGCTTTGTTACCATGGCAGAGCCTCTGCTTACTCCTCAGCAGAAGTCAATGCTGATGGTCCAGTCACCACAGGACTGCCAACCCAACAGTAGCAGTAGGCCATCCCTAGTTATGGTAAGGCTATAATACTATTTTCTCCATTTGGTGCCCTCCATGGCAGGCATAGTGGTCGTCATCAAGAAAAGGAAATCACAAGATCCTTGTGATGAGACAAAACGCCATCTGTTTTATTTTGCAGCAACACAACACTTCCTTCAGTGTAAAGAGGTTATTTCACAACTAGACCCCTCCATAGAAAAATACCACTGACCTATACAGCAAAACAGCAATTTATAGTTGCTCTTTGCATGGACAGGTGCTCCTAGCCTGTGGGTGGTGTAAATGTTTGCTGCTGCCCAAATACAACATTTAACTTTCACACTACTGGTGCTTTTCCTGAGCCAATGTTGTGTGTCTTTTCAAGAACGTCAAATAAGTCACTTGAGTGCAGCCAATTTTACCTTATGTTTAAAGGCCAGAGTACAAGCACTGTGACATTACACTTCAATAACAGTGCATGAGTCATGATGCCTGCGAAAAACATTTTATAAAAATTAGAAAAGTCTAGGGAGACGTACCAAAAAAAGCAACATTTCTTCATGCCTAAATGTTCATGTTTTTTGTTAATCATTATAAAGTTTATGAACTTCAGAAGTGTGCACTACTTACCTTTGATGGAAGACTAAGCCTGCAGTTGTGGTTCCATTCTCAGGCCCAAAAAGATTTTTGGTGAGGATTATAGTCAAGTTGCAAAGGAGTGACCTTGACACAATTCTGTCAGTGGTGTTTACATTTTACATGGCTATTGCATGGGCCTATATTGAAAACAAATACACAAAATTAGGTCTCGGGCATTCAAAAGTGCTGAGCATGTATTCAGTGTGAATTCAGCCATGTTCAACATGGGTAGATTGCCCCTGCACAGTTGGGCGCAGAGTGTCGCCAACTACTGTTGCAAAATGTCAAAGGCCATTCACAGTGTGAATTGGCACCTGAGGAGAATTGGCGATGAGTTTTTCAACTCCCGCCCGTGGAAGGTTGGGTGAATGGATCTTTTGGATGTGGTATTTGATTTAAAAAAACAGAAATTACATTTTTTTTAAAACAAAGATTGAAGTGGAATTATGGTTGGCTTTGAAATAACCCCCCCAAAAAATACACTTCAAAAATGATTAAAAAAAATACAGTTAAAGTGAAGTAACGGTTTCAAATTAATGCTGAAAAACGATCAAATATGGCAAGGTATGGTTAGGACCACATAAATTGCACAACAACCTCCCAAACTATACCTCACACACCAAATGTAATGCTCATGACCGTGCAATATTTATACCAATAAAAATACCTAAAAGGAAAATATATAATTCATAGTCATCCCTTACTGATTGATAAGTGTAATGTGATATGTAATTTAATGTGTTTAAATGTATGTACATAAGTATGTATGTATGTATATGTGTAGCATATTTATAACATTTGCAATTGCATCTGTCACATTAAGAAACAGCGAGGGTAGTATTGGGCCACAAGGCCAGGAGTCTCGCCCTGTCTTGTGGCCAACCTGTGCTGCTCATGGTCTTTGGCATTGGCCCAGGTCTTGTGTCCAACCCCATACCGTGGGCACCTTATGCCGAACCTCCAGTGGGCAGCCAATAATGTTGCTGTGCATGGATCTTAGCTTCTGTAATGGTGGCCACAGTATTTCTCTCATGTTGTGCCAAGCCAATCAGGTTTTTCTAGTACTCAACAGATTTGTGATACTAAAATAGTCATCATGAAGAACAGCTCTTATCATTATGGGCAATCGGGATCGAGTATTTTAAATTTTTTGATACTGCAGCAGTAACACAAGACTATAGAGGTACCCAAACATCCAGATATCTAGAATTTCTTCTGCATGTTAACCTCTATGAGCTCAACTATAGCTCCACTATAAATGCAAATTTTTCAAAAGCGGCTGAACTAACGTAGACAAAATCACAAAAAGCATGCTTTCTGAGTGAAGTTCTAAATTTGTGGAAAATTTTGTTTAATTTCGTTCAGCCATTCTTTTGTATTGGAGAGCAAACTTTCCTCTGTGAATTAGAATGCAAAACCTTTCTTGAAGGAACTGCAGTGGATGAAATTGTTTTGGACAATCTCATGCAGATTCATCAAATGGTGCTAAAGTTGTTAAGAAAAGAGAAATTGCTTCTCCTAGGGAAAGTCTGGCCTAACTATAACCATACACTGGCAGTATCTATACACATGTATTTCATGTGTATTAGGTCAAACAAAATCTATTTAACCAAAATCAGGATTAAAGTGCTCAAATTTGGTCTTTGGCTTAAAATGAATTGAACTGAATATAATATTCATTATAGGAGCTACAGAAACACCATACTCATGGAGTACAGATGCTACCTGGAAACATAGATAATGTATGTCAAAAGCTCCTCTTGAAGCTCTTCCAATCCATAATAAAATATCAACAGTCATCTGCCCCAAAGTCTCCTCAACGCTATCTCAGGAAATGGTTGAAAATTGAAGGCTCTAATTCAGTTCCAAAGTAAATCAGCTCAGATCTAACTTCACCCAGTAACAGAAGCCACGCTGGTATTGCTCTCAAAGGGACCTCTTTCCTCATGGCCCACCCTAAAAAGTCTGGCCATGTCTCCATACCTGATTCCATCATACATGAAGTTGTTCCCATTCCAGAGTTTAAAGTAACCAAGAGACTCAACTTGATGAATGTACATGCGCATTATCAGAGTGATTGGCTCCATTCATTCTTGTACCACTAATTGCTGACTCAACGCTTGTGTTAGCGATACGGTGCTTTCATTAAAACATAGAGAAGCTAAGCACAGCATCCGGCAGTGCTTTTGCCTTTCAAATTCATAGAAGCTACTTCCTAAACAAGGGGTCCATGTACGAAAAATGCATTAGATAAAATGGTTCACAATGTGTGCACTGATGTTTCACCAAAACTATTTGCTGCGTTGTGCTACTTTGTATTTATTAAACCATTCAGTCAAGCAGATCGGCTTTGTGTTGCTTAGTAAATGCCAAAAAAGATTTTGCTTTGGGCTACACCAGAAAAGTGATGCAACTCCCAACGGAAAAATCATAATAAATCTGGGCCTTTATGATGCTACTGATGTCCACATCTAAGGAATTATGTTTAATGGACACTGTGACAAATGCAGTTGTTGGTTGGCTGGGGTATAAGCCCTGGTCAAGCAACAGCAACAATCCTTGGCACGGTGAAACACAAAAAGTTACTAAATTAACCTGCACTTGACCCAAGGAAGCTTGGCAGTAACACAGGCCAACTTAACTTACAGCCTGATTTAGAACTCAGAGAACAGGTTACTCCATCACAACAGTGACAGATATCCCGTCCACCAAAATATAAATCCCATTACATCCTATGGGATTTATATTTCAGGAGAAAGGATATCCGTCACCGTTGTGATGGAGTAACAAGTCCGGTGAGTTCTAAATCAGGCCCTTAGAGGCAACATGTATTTATTTATGCAGCTTACAAACAGTAGTGAAGTGAAAACACAATAGAAGAAAAATTCCACACCAATTTAGACAAATAGAGTAAACTTTTATAAATAATTTGGCAGCAAAAGGACAAAACTTCAATCAGTAGAACCATAGTTATCACCTGTTAAAGTTTAAGGTAAAAACTAGCGCCTAAAATATCAAAGGGCCAACTACTGATATCTTGTCATGCATGACCGGGTGAAAGTTGAAAAATATGGCCAACCATGATGGAGTGCAGATCAGATACAAGGAGCGTATTTGGCCCGGCCGGCACTTACCGTTAGACTTAGAAGAAATGTTGAAGAAAAGTCTTGCAGAAGGTAGAAGTTCAGTGGGGCAAGGCTGCAGGCGGTGTCCGAGGAGGGAGCATCTTTGTTGTGGACCCAATGGATGAAGTTGTGGTGAACATTTCTATGTTCAGACTTAGTCTCTTTTTTGTAAGTCAGAACTCTTCAGCAGGATGAGGCAGAAGCCTGTTCCTGAAGACAGTTCTGAGAGGTTGGATTCCCCTTTGGCGTAGGGCCGCTGAACAGGTTTGCTGCTGTGAAGAACAAAAAAGCGAGAGCTGCCACAGAGTCAGAGTGACTGGTGATGTACCTTGGGCAGATATATCAAACAAGGGTGAGAGAAAGAGGAGGGAACAAAAGGGCTCTTTCCTCTCCCCAAAATGTAATGAATAAACACTATGAACGAGCTAATGGTGGTCTGGAAAGACCAATTTATCCTTGGTCATTGAAGTAGTCTCCCTTACAGAAACCCCATTATGTTTTTAAAAGAACCCTCACCCACCATCTTAGCTGGTGGCATGCGTCACAATTGGGTTCTCACCTAGATGGCCGAGTGACTCCTAGGTGTGCTTCGACAGCTGATTACAGCGGAGCACGATTTTTTGAAGTGAAAAGGTGAGTGTAGTGAGTGAAAACCTTAAAAATACCTCCAGGATACTAAATCAAGTGGTGTGAACCAAATTCATTAAGAAGTTCCTGGGTCAGGGTTAAAATAAAAGTTGGACTTGATAGAGGAGAAATGATCTTGCACATCCTAAAGAAATTAAATTGTCTACATATTTCATCCAAACTCTCCAATTTCTTTTGGCTTTCTTTGGGACCCGTGAAACTCAGGCTTAGATGTGTCCCGAGCTGGTGTTGTGTATGCACACACGCTAAGGTGTGAGTAGGTGCAGAGTGGTTTCGTAACTTAAGATATCCCCCAAAAATGGCAATTTCTGAAAGAGAAAACGGGGCATATAACAAAAGACAACATACATGATTGTAAAAAGTATCAGGCACTTCGCAATGGTTAATTAGCACAGTACATCATAAGATTTACCTGCACCCTTGGACAGATAGACACACAGGTTGGTCCCAGTCTTCTCTTAGTTCTTAAAGAAGTTTTTAGCCAATATATTTTCCAAGTCCCAAAATTTGGATATTGGCTATCTGGGCCACCACCAAGAGTCCAGCACTGCAGTATAACCTGGACTATCAGGTGCATGCATACAATGTCAAAGCTTCACAAGGTTCTCTCATACATCCGGACAAGAAACGCACTTAACGCACTTAACGCAAAAAGAGGGACAAGCCCTACAAAGTAGGTGGAGGGGGCAGTTCTTTAACACCACTTACTTGGCTTACGCGTGGGGTGCACTAATGTGGATTGAAGCGGGGGTCCAGTTTCAACTGACGAGCTCGCTGGTGGATCCGGAGGGTCGATATGTAGCCATAAAGGGGCGGCTGGAGGGCTGAGAGATTAGTATAATTAGTGTCTATGACCCTAACGTAGAACAGCCGGCCTTCTTTGCGAAGTTGAGTCACAGATTAACGCAATTTCTGGCAGTTAGTACTATAGTGGGGGGGGCGCCTTTAACAGTGCAGAGAGTACACTTTTAGACAGATCCCACCCTCCATTGCAAAATTCTCAAGCGGCGCATGCCTCTCATGCATTCACTACATGGAGACAGAATTGGGGCCTGATAGATGCGTGGAGGACCCTATACCCCAAGAAAGGGACTACTCCTGCTTCTCAGTGTTTCTCAAAGTATACACACGACTAGACGCCTTCTTGTGTTCAGTAGATGCCGAGTGTCACATTACTGCTGCGGAGTACCTAGCACGGACAATTTTGGGTCATAACCCATTCGTTCTCTCCATGAAGTGGACGGACCCAGTAACAGCGATCCCTACATGGAGGCTTCGCCCAGACACCCTGGAGGACCAGGTCGTCCGGGAAAAGATTATGGGCGAAATAGCGCCCTATTTCGAAACAAATGTGGGAACGGCCTCATCGCCGAACACGGAGTGGGAAACTTTCAAAGTGGTCCTGAGGGACCAATGTATTACACGTGCCACGGGAGTCAGATGTGTCATCATGAGAGAAATAGAGGGGGCAGAGACACCCCTCAGAGGGTTGGCACGCAGAAAACCAGAGCACCCGGTGCTGCAACAGGCCCTATTGGAAGCCAAGGAGGAGGGGGCACAGCAGACGAAGAGGCTTAGAAGCTTCGACTACAAGAAATATTTAGAGCAAACTCACGTTGAGCGGGACAAATCAGGGTCGCTCCTGGCATGGCTGACAAATCCAGTAAATAGGGGTCTCCCCTGGTGGAGATGGAAGATGAGTTAGGAGTTATACACTACACACAGGTAAAGATCAATGAGGTATTTGCCCGCTACTATGCCAAACTCTACAGGAATACGAGAGCAGGCGAGCCTGCGGAGGTGGGGGAATACCTGGCAGACTTGCGATTGACTAGACTGAGCCCAGAAGAGGCAGAAAAACTGGGAGCAGACATCACACTACGGGAGGTGCGGGTTGCCATCAAAGGTATGGTGAGTAACAAGACCCGAGGTACAAATGGATTGCCGGACGAATTTTACGCCACTTATGCAGAGGAGTTGGCCCCTCGACTGGTCACAATGAACCAGGAGGCTCGAGAAATCGGAGTACGGCCGGAAAGTGCCAGAGAGGCCCTTATTGTCCCCATACCCAAGCCAGGAAAAGAACCACACGATTACACGGCTTACATACCGCTCTCCATGCTAAACATGGATTACAAAATCCTAAGTAAAATTCTTGCGATGCGCCTACCCCCCACATGCCCAACCTGGTCCATACAGATCAGGCAGGGTTTATATCGGGGCGGAATACGGCCACAAATATTAGGTGTCTCCTGGCTGTGATGGGCTCTGAGGGGTTCAATAAACGAGAGGCGGCAGTGTTCACTGTGGACATAGAGAAGGCCTTTGACAGCCTGGAGTGGTCATACCTCTAAGAAGTCCTGACCAAAATCGGCCGGTGGGATTCTCAGCATAGGTGCGGCTGTTGTACGCATCTGCTATGGCCCGAGTACACACTGGGAGGACTATCTCGTCTAGACAGAGTATGGAGCGAGGTACGAGGCAAGGATGACCCTCTTCCCGCGTCCTGTTTGCACTAGCCATGGAGCCGCTGGCGAGCAGAGCCATGAGAGGACTACGAGGATCTGAGGACCGGAGCGGTGCAACATTACATAGCATTGTACGCTGATGACCTCTTGCTATTCTTAAGCAACACGACGGACGAGCTAAGAGGAGCACGTGACATGCTGGCTTGATTTGGCACAGTATCTGGCCTTAAAGTCAATTGGCAAAAATCCAGCTTCTACCCAATGCCCCCCACCGCCTGATCTCAAACATTTGAAGTGGGAGCCTAGCTGCCTACAGTATCTTGGAGTTAAAATATATCACAGGGCGGAGGAATTAGTGGAAGGTAATGTGGGTAGAGTGATAAGATCAATGAAAACTTTGATGGATTTCTGGCGAATGCTGGCGCTGTCGGTAGCTGGGACAGTAGCCATCCTGAAGATGGTAACGCTGGAGCGACTACTATACTACTTTCGGACGCTCCCGGTGTGCATCCCGCATGCGATATTCAAAGAGCTCGACTCCATGGTTACGTCCTTCTTTTGGGAAGCGGGGCGTAGGAAAGTAGCGTTGGCCGCATTGAAACGCCCCACAGTAGAGGGCGGATTGGCGGTGCCTGACAGCTATATTGGCTGATCCAATGGCTGGCAGCGTACCTCAACCCGGAAAGTGAACAATTCCTGACTGCGCCAGATGCAGCAACCCTGGCGAACATTCTGCTGCGAGTGCATCGGAATACATCTGAAGACACGACTGAAACTAGGGTGGTGGTGAGCTGCTGGGCTAGATACCTGCGACAAACGGGCGCTGGAACCCCCTACTCCCCTGACATACCTATCACAATGCTACACTGTCTTCCACAGGGAGACCACTGGGCAGGGCTGGAGGACTGGGTTGAGGCAGGACTAAGAGTGATGAGGGACTTGTATCAAGATTCCACACTACTATGCTTTGAAGACTTGCAAACAGCATACGAGTTGCCTGGGGGGTCACTTTTTGAAGCACGGGGCCCTCACAAGAAGGATTAGAAAGCACTGAAATGTTGGGGGTGCAGAGCCGCGGGCGCTAGCGGGGAGTAGATATGTCGTGCTGTCAGCAGGACGAATTAAGACGGTTTCCTGCCTATATGAGGCAATACGGGGTGATATGCAAAAGCCATTAGAGCGCTTGCGATTACAGTGGGAAGACAACCTGGGCAAACAGATACCAGAGCGAGAATGGGACAAAATCTTAGAGTGAACCCCGAAAGCAACTAGAAATACGAGATTTAAATTAATTAATTTTTATGTGCTACATAGAGCGTACCTAACACCTACCAGAATTAGGAGATATTTTGGGGCGGAAACAGCAGTGTGCCCAAGATGTGTACATACTTCACATGTTTTGGAGCTGCCCCATGTTGCAATCCTTTTGGGAGGAGAAAATACAGGTGATAAGTGACCTTATTGACAAAGAGCTTCTGCAGACCCCAGAGCACTTCTTATTAGGGTGGTTCCCCCACAGAGCCAATAATAAAATAACGGGAAAGTTCCAGTTTGTTAAAAAGGGAATGTTGAAGAAAATGCACCAGACAATAAAAGCAGACTGCTATGTACATTATGCGCTAGATATGAGATTGAGAATGTCCATGTATATTGCTGTTGTCTAAAAGCCAATAAAATATGGCAAAAAAAAAAGAGTCCAGCAATGCAGGGGCACCACTTGGGGAATAGGTCTCACTCAGGCTTGCTACAGGTATTGGTTCAAGCTGCTAGTAGCTTGTGGTTCTGAACACACGGCCAGAAAAGTAACCCTTTGAGTTACCTTGGTAGTATTGGATTCAGGTGGAGAGGCAGGCTCAAGCAGCAGGGCAGGCCCGTGAGGGTTGAAGGCATTCTCCAGGCAGCAAAGCAGTCCTTCTAGGTTCACAAAGCAGTCTTGTGGAGTACACAACATACCATAGCAGCAGGCAGTCCTCTGAGAGTACTTCTGCATATCCAGAAATAAGATTCTAGGTAGTTCTCTTTGAAGGGCTTGGAATTTCCTGATTCCCCTTCGCTGGCTCCAATCTGGCTGCAGCAAAAATGTAGTCGTGACAAGCCAATTGTGTGAAGTCGGCGTACAGCCTATTCAGTTGCATGTGGGGCTGTTCCCAGCTCTGCCCCTCATTCTACCAGAAAGCGGCCCATTCAAGCACACCTAATACCTCTATTGTGTGGCTTACTGGGAGGAATTCACAAAGTCCTAACTGCCAACTACACTCAGTCATGTGACACAGGGGAGGATGCAGTCACCAAATGACAAGGGTAGGAAAAGGCCTACTTTCTAAATATGAAATTTCCAAACTTGTAATTTAAAATCCAACTTTACCATTAAAAAGGATTTTTAATTACAATTGCTTAGATGCCAAACATGAAATGCTTGCCTGTTCCTTATCAAAAGTTGCCACTTAATACATGTAATAAGAGAACACAAAGTTATCCTATGGGACACGTAGACCTCACAACAGTGAAAAAAGAATGTAGGAGGTTTTCATTATTAGGGCATGTAAAAAATAAAGGTACATATCCAACCTTTTAATGACAATACATCCTGCCCTATTAGCCATCCAGAGCCTACCTTAGTGATGACTCATATGTAATAAAAGGGGAGTTTAAAGCTGCAACTGGGGGTTATATTACCAAGCTGAAATGGCAATTTCAAACAGCCTTCAGGCAGGAATGGCAGGCCTAGGACATGTTTTAAGGGGTTACATAAGTTGGTGGCACAATATATGCTGCAGGACCACTAGTAGCATTTAATATTCTGGCACTGGCTATATGGTATACCACGCTACAAGGGACCTATAAATAAATGAAATGTGCAAATCAGGTGTAAAGCAATTTTGCCATGTTTAGAGCAAAGAACACAAGCACTTTAGCACTGGTTAGCAGTGGTGCACAGAGTCCTAACATTTAAAAAAAAAAGTGGAAGGAAAAAGGCAAACGGTTTGGGGGTGACACTGCAGAAAGGGTCAGGTCTAACAAAGATCTCACATTAAATCCTCAAACTGAAATAACTTCTCGCTCTTAAATGCCCACATGGGCATTCTCAATCTGCTGCACTCCTAAAAATCTTAGTCCCTGTGATGATAATATCCGGGTGAATATTACAAAAGTATGCACATGGGCCTCTCTAGAAAACCTTTCACATAACTCTAGTGCCTCAGAAATTTACAGTGCTCTTCATATTTGTTAACAGCACTCTGAACACTTTAAGAACCTCCAATTTCTACATTAAGGATCAAGTGGAATTCAAAGTCATCTACCTGCATCACATGGCTCCTAATGGCCTTGCCACAGATAACCTCTCCAGTGTGGCCAGACACCTTAAGTCAAACTCATTGAACTCTGAAAAACAAGGTACAAATATGGAAAAATTTGTCCACAGTCGATGCTCTCCTACCTTTCATTGTTTTCTGTCTATTCTTTTAATGGATCAGAACCACACAAAGGATAGAAAAGCATTGAAAATCCATATGTGTGCCTACTTTCCTAGTTTATGACTCTTTCACAGACAGAAGGAGATATGGGTTGTTTATGATTCCTATGAGTAAAATGCCATGCATATCAAACTCAGACTCCCTGAGAGCATGAAGCTGCACGGGCACCTGTGGTCCCGGGTTTCTCCTGGAGCATTTAGGCTGCACTGGGTGGTTCTTAAGGGACACTTTAGTGAGAGCAAATAAACATAGGGAGGGCATTGGTGACTGTTGTTTTCTTAACACTTTAGTGGGTCTGACCCCAATATAATATCCGCCCACACCTGCAGTTTACCAACCGAGTGGCTTAAGAGGCCATTAGCGGCCAGGCGCTGTGCTCCATGGAGACCACTGCTATCATTCCCTTACTAGCAAGTGGTTCAGTTGCAAGTGATGTGATATACACTCTTGCCAAATGACAAGAAATGATGGTCAACCCTAAAATCACTGAGCCCCCACCTCCAAAGGCATAATGGAAATGTCAATAGTGGCTACAGCCAGTGTGTCCCCTTGTGCCACATTGGATAAACAAGCAGGGAAATTTGATCAATCTTACAAGTGATCCTCAATACCAAAAGTGCCCTGGAAATAAAGATTGACACAGTGTAGACTAAGGTAAATATGCTTAGATCAGACCACAAAAAGTTTGCAGAACTAGATGACAACAACAAACCCGTGGAAAGATCAAAATGCACCCTACTTTACATTTGACTACATTTGACTTATTCTTTTTAATTGAGCTGCTTTCGCTTCCTGTTCCGCTGCAGTCCTTGACTGTCTGTTGAGGAGAAAGCTGCTTCTCTAGTTTCCACCTTTCACGTCTCTTTGGCAGACGTTTTTGTTAGCAGTCTAGTTTGCCTGGCTATAAAGTGTTGATGCCTGTGCGAATGCCCGGATCAGTGAAGGTAAGCTCTATGGGGCAGATTTATAAGCCCCGTGCGCCACTTTTGCGCTGCCGTTGCGTCACTTTTGTGACGCAGCGGCGGCGCAAAGCCGGCGCCATGCTGCGGGCTATTTACAACGTGACGCATCTAGGGAGATGCGTCACGTTGTAAAGCTTGTGCCACATGTGGGCGTACCTGTGCAGGGGGGGAGTTCCGGCGCAGGAACGCCTCCGAAAAGTGGCTGAGTGAAATCTACAAGATTTCACTCGGTCACTTTTGAGCCCATGCTGCGTCAAAACCCTGCGCCTGCTTGAAGCAGGCGTAAGGATTGACGCAGCATTGTGACGATAGGGCACCCCCGAGCCTTGCTGGAGCTGCGTCGCGCTTGCAACGCAACTCCAGCAATGTGCCGCCTTACGCCTTCAGATGCGTCACGCATCTGTTTATCCTTGCACCACGATGCGCTGCATTGTAAATGCGGCGCATCTGTGGTGGCGCAAGGGTAAACTTGCGTGACGCATATTTCCTGGTGCATCCATGCTGATTTGCAGGGATGCGCCAGGAAACATAGATCTGCCCATATGTTTATTGTATCTTGTGGGGCATAGCAATACATGTATGTTGACTACATTTGACTATACTTTATAAATCACCCTGACATACTTTTTTTAATTGAACCAACTTTGCTTTCCCTTCCGTCACAGTCCTTGACTGTTTTTTGGGGAGAAAGCCTCTTCTCTAGTTTCCACATTTCCTGTCTCTTCGACAGCCATTTTTCTTAGCAGTCTAGTTTGCCGGCCTATAAAAAGCTAATGCCGGTGCGGATGCACGGAACAGTGAAGGTAAGCTCTATGTTTATTGTAGCTTGTGGGGCACAGCGATAAATGTATGTTGACTACATTTTACTGTATTTTAAAAATCACCCTGACTTACTCTTTTTAATTGTGTCGCCTTTGCTTCCTCTTCCGCTGCAGTCCTTGACTGTTTGTTGCAGAGAAAGCCTCTTCTCTAGTTCCCACATTTCCTGTCTCTTTGGCAGCCATTTTTGGTAGCAGTTTAGTTTGCCTGGCGATAAAATGCTGATGTTGGCGGAGAGACGTGGATCAGCTCAGGCACGCTCTATGTTTATTGGAGCTTGTGGGGCATAGCGATACATGTATGTTGAATACATTTAACTATATTGTAAAAATCACCCTGAATTACTCTTTCTAACTGCGCCACCTTTGCTTTCTGTTCCACCGCAGTCCTTGAATGTTTGTTGCGGAGAAAGCCTCTTCTCTAGTGTCCATGTTTCTGTCTCTTTGGCAGCCATTTTTGTTAGCAGTCTAGTTTGCCTGGCAATACAAAGCTGATATCGGCGTGGATACACAGATCAGCACAGGGAAGCTCTGTTTATTGGAGCTTTTGGGGTATAGCAATAAATGTATGTTGACTGGATCCACTCCTTTCTTACCGGCAGAACCCAAAGGATCAGACTCCCATCCTTCCTCTTCAAACCCACAAAAATCAACTGCAGAGTACCCCAAGGATCATTGCTGAGCCACATGCTCTTCAACATCTATATGGCCCCCCTCACCACAATTGTCAAACAGCATGGACTCAGCTTAGTATCCCATGCCGACGACACCCAGCTCATCCTCTCCCTCACGAAGAACCCCGAAGACATCAGACTCAGCTCCCAGGAAGAAATTGAAAATATCGCAGCCTGGATGAGCAGCAGCTGCCTAAAGCTCAACTCGGAGATGACAGAGGTCCTCATCCTTGGACCCTCCCCCACCACCTGTGGCAACACCTGGTGGCTCTCCACTCTCAGAAACCCACCCATCCCTACGGACCACGCCTGAAACCTCGGCATCATTCTCAACTCCTCCCTCACCATGACTCGCCAGATCAATGCCGTCGCCTCCACTTTCTTCAACTCCCTCTGCATCCTCCGCAAGACCTTCAAGTGGATCCCCCCGAAGCCAGGAAGACTGATACCCATGCACTCATACCTAGCAGACTACACTAAAGAAACTACACAAACTCCAGATGATCCAGAACACCACGGCCAGACTCGTCCTCAGCACCCCATGATGTGAGCACATGGCCAAGACCTCCCCGTTGAGAAGAGAGTAACCTTCCAGCTACTCACCCACGCCTACAAATCCCTCCACAAAATCGGGCCCAAATACCTCAACAAAAGAGTCTCTTTCCACGCACCCAAAATAAACCTGCGCTCCGTCGACCTCGCCCTAGCAGGAACCCTGCACATCCACAGAACCAGAACAGGTGGAAGGGCCTTCTCCTACGTCGCAGCCAAGGCCTGGAATGAGCTCCTAGTCAACATCAGGCACTCCCTGACTCTGCAAACTTTCAGGAATAGCCTCAAGACCTGGCTTTTAGGCTTACCCAGAGCTCCACCCCCCTCCAGCGCCTTGAGACCCTCACATGTGAGTAGCGCACTTTAAAAATCCCCGATTGATTGATTGACTACATTCGACTATATTTTGAAAATCACCCTGACTTACTCTTTTTAATTGCACCACCTTTGCTTTCTGTTTGCTGTTGAGAAAGCCACTTCTTGAGTTTCCATGTTACTTGTCTCTTCGGCAGCGATTTTTGTTAGCGGTCTAGTTTGCCTGGCTATAAAAAGCTGATGCCGGCATGGACGCGTGCTGTGGACGTGCCTAAGGAAAGCCCGTCTGCGATGGTCTGCGCATGATCGGAGCCAGGAGCCAAGACCCAAGGTTCTTTGGGGAAAAAGGTGATAAACCCAACAGAATTTCTTACTCATCTGCTTCCATCCACCAGTACCTTACACAAACTGCACTGCCCAAATGGCTTTACTTGGGCTCTTGAGGGCCCTGTGGCCTGCCTCTGCTCCCATTTTTAATGTGGCTATAGGTTATTTAGCTCCTTCTTGATCAATATCAATTCTGTTATACTTAAAACAAATTTAGTTTGCAGTGAGAATATTCCTGTCAACCCACCTGCTGCTCTTCTCTCTATAGTACCAAGTCAAGATCTTCACTCTACCAACACTAACATCAGTATAAAGAGGAATAGCTTTCTTTGTAATGTTACATCACTGCTAAGCACTCCATTGAAGTATGGGACATAATCACTTCCCTTTCCCCGGATATATGCTTTCTATGGAAGAGTGACAAATTTGACACTAATTCCCCAGCTATCACTCTAGTCATTCCTGAAAAGTATCAACTAGTAAGGCTTGATAGATGTTTGAAAACAGGAGGGGGCATTACTATTGTTTTGACAAACACTATCAATGTCTCCTGGATTGACACCTCTATTTCCAAGATTACGGAATGAGGTCTTTTTAAAATTGATTTCTCTTGCACAGAAAGCTGGAAAGGAGTTTTGATCTACTGCCTACGAGGGCCTAAGAAGGGCTTTAGTGAGCATCTGGTTAAAGAAATTACGACCTAAGTCCTGTCTACTAAATCCTTTCTTCTTGTGGGCTCTTTTAATTACCATGGAGAAAATCTCTCTAACCCAAGGGCGGCACAGTTTATGGCCGATATGGAAACCCTAGGACTGCCCCAACGGGTTATTGGCCATTCTCACCAAGAAGGCCATCAATTGGACTTACTGTTTACTAGTAATGATTCAATTATATGTGATTTACCCATGCCTCTAACATGGACTGACTACTATATAATCCCCTTACAACTTCACTCTTCTCAAGTAACCAATATGGCGAAAAGTAAAAAAGGTGATAAGATAGTAAGAAGAGCCTGGCATTCGGTCTCACCTGACTCTTTCAGTGAGCAAATGTGTCTGACATTAATTTAGCAGTAGTAGACTTTAATAAGGCTTTAACTGCGGCTTTTGATAAAATTGCTCCACTGAAGACGAAGAGTGAAACAAAACAGCGTTTTTCTGCTGCTTGGTAAAAAATGGAAAGATCTGCATGTAAAAAACTCGAGAGAAGATGGTGCAGAACAAAAATCCTCAGGGCAAAGATTTTTTAAACTAGCTTTGTCTAGATATCACCTGAATCTATGCAGAAGAGCTTTGTTACTAATCAAATTGAACAGGCAGGAAACTCGACTAAAGTGCTCTTCAAATTTTTATGGTTTTTACTGCCCTTGAAAATCTCGCTGATGTACCTGAATTTTAATATTTAAACAGAAGATAACTGTTGACATTAGGAGTGCTGTCTTTGTGGGAGCAGAGAGGATTCTCATACTAGACATGTTTAAACTTTTCTCTCTCCAGGGATGTCCAGAGAGCCTTGGGTACAGCAAAATCGGACTCTCTGCTGGACATCTACCTTCCTAGGGTCATGGCTACACTTTCTAGCCATGTAGCTCTGGCTATTCAAACATTATTTAATTTAACTGAGGAAATAGGAATATTCCCCTCCGAATGGAAATTTGAGCAAGTCCTACCTATCCTAAATAAAGCTAATTTGAATCCTAATATCTTATCCAACTACTACCTCATAACTTTGTTACCCCTTTTTGGAAAACTATTAGAAGGCTTAATTAACAAACAATTAACAGCCTATCTCGAAGAGAATCAGATTCTAGATCAAACCCAATATGGATTCAGATCTTGCCATAGCATGGAAACGGCCATCCTGGCTGATACCGATTCTCTGAGACTCTCACTTGATGTAGGAGCTCCATCCATATTGGTGCTTCTGGACCTTTGCACAGCCTTTGATATGGTCTCCCACTCACACTAAAATTAGAATTCTGGTCTAGGTTTAGACCAAAAGTCTGACTTAGACCAAAAGTCTAACTTTAGTAGTAGTAAAGTTAGACTTTAGGTCTAAGATAGACTTTTGCTCTAACCTTAGACCAAAAGTCTAACTTTAGTAGAAGTGAAGTTAGACTTTAGGCCTTAACTTAGACTTCAGGTCTAAACTTGGACCAAAAGTCTAACTTTAGTAGCAGTAGAGTTAATTTCTAAACCTAGACTTTTGGTCTAAGTTTACCTTAGTGAATCAGGCCCAATATCTTCATGGCACTCCTCTCCCCAGGCAAACGCTTAACCTTATTTTCACTTCTTAAACTTAATTTCAGCAAGCTGCATCACTTGTTTACACTTGCCTGACTGTTTCGCATTTTTTCTCACTCTTAGACCCTCCTGATGTTAATAGAAAGCGTCGCTTTCCTCTTCATGCTCAACACTTTTCATCCAAAGTTAATGACTCTGTCTTTTCAGTTGCATTATCCTCAAAAGTTCCACAAAAGAACTCTAACCTAGGCTTCGTTGTAGCTTTGTTAGCAAATCTTTAGATGATATTGCTCTAATTTAAACTCTCCCTCTTATACTTCATAATCCCTCCGCCCAATTACCCTTCCAGCATCGACATTTGGAATTATTCCTATAAAGTCCTCCAGTATCTCTCGAGCAAACCTGCTCCAGTAATCTATTCTCTAAGATTGCCACTGCTCACTATTCCTCTTGGGAAAATGAGTGCATAGTGAAGGGTCTTTTCCAGTCAGACTATTTGATCCTTCATGATGCCTGTGACTTTTTGTAACTCCTTAGCCAGTTTCTCCATGTTACAATTTGACTTTTTCAGGTAACTGAGTGCAAAACATGTCTAATCTTCCCCTATACTCTTCTTGCAAAATGTGCTAACTTCTCCCTGATTAGAGAGATTGTGAAGGAGCATAAGTCTGAGTGGCCCTGAGCCCATACCCAACATGTATCATTCATTTTGGTCCCACTATCATGGATCTTGGCCAGAGATCTTTCCAGTCTTTCTCACAGTGTTGTGCATTATGCTTGATTTATAACTTAGGGCCTGAATTTGATTTTGCCGGGACTCCTGTCATCCCTCTGCAGTGAAGTGTACAAGTACTCAGCTAAGCTGATGGTATCCCGCCTGCTGTATTTAGATGTGGGCTGGCTGAACCACCATCTTTGCCGACAGAATATTTTCTGTTTTGTAAACTGCTCACTGCTGTCGACATGGGAGACTTCTCTGCTGGCTAACATTACTCCATCGATGTCAGGACGGCAGGAATGCACCAAGCCTATTTTGATTTCACAGGTGTGCTGGTGGTTTTCTACCGGTGTTTGGTCGACTGAGTGATTCCGTCATTGGCAACGTTCAAAATTGCACTATTCCTGTGGCTTTTGAATGGATGCTAGCATTACACACCTGATGTGTTTTGCCTAATTGTGTCCACCTGCATTCCACCCTATAAAATACACTCCATTTCAGACCAGGATCCTTTACCATTCTACTGTACCACAACATTTTAACCAGAACTTTTGCCAGTTCAGCCAGGTTTTGCTTTCTCTGTTTCTTGTCTCTTATTTCCTCTCTCCCTTATTTTTTGTGAGTCACAACATTTATTTACATTTTTGTTTGTTTGATAATGGCAGGAAGGAGAACTCCCCAATTTACTGAGGGAGAATTGTCAGTCATGGTAGATATAATTATTAGAGTAGAGCCACAATAGTTTGAAGCCCAAGTAAAAAATACAATTTCATCTCAGAACAGGCAAATGTGATCCAGAATAGTCGACAGAGTAAGTGCTATCGCAAACAACCTGCACACACACAAGGAAATTAGGAGGAAGTGGAATGACTTGCGGGGGAAAGTGCAATCCCAAACCTCCAAGTATCACCTGTAGGACCAGAGGACTGTTTGTGGTAGTCCCAGCCCCCATCCACCTTTATCCCTGGGAGGAGAAGGTCTTGCAGATCCGACATCATGGAGGCATGGCAGGAATCCCCAGTGGAATGGAGACTGGTAAAGTATGCTTTTCAATGTGTCACTAAACCTAAATCTCGTTTCTGATTTTCAGTTCCTGTTTCTAATGTCTTTTGCACCTTTTGGAAACATACAAACATGTGGCATTTATCAGTTCTTTTATTGTCATGTTTGTTAGTTTGTATGTATTTTGTTGACTATAAGATTACAGGTTTCAATCTTCATCACTTTTAACGTGATGTAATGTTGCTTGCAAGTGTCTTTTGAACTTAATACATATTGCATATATGTTTTTTAAATTGTAAATGTCTGTTCATTTTGACAGCATAATGTCATTAGGTATTTAAGTGTTGTTAATGTAGAATTGAAATGACTACAACTACCATAATTCCTTGTTTTTGTTTTGTGAAAATAATATTGCAATGTTATCTTGCTCATTCTCTCTTTTCACTTATGTCAAATTGTTATGCAAATATTTTTGTGTTTAATTGTGTATGTTGTCCAATCCCTAATATTTGATTATTGTATTGATTACATTGATGTTATTTCTTTCACAAATCAAAGTTGATTTACTTAAAAATGTTAAGGTATGACATTTTGTATGCTGAACAAAAGTGGTTAGTTTTGTCAAAAAGTACCTCTGTAATGCTCATTTGATGACTAATGCTATATATTCTTCTAAGTTGTGTAAATGTCAGAATATTAGCTGCTAGTCCTTGGGATGATTCAATTCACATATCAGCTCGCTACTGTGTTGTGTTAAATGTGTGTTATATTTTATGTATACTTTCTAATCATTTTATTTCATTTCTGCACATCTTTTCCCTTGGTATTTTGAAGTACCCTTTGTGCAACCTATTATACTACCACTGAAAGCAACATTCATTAGAATATTTCTCTTTTTACTTTTAGGTGGCCGCCTTTTTTGGCTTCAAAATCTTTAGATGTATAATCCAGATGTATAAAATGTATGTATTTTATTAATTCAGAATAGGTCCTACAGCCAGAATACTTGGACAACCATCTCTCACTGAGGGTAACGCCACTCCAGACCAGGATTAAGCCTTCAGTAAGGACTATAGTCCTGCCAGGCAAGGTGTCTTGGCAGACAGCTACAGTGTGTCTCATTTGGTTAATAACTACACCTCCCACCCCAGCTGTTACATTAGCTCGAAATATGGATATCTCCACTTCCTGTGTCCAAACCAACATCGTACCAATGTTATGCACCCAGTCCTGGCTGCTGTTCATACACCACCACCACAACTATCACCTAGAGATAGGCTGGGAACCAATGGGATGGATCATACTGGGTCATGTGCATAGAGTAGTGGGGATAGAGGTCGTGGGAGGGCATCTGTGGGTCAGCAAAATGAGGCCACTGGGTGCACTAACATGCAGGCCACCATCAACCAAGTCTTAGAATCCCTCCATCAGTCCCCAGACATGATGGGCCAGGTCCTGTCAGAGCTCGGGAGACGAAGCATTTGCAGAGGGAGCACAAAGTGCAGAGGGAGCATTTGAACTCTAATTTTCGGCTCCTTGATTGGGATGCTTCATGATATTTTCACTCATTCATGCAGGGCTTTTTAAGCAACATCTTCCCATTTCTATGATCAAACTATATCTGGCCCAACTACATCTGCTTCAGCCACAGAAAGGGAGGCCCTGCCACACAGAAAATACATGCACCCACCTCAGCCCCTGCAACTGCAGATCCACCCCGCCCACTCAGGAGGAGATGTTTACGCAGAGAACCAGAAGGCGATAGCAAGACCACCACCACCAGAAGGAGACACCAAACCTAATTTCCTCCAACATGTGACTTCGATTCTCTCTGTGGACTATTTTTGGACATTTTTACCTTTCTGATGCCAGTTGTATTTTAGACAAAGAACTTCAAACTATGTTGGCTCTGCAATAATAGTTCCATTCACCATGATTGACTGTCTCAGTTTTTGGTTTAGTTTTTTTATCTCATCCTGTGTTATAAGTTGTTTGGTTATGTGGAATAAAACCAAAATGACAAAGTCAAAGACTGTTTTCCTTTCTCAGTTAGTTAATTTTTTAATTTACATGATACATTTTAAAATGTAAAACATTAAAATGATTGTTTAGTCAGAAATGATTTCCATGGAGGTAATAATTCCCACATTTAGCAAAAATGAGCACAAAAAAAACAAATCACAGACCAATAATTAGTAGTTTATAAAATTGGAAGTGATACATTTTGGTCATTTATTTCTTAAACATTGCCACTATAGAAGAACAGAATATAATCACATACCTCAGAGTAAATAGGCTAACTGTTATTGATTTATATCGTTAGCTGGAGCCAGATCTCCTGGACCCAATAGGAATCCCACATCAAATAGACCAATAGCGCAAATCATGGTAGTACTCCATTTAGTGGCCACAGGCTCATTCCAATACACGGTTGCAGTATCTGGTGCAATGTAACAAACAACTTGAAGTGTTTTGATACAAGAAGTTATTTCTACAACAGTAACACACATCAACAACCTCAGGTGGTATGAGAATTTTGCAAATTTGAAGGGAGATTAGTATGATGTGTGTTAACTACCACATGTGGTTAGAGCTATTGAAGTAGCACATATTGGCTTGGTGACAACCTTCCACAGAAAACAAGTCTAACACAATCTTAAAAACTTCACCCAAGCACTGTGCAATTTGTATTTGTGCAAGATAGGTACACCCAAAGTCTGTGTATGTTTTTCACAGGATCAACCCATGTTCCCTTTGTACTTGGCAACAGCAGCATAAAACTGAAAATGTCACAACTTTGAAAATGTCCAAATAAAGATGTCATGGTGAAGGAACTTAAAACAGAAAAGTGAATAATTTTGAGATCACATTTTCTAATAACAATCAATGATAAATAATGTAAATGAACAGAGTACTCAATGTGTCAAAACTTTAATCAACCAACATCTTTGCACTGTATTTTCCTTAACTTGCCCTTTCTAAAACACTTCCTGTGCACTCTGTCATCCTTATGAGATTAACAGTTGGTTTAACATGTAATGTAATGAACTTTAAATAAATACTCCCACTCATGTGAAGAAGTTCTCATTAACATTTTGACAACATTTCACACCAATCATCTTCATTTGGCATTTTTAACATTCTCATCTGGTGGCTGTTCATGGTTTCCATGATCTGCAATGTATGGAATGTTTTGTCGCTGAGCTACATTATGTAGCATACAGCAGGCCAAGGTGATCTGGCACACCTTATTGGGTGTGTAGAAGAGGTCCCCATCAGTCTTAGTGATATCTGGCCTTTAGGAGCCCAAATGCCCGTTCCACTGGCCTCCGTGTTCTTCCATGGGCCTCATTGAAGCAGACTTGCCCTGGTGTTGTTGGATTCCTCAGCAGTGAAAAACAACCATGGTTTGTTAGGATGAGCTGAGTCGCCTATATGGCAAAAAAGAGCCAAAACATGTATTACTATTTTAGATCATGAAATTTGAAATTAACCAAAAACTATATTGAGAGATTGTACTTACCAACAAGCCTGGCACTCTCAGGTCTGAGTTGTGATATTTGCAGGGGTATGCTGCTGTTCCGTAGGACAGAGGAATCATGGAATGATCCTGGAAAATTTGCACACACTCTTGTGATATCGGAATTTGGTAAGCGGACAAATTGCACATTGACTTAATGGAAGTTCTTTCGATTTTGGTAGAATTGTTCCTGGGCGTGTAGTGACATTAAGATAATATGTGTGCCATAAATTGCTCCAACCACATGTGTTAGGTGACCCAAAGCATAAAAATCTCCCTTCACATTGGCAAAATCCTCATTCTGTGGAAACTACATGAAGGAGTTGATGTGAACTTCTTCTAGTACACCACTGAATTTGTTTGAAACATTCCACCATATACTGCCACAGTGTATTTAAATGATCCTGTGGCCACAGAATGAAGTACTGCCATGATTTTGACTGGTGATGTTATAGCTGTAGAATTCCTGTTGTGAGGCAGAAGATCAGGCTCCAGCTGATGACACAAATCAATAATTTTTTGCCTATTCAATCTGAATTATTTGAAAATTTCCTGTTCTTCTATGGCAAGGACTGCAAATGGTCCAAACACTTGAGGTTGTTGTCTTCTCCGTCTACCTGAGTTCAAATGTCTGCATTAAAAAATGAAAATAGTGAAATATAATTTGCAAACAATGTTTCTAGATCTGACACAAATATAATTTATATGTACAAAAATAATTAGTTACTTAACGTATTTGTATACAACATTTATTAGTGTTTTTTTCATGAAAATAACATTTTTGACATGTCTAATATTTGCTTCAGGAAATGTATTATTGACACATTTTTTTCATCTGAAAAAACATCAACAGCGGGTGTAACAAAACTGTGCAACTAATTAACCACAGTAATGCACCACTTTATAGCTTTTTTGTTAAATTAATGAGTAACATTAGCATTTTGCATCTGTAAACAAACTAGCCACCATTTTGAGTGGTGGTGATGCACTTTACCTACACAAACACATATTTAAATAATGTAACATGGCGTTCATCTGACATCGACGTCAGGACATTTGTTATCAGACGCCTCTGCAGAAGTTGACCAGGTAGTGGGAGTAAAACTCCATAACAGATACAGCTATAGGCAAATGTGTGCAAAATCAATGTATGAAATGGATGTGTTCGTATCAGTTGATGTTCGTTTACATCGTGTACATGTACGCGTCGTTTCAAAAAAGCTCACTAACCTCCTAACACTGCAGCCAACACCTTATGTTGCTGCTGTTTTAGACCTCTGGGAGCCACAATGCCTGGAAGAGCGGTTGACAGGGCCCCACCCTTCTCGCCAGAGGAGCTGAAATTGCTGACTAGGGAGGTCCCGTCCCTGTACTGCTAGCTCTGTGGCTCACTAGAGAAATAGGTACATGTTTAAAATAAAAATGTTATTGTGACTAAATTGTTTTTTTTTTTCATATTTAGACAACATCACAACATTATCATGTGTTATGTGTTTGACACCCTATATTTTATTTGGTGTTTATTTCCATGCATATATATGTTTATTTGATTAACGTTCTGGTAATTCAGAAGATACATATATTTTACTTTTACATTAAAATAAAAGTTGTTTTTGATATTTGTATTATCTTACTCAGCCTAGATTAGGTGTCTCCAACCAGTCGATCACAAACTACCAGTAGTTCCTAGACACCTCCAGAGTATCTCACAGCCCTGAATAAATGTTTAAATAAGCACAAGGTTATGTTTACTTTTGAAGTTACGGGGAGGCTGATAGCAGGGCCGGATAATGAGTAGTCAGATTTTAGAGCCAAGTTGGGGTTTGGTACGGAGGTGAACAAGTGAAGCACTGAGGTATTTTAGTCTTAATTAAAAGACCTTGTCAACTCAGTCTTGGAATTGTGGTCAAAAGGATGTTTCTCAATGCTTTTAATTGGAAAAAAATTAACATGGAATGTTACCTCCATGATCAGCCAAAATCTTCCTTTCAATTTTCTCCCATTTCTACGTGTTGCATTTACAAACAGAAGGGCCCCTTACTCCCAGTAGACACTGTGCCATTAGTGTAATGGAAAAACACAGCTATTTTTTATAATGAGAGAAATGTAAAGTTCATAGAAATGTTCTATATTATGAACTTCTTGGCAAAATATTTGTCTGCACATTAAATTTCTCCCATTTAAGAAAACTGATTGTATGTTTGTGTTATACATGTAATGGTGCCACATATGGCGAATGGTATGTCTTGTTCAGCAGGTACATATGCCACAGGCTCTCAGTCACCCATACAAATATATCCCATTCATACGTACCCATGTTCATACATCCATCTCCAAAGCTGTTGCTCCCACCGATACACATGGCAGCCCTTTCATAGAGCCCTTAGTCATAGTATTTAGGTAAATCCATAGTATCTGGCTCTATGGACATTAGGCTATGAAGCTGGACGTGGGGTGTCTGGTAACAATGCACATTTATTTAGCCTTCAGTAGTTCACAATGATCAGTAGCTCTCACTGCAGAATAAGTTAATTTACAACCGGACAAGGGGTAAGGCTACTTAACAGGTTACTACAAATGTTTTTTTTATTTTTATTTTATCAGATTGAGGAAACAAAATATTGGGCTGTAACCTTTGACCAATGCTTATGATTAATTTCTAAACATTGTGTTACATCAATACAGACAAACAAAAAGCCCCAAAACAAATGGTGTTTCTTTAATTTGTTGTATACATACAGGTTAATGCCCATCAGAAGAAGACCATACAGAAGGTGGGATGGGGGTCTACAAGCAGCTCAGCATATATTGTCACAAGAGGTAGGAGGACCTACGATGCTGACCAAAAAGTAATCTGAAGTCCAACTCTGGCAGTGTTCCAAACATGGGAAACACGTGTAGGGCAACCTGACCCTCCTAATAGCCTACATACTTGCAGTGGCCTATCCGGAGCTTGATGGGTATTTGAGAGCCAAACAGCAGCATCACAGGGGGTAAGTTCTTGATTGAGTTTACCAAGTTAAATAAGTATTTTTTGACATAGCATTGAATTATGACATCAACATTAGGGTGGACACATGTCAAATGCACAAGAAGAGTTCTTGAAGATGTGCGTTTTGCACAAGATGCATGATGATCTCTTTTGTTTATCAAATTGAGGAAAAAGATGAGAAAAGGGACAGCTGTACAAAACAGGCCACAATTTATCAAAGTGTCAGTTGTGAAGCTCTTTCACTGTGGTGAATGATGATACATTAGCCCTATTACAGGTGACATACCGTAAAATGCACTTATGATACAGTGGATGTTCCAAACGTCACAGTGGTGAATTGGTATTATTAGTAAGCAAGAGTGAGGAAGTGAACAAAAGTTACTAGCAACATCTGAATAAATGGCTACATTTTCATACATATTCCAAATGTGTTTAGAATCACAAATCCAATTTAATTAATGTTAAAATTGACAGATTTGCCTGATGTGTTACTCTTTCAAAAATGTGCACGCAAGCCAGTCTGTTGGTCAAATATTTTGTTAGGCATACAGTTTTTTGAAAAAAGACAGGTAGGTGTGCACATGGATGACATAATATCACATACCCACAAACATTTGTAAATTGCCTTTGTTATGTCCAGCTGAGTAATAAACACTGAAGAAAAATTGGACACTTATAGGGACTTTTGCAGAGGAAATGTTACATCACATATATGTTGGATTATCCTATCTGGATAACTCACAATCAGCCACAACTCATGACTCATTGGGAATTTGTGGAAATGCATCAAGGTGTAATCTGTTGCAAATTGTGCTTTGCATTGCTATTTTTGAAGTAAAAATTATATATGAATCAGTATACGAATATTTACTGTGATGTTCTACCAATTTTGGACTAAAGTGAAAGCCAGAATATATTTTTTTGTCAGATGTACAACAACGTTTGATCTGTACTAAAGTGGATTAGAAATTTATCAAGACCTATGTATTTATTTATGCTGTAGAATTAATTTCTCCAGAAAAAATATTTCTTCATGTCTTCAACAGCATAGGTATGTACATAGTGTATGATACCTTCAAAAGCAACTTCAGTAAACAGAATCCATATATTATTTCAAGCATTTGAAATATACGTAGGTTGCTTGGAGAAAGTGTTACCATTGTGAAATGCCCAAACAAAGGAAATAAGCTTTCAGTTTATACAAATACTGGTACAGCATTGCAGTATTTATTGACCCACGTTGATTCATGGTTTATTTCTTATGCACAAATATAATTCAGCTCGTTTCTCCTTTGTAAACACTGTACATAGGTATTTTTACTTATTAACATTTTGGGTGACATAAGTTCACTATTCTAAACAACATATCAGGAACATTCAGAGGTGTTAAATAGTTCCTGGAGAGAATTGACAATGGTTAAGTGTAAAAATCATAAATGATACAGGAGCAATAATGGTAGATTACAAAACTAATATTTTCCAAAGAAGCTCCTTACTTGTAGGAGATAATGATAAAAATGAACAAAAGTTTGAAAGCCTTGAAGCACTTGAAATCTGAAATATTGGAAAATGTTTAGAGAAAAAACGATATGATCACTTCTATTTACACAGATACAATGAAGCTATTGTATATGTATTTACAGCATCTTCAGGAGCAGGTGAAGGGGACAGTTGCCACATAGGCGGGGAAGCAGAAGACCACTGTGTTTTGGGTGCTGAGACCACAGGTACCAAGGGACCGATTTGCAAAGAGGGTGACAGGACAGCATGGAGGCCACTAGCTCATAAACATCATCTTTAGAGGCCTCCACAAGCTAGCAGCCCTAGTGGTGGTGGACCCTACAGGAAATGTACCAACTTCATCCTTGTTCGCTACTCAGAGTACCATCTCCATCCTCCCCCCCAAGTTGGACAAACCCGACCCCCTAAAAGGGCTGAGGTCTCCTTCGCCATAGGCACCTCAATCCCTGCCTCTGTCCCCCCAGCGGTGCTGAATAAGGAGGCTATTGATCTCTTATGCAGCATCTCTGAAGGCCAGTCTGTACTCCTGAATGCCATTCAGGGCCTTAGCTGCCAAATGCAACAAATAGTAGCATATCTGGAAGGCATTCTTAGTTATATGTCTGGCCTGCAGACTAGCCTCCTCAATGACTGCAGCCTTCCAACCAGCCCAACTATGTGCCTCAACTCATTTCCATGACTCATCCCAATTACAAAGTATCACCCCTATTCCAAGCACACTCACTTCTTTGTATTCACCCACTCCAACACACACAAGCAGCACACTCAAACACATGCACACATAAACACAAACATGCAAATAAACACAAGCAAACACACAAGATAATTAATGATCATTTATGGGCTAATAGGAACAAAGGCCCTAGTTACCCCATGGCCAGACACTGTCATCAAATCACACATCTAACACTGACAGGATTTCATTTTTTGGCATTGACAGGATTTTGGTGAATGTGAGAGGAGTGTGTGGTATTGCGGGTCAGTTTATAACCTTGTTTCTTTAAGACACTTGTGGAACTTTTATGTATCATGTAGAATCCTTTATGTGTCATATAGAATGTATTGCTGGTTACCTACTGAGGGGCAGTTGGATTGTTGACCTGGTCTGTCCAGCTGCTCTTCGCCGTGGGTTCCTGTGTCTTCACTTCTGCTGATTTAACCTTTGTTATCTGAGTTCCTGTTCCTGCTGTGATTCTTTCTCCAAACCCATGCTACATTTTGGTACCAGGAGTGGGTTGCTTCACTACGTGGTGACATGTCTGTTTACCCGAAGGTGGGTCACCTAACTTTTTGTTCTCTGAGTGATACCGTGTTCCCTGAGATATATTGTTGCTCTTCTTGAGCCTGTGTACATTTGAATTCCCTGCCTGCCTGGCTCGTACTGTCCTTGCGCAAGTACCTTGCTCCGGCATTATATTGGCTGGGGGAGCATTCCTCTCAGTGTCCACATTTCAATTGTCATTGTCGCCGCTCTTTGTCTCCGGACTACCTCGGATGCCTGAACGCGGCTGCGCAACAGGATCATCTTCTCTTGTGCCACTTTGCATCCTAGGAGCGTGATAATGTCACATGCACGGTGGCCATCTTGGTGAAGGTTCACTCGCTTTGACGGCTATCGGTGTTCTTCAGGATCTTGCTATTTCTACAAATACCTTAGCTTATGAGGAAATTAACGCAATTTGTGCTTGCGCCTTATTATCAGTGATCCACACACCTATAACCTTTGTCTTTTGCTGCCAGATGGTGTTCTACTTGTCAGTGATTCACACACCTGTCATTAAGTGTGACACCTGGATCGGTAATTCCCACACCAATATCTTCTAGTTGTTTCTGGAGGTAACTTTTTAGCATTTTGTCAAATTTGTAAATAGGTGCATATTAAAAAAAAAAGAGACAAATATTTTATTATTGGCATATTAATTTTCCACACATCACATTGAGCGATATTATACCAATTATAATATCTTGCGGTATTTTGTTTTGTGAATTTTCATTTCTCTTGAAACATGGCCAGCAGTCAAGGAGTAATCCAACCACCACCTTTTTAACAGAGAGCAGGCAAGCCGGCTATTAAGTGGTCAGAGTGGCTTCATAATTTTGAAAACTACTTAACAGCTATTGATGCTGATGGTTTTTCACCCTCCAGGGAGATGGCCTTGCTAATAAACTATTGGGGATCGCTGGGCAAAGAGTTTTTGATAATCTTCCTCATTTTCCTGCTCCATTATCCGATGACACTCCCTGGAACATCTACTTGGAACCCAAGGAACGTATGACAAAACAATATTCTGATACCTCTAGTGTGCTCTTGGAGAGATTCAATTTTGCAATGTGCAAACAAACTTCTGAGGAATCTGTAGAAGACTATATTGCCACATTGAGAGTTTTAGCAGAGAAATGTGAATTTGGGGCTAATGTAGACACCTATATTCGGGATCGGTTTGTGTTTCATTGTTTTTTCTTAAATACAAGAGCATCTGTTGAGCGCTCTCAATCCCGGTTTGATAGAAACTATAGAAATTGCTAAGAGTATTGAGAGGTCAATTGTGACTTCTAAGGTTCTGTCAAATCATGCGACACAGGTCTCTGTAAATGCTATGTCTGATGAAGGTATTGTTTGTGCAGTCAGTTCAAACCAGCCTTGTGAAAAAAGGTATCAAAAGAATAAGCCTGTTTGAGGACAATTGGTCTGTTTCCGCTGTGGTTCTAGGAATCATATAGGCAACAACCATCATTGCCCTGCCATTGGCAAGAAGTGTATGCATTTCCGTAAAATTGGGTACTTTCAAGGTGTGTGTAGGGGAACACTCAGTGAGCTACAAGTATCAATAGAGTTAAAGTTTCTAATATAAACTAGGACAGTCATGAGTGTGACATACAAGAATGCTGTGCTAACTTTGATAATATATTACTTAGGGTAGATGTTCTAGATTCTGGTGGTTGTCCACAGAGGAAAATTAAAGGGTCACTGGTGGATACCATCATTGATGGAAAATCTATTGTTGTAATGGCTGATTCTTGAGTGGCAGTTACTATACTTGCAGAACGCACCTTCTACAGATTCTGGTCTGAAGAAACACACCTTTTGGCACCTGATATCAATCCCAAGGCTTTCGGGGAGCAAGACATACATTTGTTGGGATTCTTTTGGAGTGATGTGGAGTGTCTGGGCAAGTCTATTAGAACAAAAGTATATGTGGCAGTTAATGGGAGAGATATCATAGGTTGGAAGGATCTTGCACTGGTGGGCATTAATCTATGCCCAGGGCAAGATCCTCCAATTGCTTTAGGGGGACTTCGCACAGAATTTCTTTATTTGGGTACAGAGGAAGATGTAGTGGATAGCTGTGTTCAATCTTACCCAGAAGTTTTTAAGATGCAGTTGGAACTGTAAAGGGTTTTGAGCATGGCATAAAACTCAAAAAGAATGCTGTGCCAATTGTTCATAAAGTTAAGCCTGTTCCTCTCAGCCTACAGGAAGTTCTCAAATTGTTTTTAGCAAAATTGCAATCTGAAGGGATCATTGCACCCATTGATTCTTCAGAATGGATTTCTCCAGTTGTTTTATCACAGAAAAATACTGGGGATCTCAGATTATGTGTGCATTTGAGGTATCTAAATCAAAACAATTTAGTTGATTGCCACCCTCTTCCACACATCCAAGAGATGATTGCTTATATTGGAAAGTCTTAGTATTTTTCCACTATTGACTTACATTTCGCATACCATCAGATCCGACTTTCAAAAGAATCTCAAACACTCACTGCATCTGTGACACCTTTTGGTGCCTTCAAGTATTTGAGGTTACCCTTTGGACTCACATCTGTGGCGAGCGTTTATCAAATATTAATGGATAGTTTGTTTGGGGAGATACCGCATGTGCAAGCATTCCAAGATGATATTTTGATTTTCACAGAGACCAGAGACGATCACATGCAAGTCTTGCACAACGTTATAGGGGTATTACAAAAAAAAGGGATGACTGTGAAGCAAAGTGAATGTAAGCTTCTAGTAAATGAAGTGGAATAATTGGGACAACTTATTCCAGAGAAATATATCAAGCCAAAATTTTGAAATGTGGAGGCAATACGTAATGCTCCACCTCCTCTGGACGAGGATGCTCTCCGTTATTTTCTTGGCCTATGTTAATATTATACCAGATTCTTCCAGGATATGCTCACATAGTTCAACCTTTAAGATGTCTACTAAAAAAAGGAATGACATTTATTTGTAATGAGGCAATACAACAAGTATTTGAGAAGGTGAAGTTGAGGTGGTCAATGCCCCTGCATTGCACCCTTTAGTATCAAATGGCAAACCATTTATTTCTGTGGATGCTAGTATTAAAGGTCTTGGTGCTGTTCTCAAGTAGTGGTTGGAAAGTCAGGAAAACTATAGCGTTTGCTTCATGAGCTTTTACTACTGCTGAGAGCAATTACAGCAGCATTGAACGGGAAGTGCTTGGGATGGCTTGGGTAGTACAAAAGTTCAAAACCTATATTTGGGGGACACGTTGTGAAATTATTACAGACCACAAACCACTAGTTTTTTTACTATCTGTGAATGGGTTGGGGGAGGCTTCTGCACGCCTGGTACGATTGTTGTCAAAGTTACAAGAAAATATAACCTTGTAGTCAAATACATCCAAGATGGAAAGAATGTCCGAGCAGACTGCCTTTCTCGCATTCCTCTTCCCGATTCTAGTGAGGGGGAGAATGATTTCGACAAAGACTGTGTTGTTGGCCTAGTGGATGCTGTGTCAAACTGCAATGGGAGTGTCACTCAAGAGGAATGGTCTACGGCTATGGAACAAGATGAGTCTTTAAGAAAGGTTGATTATTTTATTAAAAACAAGTGGCCTACAGGAAAAAGTCTAAGTGAGGAATTGAGGAATTTTGCGCTAGTCAGTGAGGAGTTGTCATTTGAGAACGGGGTTTGTGTAAGAAATGGCCTGTTTTTTCCTCCTCTCTTATTGAGAGAAAGGATCATTTGTATGGCTCACGAGGGACATATGGGGATTTCAGCCACTTGTAAAAAATCAAAGACTTTTATTGGTGGCCTTGTATGGACAAACAGGTAGCCATCTTTGTTGGCAATTGTCCTGAATGTGGAGTTTCAGACAAACAAGAAAGCCCTATTTTCTGTTTCATTTCCAGAAGTGCCATGGGAAAAAATAGCCCTGGACTTTGCTGGGCCATTCAATGAATTGTCCTCTGATAAAAGATACTTATTAGTAGCTATTGACTTTCATTCTAAGTGGATTTACTATTAATTTGTGAAGGCTGCTAATTCAATTTGTGTGATATCATTTCTTGAAAAAAAATTTAAGATTGAAGGTGCACCCTGTTGCATTGTTACAGATAATGGATTATCTTTTGTTTCAAGGCAGATTACTTGTTTTTTGGAAAGGTTTGAAACTAAGCACTGCCAAGTCGCGTTGTACAAACCTTCCTCCAAAGGGCTTGTTGAAAGAGCAAATTGTTTTTTAAAATAGGGAATTCAAACTGCCACGGCCACCAAAGTCAATGTGGATGACTTTTTTGCAAGATAAGGTTTGGGCTTAACTCATTTTACCACATTCTACCACAGGTGTGACTCCATTTAAAGCTCTCCGGGGAAGAGAAGCCAGCGCAAAACTGATCACCAAATAGTTCACCGATTTGGCAGTGGGTTCTGCCATGTCCAAGAAACATGACGGAAGATCAACAGCAGGTTAGGGATAAAGTACTTGCCAAACAACTGTTGCAAAAAAAACTTTGGGCCCAATTCACAAAAGTAATTTGAGACAAAATCCTAACTTTACGACTATTGGTATTCACAAAGGGCATTTAGGAGTAGTAAAGTTAGGATTTTGTCTCAGATTAGTTTTGTGAATGGGGCCCTTTATGAGACCAATTCAAGAATCAAAGTTGAGAATGTTGTAGTGAATTATTCGGTTCTGATCAAGAAGCCATGCCGTGTTTGTGAAATCCAAATTCAAGCTACCTGTACGAATAGTTAGGGTTATTAAACCCTCTGTTTTGTTAGAAGAAAGAGGTTGGTAGAACAAGGATCATGTAGTCAAACTTACAGAATGTCAAGTGGAGATTTTCAACAACATGTATGCTAGTAGAGATGATGAAAATTATTCTAATCCTGCTTTTGTGGTTAAGTAGGTTGTTTAGGATCAAAGACCATCAGGAACAGCTGGTATGGTTCCTTTTTCTTCTATTGATGATCATAGTTGAGGTAGTTCAAGTTCTGAATCTGGCATTGTTGTTGACAACATTGTTGGGATTGAATCCAGGAGAGACGCTCCCGGTTTGCAACCTTTCCCAAGTGTAGGGCGTGCATCCTCTCGCAGTCAGCGTACATGTAAGATGCCTGCTAAATTGGCAAACTATGTTCTTTAATGATTTATTTTATTTTTTGCTTGTTTTAAAGGAAGGGGGGGTGGAATTTTGGGCATGTTTATAACCTTGGTTCTTTAAGACACTTGTGGAACATTTTATGTTGTGTAGAATCCTTTATGTGCCATGTAGAATGTATTGATGGTTACCTAGTGAGGGGCAGTTAGATTGTTGACTTGGACTGCCCAGCTGCTCTTTGCCGTGGGTTCCCGTCTCTACACTTCTGCTGATTAAACCTTTGTTATCTGAGTACCTGTTATTGCTGTGATTGTTTCTCAAAAACAAGCCTACAGAGGCGACAGGAAACTTGCACTTTATTTTAGACTGCTCCTGTACGTTTTTGCGCTTTTCTGTGATTCCTTTTTTTAAACTTTTGACATTTTGGCATTTCCCTCCTTACCTGGCACTTGCACTTTTTTTAAGCATTCCTGCGCTGCATATTGTTTAATCAGCCCCGTTCTGCCTTGTTTTTTACCGATTGTGCAGAGGGCTGATTGGCATAATACTGCCTGGTGCCTCAGTTCCGCCCTAGCTCCTCCTCACTTCCTCTGCTGCGTGCGCGGTCTAGTTTGCCCTGACTATATATTTGGGATGCAAACCGACGCACGGGGCACATGCGCGCAGTGGGCGTGCTGCCGGGGTGCCAAAGTCAAGCCCGTCTGTGCCCATCAGCGTCCCGGAGGCGTCTGGTGCTGGCCAAGCTGTCCCCAACTGTAGGTGAGCCCACCTCAACTTACTTTATAAGGGGCAAATTGCTTTCTTTCAGGCGTCTGCCACCACTGCTGTGCAACATTGTTGACCCATACTCAGAAACTGAATATGAAGATGATTCTGGACACTAAATCCATCTTAGTTAACTGTCGCGCCATGCAAAAACACTCGTCACATATTCAGGATCTACTTTTAGAAGAGCAGCCTGATCGCTTATTTCTTACGGAGACATGGCTGTCTGATTCCTCTAACCCCACTATCACTATGGCCATTCCCACAGGCTACAAAATTCTCAGGAATGACCGCCTTGGGGGAAAGGGTGGGGGGTAGCAACAATTTATAAGGACAACCTGGAACGTTCCTCTATTATGACAGAGCCCATAGAAAACACTGAGTTTTTAGGTTTCCGCTGTATAATCTCTCCCCACCAAAGCATCGCAGGTTTTTTGATTTAAAAACCTCCTTACTTCATTCAACTCAGCCATAGCCGCCTTGGCCCTAAAATATAAAGACTGTCTGATCCTGGGGATTTCAATATTCATATGGATAAAGCAAAAGATCCCCATTCTAATATCTTGAGATGACCCCTGCCACATTCTTGGCCACCCATGAGAAGGGCCATGTCCTTGATCAAATTTCCCATAATTTTAATTTAACTGCTGATCCGCCTTTGCCCATTACTTGATCCAACCACTTTCTTCTCAAAATTGTCGTTCATCAGTCTGGTTCTATCTCCTCTGCGTCCGTGGGAAAAAAGACTTCCACCTATAGAGCATTTCATAAGATATCCATACCTAAACTAGCTGATACCCTAGAAGGTTTCCTACCGGAGCTATCTAACAACCCGGATATAGGTGCCTCCCAACTTGATTCTTGGCTTTGCATAAATATCGAGGCAGCGGCTCCAGTTATCACCCACCCCTCCAAGAGACTTGTCGCCTCGGCCCCTTGGTTCAGTGACCTCCTCAGAACCAGTAAAAAGAACTGTCGGAAAATGGAACGTAAATGTCAAAAATCCTATTCACCAGAAGACAAGAAGGCCCATAAGGATATCCTTAAAATACACTACTCCAAGGTAAAAGCAGCCAAAATGATTTTTTTCCAAATAAATATTGATACTTCCCTAAATAAAAGTAAAGATATCTTTAGGATAGTGAAATCCTTCACCACACCTAGAGCCGGCTTAGTCGAGGGGCCACGCACTGAGGAATGGTCAAGTTTGATTGCCCAATTCTTCCATAAAAAGAATGCGCTGATCCAACAAGCCTTCCATAACATCACAGAAGCTGAGCTGACCTTCAATCATAGCACACATGATACATTTCAAATAAAGGACCCTCCCCTTCTGCATTCTTTTCCGGAACTCGAGCTGGAAGAATCATTGTCCCTCTTGCAAAGTATTAAATTGGGCTCTCCGTCCTTCCGCTGCCCAACAAATATTCTGGCCTCTCTAGCCCCTTCGATTAATCCATAGTACATCAGCTCTTCAATGTCTCCCTCTCTTCTGGGACTATGCCAAATTTATGGAAACATGCTATGATCCTCCCACTGATAAAAAAAAAGCCAATGGCAGTTGGACAGATCCGGCCAAGTATAGGCCAATATCCCTGCTTCCAGCCTTCACTAAAGCATTAGTGAAGCATGTTAATAAGGCCCTGCAAAGACACATCAAAGATGGCAATCTTCTCCACGAATCCCAGTCCGGCTTCAGAGCCAATTTTGGTACTGAGTCACCTTTGCTAGAGGTGACGAAGTTCATCAGGGACTGCTTGGAGCAAGGAGACAAGGCCGTTCTGATTCGTCTTGATCTGTCAGCAGCCTTTGACACGGTCCCACATGTCAGGCTCCTAAATAGGCTCAAGGACATGGAACTGCCATGTCATGGTTGTCCTCCTTCCCGGGAAAGAGATCTCAGACCATCTGGCTCCCGCCGTTCTCATCACCGATACCATCCTTGGATATGGGTGTCCCCCATGATTCCATCCTCAGTCCCACCCTTTTCAATATCTGCCTATCCCCATGCATCTATGGTAGAGGAAGAGGGTGTCAAGATTATCTCTTATGCTGATGACACTCAGCTGATTTTTACCTACGACAACGGTTCTGATTGACGGGGCCAAGATTAGAACTTGCTTACAAAGGTATTGAACTGGCTGAATATTAATCAGCTAAAGTGCAACCCAGATAACACTGATGTGGTATTCTTTGGTTGCCCAGTTATTCCGAAATGGACCGCCTGGTGGCCAAATGATTTTCCACAATCTGCGGCTGAAAAGGAGAAAGCAAAAAATCTGGGAGTCATTATAGATAAGGCACTTTCCATGCAGTCTTAGATCTAGAATCTTACCGCTACCTGTTTTGGTATACTTCGCATGCTCAAAAAATTCCTGCCACTTCTCCCATTGGAGAGCAATGAAGATTGTGGTGCAGGCACTGATAACCACCAAACCTGATTATGTCAATTGCCTGTATCTGGGCCTCCCTAAATAATAGCATGTTGTCCACCTGTCCAATGGTCAATTGATAATAAATAGCCTCCTTTGCAAGCATAATATGTTTAATGTAACACAGAAACTACCCAAATAGATTATATATAGTGTTTGTCCCATTTTTTCTTTCTTCCATTTTCTATTCCAGCATGTTTACCGATCTAATCACCTCACATGCCAGTAGTTATGCGAAGTCCTAGCGAGCCACTTGGCTTCAATTATGGGGTTTCTCTCTGAAAAGTTTTGTTTGCTGATATCTTGGTTTGTATCATATGTGTGCCTTGGTATGCTTCGGAAACAGTCGCAGATGCTTAAACTGAGTTTACACTAGTTATTTGCAGTATAATGCTTGATGCATTTCACTAAGCGTAATTATGATGGCCATAATTTGCACATGGGCTAAATGTAAGTCTATACGTTTTATAGACACCAAGTATATGCTAATAATTGTGTTTTTTTGGATTGCTTATGAAATGCGTGCAAAGTTGTGCCTCAGGCCCTGTTACAAGGCTCATTGTTTCATGTAATATGTTGAATCAATTTATATTTATATTTCGCATATGCACGTATAGAAACATATTTTTTTCTGCAATGATGAGTCTTTTCACTATGTCCATATATGTTTGTAACTTCTTTTTAAGGGAAAGGGGGCACTTTCATTGGTGTTTGGGGCTTTGACAAAGACCGGCAGGTCAATACGTGTCAGCTGATACAATAAAATTGGTGTGGATTATCCCTCTTAGAGTGCGGGCCTTTAATTGTGTTGCGGCATGAGTGTATCTTTGATATGTAAATATATATATATATTACCTACTGGCGGTCGCCAGTAGGTAGTTAATATCCATAGGAAATTTGTAACATTCTTTTCCCAATAACTTTGGCGCCGGATGAAGAATCTTCGCGAAATTTTCAAAACTGGTGGGGCGCTCTGGTCAGCTCCTATCCTGAAAGGTTGGGGGTGATTCGTCAAGCAGGGCCCGAGAAAAAAGGGGGTCCCAAAACGTGTTTTCTCCATGTTATTTCCCATAGGAAATTTTAGAACAGGCTACAGCCCAAACTGCTGAACAATATTACACCAAACGTTGCAAACAGGTAGCCCTTGGCTCAGAAAGAGACCATTTTTTAAATGGTGTACATCCGTTCAGTAGTTCCTGAGAAAATCCAAAAATAGAGGTCAAAAAATCAATTTCCCATAGGAAAGTTTAGACACAGTTATAGCAAAAACTGCTGAACGGAATTACACCAAATTTGGCAAAAAGATACTGCTTGGCTCAGAAAAAATGGTGTAAATCCGTTAAGTAGTTTTTGAGAAATGTAAGAAATAAAGATAGTGATATCTATGGACGCGGTGGATCTGCGCACCCTCCCGATCACGAGCTTCATGCTAATTGGCTGTCAACACGCCAAACCAGGAAGTGTTGGCAGCTATCTTGTGGCTCCGTAGAAGTGAGGCACAAGAAAACAGAAAAGCAAATGCCTAAAACAGGAAAAGGGGGCAGGGTAGAAACAGCCTGACACCCTAGGCCTGCTCAGGGTGTCCCACAAGGACCCCCAAGGCCAAAAAATGAATTTTTCATTTTAAAAAAAATCGCAGTATTTGTAAAAAAAGAATCACAGGATGCGCGGACTATACGCGGATCCGGCCACAAAAATAAAAAAACAAAGCGTGGGCCCCCGTGCTTCATTATTAATTAGCCCCTGGGTGAGCCAAGTCCCAGGGGCATGGACAAAAAATAATTGTGGGGGCTTTCTATAAATATTTGCAGGGGGCACACAGCCCACCCTGCAGCCCCGGGGACCGCCACCTCCTGGGGCTTTTTTTTAATGTATGGGGGGCCTCAAAGGCCCCCCTCAAGCCCTGGAGGAACCTGGTGGACTAGTTGTCACCCAGGGGCCCTCAGGATGGAAGGGGAATTAATTCCACAACTTAAAACATGCCAACGGGTGTGTTTGCACACGTCACCTCAGGCCCCGCCCCCTCCCTTCACCACTGTGCAAACATGGCAGGTTTTAAGAGGTAGTTTTAATCCCCCTGCTCTATTAAGTACTAGGGCCTTACAGAGGAAGTCATGCTATCATAGTGATATCACTGACCATGTCATGAGTGATGTAATATGTGACGTCATCAGCAGTGCATTGCAGAGGCATGAGTTATAGTTAGCTGAACTAACTATAACGGGGGAGTTTCTGTGGTTTTGTACCAGTGAAATGTCCATCTAACTATAATTTTCCCTAAAACCTATGTTTTTTTCAGTGAATTTCTAAGTTTTTTTAAATACTATAACATGCCTGAAACCTATGGTTTTTTCAGTGAATAAATATATATAAATATATATGTATTAGGGATGGGTGGAATCTGCGAAATTGCCTTTCGCAAAATTTCGCAAAACGGCAAAATTTCTCTGCGAACACGCGAAATTCCGTGTGCTCGCGGAGATTTTGGGCTGATTAATGCGTTACTGAATTTGAGCTTCAACTCGGGCCCCTGCTTTATTTATATCTGTAAGTGCTTCCTGTTGAGGTTTAATTTTTGTGACAGGAGCATCGTGCCAGAATGAATACTGCCCTGCATATTTACCCAAGAAGATGCCACAGTTTTGTGCAATACCTCTACTCAACCGGAGTACTTTCTACTGGCTAATCAGTAAGTGCTACCTCGTTGGGTAAATGTATAGTGCTTTTCCAATACTACAGCTGCGTAAAGGGCCAGAAGAGTTGTCTACAGCGACCATGTGTGTCTGTAACGTTGCCACCGCGCTGACGGGCGCCGGGGTCCCTCGAGTGAGCTGTCCATCATAGTGGGGGAAAGGGCCGGAAGTCGTTGCACACCGCTGGTGTGTGGGCCAGGGCCAAATGGGCGGGGCTTCCATGCAGTTCACATGCCTCTTGTTTATAAAGGGCCAGAGACCGATCAGAGCAGCAGATGAGGAGACAGAACCTCCTGGTGTCAGGAACTACACGGGGATTGCGCTCGAGAAACTCATGGATGGACAGAGCTCCATCAAGGATTACAGCAAATTGTTGACGGTAGATATGGGGAGACAGCACACCTGCCTAGCCTCGACCGTGCTCACGAATGTTTTGTGCTGATTAATGCGTTACTGAATTTGAGCTTCTTCAACTCGGGCACCTGCTTTATTTATATCTGTAAGTGCTTCCTGTTGAGGTTTAGTGACAGGAGCATCGTGCCAGAATGAATCCTGCCCTGCATATTTACCCAAGAAGATGCCACCGTTTTGTGCAATACCTCTACTCAACTGGAGTACTTTCTACTGGCTAATCAGTAAGTGCTACCTCGTTGGGTAAATGTATAGTGCTTTTCCTACACTACAGCTGCGTAAAGGGCCAGAAGAGTTGTCTGAAGCGACCATGTGTGTCTGTAATGTTGCCACCACGCCAACGGGCGCTGGGGTCCCTCGAGTGAGCTGTCCATCATAGAGGGGGAAAGGGCGGGAAGACATTGCACACCGCTGGTGTGTGGGCTGGGGCCAAACGGGCGGGGTTTCCATGCAGTTCACATGCCTCTTGTTTATATTATAAAGAGACAGAGACCAATCAATGCAGCAGATGAGGAGACAGAACCTCCTGGTCTCAGGAACTACACGGGGATTGAGCTTGAGAAACTCATGGGTGTACAGAGCTCCATCAAGGATTACAGCAAATTGTTGACGGTAGAAATGGGAAGGAATCGCGGATCGTGGAAGTTTCGACGACATTTTTGCGTTCCGCGAAAATGCCGAAATTTCATAAAGGTCCGCGAGCGATTCAGAATTCGTCGCCCACCCGTAATATATATATATATATATACGACCGTGTGCTCTGTACAAGTCTATGTGCAAGTTGTGGTTGGATTTTTAAAGATTAGGGACCCTTTCCAAGAAACCTCGTGGAAGACAGAAGGATGGAGAGCTACCTCAACCATGGATACCGTGGTACCCAAGTTACATATCCCAGGGAAGCTGGGTGCATAGGGGTGAAGTGGCGTCGGAAACCGTTGTTGAACCCAAATGAAGACTTCAGGAAAGTGCCGCTGCTGGAAGAGGAGAAAGTGTCCAGAGGAATCCAAACACGGATTCCTGAAGAGGAGTACCTGAAAGCAGAGGGGACAGTGTCTCTGTCACTCAGGGGTGACCAGGAGACCTGGAAGACGGATGCCCTCCGATGTCGGGTGCTTCAGGAAGGAGGATGGTGACCTTGACTCTGCAGCTGCGAGGACCAGGCAATGCTGAGGATGACCAGGACCCGGATACAAGTTGTCTCATTAAGGCTGTGGAGTGCTGAGGGGTCGGTGTCCGGCAGAAGCACCAACAAACTTTTGCTTATGCAACCCATGCGGGAAGTTAAGAAGGTGCACGGTTGGGCCCAGCAAGGTCCAGGAGACTCACCACAAGCAGGGGAGTCAGGGCAGGCCCCGAGCAATTAGGGGATCACAAGGAAAACAAAGGTGACCCTCAATTAGACCCAAAGGCCAAAGGCACTGGAGTCGCGAGAGGACCTCAGGCAGCTCACCAAACGAGACAAGCCGTGATGCACACAATGCTGTGTGACCAAAGATTCTGGTCACTGGAGGTGCTCAAGTTGGGGCTCCTTGGAGCCCAAGGATCTTCTTGCAAAGATGTCAACAAGCATTTGCAACTGCAAAGGGGAAGCGGGCAGTATCCAGGGGTTCGGTTATTGCAACCCCCACAAGGACTACTGGCCTTAAACTTGGTAAAAGGGTAGAGCAGGCCTCGGGAGTGAGGAAAACTATCACCTGTGTTGCATAGCCCACGGAGTCCGGCGGAGCTCGGAATCTGCAGACCGGTCGACTTAGTTGCGGTGCCTGTGAATGCAGGGGAGTGACTCCTTCACTCCAAGGGAGATTATTTTGGTTGTCCTTGATGCTTCACTGGCCTTGGAAGGTTCCTGTATGATGCACAGTCACAGACGATGCAGCAGACTGGAAGGGAGACAAAGTCAGGCCCAAACGAAGTCCAGCATAGTCCAGAGTGCCCAGGCAGTAGAAGTGCAGTGTTTTCAGTTCTTAATCTTATCTCACGACAAATCTCAGGACCTACACCCAGGTAAGCCCTTAAGTACCCTAAGGGAAAGGTTGGGAAGATTCAGGGGACCCTCCCAGGGGATTGTCTGGACAGGGGGAAGGTTACTCCCATGTCCTTTGTCCAGTTTTGCACCAGAGCGGGAGCCAACTGCTCTCAGGACTGGTTTGAACTACGCACAGGAAGACCAAATGTGCCCCTCATGCAGACTTTCAGGTGCTGGCAAGCGCACCCACCAAGCCCTAATACACTAAATCCTGTCTGGGAAGTGGTCAAACCTCCCTGTGACAGGATGCCTGTGACAGGATGCCTATTGTTCCATCTTCCCCTGCTCGAGCCTGGCTCAGCAGCTGTAGGGCAGAAATGTGTCTCTAGTGGGCAGCAACCATTTTGTGCTGTCTGGGACTAGAAGGCTGGTACCGGGAACACTGAGAGCCTAACGGAGGACTCTTCCAGTGCTTGGAATCATACCTACCACACGGTTTCTGATGTGGGGGTATGATCCCAACATGTTTGATACCAAACATGATAGGATTCGTTGCAGTCATTTTCGAGATGGTCATCGTGTAATTACGCAGTGCCCCTCTATATAGTATATGGCTGCTTCACTGACAATCCAGGAGAATGGATTCCGTAGGCTGCAGGGGTGTCCTGCTCATGCAGGGGCACCCTCTCACTTAGAGCCAAGCACCCTGCCCTCAGGATTGTAAAGACCTGCTATAGGGGTGACTTATATGTTTTAAGTGCAATGACCTAATGATATAGTAAACCTATATATTTAGTAAGTGGTGTATGCACCAACTTAGACAGGCTCCAATGGCAGGCCTGTCGCTCCATTTTGCATGGTATCTCATGGGTGGCATAATGCATGCTTTAGCCCATGGGAGACCTCTGGGGTACCTATGCCCTGGGTACATGGGTACCATATACTAGGGACTTATAAGGGTACCCCAGTATCCAATCAGGGATATACCTAAGTACTGAACACAACCATTTAGGGATAAAACAGATAGACTGGGGTCCTGATTACTAGGATCCCAGTCAGATCAGTCAATAACCAGCATAACACGATCCTACCTTCCTACATATATAAATATACATATTTCTCCCCCAGATCTGGCCAATGCTGAAACAATAGCGGGCATTCCAACACTCCAAGAAGCATGTGCAAAAATATGAATTGTGTTAGTTGCATGGAATTCAGCTGCTCTAATATATACCGAAGAGCAACCTGCCCTCAGGGGAGACTTCATCTGCAAGACTGCCATGGCTTGAAGGGGGGGCCGCCAAGCTGTTCTCGGTGATTGAGCACCATAAATCTACAGGCTGTGCACCGCAGCACGGGACCGATGAGCAACCTGCCTTCATGGGAGACTTCATCTCCCAGACTGCTGATGCTGGAAGGAGGAGCTGCCAAGCTGTTCTCCTCGCAGGAGTACCATAAATCCATGGGCAGTGACCTGCAGCGTGGGACCTATGAGCAACCTACCCTCAGGGAAGACTTCATCACCCAGGCTAACCCTGCTGGAAGGTAGGGCCGCCAAGCTGTTCTCGGTGCAGGAGCGCCATAAATGTACAGGCTGTGCTCCACAGCGCAGGACCCACTAGAGACCTGCCCTCAGGGGAGACTTCATCTCCCAGACTCTCCCCACCAAGCTGTTCTCTGCACTGGAGCACCATGAATCACTGGGCTGTGCCCTGCAGCACGGGACTCAAGAGCAACCTGCCCTCAGGGGTAATTTCATCTCCCAGACTGCCACTGTTGGAAGGAGGGGCCACCAAGCTGTTCTCGGCGCAGGAGCGCAATAAATCTACTGTCAGAGCCCGTGGCCTGGACAGATCACAATTAAAAACATATCGAGCATGTACTATGTTGGATTAGATACATAGACAATTTGTTCTTGATCTGGGATGGTGAGGAGAGTCTGGCCAGGGAATTCATTGGGGTGTTGTAAAGTAATGACTTAAACTTAAGTTTCACATACACTACAAGTAGAACTCACTGTGAATTCTTAGATGTAGAAATACACATTGACAATGATGAATTAACTATATCTCTTTTTTTAAAAGATACAGACGGCAATAGCATTTTGCATGTGTCCAGTCATCATCCTGCCCCACTGATTCACAGCATACCCTATGGGGAATTCCTTAGGGCACGCTGTAATTGTATCAGGCATGACATTTTCAAAACAGAACAGGATAATTTGAAACAACGTTTTACCAAACAAGGTTACTCTCAAAAGATACTAACACAAGCCAGTTAAAAACTGGAGGGAGCAAAACAGACAGATGTCCTCTTTAAAAACAAAGATTCAGGCAGGGAGAGAACAAGTGATAAAAAACCTAGACTACTCATCACCAACAATAGACGATCTTTTAATCTTAAGAAAACCTTTAAAAAACTGGAGCTTCTAACAGCTGATCCAGTAATTGGCAGTTTGCTAGGAAATGCCCCCCAGAATCACCTATAGGCGACCACGATCGCTGAGGGATCATCTGGTACATAGTTTTCAGGAGCCCACAATAGCAACTAGCTGGTTGGGCACACAACGGGGAGGTTTCTTTCCTTGCAATTCATGTAAAGCGTGTAAAAACAGTCAGGTCTGCAGAAGCTATATCATGAGGAATGGAAGAACATAACACATTCACAAATATGTTACCTGCACCACGGAAATTGCTGTATACATTTTGGAATGCCCATGTGGGCAAAGATATGTGGGTAGTACAAAACTCCCACTTAATATGAGGATCTTACAACAAATGCAAGCTATTTACAATAACGCTTTCAACTATCCAGAAGCTCGTCACTATCACACATCACATGCTAGTAATAACATGCACCTGAAAGCTTTTGGGATTGATTGTATTGCCAAACACATTAGAGGGGGTGACAGAGAAAAAATGCTATGCACCCTCAAATCTAGATACATAATGGAGTTGGATACCAAAACACCGCATGGAATGAATAGCAGCGAAGAGCTAACAACTCACATTGGTCAACATTAGAGCATTTACTGTCCCTTCCATGCCTTTTCCCTGTAACGTAACTTGTTCACTCACTACTCACTGCACTTATTGGCCCTTTTGAAATCAGCAGCATTATGCGTACAAGGAAATTTGGGCACTTGTCCGATATTTTGCAGATTATGACATTAATTTAAAAGGCAGTAGCTGTTCTCCGATATTTAGGTGAGCCGCTGTTAGGCATGGTCATTAGATTGCATTTTTTTGCAATCAATGGGTTTGCCATTAGTGGATTTTTGTCTACTGTTTGGCACTTGGATTGAAGTTTCCCTTCGGTGTTCGAGTCTAGAGTCCTAGAATTCTCGAGTGCACATAAGGACACACTCAGCAGCAGTTAATTCTCTGAATTCTTTTTTTCGAGGGAAACCAGCATTTTGCATTTCCGATCAGTTCCTATGCCTGGCGCGTTTCGGAGCCCCCAGCTCCTTAATCACAGGCAGTTCTGAAACCTTGCAGACGATCTCAAACACACCTTTATCTGCATGCTGATGAATTCTCAGGTGGGCGTCGCAGGTGAGTTTTACTCCCGAAGCATGCTGGAATCTGTAGTGTGTTTCATCCAATTCTATCCCTTCAGTGGGTTCTGCATTGTACTTTTTTATCCATATTTCAAGCCCTCCAGTGGGACTCAGAAAGCAACTTGCTCAGTTTGCGCTATATAAATGCTTGATTGATTGATTGATTGAGTTTGATTAACAACAATACAACTGTGCCACTCACAAATTTGTAAAATTCCAAGCCTGTTCCATGCTTCATTCTGATGTTGGCGCAGTCCTCCATGGCAGGACTGCCATGATTAATGTTTTCCACTTTGTCTTGAAATGAGGACATGCTTTGGAAGAAAAACTTACCTGTGAGGCCCACCAGAGGGCAATACAATTCATCAGCATGCAGATAAAGGTGTGTTTGAGAACTGCTTTTATTTAGCACAATTTTGTGAACCTCTGATTTATATCAATGAGTGTGGCTAGACAACTTGGTGGATTAGTCTGATCAAAATGAATAATACATAGTCGTTTGATGCCCCTATGGATCATTCATCTTCATCCAGGCTTCTTTCTATTGTTAATATTTTCCTACACTGTACATACCTGAAATATTGATCTCGAATGACTTAGGAAATTACGAAGACCCTCATTATGAATCTGTTGGAGCAGTATGGGGGGCTAATAATTATCTATCTGGATATGAGTTGCTGGTGTTCTCACATTTGGGATTAACAGGTTGAAGAACAAAGAGCGGAGATCAATCCAGTGCAGATTTGTAGCCAGTAAACCTTGAGGTAGCCTGTAACTGGGCCTGGTGGCCAAGGCCAGTCCCGTCCCCTGCAGCAACACCTTGAGGAAGCATATAACATTATCACAAGCATTTCTGTAGACTGTATTGTCCACCTCTTGTCCTTGCCCCACAACCTGCCTTGATAACCCCTGCTTAGATGCACCACTTGTTCAGAGCAGATGTGTCCTCTAAAATGGGTACAACCAACAGAGACAGGCTCAGTAGTTCCAGGACCACCTGGTTATTCTCCATTCTATGGGCATTATCTCCAAATGCCCGGACTTTGATGGAGAGATATCAGACAGATTGTTAATTATGCTCCAGGAATCTTCCTGCCATACATCCGGTCAACTCTTAAAGAGGGCTGCAATGATGAAATTGTTTTTCAAGATTTAATAGGCACTTTACAAATCAATCTATCATTTTGACACAATAAAAAGCAATTGTTTTTAAGACATGATTTGAGTGTTCAAATGTAATGTTTATTTTGCCCGACAGAACACGTTCTCAAAAACATGACTTAGAAGTCTAAAGGAGAGACAGGGTTTTTTTAAAGGCATCCTTTTTATGTCAAAATGGCAACACAATCATGACATCCTGGTTGATTTAGATGCTGCTAAACAGGGAGGGAACTATGTAGTCAGTGTGCACTCCGTCAATCAGCCCCGTACCATTGAAATGAACAAACCAGCAGGGGACGATGTCGCCAACTTTGGGGTTGTTTTGGTACTCTTTCTGCCAGCCCCTGAAACAAATGTTACACACAGTGTATTAGTATTGAATGGTGCATCAGAGTATACGTCCAACTTAAAACAAGCAGGAAATATATGCTACACATTACAGATCTATAGTAATTTGTCAAAACATCTTCCCAGGGTCTCCAGGCCAAAGCTCGGACTGCATGGTATTTTGTAGTGGATAGAATCTTCGAGGCAGGCTAGGGTTGGCATACTTTGTTAACTGGAAAAAGCATCATTATTGAGTTAGGAAATGCATATCATTCTGCATTACAAGTAGCTTTGTTCCCCATTCTTCAATGATTTACTTCCTTTTTAGCACTTGACACTTAACTTTGGCCGCACACATGTTTCATTAAGACTTGCGATACTTTATGGTTTTGACTTTGGTTGCACTTGTCACATGCACAACCAACTGAAGAAGAGAGTATAACTATACACAGACCGGAAATGGAGATATAGGAAAATGAAAAAAAGTGAGCACAAAGGACACAAAACGGTGGAAGGTTTAGGCACGAAGATAAAACAAGGGAGATGACAAAAGAAGAACAAGAACAATGAGAAATAGATCAGTGGAGCACACAAACAAGTTACATAGTATCACAGCGTGGGGCAGAGGTAGGAGCGAGATGTAAATATGGTGACACAGGGGACGAGTGAATAAGAGGGACCCGAGACAGCAGTTGGGGTACAGTTCAGTAAGTGACGGTGGATTAAAAGGCAGGGAGTGTGGAGAGACAGGAATTTAACAAGCTTTCCCTAATCAATAGGTCTGGCTTGACTTAGCTGTACATCTTTCTTCTTGTAGTGGGAGTATGTTGAGCGATATCATTAGATGCACAAACTGAAAACACACTGTGAGAAACCAGGACCTGTTTACATTGTCCCCCCCATACTTTTTGCCCCCATTTGGTCTAATAGATGCTGGTTGTCTGGCTCTGTTTATATCCTGGGCTCTGCTAAAGAGACCCAGGGGCCGTGCTCTGATTAAAAGTACATGATAATTAGGTATAATTATAGTTGGTACTGACAACCTACCTGTAACTCCGTAGTATATGGTTGCGCATGTAGGTTTAGATGCCTAGCAGATTTAATGAACTTAAGTGTGCACTGCGGTGGTGCTTTCTGTCATTTTAAAGCCAGCCCTGCTTTGCAGGCTGCTTTTAAAAGCAAATTCGACTTTGGAATTAAAGATTTTTCCAAAGTCTCTAACTACCTTATGCTTACATATAAGTTATCCATAAAGTCTCAGACAACAACAGAGTCCGTGGGTCTATATAGGTCTACCTAAACACAAAATTTTATGTGCAAAGAAACCAGCTACAACTCTAAATAAGGGAATCCTTCAAGAAGGACCGAGTCCCATCACGCACCGAGGTGGCATGCTTCATCATCTGGGACCTCCCTTAACCGCACCTGGTGCGGTTAAAGAGCTACAACTCCTTAGGTTACTATAAGAAGGAGGAGCTCAAGGATGTTTAAGCTAATACAACTAGGAGGGAATCACTCCCAAAATAGGAGGAAGCTGCCTATAGTGTAGTGAAATAAGGTGCAGTGTGTGAAAGTGTGATGTTAAAATTGATTAACACTGGAAAAAATGCTTTATTGAATATCCAGTGATATCAACATTAAAAAAGCAGAAATGATAGAGTGAAACGTGTACACCAAAAGATAAGAAACACGCACTCTAAGTTTGGGTCTACATGTTTCAGCCAACTAACGTCTCAAGAAGATGACCATGGCTTTCTTCAGGACCATAACACAACACTACTGCAATGTGATCAAGTGTATTAAGGGACATAAAGGAAACGATACAACCAACAGTGGTACCTGCTTAACGGTAGATGTACAGCACCGTCGGGTGCATAAAGTCTCCCTTAGGTGCCCCAGATGTAGGTTGTGGTGCCTTGTAACTATATGCAAGGACATTATAAAAGATGTTTTTATGCCCTGGCGAGGGAAAAAACTTCCAATTTCGTTTTATCCCATTGTAGCATATTGGCGCCATAAGTTAACATGAGAATACTTTATTAAAGTATAAATATTGACAGGAGTCAATTACAATATAGTTCAAAGACTTAACATGAGAATTAGAATAAATCAATCAACTTCCTCTCCTGATTGGCCAGCCTTTGGCAGGCTGAGCCAAATTGCCCTGATGAGGCATCAAGTGGCCTGCGTTGAGACAAATGACATCTGGTGGGAGGAGAACTGTAGCTTCAGAGCAAAGGGTAGGAAGGGGGCTGGGTTGCCAAACTGGTCTTCAAATAGGGAAATAATTGTTAGGACAGGTCACAAGCTCATTCACACGTGCTGCACCACCAGCCAGACAGGAGCCCCAGTTATTAAATTAGCAGAGGGGCTGGAAGGGGAGTGTTAGGGATACTTAGACACACCAGTAGGTTGGATTAACTAGATCTTAATCTCCAGGACAGAGTTTCTTCACTTTGGATTGTAAAGAAATAGTGCTTTCTGGGACAAGAATATGCCACACTTTGGAGGAAGTGGACATACTTCTGGGTGTCACCTTGTGACTCATTGGTCAGAGGTGGCCCCCTGCTTGTTGCCCAGGACCACTAGATAAATGTAGGAGAGCTACCCAACAACTCAGATCCCACCCTGAAACTAAAAGAAAGAGAAGGACTGCTCTGCTGGAACCCTAGACTACACCAAGAGGACTACACTCTGAATTATTGCACCTGCAGCACACTTTGGGAATTAAAGTCCTAAGGACTTTGCCTTGATTTAATAAGAGAAGGAATGGACTCCCTGAAAGCAGCAGTTTAAAAGAGCTCCACCTGTATCATCTCCAGCTGGACTTTAAAGGATTTGGCTACATTCATTGTGGGAGACAAAGTCCCAACATCCCAAAGAGCAACTCAGAGCTTCTGGAACCTTGTATTAGTGTTGTGGACCCCAAAATGCCTTTCTGAAAGTTTGGAGAAGATTGGAGAATTTTTGGTAAAATTTTCCAAAAGGTGACTAATTTTTCGACGAGAGTCAAGCCACTGACGTCGAACCATGACATGTGATGGATTTCAGGTTTGTCCCACTGTAAGCTCTGGAGCTAAAGACTTCCAAGATTTTACTAAGGCCTCGGGCTGAACCAATCCGCTGCGGTCAACTTGAAACCCTGCTTGAGGACGAGCCACGCTCGATGTTGAGAGAAAAATCTTCAAAAAAGTGACTCAGTCAAAATGTGACAATTTGACCGGGCCCTACTGCTAAGTGTAGTACGACCAGATGTCCCAAAGTGGCGCTTTTGGCTTTGAGGCATAAGAGAGTATTTATTCTTTGAAAATTCATATCTCTGGTTTCCTACATTGGATTTTTGTGATGTTTGTGTTGTTTTCATCAATTTTTATTGTGTGTTATATCTTATTTATTTAATGTATGGATGTTTTTATATGCTTTACACACCCGTCTCCCAAGTGAAGACTGCCTCAGCTACCAAGGGTTGAGCAAGGGAAAACTTTATTGAGACCTTGACTAGGCCTTATATTGTGATTGTGGCCTTCTTACTAGTGGAAGGTACCTGCTTACCCCTACTAATAAACCATATGCCACCAAAACATAAAGATGTCTTTCTGCAAGTTTCTACAAATTCTGAGCTACTTCAGCTTTTTTTAAAAAAACTGACTTGAATTGAACTGCTTCTGATATCATTTTGCAACACCTATCTAACATATTTTTTGTGTGTCTTAATTTTGCACTTAAGGTTCTATTTTAATTATTAATGTTTCAGACGTGCTCTTTTTCATATGAAAGTTCTATGCACCAGGGTTGTCAGTGGTTTGTGGGAAAGGTGATGTTGTGACCATGTCTTATATGTGATAAAGTACCCCCTGCCATACATGATAGAGATATTGGAAGTCTCCAGAACGTACAGAGAATTCCTGCTCACCTTAAGTCATGACATCCCCATAGCAGTTCATTTGGGGTAGAATTAGACTTGGAACAGGTTGGTAAACCATTTCTAATGGCCCTACATGTCTGCTAAAGTGAAGAGTTTTTGCAGCCCCTTTGCCACCTGTCAGGCCAGTGGCAAGACAGACGGCAAGTCAGAGTCTCCCTTGATACCACTGACAGCGTTTTGGACTGCCTTGGAGAGGGTGGCGATGGCCATTGTTGGTTCCCTAGAACCACCAACTGCATCAGGGAACAAGTATACCTTGGTGGTAGTGGACCTTGCCACAAGATACCCTGAAGAAATACCCCTCAGAACAGTCACTGCTCCTGTGGTGGCTAGGGCCCTATTAAAGTGTGTTCACCAGAATGGGTTTCCTAAAGGAGGTGGTTTCAGTGAGGGACACGCATTTCACATCTAGCTATCTGAAGGCAATGTGGGAAGAAAGTGGTGTTACCCACAAGTTCACCACCCCATATCATCTCCAGACTAATGGTCTGATCAAAAGGTTCAATAACACCATGAAGGGCATGATCAATGGTTTGTCTGACAAATTCAAGAGGAGATGGAACGTTTTCCTTCCATGCCTACTGTTTGCCTACAGGAAGGCCCCACAAAATGGGTTGCTTTAGCCCCTTTGAAATGCGGTTTGGGCACCCTGTAAGAAGGCTATTGTACCTGGTGAAAGGGTCTTGGGAAAAGTCTCTCAAGGATGCCAACGAAAATGTGTTGTATTATGTACTAGGCCTGAGATCTCCCATGGCAGAGTACATGTACAAAGCACAGAGGAGACTGGAGGCCCACCAGGAGGTCATAAAGCACTGGTATGACTAAAAGGATGGCATGCCTGAGTACAGAAAATTGGTGAGGGTGTTGGAGTGGCTACAGTGTTTTAGCAAAAGCCATTCAATTAAACTAGTGACCATCATATCTACAAGATGAGTAGAAAACCTTTAGGTATTAGCCCTTGCTCATTACTTGAGTAAAGGTGTCAATTGAGAACCCTTCCATGACCTGGTACATAAAACTTGTTGTACAACACAATTGGCTATAATACAGAACAATGGTTCACTCAGATATCTTTCAAAAGCAATAGTTATTCAATGCAAAATGCATCATTCATGCACAATTTATGTATAGGAAATAAAAACAAAATGTGTGAATAATACATCATATCATATTAACTGATCAGGCTGGATGCAGAAAAACGTTTTAAGTGAAAAGGCTGTATAGACAAAACAGTTGGAAGTGTCCAAAGGGCAGCTAAGTTGGTTACCAAACTGTTGGAATTGCACAATAAGGCTTTATCGTAAACACTTTGGGAACTCTTAAAGAACTGCATTTTGAAGTACGTACTGTATTGCAACAAAACATACTACAACATGCTATTCACAAACCTATGTACAGAGTTTCAGCCTGCAGAAATGTCAGCCCCAACTGCGGTGTTCATACATGTTGATATACAGTTTAGTTGTAAATGTAGGTATGGCACATTGGAGTGGCTGGAAAATGGGAAATACCACTAACGGGAAGGGGAATAGGGTGGAATAAGGAGGGACTCGAGAGGGGTTTAATGAGGGACATCAACCCACCCGCAAATGAGTAAGTTTATAGCTATTCACAACCTACACTTCAATTGTCACTACTGCCAGAGAGGTACCTAAAACTTAAGTAAAGCACTCTAGATTTTCCATTAAAAATTGCAAACTATAGTTCAAAGAATTAAAACAAATAGATTAATGATACTCTCAGCTACAATTAGTGTATAGTACATTAATGTAAAGAATAAACATTTACTACAACTAAATGATGTACTTAACTTTGATATTCTGGTCCACAATATTTTTATAGTGGCAACATTTTTGACATGATATTCAGGTTACAAGATATTTCAAATAAAAATGTTGACTTTCACCCAATATTCATTAGTCAAGTAATTCTGCAACCCCATGAGACAGGAGATTTTGTGACTTTTGGACTATTGGTACGTAGGCCGTATCAAAAAATTAAAGCAGGTCATGAAAAGTCAGTGCACAAACTGCAACCACTAGGTGCAACCTGTATCTTTGTATATCGTGCCCTAGAATACCTATCTACTTGGTGGACGTGGTGTCCTATGGGTGGAACCGGCTTTGTGTTGGTCAAAGGTGACTTTGGGCTGAATGTCGTTTATAAAAACATGGATTTCACAGCCTATTTTATAATGCTCATCTGCTTCCATCCTCACTAAACTGTCAGTCACTGCCAGTTTAGGTATCACCATTCTAGCCAATGTCGCTGACGTTGTCCTTGTGTTGACTGTGATTTGCTAAAAGTAATTAGTGCATATGATTCTCAGTAAGGGAATGTTTTTAAAGTGCTCAAGCACTTGGTGGCCGTTTCTGACGAGGTATTAGGTGTGAGAGAGGTGGACAATAAATAGAAAAATCCATAAAATCAAGAGACACGCAAAATACATTTTATGATTCATTAAATATCTCCATACAGGTTTGCAGATGGTACTCTAAATTGTTGAATGAACTACCATCCCTATTGGGCTCTCTAGATATCAGCACTGCATATTGTGATGGCCAATGTTGAGAAAACATTTCTGTCAATAATCCTGAGGATGATGAGCTTACTACAATGCTTACTATTCACCATGTCAAAAATCAGAGGCATGCAAGTGATAGAAGGTAAAGTATATGATAGCCTTTCACACAGTGTTAATTCCAACAGCATTGCAATATGTTCCCAAAGATCAGACATTCATTATTGCAGTCACTAATATACAACCTTTAGACAGTGAGCTCACTCAAACAACAAAATGACCCCTCATTTGAAAAATTATTAAATATATTTTTAAAGTATCTCATTCATTGATAGAAAACCAGCTCTGATGCATGCTCAAGTAACCAAGAGGTAAAAACATTTGCATGCTATGAAAATCTGAGATAACCATTCAAAAGGAAGCTCTTTGACCCTGTGAGAAAAATAATAGAGGATTTGATTTACCTTGTAACTGTAAGCTTGTGCTTCTTCACAATCATTGTAGCATCAGGTTTCTGTGGGTTGGAGGTTTGATGCAGGTCAAACACCTCAAAGTCAACACCATGGAAAAATTGTCCTTGTGGAAACAAAAAAAAAAATATTGCGGTCCAATGCAAACACATATTTCTGTTTTTGTTGCCAAATTAGAAATTACCATATCATAAATCATGTTTGGAGACACCACAGGAGGCTAGGCTGCTAAATCTATAGTGTGCCTGCATGTTCTCAAGTAATAGATATATAATGAACCTCTCTGATTTATCATGATATGGCACTCACTTATACGAGTTTCAGAATGGATCAAGCAGTTTCTCTTATACATGAGCTTCATTGGGTTCTCAATTTTAGATGTGTCTATTTTCAGATGCGTGCACACCCGCTAATCCACGACTTGAAAGGATGCTGTTAAACTGGCATTTTTAGATGCACGTGAAGGTAGCATAAACAGAAGCTGGACACCATCCACCTAGTTAAAGGTTTTACAAAGGGAACATATCAGCTCAAGAAGTGCCCCTTGTTACATGTTAAGAAAAGAATGCAAAGATGGGAGAGCCCCAAGAGACTCCCCACAATGATGGCTGCCTCTGTAATTAAAATAGAGGTGTAATAATCTGAAAACAAACAATTAATCCAATTTATACCCTTCCAAGGATCACAGTCAGATAGACTCATTTAAGATGGGGTGCATGGACAATGGAGCAATTATTATCAGTAGATCTATTATAATCAACGTTCAAACACATTTCCATCAAGGTTCCACTGTAGAACATGCTAGTGGTGATCATGGGCATTATATTCTTGTGTAAGCTGAACTGATCGTAGACATGAGTTAAGGTTTCATTTGCTTCACTTTGTGGCTTAAATTGATAACTAGCTATAACAAGAGATAAATAGTGAGTCGGAATGAATTCAACAGCTGGACAAATCTGTTGTATTTATGCTAGGCCTCTTCAGGAGCAGAGTAGCAGTTACAGTCTTTAAGGCGCTGTTAGAAACCCCTTAAAATGTAAATATCAAAAGGGTTTTAGTATCATAACTATAGTGGGTTAGAATAGCTAATACCTTGTAGATACACAAAGTGTGATACCCTTTGTTAAAAAAGAACTTTTGATTTTAAAAAGCAGCATGTTGGACAGAGTTAGGAATAAAGCAGTCTAGACGAGGCCCAGAGTTGGTTACTTTTATTAAATGTTGACATCCCAGTCCCAAGCATCTGGGCTTTTGAAGCACTGTAAATAGTATAGCATCACTGTCAAGTGGAATCAACTTTAATTCAATGACTAACCTACTTGCGAATTCTCTTTTGTTTTTGAACAATTGTGCTATTAGCTTATAAAGGGTCAAAATGGAGACACTCACATTTCCTCTAGAATTCTTGAAACACCTTTTGAGGAGATTAGAAGCATTTATTTTATTTTGGTTCATGAAATAACACATTTTCTCTATCCTGATAAGGTGATTGTGAAGCTTTTCACTGTGAACAAAAATGCTCATCTCCTCTGAATCAATGTGTTATGACATCTATGCTCTAAGTGAACATTCATTATAATTTTAAAACAATAAGCACAGGGAGACTATTTCATAGCTACAACTTCTTGTTTAATATGCTTTCATGTAGTGGAAACAGTAAATATCGATTAACTCTGCTGCCGCCAGCGAGCTGATCAGAACAAGATTCGCATTCCATGGGATTGGGTGGAGAAATGCTTAAAACAAAACAAACTGTTCATGATCTAGTTATCCTCTTCAATGTAAGGTCACCTGTTTGTTGCTCTAATGTCCCTAGAGTTCAGCTGCTGATGCAGATGAAACATAGCTCCAGCATCCTATCATTTGTTTACTAAAGAGAGTTTCAAAACCATCTTGCTAAATGGAAAGTGAAGTCTAAGAAGTCTAAGAAGTGGCCAACCAAGTTTCCCTGTTACTTGGCTGAATAACTAAAACATGGGCAACAGAGTTATGACATGAGCCATTAAGCTACTATTAAAATCTTCCAGGATAGTCAGATATTAAAATTCAGTGGACAACATACAAAACGGTTCTGCCAAAGAATTGATGAATAATGATTTGGTGAAAAGGGCCCTTAAACACTTATCAAGCATACCTGAATATTGGGTGAAACAATGAATTGAACTAACATTAGTTGTTGGTTCAAGGTAAAACTCTTACATTTCCTTCCTGCCAGTCATGCAGTTGTGTAGTAATAAATAATGGCAATCTCCTGGATGCATCATTGGATATAAATTGCCTACATCTACAACTAGATGGCACAAAACTAATCTCTATATGTCAAACCTTTGGGTAAGTCGACTCATTTGTGTCATTGCTGCTGCTTTATATTAATGTCCATAATTAAAAAATTATGGCTGTGGTGATTCAAACTACACTGAACAGGATTGATGACGAGTTGAAGATTTGAGCAAGTTTGAATAGATTTTGTTTCAATTACTTGGGCATCTGAATTTTTAAGAATCTGACATGGTTGCTTCACATGAAGGAGGACATTTATTAGGCACCTCGGGTAAAACAAAATTGTTTTGTATTTTAATTCAGACTAGGTGAGAGTATAAGCCACAGAGGGGATGGCCAAATAAATTATAGCGTTAGAAGTCCAGTAAATTGGTAGCCACAGAAGATAATTCATTTTTGGTATTAGTTCTTGACTTACTTGATGCTTCTGATATTCTCTCATCTATGCCACATATTTGGACATTTTATGATAAGGACAGGGCATTTATCGGCAATGATTAGAAAATAATATTGGATATGTAGAAGTTTGAACACAGTCTGTTATAGTTGACTCCTGGTAGTTGTTTGGCACGGCTATTGGTCAAATATACTTAAATGGAAGTACAAACCTAGGATTTAAAGATAGGTTTAAATGTCTAAAACTGATTTTCCCAAATTCTCATGTGCAAAAAAGCAAAGATTTAGTAGTCAAAATCTTATGATGAAAGGGAATTACATGTTCTTTCCTATCACTTACTCATAATTTTAAGAGCGGACATGCAAACACATTTAAAAATAATTAGGCACCTGGAAGTGACTAGGACCATTACCAGATTCAGTTTTATGAAAATCCTTCTGACCATCACAACACACAGATGGGAACATACAATCCATCTTTATTGGTTATGATTATATGACTATTTGTTGCTTAAATATTAACAAAATGAATTAGTGCTAATTTGATTTCTGTCAGATTCTAATATTAACCACATTAAAGACACTGGAAGAGAATGCTATACCCTGTCATATTTCAAAATGAAATTATCGCTAAAGATTAATGTTTGTGTTGGTTTAGAATCTTTGTTAGGACAACAGTCACTATTTGCTTGTGCCTGTGCCTTATTGTTTACACTCCTGTGCACAATGCATTTTGTATGTTAATAACTTACATGTTTTTTTCCAGTCATTATGTGGTTAATAGTTATGTAAAGTAAGAGAAAAACTGTACACTTTTTAATGTAAAAAATACGAACACATGTCTTTCTACCTGAAAGTTCATTACTTGTTGATATATTAGAACAGGCTTCTCCAAAGACTAGCTTGTGAGTTACTAGTAGCTCTCCAAGTACCAGTTAATAGCTCTCCTGTGTACAGACAAGCCTACTAAATTAGAAGATTTTGCCTGGTTAAATTGATAGAAGTATACCAAAATTTAGAGTGTGTATTCAAGATGAAAATGTGTGTATTTTCAGAACTCATAAGCTGATGTTTGGAGAAATATAGATGGAATTCCAAAATGTATTAAAAGCTGATATTTGAGTGATAAATCAAATAGTGTTGGTGAACTGTATTACAGATGTTATTACCTTAGTGCCAAGGGCATGTCAGCAATGGCTGTTATGTATTATCCACGTATGGTCATTCCCAATTAGCAAAACCTCCTATTTTTTAAATAACTGCTGGCAGTGCAATTTTACATATGGTGGCCACAAATATTATCTTTCCAGATGAGGTCACTGTTACAACACTACTAATAGTAGTTCAGGGTGACTTTAATTGAGCATATATAGTTCATGTTGCAGAATAGGTTGAAGGCCAAGTAGTTTATGACTTGTAATGTGGAACTCTCAACTTAACTCCGGTACATTTTTCCTAAGCATATTAAAGTGAACTACTGTATACAGTAATGGACATAAAGAATTTACAAACATAATTTTGACAAGTGTGCACATTAAATAGGACTTCTAGAGTGCAGCCACCTAACAAAATTAATGCTTAAACAGAATGCCTGAACCCATAAACTATGGAATAATATTTGTGCAGTGTAGTGATACCTACTATTTGCACGTCACAAGAAACTAAATACGACTGATACCTGACGCATAAAATAAACGTGCAACTTTATACAAATCCTGTGTGTCTCTTTGATTCTGACACATGTTACACTTGATACAGCCGATGCAGAGAATCTCTACTTAGGAATTTAGTTCTCACATTGAATGTTTCACTAATGTTGAGATAAATGCATTTGATGACTAACTTAGTATTATTTTATTAATGAAAGATGTCTTTAAATAAGAGAGTTAGCTAATAAAGCAACTGACATGTTTTATATGATTGGTATAACTGAAAGGACTTATACAAATAATGCATATTATACTGAATCATGAGACATTTGTAATGTGTAGTTCACTTTTAAGCCATCTTCTTTATTTCAGTTTACCCTTGATACATAAATGTGTGCAATTTCCTCCGTATGACTACTAGAAATGTCGTTCACGGCTCTAAATGATCCTGATATGTGTAGGAAGTCAGTATAGGTTGAGAAATAACATTTCATCAATGTATGCATTAATGTTATAAGTTTGTACTTTTGAATGTAGTTCCCAAGTATACTTACAGTCACGTAATCTCATTGCTTGCTATATGATTTACATAATGTGGATTAAAGTGCTAAATAAATATTATCTATGTATAAGTATAAAGGTGCACACGCATAATAAATGCACATTATAGATTTAATGTCTTAAGTGAGCTGCTTTACATTAAAGGCCTGAATGTTGGTCCCATGACAACCCATTGCGTTTCTATATTTATGTTGACTTGCTTTCTTTGCAGGTGTTCCCATTGACTGATAGTTTGATTAGATACATTTCTTGTAACAATCATTGGATACATGTCTGGAAATGGATTCCAGAGATGAGCACATGAGAATTCTGTAGACAAACAATGGACTGTTGTATTTAACTGTGAGTGGGGGACTGAGACGATGTTCCCGTGTTCAGTGTGTGACTTTCCTACAATGTTTCATCCTAATATCATGTGCAACCATGCAGACTTTTTTAAACAAATACAATGGATTTCTATTGGCGACGTACCCAAAGGGGAGTTGACAATTAACATTTTGAATTATAACTCATCAGTTGCCCTGGACAGAACACGCAGATGACTTCGGACTTCTTTGCAGCCCGCATGCTGAACTCCTTTGCTGCCCTTTTTCTGCAGATTCTAAGCAGAATCTTTCTCTGGACTCCGACCTGAAACATTTTCCTATTTTCCCAAATTCCCCAAATCCCATGGCCCTTTAAATGAACTCTTAAAGACAGTTCCCATGTCAAGTTAACTGTGGTTTAGACCAGTATTTTCTGACACCTTAAAGACTCTTACTGAGCTTCTGCAATGCTATTGCTAATACTTCTTGTACTCTTATGCCTGATATCTATTGTTTTTTGCAGATTTGTAATATGAGCAGTTATGTGTCTTTGTTTGTCTTGGAGGGATTCAAATTGCTAATGCCGAAGAAAGATCAAGCTAGATTGTATTTTGAGTATAAGATCTTGATGTTGTTGTTTTGCATTGTAGCTATAGATCTGCTTGCTTGCCTGATTCTTGTTTCCTTAAGTTTATTTAGGAGGCTAGACCTCCCTGTTACCATACTGTGTTTATACAGTCTGACTTTAAGAGTGATCTATCTGAATTTAATTACTAATTTGTATTAAATACCATTGAACTTGGCTACCGATCCTTGGTCCTCATTGTGTAGGCAAACTGGTTGCACTATTAATTGAATTTGATCAGACAATTCATGTTAGCCCTCTTTACCCTCAGTGCAAGAGGGTAAATCCTCAGATAAAGGTCTGGCCCAGAATTGTGAGATTAAACACGCTGGATCAATATCAATAATCATTCCAAAGCAAAATCACTGCATTAAACAAAGGATAGAAAAGACTCATAATATTAACACTTGACTATTACAGTTCCCAGCTAGTGGGCCTTCCCAATCATTTAGTACATATATTTCCGTTAATAAAAAATGCAACTGCCTGGATGCTTTTAGGAGTAAAAAGAAGTACATAAACTTCCACTTATCATTGGCAGCTGCCCTGGCTACCTGTTATCCAGAGATATCTTATTAAAGTGCACTGCCTTTGCCACAAAACATGGTATATGGCATCTGGTTCTTACATGATCACCATGTTTTAATTCTGCTCTCCAATGCAGTCCTTATGATTAAAGTGTTAATCCCTGATCAAAGTACCGAAATACAACAGAGACAGACAGGGAGGACCATCATAGCCATTTCTGATGGCTTAAGCATGGATTTCCATGCCTATTTCCCTTTGTGCCTAAGCAAGTTATAAAAGCTTCAGATAGGGGTTACAATCTCATCTGTTCAATAAATGACTGATTTCTGCTGTTTCCATTTTTCTCTTTTCTGGTACAGTGGTTTGCGAAGCAGAGGAACACCTCTTTTCGAGGTTTAAGTGTACTGAGTAAATGTGATATTCATTCATTCATAGAACCCTATGATACGCTCCGGAGAGTTACAAGAATTGCACCTACTTTTTAAGTTATGTAATTCCCCTCAGCTCAGATATTTGTTGCGTAGCCCAAGTAGGGTAGAAACCAATAGTTTCAAGGTATATCACAAACTGCAGGGAAAACCTTTTAAGGTGGATAAAAATGGCTATATAATCATTTGGTTAGAATGCCCTCTAAAGTCCAGCGGAAACAAAAGCTGGATTTCACAGTGCATGATCACAGTACACTGTATATTGTACTTTGTGTACTGTTATCCAAATCCTGCAGATTAATACACCAATGACAATAATAATAAGAGTTAAAGCTAGATATTGAAAGTTCTAACCTAGTAATCCATGTGTTTTCTCGGAAAGCATATGACCATCCACCGTGTAGAAGCCAAGGAAGTCTTGGTGTAGAGGATGTTTCTTCCAAACTCGATGCAAAAGAATGACAAAAGTTGCTCCGTCTGCTGCAGACAACCTCACTTCCTTCTCCTTGGTAATAACAATAGTCACACTGGGGGCGAATAAGACATATTCATAAATGACAAGCTTCAAGGTGAAATGCAGTACAATTCAAATTGTTATTTCAGGTTTGCATTTACCCTTTGCCCAGAATAGTCATATTTCCTTAGCACATGGATGGGCATGTGCTTTAGCACAAAACTGGCACTGGTCTAATTGTTGGAATCACACCTGTCCTTAATCCTGGAATATCTCGCGAGAATTGGACATTACAATATAATGAATGAATAATACACAGCCCCATTTATTCCTCAGTTGAGGGTCCATTGCAGAACTGGAGTTAGGGCCTGATTTAGAACTGGGTTACTCACTATCCTGTCCGCCAAAATATAAATACCATATGATGTAATGGTATTTATATGTCGGCAGACGAGATATCCATGCTGTAACCTGTACGCTGAGTTCTAAATCAGGCACTTAGTCTTATTTAGTTCTACCAATCTCTCAGCTCAAACTAACACAAAACCTAATGGTCAGTGAAGTACCATCTTTTTGGCCATTCTGGAAATCAGAAGCTCAGGAAAAGCTGGCCGTCACATTAGCATTCTACTACACACTGTCCTGAGTGGATGGCTGACTACAGCCCAGTGACATAGCATTCCTCTATCTCTACATATACCTGCCAAAAACTTGCCAGCCTATTGAGCTCAAATTACCTATTACTCTTTGAAAGTCGAGGTTCAAGAAAAAATGCTTCTGGGCCCTTCAAACTGAAAAAATATCTGTAATTAGGTCATCCAGTAACAATTACTGAACAATAATTAAGATACAGCAGTAAATGCTATATTGCACAACTTGTACCTGCTGCTTACTTAACCCCATTTAGCAACACACTGAAGTCTGGCTTTACCTGAACTTATGGTTCATTCTGTTTACTCCGACAAAACACTTTACTGGGGATCAAAACTCTGGAGTTTGGGTGAATTGATATTGTGATTGCTGGCATGAACCTTTCCTATGGAGAAAGGCAGGGCCAAACAAGCCTTCCCTCAGCCAAAACTCAGAACTCTTGTTTTGTGACTCTGGACCCCAAACCTTCTTTTTCACAGGCCATTGCAGAACTTAGCTGAGTCGGAATTTGGTTATGTCTACTGCTCCATTGAAATACCTCCCATTGCAAGATCAAGATTCAGAATGCTCACTCTTTCTATGTTTACTGCCTCCTTCTGAGCACAGGCCCTAAATTATGGGCCAGTATGATCTAATAATGTTATGGTCAAAGCAACCAGGAAAGAAGCGTCTCGACTAATGTCCACATTGGAACCATAGGAAGTATCATTCAATCAATCAATTAATCAATCAATCAATCATAACATTTGTAAAGCGCACTACATGCATGAGGGTCTGAAGGCGCTGAGGGTGGGGGTAGCGTGCCGCTATTGTTCGAAGAGCCAGGTCTTGAGTAGTCTTCTGAAGGTCAGCAAGTCCTGGGTCTGTCTTAGGTGGATGGGGAGGGTGTTCCAGGTATTGGCGGCGAGGTGGGAGAAGGATCTGCCGCCTGAGGTCGCTCTTCGGAAGCAGGGGACAGTGGCGAGGGCGTGGTCGGCAGAGCGGAGCTGGCGGGTGGGAGTGTAGAAGCTGAGTCGGCTGTTGAGGTACGTTGGTCCGGTGTTTGTGGAGTGCTTTGTGTGCGTGGGTGAGGAGCTTGAAGGTTATCCTCTTGTTGACGGGGAGCCAGTGCAGGTCTCTCAGGTTGGGTGTGATGCGGCTGCGGCGATGGATGTCGAGGATCAGGCATGCGGAGGCGTTCTGGATGCGTTGGAGCCGCTTCGAGAGTTTGGCCGAGGCTCCTGCGTAGAGGGCGTTCCCGTAGTCCAGTCTGCTGCTGACGAGGGCCTGGGTGACCGTCCTCCTCGTTTTGGTGGGGATCCACTTGTAGATCCTAAGCATGCAGAGGGTGTTGAAGCAGGAGGAAGAAACAGCGTTGACCTGCTTCGTCATGGAGAGGGTGGAGTCGAGGATGATCCCTAGGTTACGTGCGTGGTCGGTGGGTGTTGGAGCTGTTCCTAGTGCAGACGGCCACCAGGAGTCATCCCAAGCCGAGGGGGTGGAACCGATGATGAGTACCTCCGTCTTGTCCGAGTTGAGCTTCAGTCGACTGTCTCTCATCCAGTCGGCGATGGCCTTCATTCCTTCACGGAGGTTGGTTTTGGCGGTGTGGGGGTCCTTGGTGAGGGAGAGGATCAGCTGGGTGTCATCGGCGTAAGAGATGATGTTGAGGTCGTGCAGTCGGGCGACGTGGGCGAGTGGAGCCATGTAGATGTTAAACAGCGTTGGACTGAGGGATGAGCCCTGGAGTACGCCACAGATGATCTTGGTCGCTTCGGAGTGGAAGGGGGGGAGGCGGACGCTCTGTGTTCTACCGGAGAGGAAGGAGGTGGTCCCGTCAAGGGCCTTCTCTTGGATCCCGGCGTCATGGAGGCGTGTTCGTAGTGTGTGGTGGCAGACCGTGTCGAAGGTGGCTGACAGGTCCAGGAGGATGAGGGTTGCGGTTTCTCTGTTGTCTAGTAGGGTCCTGATGTCATCAGTGGCAGCGATGAGGGCAGTTTCAGTGCTGTGGTTGCTGCGGAACTCGGACTGGGATGGGTCCAGGATGCTGTTCTCCTCAAGGAAGCTGGTCAGTTGTTTGTTGCCGGCCTTCTTGATGACCTTCGCCGGGAACGGGAGCAGGGAGATGGGTCGCAAGTTCTTGAGGTCCTTGGGGTCCGCTTTGGGTTTCCTGTGTAAGGCATTGATCTTGGCTTGCTTCCAGCTCTCCGGGAAGGTTGCTGTCTCGAAGGAGATGTTGATGGCTTTCAGGAGATGGGGTACGATGGTGGTGCTGGCTTTGTTGAAGATGTGGTGTGGGCAATGGTCTGATGGGGATCCGGAGTGGACGGTGCTCATGATCTTGATAGGCTAAATCCTGCCATAGAGCTATAATCACTCCAATAGGTTATCACAAAAACAGTTTCATAGGGTTCTTACAGACCCAGCTACTACATATAGGGCTGAAAATAGATCCCATTGGCACTTTACATAGACTGCCTATCCCATGCTCTTTCCTGCAGGCCCATCAGAAGGGTTGAGGATGGGGAGGTACAGCGGGGTAATTTTCTCACAAACCATTCACTTTTTTTTGCTCTACAGGTCATGCTGCAACATTTTTTATTGATTTTAAGACAGGCCTATCTTATTTCTCAATGTAAAGGCAGCTAACATGGCTAATACAAAGAGATGCTGCTATATAACCCGGCTCTGTTGTGTTTTTCCTTCACTGTTGGACATTCTTTAGAACTATAAAACACATCCTTGTTCTATGGGAACTTACTTCAGATTGATGACCCTGGTCCCATCAAAAGATTCTGATAGACTGACAACATCGACTGTTAACTTTAGCAGGCAAATGGAACAAATAAGATTCTGCTGGAGGTCAAAACGTCATATAGGTATTTAGTTATACGTCTGAGAGTTGGAAAGAGGATGAAGTTAGTATGCACCCATAAAGCACGGTGGGATGAAGGAAACATGGAGCTGGAATTGCCCTCCCTCTAGGTAAACTCAATGAAATTTCCCCTCTAAATGCATTTGGAGTCCTCTTTCATTAGGGTGACTGCATCATGGGGAGAGTATATTTGAAATGAATACATAGGAAAGGGATCTTGGGGTTATAATAACCACTCGACTCGAGGGTTTTGAACATTGTAACATAGTTCTTCAAGAAGCTCACTTGAAAATAAGATGCCCAATAAGCAGGTTGAGGAAGACAGAGCAACACTGCAAAAATGACTGGTAAAGCCTTATATAGAGAACACTTTCCAGAATTTCAGAGACAATGCATTCAAAAGCAGAAAGGATCATTGGATGCAGACTGAGCAAGAGCTAGCACAATTTAGACAGTCTAGGTCCAAAATCTTCTGAAAAGGTAATTGAAATCATTATAGGCTCCGATGAAGGAGAAAAAAGAGATGTGATTCTAGTACTTAAATAGCTATGTGATATAAATATAAAAATATAGGCAAGTACGCGCAAGGGAAATCTGGATTGTTAACAAGCAGGCAAAATAACTGTAATAGGTATTAGCGTGACACAGCTCTATTTTTTTTGACATGACTGCATATTTTTTTTAATTGAGAGTGAGCACTACTGTTTGATGCCCGAGTTTCTAACATTGGTGTATCTGGAAGTAGCTTTGCTAAGTCTGTTATGTCTGCCTAACCTTTTGGGGATGCCTTTTCATTGAATTGCTTTAATCACAGGGGGGGGGGGTCATAAAATTCGCTGAATTTCCATTTGCTTAATACAATTTGCCATTTAGCACTACATTTTTGCTAAAAATGCATCCTCATGCCCATTTTGGACGCAAAGACGCATTTCCACAAAAAATGGTGCCTGAACCACAAGAGTGGCTAACACTGGCTGTTTTCGTTCCGTTCATTCATGTGTTTTTCATTTTGTCAAATGGACATGAAATTATGCAACAATGCATATTGGCATATTTTCTGACATTTTCCATAACAAGTGAAATGAAAAATGCATGCAATTACACATGATTATGCTGGCATAACAAATATTTTACTCAGGGCCAAAAAACTGTTTAAGGTTTGATGGTTAATATTGGTACTTGTGTTTTGGGGTGAAATATTTATAGTAAAAACGCAATACAATAAGAAATTTGGTTTAACATTACAGGCTTGAAAATAAAGAAGCATTTTGTGATTCTTGTTTACTCACCTATCGCCAGGATTGGTGAAAAGATACTCATGACCTTAAATCCATAATGCCTAACTACTTTTTTGTTGACTGATAGGCAGCAAGGCTTAACACTGTTATGGATGCTGAAGACAAATACCATAATGCTGAGCAGTTAAGCTTTGTAGACAATATTTTACCCAGTGGCAGTCGGCGGGAGCAATGCTGGCCCTCATGCAGCGGGGCCGGTTGGGAGCAATGCCAGCTGCCACTGCATCTGAGCAGTGTCATCAGTGATCATTGATGTAATCAATTATGTCATTTGAGATATCAATGATGTCATAAATGATGTCATAGAACATGTCATGTCAATCGGTAGCTGCCAGACACGTGATCGTGATCGGGATTGAGAGCAGCTGAGTTAGTCCAAGCGAGCGAGCAGGCGAGAGCAGGCGAGAGCGGTCGCCGGTCATCATGCGGAAGCCGGAGCCAGAGACGGGGCGGCAAGTGCAAGAAGGCACGAGGAGGCAGGAGGGCTGCCGGCTGCCGGCTGCCGGTTACCGCGCTGGGCGCACTGGGCGCGCACTGAGTCTGACAACCGGAGACAAGAAAAAAATCAAGCTCGGGAATCTCCCGTTTCAGTTGAGTCCGGGGCAGTCTGGTGTGGCTCGCAGGAGGTGCGGCCACTTGGAGCTTCAGTCCCTTTGCTGTTCACGGAGCTCGCACGGAGCTCACAGAGCGGGAATACAGAGCTCAGAGTGCAACGAAAACGCACGTACGGGGCCGAATTTGGGAGTCTGGTCGGAGCTTGAGCTTGAGCTTGAGCAGGGCATTTACGGCTATTTACGGCTATTGCTCTTGCTCGCTCGCTCACCCCTGTCACCTATCAGCCCCCTCTCAACCGCAGAGCCGTAAAAATTACCGCCCCACTGCCGCTCCACTGCTGCTGTGTAACTCTGTGTAACTCTGTGAGCTGTAAGTGGTGGGTTACCTTAAGACACTCCGTACAGTTGGAGGTTGCTCTCGGAAGCAGAAGTGGAGCTAGCAGAGCCGTTAGCAGAGGAGAGGAGAAGGTGCTGCCAGCAGAGGCTCACTAGGCGGTGCTCATCAACCAGGACAGCAGGTAAAATCTCCATTATCCAAACCAACCGGTGAGAGCCTTTGGTTACTACTGCTGTTAAAAGTGTACGTGACAAAAGCAATAGTAACAGCAACAATAGAAAAACAGTAAGAAAACCTATCCAGGCCACTTAGGCCATTGTTCCCTGCTTCACTGTACTCCCCAGCCCTGCCCTGCCCCCCACCTTCCTCGAGTGGGCAGCCGTGAAACTATGAGGTCCGGCAGGACAAGAAAAGACTTACCTAGCACTAAACCAGCACAAAAAGTAAAGAAACCAACAAAAAGGAAAAAAACGCTAGACAATGGAATTCACGACGGAATTCATGAATGTAGCACTGAGGTTATTGAAAACGGAGAATTGGATACCCAGAAAGCAAAAAACGCCAAGCTTGAGTCAATCAGTCACCCGACATCGCATCAAAACCTAAGTGAAATAACAACCCTACTGGATGATCAGATAACTAACCGGAATTCAGATCAAACCCCTTTTAAAACCCGCTCAAAGCGGCACACGTCACCACTAAAGGTAATGTCAAATCCGAATATAAAACCCTCTCAAATAACCACTCATATTGCAGGGTCACGCCCAAATCCAGGAAATAAGAGCCTAATAAACATAGAGGGCTCTCCCGAACAAAAGAATATGTACTCCTTTCAACCTAAGATTTTTACCAAGTTTGCGTTTCTGAATGATCCAGCATCCATAATATTTTCCAAGACAAGTGACATTAAGGGCTTGCAAACACCCTTGCACCCAAGCAATCTCAAATTTAACTTCACTTCTGATGCTGAAATAAAACCAAATCCAAACCAAACAGTGGCACAAATTCACTCAACGGACATACAAAAAACGAATCTAGTATTACAAGTAGAACCCAAACAAAATGGCCCAGTTAGTAGGCAGCTACACAAAGTCCCGCTAACAAAGGAACGCGGCCAAAAAACACTCTGATGTTTTAGAAAGGACAAAAGACCCAAACCCGGGATTAGCTAATCCAACAGTAGCTTGCGCACCATTCAAAAATGCGGAAGCGGGTGCCCTTGTAACTAAAATCGATAAAAACCATGTACAAACACAATCTCATTGCTCTCCATTGCAATTTCAAGACGAAAAACAAGACGAAAACCACATTTTTTCACTAATACTAAAGCAAGAACCCTTAATAAAGGCAGCTACAATTAGTCCCTATGAGTGCCCTGTAAAATCAAAGGACCCTCATTTTTTGGAGCTAACACCTATATGCAATTTATTATCACAACAGTCAAATGCAGCTACAAGTATTAATCGGTCAAATGCACAGATCTCAGAGTATCGATCTGACCAAATACCGGAACAGCTTGCCCCGCCACCTGCTAGCGCTTCACCCCCAGTCTGCCTAACAACTAAAGAATGCAAAGTTCAAATTACTGATGACTCTTATCCTTCAGGGACCAGTCTACCGCAACTTTCTAACAGTCATTCTCAACGCCTGACAGCTCAAGAACGCGAGGCACGATCATATGGAAATGACCCAACCTTATGGTTAAGACAAGCGCAAATCATCAGAGACTGGCCTCAAAATGAAACAACAACCTCAGAGAAAGAGGAACACGAAAGAGACGTAAAATCCCCACCGAGATCTAACCTGGCGACCGCTTATAACTCGGATTGCGACATGTCTTTCTTAGCCTCCCAAGAATGGGAGGACCTAGTAGCCTCATATAACAACAAGCCCCAAAATAGCAAAACCAGTACAAAGGTTAAAACCAGTGACAAATGTAATCAGTCTAAAGAAGTTTTCTGGGAAACCTTTCTTTGCACCATGCAATATTCAACAGAAGCACTGAAATACCAGTCACATAAAATGGATCTACAACTGTCAGTACTTCAAACCCTGGCAGAATTTACATCTGCTATTGACACAAAGTTGGCCGACCTAAACGGATTAATTAGAAGAGGTCAGGAAGCAGCTCTCAACGACAAATTTTTCCGGCAAGACTGTACCTGTGCCCCAATTATAGACAAACTTTCCATGTTACCATCACTTCTTAGTGACATATTGTCTATAGCTGCTGTTACACCCCAAACAAGAGAAAGTTCACTCTCTCCTACAAAGGAGCCAATAAAAATTGCATCACAATACCCGGAGAACCTACCCCTAATCGAGAGTTTATCTCCGACCAAGAAGAATGAAATAGGGGAGTGCAGGGAACAGCAACCCCTAGAAGTTTCCCCCTTAGGGAACGTACCAACAAACCAATCGCCACCAAGCAAGGAAAGCACAGGAAAAACTACTGGTCGTAGAAATAAAAGGAAGGGGAGGAAAAAGAAAAATACGGCACAAGCTCAACCTTTGCTTACTTGGTTGTCACAAGATCATGCAACAATGAAACCAAAAACAACAAACAACCGAAAAGCATCAACGTTACACTCGGTTGAAATTATCACAAGAAATTCTACTACAATTGAAAAAACGTCGCAAACTGATCAGCAACCCTGCCCCAAAACAAACCACTTAGGGGTAAACACAACTGACAGCGACGATATCAACGAAGGCTCCATACCGGAAACACCCCTAACGCCTATAGTCCACAAGTCTCACGACAATAAGAAACCTTCAACCATGCAAATAAAGGTCCAAATATTAAATAAGGAAAAGGAGAGCTTACAAGCCCAAGAGCCGACGGCAAGAAGACAAAGCTTCGAATTACCAAAAACCCAAAACTCGCCTCCATCTGGAAGCCTACAAGATAAAGGCCAGTGCTTCCAAATTAAATCTTTAAAAGAAAATGGAAATAATAGACTGGGCAACTTGTCATCTGGTGGCCTAGAAGACAAAGGTCAGTGCTCCCAAATTAAACCTTTAAAAGAAATTAGAAAAAATAGACTGGGCAATCCCGTACAAAACAGCCTTAGTACACTTCGGGCCAGTCGTGTGGCCTCCCCAAATAGTTATCAAACTGATGATCTTACTGAAGTAGAGGACTCCGACACGATCATCTTCGCCCCCAGATATAAGTCGCAAGGTCGGATAGATATCCTAAACAGGGGGAATATACTACGCCTTTTACAAGCTATTCCATCTTTAACAACGATTCATAGCTCCGACCTATTGTCTGTCGAATTTATTCCAAATTACAACTTAACAAACTTGGAAGCTTCGAAAACAACTTGGAAAACATCGGAGATAGCATCTAGAATCGGTAAAGAAACTACAATATTTCAAAATTGGGGGGTAGCACTAACAACAGTTCCCAAACCACAATACCCAACCCCATTCTTAGCTTCAGACAGTCCACGCCGTACAACAACGTCAATTCTAAGGGGCGCAAGAAGTTGTACTCCAACCGTCGACCAGTTCGCCTCAAAGAATTCCTTGGCCAAGTATGGAAGACAAGGCTTACAACGGACCATTCTGTTAACAAATTCAAATTGACAAAAGACACGGCTTATATTGCTTCCTTACAAGGGCCCTCATGAAATTAAAATAAGTATTTGGAACATTAATGGTTTAAATTCTAAGCAAAGGGACCCGGAATTCCTTGAACTACCTCAAAATGTTTGACCTTATTTTACTTCAGGAAACCTGGGAGGATATTCCCTTTGACCTCCCGGGATATATCTCATGTTTCAAACCTGCAATAAAAAATACCAGATTTGGACGTCGCTCGGGTGGCCTACTCCTCTTCTCTTCTATATTGAAATTTGGCGAGATGCATCCGTTAACAATGCAAATCACTTCTCCAAGCTGCATACAAGCCGCAGCAATCAAAATGTCCCTTGACCAGAAAATCCAAAAGGTTATATTGATAAACGTTTACCTTCATCCGAAAAATAAAGTACAATCATCAAAGGAAGTGGTCAAAGAAATATCAAGAATCATGGAAGAGGAAAATACTGACAAAATCATCCTAGGAGGAGATTTTAACATGCACCTCTTAGGGACAACACAGGAAGACGACCTTTGTCTTGACCTGTCTGGTATTTGGGGTGTTCCAAACCAAGGCCTCCCACTGGCAAACAAATCTACAAAGAGCTCAATACTCTTTCTGTCAGAACTCGAACATTTAAATCTGAGGGCAATTAATGGGCGCTTCAAAGAAGATAACCCCCCAGCACCAACGTTTCATTCGTTTAACGCATCAACGACAATTGACTTCTCCTTTACTACACTAGCTATGTTTAATAAAATCGTATCATTTCGAATAGGCAATAGTACTTTTAGTGACCATATGCCGCAAGAGATGTTACTTCATTCCACAGCTATATTACAGCAAGAGGCTGAAACATCTATTGTCCCAGTGGGAACAATAAACCTTCACCGCATTAGGTGCAATTCAATAAACATAGAAACTGTAGCAGTACAGGCTAAAGATGCGCTGAAGGAAGCACAAGACAACTTAGTTCACCCATTGGAAATATGGGAGTCCTTTATCGTCTCACTTAGAAAAAGATTTCCAGTAAATAAAAGTTCTAAAAAGCATTTAAATGTCCCCCCCAAACTTGAAAAATATTAGTCCTGATTCGAAGAAACTGAAAACAACAATAAACCATGCACTAAGACAACTACGGAGACGACCCGATAACCAAAACCTGCGTCAGTCGCTACGTGAAACTAAAGCCCTGTTAAAAAAGAAAAGATGGCTAAGAAGTACAACAAAGAACAACGATTTCTGGGCCAAATTGATTCACGATGCCAAACAAAAAAACAGTGCTAAATTTTGGCAATCTATTAATAAACTGCAGCTGCCGCACGATTGCGGAATTAACTCCAACATCTCCGAAGAAGCCTGGGCAAATTTTCTTTCCAACCACTTCAATAACAATGAAGAACTAATAAGCCACTCTAAACATCAAACTTCTGGGAGTAGCATTGAGATTGAAAATCAACTAGTTCTTCCCAGCCAGTATCCATCTAACAACCATAAAAGAATAGTTCCAGACCAAGACAAAGAGCACTCCATAGAATCCATAGCAGACCTGTCCACAAACAGAGAGAATACGGTTCAAATTACCAAACAGATAATGAGCCAAATAGCAAAAGGCCGACCATCAGGCGCCCCGGGTCCTAACGGCATTCCATCAATGCTGTTTAAAAGTGACCCGGACTTCTGGAGTAAGGCCTTGGAGCCCATCTTCCAATATGCAGCTACAAATTTTATAATCCCAGACTCATGGAAAGGCTCAATTATAAGCCCAATTTACAAGCAAGGGGCTAGGGCAGAACCAAAAAATTATCGTTTAATAACCCTGATTGACACAGAGGCTAAATACTTTGCAGGGCTCCTTTTAAAAGAAATATCTATCTGGGCTGAAGAAAATAAGATAATACCCCTGACCCAAACTGGTTTCCGGAAAAGGCAAGGAACTATAACAAATATAATGGCACTGACCCTGCTCATGGACGCTGCCAAACAGGGAAAATACCCACTTTTTCTATGTTTTATAGACTTTACGGCAGCTTTCGACCATGTTGACCGCACTAAATTATGGCAAAAATTGGACAGTTGGGGAATTCCTGCTAATCTACTGTCCCAACTAAGGAACCTGCATACAAATACATGGGTTAGGATAAAGCTAACAAATGGTGGCAAAATATCGAGAAAAATTCCCACCTCAAAAGGACTTAAACAAGCATGTGTGTTAGCGCCTATGCTATTTAATCTATTTCTTGCAGACCTACCAGATCTACTGAGCAGCAGTACAGGCCACGTACCAAAACTAGGGAATGTCCCCCTATCTTGTTTATTATAAGCGGACGACCTGATTTTGATAAGCAGGACCCCCGTTGGCCTACAACACCTACTGAATGTCACTCTAAAATTTTCGCAAGATAATGCACTAAAAATAAATTATACCAAAACAAAAACCATGGCGGTTAACTACCACAAGAAAACACATCTTAGTTGGTTTCTAGACGGACATCGCCTGGATCAATGTGCTAGTTATAAATACTTAGGGGTTATATTGGATCAAAATAACTCAGCAAACCACAGCTAGAAGCAGTGCGGAGAAAAGGGGTAACAACATATCTAACAATTAAACCCCTAAAGAAGCTCTTACCGGACTTGTCATTTGACCCCTTACTTAGGATCATGCAAGCAAAATTCCAACCAACCATATTCTATGGGAGCGAAGCGCTGAAGGGAAAAGATGCCGTAATTCTTAACAATATAATATCCAAGGCATACCGCGCAATTTTTCACCTTCCCAGAACGGCCTCCCCCGCTCAAATTCGATTAGAATTCGGTCCTCAAAAACAGTCCTTAGAAGGTATGGGAGCTTACGTGAAATGCTTGCATAAAATTAAGAACGATGACAAGGGAACCCTGAATGAGCTACTCTGGATAGAACTCTCCCTTCCAAGAAATTCTCCGGCAAACGCATACCTTCAGGAAGCAATTAAACAGCTGGAGTTAACAGAACTGTGGAAAGTCCAGGGTAATCACCAAATTATTAAAAAAACAGTCACAAAGGTAACTCGTACCCTATCTGCACTAGGGGATAAAAGAACTCTAGCTAAAAGATCACATGGCTGGATGGTCTTACATACCTATAATAAATTCGCACCCCAGCCCTACCTGAAAGTGGGTTTAAAAATTATCATAAAGGAAAAATTCCTCAGATTAAGACTGGGGGCAGGCCCTTTCAACCAATTCTTGCCTCCGTGGGAGAGAAAGGATGAAAACGCCCAATGTCGGCTATGTTGTAGTGGTACAGAAGACGCAATCCATATTATATGTATCTGTAAAAATGTAAAAGATATCAGGAGTACCCTATTAAAACCCGCCTTCAAACAACATGGTGTCAGATCATGCAGACAAGCATTAATGTTGTGCTTTAACCCCGATTGGGTACAGTTAAACAGTAGGTTAATTAAATTTCTTGACATTACCGCAAAGAGACTAAAAAACCCGGATTGAGTCGTTGAAAGGTTAAGTTTTATATGAATTCCAGATCAAAATACCCTCAGCTACAATTACAAAAAAAACAACAATAGCTAACTTTTGTAAAATTTGTGTCAATAATTTTATGATTGTGACAAACAAGTTTTAATTGTATATAGTGATTTTATCATGTATTGAGCGGAATTTTATTTCTGTATATGCAAAGGTTTTAATTAATCGTGCGTATTAAAATAAATACAAATACAAATGTCATGAGTGATGTAATGTGTGAGGTCATAAGTAATGCATGGTGGGCACGTTGATATGGCTAGCTCTGCTAACTATAACTGGTGAATTTCTGTTTTTTTATTTGTTCAAAACATTAATGTTGTCACTGACATATTCATCTACCTATTACGTTACTTTACCCTTTGTTTTATTCAGTGATTATGTATATACATGTATTCACCTAAAAAAACAGCATAGGTAAAATTGATTTTATAGTTAGGCATGGTATGAAGGTCTTAATTGAAATTTTAAAAACACTAAACATTTACTGAAAAAAACAAAGGCTAAAGTGGCATTTATCTTAGATGATGAAGTAACACAAAAACTAACAATGCAAAAAAACAAAAAAACACTGAAATTCACCTGTCATAGTTTACTGATCTAACTATAAATGGTGGTACACCATTGCACTGCACTACATTTGAGATACTGTCAGTTATGCCATTAATAATCTAATTTAATATGTCATGAGAGATGTAATATGTGAGGTCACGAGCAGTGCATGGTGGGCCACTGGTTATAGTTTGGTCAATAAACATAGATTTAAGCCATATGTGTCTTTTCAGTCAATAAGAATTCTTTATTTTTTAAATGTGAAATAACGTGGGAGGACAGTGGAATTCCCGGAGAACCTGGCTAGACATTTTAAACCTTAAATTTCTCATAAATGCGGAACAGATTTACAACAGATTGCAAAAAACACACTTTTGAGTCTACCTTTCTCCCAAATTGGATGTAATTCTGTTCAGTTGTTTTTTTGTATCTCTTCCCAAAATTCTTATGGGAATTTACATGGGAAAATATGTTTTGGTACCACCATTTTACTCTGACCCCGCGTTAAGAATCATCCTGACAATTTCCAAGAAAGAGCTGAGGTACCTCATTGCACAAATGTAATCGCACGTATACCTTTTTTATAATCAAATACACATGAGAAATTGCCATGGCATAAACCTTAGATGCAAATCTGCAGATAGTTATAGGTTATTTATGAACATTGTTGAATGGGAGGAGTGGTCAAGTCTCATGAGAGGTAAAGCCTCAGGTAGGTTATGATGGGCCTTTCCTCCCTCAACAGTGTTAATAATAGCAGATTACAATCAAAGGATTTGCATTTGTAGTTTATGCTATGATATTTTTCATATATATTCATTATAAATAAGTTATTTAGGAGAAACACAGCTCAGTCTCACTACCTATAATATAGGCAGTGAAGGTTCAATGTATGGGATCACTGACACAATGTCAAAGCTGAAAATATTGTGATACAGAAATATTGTGTAAAAAATATTGTTCACAAAAATATTGTTATTCTATACTTAGAATGGTAAGTAGAAATATATTGAAAGAAAAAATTGTTTTACACTAATAATGAATGAATATATACAACATATCGTTTTTAATATATATATATTTATTTATATATATATATATAGTGAAAAACTGTAAATATTAAATATTCTAACATATATATATAAAAACCTATTTAAACAAACACACACACATATATATGAATGTGTGTATATTTATATACATAAATATATATACGTTTATATATACTTATATACGTATATATACACACACACATATCTATATATATCTATAGATATATATATATATATATGTGTGTGTGTGTATATATACGTATATAAGTATATATAAACGTATATATATTTATGTATATAAATATACACACATTCATATATATGTGTGTGTGTTTGTTTAAATAGGTTTTTATATATATATATGTTAGAATATTTAATATTTATAGTTTTTCACTATATATATATACATATATATATATATATATATATATATATTCACTGCAAAAACCCTAGGTTTCAGGCACATTATAGTTAGAAATTAGCATTTGGAAAACCTTAGTAATTCACTGAAAAAAACGCAGGTTTCAGGGACGTTATAGTTAGTTGGACATTTCTATCGTACAAAACCAGAGAAATTAGGCCATTATAGTTAGTACAGCTAACTATGACTCGCGCCCCCATAATGCACTGCTGATGACGTCACATATTACATCACATGGTCAGTGACATCACCGATGACATCACTGATGACATCTCAAATGACATCACTGATGACATTATCCAGTGAATGTGTGTTTCTGTAAAGTTTAAATATGTTTTATTTATATATATATTCACAGAAAAAAACCATAGGTTTCAGGCAGGTTATAGTTAGGAATTAGCATTTAAAAAATATCAGAAATTCACTGAAAAAACCATAGGTTTCAGGGGTGTTATAGTTAGCTGGACTTTTCACTTGTACAAAACCATTGAAATTCCCCCGTTATAGTTAGTTCAGCTAACTATAACTCGCGCGCCCGCAATGCACTGCTGATGACGTCACATATTACATCACTCATGACATGGTCAGTGACATCACTCATGACATCACTGATGACATCTCAAATGACATCACTGATGACTTCACTGATGACATCATCCAGTGAATGTGTGTTTTTCTGAAAATTAAATATGTTTTATATATGTATATCTCAAGGTCGATGGAAGAATAAATGGGTATATAAGTGTCTAAATGGATGATTTGTTTTTGAAAAATTGATTGTGTAACTGACTGATTAAGCGTATCATAGTGAATACATGGCTTAGTGAGTAATGTTTAAATATGTAAATATCTGTATCAGTCTCTCACTTTGTGTATAAGTGGCTGCATGGGTTGGTGAGTAGCTACATGGGTGTCTATATAGGTTATTAGTTGGGTTTTTGAGTATCAGTCTGAGTGTCTGCATGGTTCGGTGGGGGGTATTACGTAGTGCATAGGTGCATGAATGAGTGACTCACTGTTTGTATGTGTTGAACACAGCATGTGTGCAGGACTGTATGGGTGGATGAGTGTGTGTATGGGGGTGTTAGTGAGTGAATGACTGTCTCAATAGTGTCTTTATGAGTAACTACATATGTTTTAAACTAGTATATGTGACTATTGGTGTATATATGTGAGTATATGTGAGAGTGAGAGATTGAAAGAGTTCCTGTATGAATAAGTATGTGTTTCTATAAGTGATTGTTTAAAAGACTAAGTATGTGTAAGTTTCCGTAGAAGTAAGTATGGTGGTGTGTGTATAACTGTATATGCAAGTAAATGTATGTTTGATTCTTTATTAGCATGAGTGACTATGTGTGTGAGTAACTCTATGGATGAGTGGCATTGTGTAACAGGATGTATAGGTGTATGAGTACATATGATGAGTGAGTACATGTATGAGTGACTGTATAGGACTGTTGGTGAATGAGTGGATGTGTATGTGGATCTTAGAATTACTGAAGAGGTTGTTGTAACTGGTATTGGTATGTCCATTGTTTTGAAAATTTTAGTCTCTATTTTTGAATGTGTGTATCAAAGGTTATATTAGGGTGAGAGGAGGTCTGCCACTCTATCACAAGGATGATGTCATCAGTGATGTCATCAGTGATGTCATTTGAGATGTCATCAGTGATGTCATGAGTGATGTCACTGACCATGTCATGAGTGATGTAATATGTGACGTCATCAACAGTGCATTGCGGGCGCGCGAGTTATAGTTAGCTGAACTAACTATAACGGGGGAATTTCAATGGTTTTGTACAAGTGAAAAGTCCAGCTAACTATAACACCCCTGAAACCTATGGTTTTTTCAGTGAATTTCTGATGTTTTTTAAATGCTAATTCCTAACTATAACCTGCCTGAAACCTATGGTTTTTTCTGTGAATTTCAAAGGTTTTTTAAATGCTAATTTCTAACTATGCCTACAGAGATAGGACATGTGAAGAAAGAAGAAAAAATGCACAGAAAGAAACAAAAGAAGTGCAGAAAGAAGCAACAGAAGTCCTCAAATACGAAGATAAGTGCAGGAAGAAGGATAACGTGCAGAAAGAACAAAAAGAAGAGCAGAAAAAAGCCTTGTTGCAAAATCATCCTGTACCCTCAACTTTTTCAGACGGATACTGGTGGTAACTGAGTCTGACTAACCAGTCCTAGAGCCAGTGCTATGTTAAAAGACACTTAGAATACAGTGAAAACACCTACATACACTAGGGAACATTATGCGTTGGGGTCCCCCTGTGATTAGCATGACCTCCTCTGTAAGCCCCTAGTATATAAAAGGGCATGGAGATTAAAACTACCCCTTAAAACAGGCCACAGGGCGTTTTTGCACACGTTAACTCAGGCCCCGTCCCCTCCATTCACCACTGTGTAAACACGCCCTGTGTCCATTTTTAGTTGGGAGATTAAGTTCATTTGAATCCTGAGGGTCCCTAGGGTCCAACTAGCCCACTAGGTACCTCCAGTAAGTGCCACAGAGCTGCGTTGCAGAAAGGTGTAAAAAGTGGCACGGCCTGGACCACCTCTCTGCAATGCAGCTCAGTGGCGCTTACTGGAAGCACTTGGTGGGCTAGTTAGCCCCCAGGGGCCCTCAGTATTGAAGGGAAATTATATCCCCAATTTAAAACGTGCCATAGTGCGTGTTTGCACACGTCACATCAGGCCCCGTCCCCTCCCTTCACCACTGTGTAAATGCGCCCTGTGGCTGTTCTAAGTTGAGAGATTAAGTCCCCTTGAATCCTAAGGGTCCCTAGGGTCAAACTAGACCACTAGGTACCTCCAGTAAGCGCCACAGAGCTGCGTTGCAGAGAGGTGTAAAAAGGGGCTTGGCCTCAGAACACCTGGCTGCAGCGCAGCTCCCTGGCGCATACTGGAGATGCCTGTTGGGGGCGCGTTTGCAGAGTGCTGCACGGAGGGGGCATGGCCTCCGGCACGATGCCAGTCTTTTATTTATTTTAGTTTTTTAAGAAGGGGGGCTGTTTGGTTCCCCTTCTTATTCTAATTTATTGGCCCTGATGACCCCATCCCCCAGGGCCAGTCTCCTAATTATATTTTTTTGACCCCAATCCCCAGGGCCGGCCACTGTTTTTTATTATTTTTAAAAAATATATATTTATAGACACACCTAGGACATGCTGGACAAACCGTACGTACCTATCACCATGACGATTTGCGTGATATTCATTAAAAGGCGACTATGCATGCAATGAATCCACGTGGAATGTATTTACACCACTAGTGAAGCTCTGACATGTCTGATGCCCTACCGTGCCTAATCCTGGTAGACACCCTTGTCGTTTATTTATACAAACATGGGTAGGTATTGACGGGCACATTTAATACACATGCACACCAAGCCATTCAAAGGGGATTCGACAAAAATTCGACCAAAACTATGCAAGAAACCCCCCTCACGGTTAATAAAACACACATCCACTGCCGGATGTGTAATACTTTTTATTTTACTCTCTGGAAAGGGGACGAACATCACTTGAGAGTCACAGCGTGCTCCTGACAGAGCCCAATGCTGTGTTACACCCACCATTGCCTGCCGAGTGCCACACACCTCTGTGTTGTATTCCACTAGCTAGTGCATATGCTATGACACTCTCTAGCCCATGTGCACTGTAACACCACCCCGTGAATATGTCATGCCACACTTGTCTTCGCACGGGTTATATTGCCCCATCTAACGTGCCTTTCTCGATGCCTATGTTATAACGCACAGTGCTATGCCATACATATTACAATCTGGGATCCATATCTTTGTCACAGTGCATATGCAACGTTACACTCCCCAGCACATATTTTATATTACAACTTTAGAGACTAGTTAGGTTACACAACACTGCCCTGTGCATATTACACTCCAAGGCGCATATCGCATAGCACGCGCTAGTGCCTGTGCTATCTCGCGCTCTCCAATGAATCTGTCATTGCGCACAATGTATTGCATATTATATTTCACGCCCGGTTCATCTTATATCACACTTTTTGGTGCATAGTTTATACCATACACTATATCTAGTTTTCATTTTCAATCGTGCTCTCAGGACTATGTTCTATATAACACTGTGTTCACCTACCCTTTTCACAGGCATTACATTTTGCGATAGGGGGTGGAGGGTCAGGGGGTGTTTCTGCCAAGTGAGCCCGGAGTCACAGTCACAAACGTCCTCTTCTTCCTGAATAAAAGTGAGATTATGCTGCATACTTGTTCATATTTTAAGTAGTTCGCACAGACACAATGTTTTAAAAACAATAAAGTTCCTAATACCCGCCTTCTCTGAACAGTTAGCTTGCTGCCCCATCCCCTTCCTCCCTATCCTCTGTTGTGTGAATCCATGGACTAGCCTCCTCCCTCCTGCCATGCATGGTCTGATGTGCTGCCACTGCCCTCAATTTAGTATGATGTACCAGTCCACTCCTCCTGCCCTCCATTGCCCAATTCTATGCCCCATCATCGACCTCCTGCTTAAACTCTGTGCTTAGCTTGCTGCCCCTATTCTCCTTCCCCCTGCCCTCCGATGTCTTTGTGCATGCCCCTGCTCCATCCTTTTTGCCCACCATGTCCCATGGACCTGCCACTCCTATCTACTCTGAGTGTTCTGTTGAGCTGCCACTCCCCTCCCACCTGCCTAGCATTGTCAGATGACTGTAACCTGTCCCTGCCACCTCCACCCTGCCTGTCCACATGCCATGCCCCTATCCTCTTCCTCCTGTCCTACATGGTCCATTGTACTGCCACACCCTTCTGCCCTCCCTGGTCTGTTGTGCTGCAACTGCTCCTCCTGCCTGCCCCGTGTGGTCTGTTGTGAGGTCCCTTCCCCTGAACTTTCTTGTCTGTGCACAGGTCCTGACCCTCCCTTCTATCCTCCATCGTCCTTTGTGCATGCCCCTCCACCCTCCTTCTTGCCCATCATAGCCATTGTGCTGCCACTAACCCTCCCACTTGCCATGCATGGTCTTCTGTGCTGCCATGGCCCCTCCCACCTTCCCTGTGTGGTCAGTTAGCTGCCCCTGACCCCCTCCCACCTTCCCTCCATGGTCTGTGTGTATGCCATCACAGTCTCACTGTTGCTCTTCATGGTGTGTCTTGCTTCTAGTGCCCATCCTGCCTGACCTCCATGGCTATCTTGCTGCTCCTGCCCTGCCCCCTTGCCCCCAGCCCTACTCCCTCCCTCCTGGCTTGTCTGTTCCATTGTAATGCCCCTGATCCGTCCCTCCTGCCCTTTATGGTCTGTTATGCTGCAGCTTTCTCTCCTGTCTGTCCATTATGGTCAGCTAGCTACCATTGCCTCTTGCCCCTCTGTTCTCTGTTGTCCATGTGCATGGTCCTGTCCCCTCCCTCTTGCTTTCTATGGATTGTTGTGCTGCACTCCCGTCCTGCATGCCCTGTGTGGTGTATTGTGCTGCTGCAAACCCTGATGCCTGCCCTGCAGGGTCAGTTTGGTGCACCTCTCCATGTCCCTCCTGTCCTCTGTTATCCAAGTCCATGTCCCTATCCCATTTCCTTCCATGATCCAATGTACCATACTTGCGAACATTTTGAACTTGGTAAGAGGGAGATTTTGAAAAAAAACTGGGGTATTGATTTTCCCCTTTGAGTTACATTGAAAAAGAGGATATTGTAGACAGGAGACAGATCAAATAAAGCCCATTTGAGCTTAAAAACATTGGACGTTTCCTGGCTGAATCGGGTCTGTTGGCATGTATGGTTGTACTACCATTGCCTCTTCCTTCTGCCCACAATGGTCTATTACATTGCCACAGCCTTAAAGGAGGGTAGATTTTGTATCACAGGGGGCCCCTGGCCCGTTCTGTCCACACCTGAAGTATGAGACCCTTGTCCTTGCCCTGCCAGCTGCATTTGTAGGCCGTATTAAATTGACCAGCGGGTCCTGTGTTGCTATATAATTATCCTGAGACATCCTTACCACTCAGCCAGCATAAAACCCCTGTGTAGGCCCTTCTGTTCAATATGTAGGCCTCTTTGTTAAATTGACCATAGCTCTGCAATTTTAGTGTATAGCAGTCTGAAGGCAGGTCTGCGAGGCCTTCTGATCCAAACTAGTAGCCCCCACCCTACCCGAGTGCTCCGTGCTCGGTATCAAAGTTCAACATCCCCCTGAAGCTGTCGACATACAGTAGGCTGCATCCTGGACTGGTACTTGCTTCCTGGGCAGGTTTCCCGCTTTTAAGGAAGTGGCAACCGCAGAGCGTCAAGTTAGGAGAACTGAGGAGATTTTATACATGAATATATTGAATTCCCGTACAATACCCATTATTTTCTGCTTGCTCTATGGAACTTACGATAAGCGATTGGCCTGAGAGACTGACCTTTTCACCCAGTCCATTGTCAGCATTAAGTGGGTAAATGACGAAATGTCTGGTAAAATCTGCAGACGAAGCTTTTGGGTAGCATACGTAGGTAGATGTAGCGTGCAAAGGAGCCCACAAAATGATATAAAAAGGGAGCACCCACAGATATCGACGGACTACCTCACCGTCTGTATGTAGGTTAACAGGCAGTGCAGGTTTTCCCCAAGAGCTGGGAGCTCTTGTCTTCCTTTGCTTAAAATGTCTTGCTCTGCTTTGCTTGAAGTATCTTATTCTATTTTACCTATATGAAATGTCATGTTATGTTTAACCATTGTTCTCTTTACTTTTGCATTTAAAAGATTTTGTATTGTAATTGCAGGAATGCTTGCTCTAAGTTCCTAGGTAACATTTTCCTTGGTGTAACTTGTTTCCCATGATGCATTTATAGATGTGTTTTCTCTCTCTCTCTGTCAGTACATTAATTGAGATACAGAGAATATTATGACAGCTGTATGATTATCTGGATTCTGTATTTTGTACTTTATGTCTCTATTCTGCGGTTTCTTTGAAGTTGCATCTTCTCATTAAACTGCCATTGTATTCTGCCTCCAATTCCATGTCTCATATGTCTGTTTTCTTCATTTTTGGAGCAAGCGTTCCTAGGCACCCCGGCTCAAATTAAGGTGCCCCTTTTGTCCCTGACTCACTCTCCTGCTCAGTTCTGTGGTGGCTCCCGGGGATCTGGGGACCGCCCCTAGCTTCCTTGACCCGTAATAGATCTTCCCTCCAACAGCCTCTCTTGCAAGTCCTGTATTGTTGGTTTGTTGCCCCTGCCCCCCTTTCCACTGCCCTCCATAGTCTGTTGTGCTTCCACGGCCCTTCCTGCCTGCTCAGTGTGGTTAAATTGTTGCCTTTGCACCCTCCTACCTGCCTTCAATTTTCAGAGTCCGTGCCCCTGGCCTCTGCCTCTCAACAGTATCCTAATGAACAACTAGATTGCTAACATTCTATATTTATTACAAAAGTGTGGAACGCCTGACATCATCTTGATGTAATCAAAACTGTAATACCTAGAGCATTTCCTTTAGAAATTACATATATGAGAGGGTCTTATTGGCATCAAAATTATGGTTAGTGCTCTAAAAGACTAAAATAAGGACATATTTTCTGAGTTTTCAAATAGCGACAAAGCACTTTTAAATTATTTGTTATCTTTATGTTTTTTTATCCAGTTGACCACTTGATTAAATGTTGCACTTAGGGGAGAGGATGTGGTGTTACTTCCAGAACTGCAGACTTTGCAACTGGGGAACCAGGTTGAAGTTTCTGCTTCAGCTCGACATTCTGTGATTCTGGTCAAATCACTTAGTCTCCCCATGTCTACAACCAAAATGAATTTGTTCTTGTGTGATGTAACCAATGCTCATGTAAAGCAATCCAATACCTGACAAGTCTGCACTATATAACACTGCAAAAACACAAAATAATAAGTGTTTTGCACACTTCTGTCATTGGGCTATATTTGGGCTACATCTGGGTGATTTTGGGCTACATTTGGGCTCTTTTGTCTCCGGTGGCCATCTTGGGAGATTTATTTGTTATGAAGTTTCCTAATTTCCTCATGTACTGCAGTCTCCTCAGTAGGAAATGCTTTCAGTTTTTTACTTTGATTCCATCATGAAGGTATTCAGATATCTCACACATTTGCCATAAATTCTGAATGTTAGCACTCTAGTTGCTCATTAGATCACTGTAGTAAAACTACTGCACCATGGAAGTCTGCTCCTGGTATTAAAAGTGCATGTTTCAGTCTGCATGTCAGAATTTTTTAATGAAATAGAAGAGGATTTGAGAAGTCACTCAAAATGTGCCCTCATTTTCTTTCTTCAGCATTAATCATAATTTCTATGGCAAAATGAACCTCCTCATTGTGTTCCTTTTAAAATTAAATGTTTTAAGTGTTACCAGTTTATTCCAATCAAGATGGCTTCAGGTGTGCCATACTTTTGTCATAATGAAGACAGTAAGCGCTCTAGTTGTTTTTAAGAACATTCTGGGACATTCTGTCATTGGGCTATACTTGGGCTACATCTGGGTGATATTTGGGCTACATTTGGGCTCTTTTGTCTCTGGTGGCCATCTTGGGAGACTTATTTGTTATGAAGTTTCCTAATTTCCTCATTTACTGCAGTCTCCTCAGTAGGAAATACTTTCAGTTTTTTACTTTGATTCCATCAAGAAGGCATTCAGATGTGTCACACATTTGCCATAAATTCAGAATGTTAGCACTCTTTTTGCTCATTAGATCACTGTAGTAAAGCTACTGCTCACCAGGGAAAACTGCTGCTGGTATTGAAAGTGCATGTTTCAGTCTGCATGTCAGAAGTTTTTAATGAAATAGAAGAGGATTTGAGAAGTCACTCAAAATGTGCCCTAATTTTTCTTTCTGCTGCACTAATCATACTTTTTATGGAAAAATGAACCCCCTCATTTTGTTCCTTTTTAAATTAAATGTTTTAAGAGTTACCACTTTAATCCAAGCAAGATGGCTTCAGGTGTGCCATACGTTTATCATAAGTAGGACTGTTAGCGCTCTAGTAGTTCTTTGGAACACTCTGGGAAGCTGCAGTAGAACACAAAGGAATCAACTGACAGTCTCTGCCCTTGTTGGATGTACATGTTTTACTGAGAATGTCAGACTTCATTCTCACATGACTGAGAAAGATAATGTGAATTTACAGAAAATAAGCTCTCAGTTTAGCCTATAGATCACCTTCCAAACCTCTGTGGTAAAAGCATGAGAAAATATTTTTCTCTCAATCATGATATCCCAGCAGAAGGCTTTTTCACATGGTGAAATCACCTTAGAACATACCACAATTCCTAAAATGAGTATGGTACCATCAACAAATGATTTATAATGTAACTAAAGTCTTAAAACCTTCTATTAACTGCAATGCTTTTTAATGAGGTGCTATCATGTATATTGGTCCCAAGATGGCTGCCAACACTTCTTGGATGAAGTGCTGACAGCCAATCAGATCTCAGGATGAGATGTGTGGTTAGGCTCCGCCCACATATATATATGCTTTTAAATGCTATTTTCTCAGGAAATACTGAACAGATTTACACCAGACCTGCAAAAGGCACTTCCTTGACCTTATGGCTACCTCTCTGCCAAATTTCAAGTAATTCTGTTCAGCCGTTCGGGCTGTAGCTGTGTCTAAAGGTCCTATGGAAAAATGCATGGGGAAAACGCGTTTTGGGACCCCCCTTTTTTCTCGGCCCCTGCTTGACGAATCCCCCCGAGACTTTCAGGGTAGGAGCGGAGCGTAGCGCCCCACCTATTTTGAAAATTTTGCGAGGATTCGTCGACCGGCGCCAAAGTTATTCCAAATAGAATGTTGCGGATTTCCTATGGAAACAGGGTCCTAACTATAACTACCTACTGGCGACCGCCAGTAGGTAATATATATATATATATATATATATATATATATATATATATATATATATATATATATGCCGATGAGTGATAGTCCTTCTTGAGCAGCACTCGAGGAGACGACGGAGGTTACCAGCCTCAGTCATGGGTATGGACAGTTTTGCGGTAGCAGGTAGGTTAAAGCAGCCTTTCAAAATGCCTGACGCGTTTCGCTGTTTAGCTTCTTCGGAGGCTTGTAACCTCCGTCGTCTCCTCGAGTGCTGCTCAAGAAGAACTACCACTCATCGGCATATATATATATATATATTAACTACTGGCGGACGCCAGTAGATTGTTATAGTTAGGACCGTGTTTCCATAGGAAATCTGAAAATTCTAATTTGAATAACTTTGGCGCCGGTTGACGAATCCTCGCGAAATTTTCAAAACTAATGGTGCGCTCCGTTCAGCTCCTACCCTGAAAGTCTTGGGGTGATTTGTCAAGCGGGGGCCGAGAAAAAAGGGGGGTCCCAAAACACTTTTTCCCCATGCATTTTCCCATAGGACCTTTAGTCGAAGGTACAGCGCGAACGGCTGAACAGAATTACTTGAAATTTGGCTATTCCTCAGGTCAGGGAAGTGCCTTTTGCATATATGGTGTCAATCTGTTCAGAAGTTCCTGAGAAAATTGCAGTTAAAGCACATAAATATCTATAGTCGCGCACCGTGCGCGCACCGTGCGCGCACCCTAACGTGCGCGAGCGTAATTCAAATTGGTGGTTACATGTCAGTCAACGTTCGAATCGGTCGAAATCAGGAAGTGTCGGCCGCCATTTTGTTTGTTTTGGGTGCGAGAGTGAAAAAGAGAGGTGGCGAACGTGAAAAGGTGGCAGGGTAGAGAGTTCCTCACCCCCTAGCCTTTGTCAGGGGGTCCCTAAAGGACCCCGAAGGGTGAAAAAACATTTATTTTTTTTCAAAAAATCGCGTGGTGCGCGCATGATGCGCGCACGGTGAAAAACATTAAAAAAAAATAATAATAATACATACATAACTTAGCATTTAAAAAAACGTACAAATTCACATAAAAAACCATAGGTTTCACACACGTTATAGTTAGGAATTAGCATTTAAAAAACCTTGCAAATTCACTTAAAAAACCATAGGTTTCACACATGTTATAGTTAGGAGGACATTTCACTCGTAAAAAACCAATGAAATTCCACCGTTATAGTTAGTTCAGATAACTATAACTCGCGCGACTGCCACTCTATCACAAGGATGATGTCATCAATGATGTCATGAGTGATGCCACTGACCATGTCATGAGTGATGTAATATGTGACGTCATGAGCACTGGATTGCGGGCACGTGAGTTATAGTTATCTGAACTAACTATAACGGTGGAATTTCATTGGTCTTTTACGAGTGAAATGTCCACCTAACTATAACATATGTGAAACCTATGGTTTTTTATGTGAAAAAAAAATAAATATATATATATATATATATATATATATATTTTTTTTTCCAAAGTGCCCTGAAGCATTTAGAAGCGCACTCGACATCTCCCAGTCATGCGACTTGAAGGTACAGCCTGCATTCCTGCTCCACTTACATTTTAGACTGCCGACGCGTTTCAGGGTTCCACGACCCCTTCTTCCTGGGCTTCTGCAACCAGCATTCAAATTAACCTCGTATTTTTTTTCCGGCCTTTATTTATTTCCATTGTCGCCCCCAGTGGGCGTGTGCTTAGTGCATAAATTACCATTGCCTTATGGGACATGAAGTCTATATATATATATTTATGGTTTTATAACTCCACAATGCATGCCATTATATCGCATGCCATTACAACGTGGTTGTAACAACGCAAGTGTTGTTACAATGTGTTACCATCACAATGCAAACTTTAACCACGCATATAAGTTTACAACACATGCCTTTACAATGAATTTTGTTGTAAAAGCATGTTTGTAAAAGCATGTGTGTGGTTAAAGCTAAGAATGTAAAGATAAGTATTTTACACTATATATGTATAAAATATATGTTTATATTTCCTTGTAAAATACTTATAATTTCTAGGGGTGGGCGGAATTTGCGAAATTCACTTTCGCAAATTATCGCGAAAATGTCACTAATCTCCGCAAACACGCGGAAATATCGCGAAGATGCGGAATTTTTTTTCCCGCCCGTTCGCGATATTTTCTGCATGGTTGCGGGTCGCCAACTTACCCCTGCGGTTGCTCGCGGGCGCGGCCATCTTGTTTTCAGTTGTCTCGCGGTGCATGATCGCGAGAAGATAGACTTGATCGCGCGACGCATGACGTCACTACGGACGTGAACTGTCGCGAGACAGCGCAAATGGCTAAAACAATACAACATCTCATGGAGAACGCAACCGGATCGGGAAAACTTGTCAGTGAACGCGGGGATTCAGGTAAGGCGATCGCGCGCGCGCGAGAATGTATTATTTTACAGCGCGAGCAAGAAACAAATTATCGAAAAGCTGCGGAATGTGGAAATTTTTACATTTCCGCGCTCTCCGCGGAACGCGAAAATGCCAAATTTTCGCAATTTCCGTGAACGGAACGAAATTTTCGCCCAGACCTAATAATTTCATAGTAATGGCATGCATGGTAATGCATAAAAAACATAAGTAAAACTAAACTAATGTACTTATTTATATCAATGTTTTTATATATTCCATGATGTGTCTTGATATAAATATATATATATATTAAATATATGTGCGTATATTAATATATATGTATATATGGATTAAATATATATATATATATATATATATATATATATATATATATATATACATATTAACTACTGGCAGTCGCCAGTAGGTAGTTATAGTTAAGACCTATTTTCCATAGGAAACCCGCAACATTCTATTTGGAATAACGTTGGCACCGATTGACGAATCTTCACAAAAGTTTCCAAACATTTGGCCAGCTCCAGTCCGCTCCTATCCTGAAAATTTCACGGTGATTCATCAAGCGGGGGCCGAGAAAAAAGGGGGGGCCCAAAACACGTTTTCCCCATGCATTTTCCCATAGGACCTGTTGACGCAGCTACAGCCCGAACTGCTGAACGGAATTACACCAAATTTAGCAAAGAGGTAGTCCTCAGTTCAGACTCGTGCCTTTTGCCTAAATGGTGTAAATCCTTTCAGTAGTTCCTGAGAAAATTAGAGTTAAAAAGATATATATATCTGGGCGGACCCTAACCACACATCTCATCGTGAGATCTGATTGGCTGTCAGTACTTCATCCAAGAAGTGTTGGCAGCCATCTTGGGACCAATATACATGATAGCACCTCATTAAAAAGCATTGCAGTTAATAGAAGGTTTTAAGACTTTAGTTACATTATAAATCATTTGTTGATGGTACCATACTCATTTTAGGAATTGTGGTGTGTTCTAAGGTGATTTTACCATGTGAAAAAGCCTTCTGCTGTGATATCATGAATCATGTTTGAGAGAAAACTATTTTCTCATGCTTTTCCCACAGAGGTTTGGAAGGTGAGCTATAAGCTATTCTGAGAGCATATTTTCTGTAAATTCACATTATCTTTCTCAGTCATGTGAGAATGAAGTCTGACATTCTCAGTAAAACATGTACATCCAACAAGGGCAGAGACTGTCAGTTGATTCCTTTGTGTTCTACTACAGCTTCCCAGAGTGCTCTAAAGAACAACTAGAGCACTAACAGTCCTACTTATGACAAACGTATTGCACACCTGAAGCCATCTTGATTGGAATAAAGCGGTAACTCTTAAAACATTTAATTTAAAAAGGAACAAAATGAGGGGGTTCATTTTGCCATAGAAAGTATGATTAGTGCTGCAAAAAGAAAAATTAGGGCACATTTTGAGTGCCTTCTCAAATCCTCTTCTATTTCATTAAAAAATTCGACATGCAGACTGAAACATGCACTTTCAATACCAGCAGCAGACTTCCCTGGTGAGCAGTATCTTTACTACAGTGATCTAACAAGCAACTAGAGTGCTAACATTCTGAATTTAGGGCACATGTGTGACACAGCTGAATGCCTTCTTGATGGAATCAAAGTAAAAAACTGAAAGTATTTTCTACTGAGGAGACTGTAGTAAATGAGGAAATTAGGAAACTTCATAACAAATAAGTATCCCAAAATGGCCACCAGAGACAAAAGAGGCCAATAGTAGCCCAAATATCACCCAGATGTAGCCCAAGTATAGCCCAATGAAAGAATGTCCCAGTGTGTTCTAACGAACAACTAGAGCGCTAACAGTCTTACTTATGACAAAAGTACGGCACACCTGAAGCCATCTTGATTGGAATAAAGTGGTAACACTTAAAACATTTAATTTACAAAGGAACAAAATGAGGGGGTTCATTTGGCCATAGAAAGTAATGATTAGTGCTGCAGAAAGAAAAATCAGGGCACATTTTGACTTCTCAAATCCTCTTCTATTTCATAATCAAATTCTGACATGCAGACTGAAACATGCATTTTGAATACCAGCAGCAGACTTCCCTGGTGAGCAGTAGCTTTACTACAGTGATCTAATGAGCAACGAGGGTGCTAACATTCAGAATTTATGGCAAATGTATGGCACATCTGAATGCCCTCTTGATGGAACCAAAATAAAAAATTGAAAGTATTTCCTACTGAGGAGACTGCAGTAAATGAGGAAATTAGGGAACTTCATAACAAATAAATCTCCCAAGATGGCCACCAGAGAAAAAAGAGCCCAAATGTAGCCCAAATATCACCCAGATGTAGCCCAAGTATAGCCCAATGACAGAATGTGAGTGTTCTAACGAACAACTAGAGCGCTAACAGTCTTACTTATGACAAAAGTACGGAACACCTGAAGCCATCTTGATTGGAATAAAGTGGTAACACTTAAAACATTTAATTTACAAAGGAACAAAATGAGGGGGTTCATTTTGCCATAGAAAGTATGATTAGTGCTGCAGAAAGAAAAATCAGGGCACATTTTGACTTCTCAAATCCTCTTCTATTTCATAAACAAATTCTGACATGCAGACTGAAACATGCATTTTGAATACCAGCAGCAGACTTCCCTGGTGAGCAGTAGCTTTACTACAGTGATCTAATGAGCAACGAGGGTGCTAACATTCAGAATTTATGGCAAATGTGTGACACATCTGAATGCCTTCTTGATGGAACCAAAATAAAAAACTGAAAGTATTTCCTACTGAGGAGACTGCAGTAAATAAGGAAATTAGGAAACTTCATAACAAATAAATCTACCAAGATGGCCACCAGAGACAAAAGAGCCCAAATGTAGCCCAAATATCACCCAGATGTAGCCCAAGTATAGCCCAATGACAGAATGCCCCAGAGTGTTGTTAAGAACAACTAGAGCGCGTACTGTCTTACTTATGACAAAAGTATGGCACACCTGAAGCCATCTTGATGGGAATAAACTGGTAACACTTAAAACATTTAATTTAAAAAGGAACACAATGAGGGGGTTCATGTTTGCCATAGAAATTATGATTAGTGCTGAAGAAAGAAAAATTAGGGCACATTTTGAGTGACTTCTCAAATCCTCTTCTATTTCATTAAAAAATTCTGATATGAAACATGTACTTTTAATACCAGCAGCAGACTTCCGTGGTGAGCAGTAGCTTTACTAGAGTGATCTAATGAGCAACTAGAGTGCTAACATTCAGAATTTATGGCAAATGTGTGACATATCTGAATATCTTCTTGATGGAATCAAAGTAAAAAACTGAAAGCATTTCCTACTGAGGAGACTGCAGTAAATGAGGAAATTAGGAAACTTCATAACAAATACAGCACAAATATCACCCAGATGTAGGCCACGTGTAGCCCAATGACAGAAGTGTGCAAAACACTTATTTTTTGTGTTTTTGCATTTTTATATAGTGCAGACTTGTCAGGTATTGAGTGCTTTACATGAGCATTGGTTACATCACACAAGATCAAATTAATTTTGGTTGTAGACATGGGGAGATTAAGTGATTTGACCAGAATCACAGAATGTTGAGCTGAAGTAGAAACTCCAACCTGGTTCCCCATTTGCAAAGTCTGCAACTCTGGAAGTAACACCACATCCTCTCCCCTAGGTGCAACATTTAATCAAGTGGTCAACTGGATAAAAAAACACAAAGATTACAAATAATTTAAACGTTCTTTGTCGCTATTTGAAAACACAGAAAATATGTCCTCATTTTAGTTTTTTAGTGCACTAACCATAATTCTGATGCAAATAAGACCCTCTCATATATGTAATTTCTAAAGGAAATGCACTAGGTATTACAGTTTTGATTACATCAAGATGATGTCAGGCGTTCCACACTTTTGTAATAAATATAGAATGTTAGCAATCTAGTTGTTCATTGGGATACTGTTGAGAGGCAGAGGCCAGGGGCACTGACTCTAAAATTGAAGGCAGGTAGGAGAGTGCAGAGGCAACAATTTGACCACACTGGGCAGGCAGGAAGGGCAGTGGCAGCACAACAGACTATGGAGGGCAGTGGAAAGGGGGTCAGGGGCAACAAACCAAACAATATAATAGACCATTGTGGGCAGAAGGAAGAGGCAGTGGTAGAACCACCATACATGCCAACAGACCCGTTTCAGCCAGGAAACGTCCAATGTTTTTAAGCTCAAATGGGCTTTATTTGATCTGTCTCCTGTCTAAAATCTCCTCTTTTTCAATGTAACTCAAAGGGAAAAATCAATACCCCAGCTTTTTTACAAAATCTCCCTCTTACCAAGTTCAAAATGTTTGCAAGTATGGTACATTGGATCATGGTAGGCAGGAGGAATTGGGGAAGGGACATGGACTCGGATAACAGAGGACAGGAGGGACATGGAGAGGTGCACCAAACTGATCCTACAGGGCAGGCATCAGGGTTTGCAGGAGCACAATACACCACACAGGGCATGCGGGACTGGAGTACAGCACAACAATCCATAGAAAGCAATAGGGAGGGGGCAGGACCATGCACATGGACAACAGAGAATAGAGGGGAAAGAGGCAATGGTAGCTAGCTGACCATAATGGACAGACAGGAGAGAAAGCTGCAGCATAACAGACCATAAAGGGCAGGAGGGACAGATCTGGGGCATTACAATGGAACAGACAAGCCAGGAGGGAGGGAATAGGGGTCTGCACATGGAAACAGAGGGCTGGGGGCAAGGGGGAAGGGCAGGAGCAGCAAGATGACCATGGAGGTCAGGCAGGATGGGCACTATAAGAAGACCATGCATGGCAAGCAGGAGGGTTAGTGGCAGCACAATGGCTATGATGGGCAAGAAGGAGGGTGCAGGGGCATGCACAAAGGACAATGGAGGATAGAAGGGAGGGTCAGGACTAGGCCTGGGCAAAGATTTCGTTCCGTTCATGGAAATTGCGATAATTTGACATTTTCGCGTTCCGCGGAGAGCGCGAAAATGTCAAAATTTCCGCTTTCCGCAGCTTGGCGATAATTTGTTTCTTGCTCGCACTGTAAAATAATACATTCTCGCGTGCGCGCGATCGCCTTACCTGAATCCCTGCATTCGCCGACAAGTTTTCTTGATCCAGTCTTGTTCTCCATGAGATGTTGGATTGTTTTTAGCCATTTGCGCTGTCTCGCGACAGTTCGCGCCCGCAGTGACGTCATGCGTCGCGCGATCACGTCTTTCTTCTCGCGATCATGCACCGCGAGACAACTCAAAACAAGATGGCCGCGCCGCGAGCAACCACATGAGTAAGTTGGCGACCCGCAACCATGCAGAAAATCTCGCGAACATGCGGGGAAAAAAATTCTGCATCTTCGCGATATTTCCGCTTGTTTGCGATAATTTTAAACATTTTCGCGATAAATTGCGAAAGTGGATTTCGCAAATTCCGCCCACCCCTAGTCAGGACCTGGGCACAGACAACAGAGTTCAGGGGAAGGGGCCTCACAACAGACCGCGCGGGGCAGGCAGGAGGAGCAGTTGCAGCACAACAGACCAGGGAGGGCAGAAGGGTGTGGCAGTAAAATGGACCATGGAGGACAGGAGGAAGGGGATAGGGGCATGGCATGTGGATAGGCAGGGTGGAGGTGGCAGGGACAGGTTACAGTCATCTGACAATGCTAGGCAGGTGGAAGGGGAGTGGCAGCTCAACAGAACACTCAGAGTAGATAGGAGTGGCGGGTCCATGGAACATGGTGGGCAAAAAGGATGGAGCAGGGGCATGCACAAAGACATCGGAGGGCCGGGGGAAGGAGAATAGGGGCACCAAGCTAAGCACAGAGGCTAGGCAGGAGGTCAATGATGGACCATAGAATTGGGCAATGGAGGACAGGAGGAGTGGACTGGTACATCATGCTAAATGGGGGCAGTGGCAGCACATCAGACCATGCATGGCAGGAGGGAGGAGGCTAGTCCATGGATTCAGACAACAGAGGATAGGGAGGAGGTGGATGGGGCAGCAAGCTAACTGTTCAGAGGAGGTGGGTATTAGGAACTTTATTGTTGTGTGTCTGTGCGAACTACTTAAAATATGAACAAGTATGCAGCATAATCTCACTTTCATTCAGGAAGAAGAGGACGTTTGTGACTGTGACTCCGGGCTCACTTGGCAGAAACACCCCCTCACCCTCCACCCCCATCGCAAAATGTAATGCCCGTGAAAAGGGTAGGTGGACGCAGTGTTATATAGAACATAGTCCTGAGAGCACGATTGAAAATGAAAACTAGATATAGTATATGGTATAAACTATGCACCAAAAAGTGTGATATAAGATGAACCGGGGCGTGAAATATAATATGCAATACATTGTGCGCAATGACAGATTCATTGGAGAGCGCGATATAGCACAAGCGCGTGCTATGCGATATGCGCCTTGGAGTGTAATATGCACAGGGCAGTGTTGTGTAACCTAACTAGTCTCTGAAGGTGTAATATAAAATATGTGCTTGGGAGTGTAACATTGCATATGCACTGTGACAAAGATATGGATCCCAGATTGTAATATGTATGGCATAGCGCTGTGCGTTATAACATAGGTATCGAGCAAGGCACGTTAGATGGGGCAATATAACCCGTGCGAAGGCAAGTGTGGCATGACATATTCACGTGGTGGTGTTACAGTGCACATGGTCTAGAGAGTGTCATAGCATACGCACTAGCTGGTGGAATACAACACAGAGCTGTGTCGCACTCGGCGGGCACTGGTGGGTGTAACACAGCATTGGGCTCAGCCAGGAGCACGCTGTGACTCTCAAGTGAGGTTCATCTCCTTTCCAGAGAGTAAAATAAAAAGTATTACGCTTCCAGCGGTGGATGTGTGTTTTATTAACCGTGAGGGGGTTTTCTTGCATAGTTTGGTCGAATTTTTGTCGAATCCCCTTTGAATGGCTTGGTGTGCGTGTGTCAATAGCTACCCATGTTTGTATAAATAAACGACAAGGGTGTCTACTTGGAGAGTACCCACCGGCGGGGGTGCTGGGATTAGGCACGGTAGGGCGTCAGACACGTCAGAGCTTCACTAGCGGTGTAAATACATTCCACATGGATTCATTGTCTTTTAAAGAATATCATGCAAATCGTCATGGTGATAGGTACATACGGTTTGTCCAGCATGTCCTAGGTGTTTCTATAAATATATATTTTTAAAAAATAATAAAAAACAAAGGCCGGCCCCGGGGATTGGGGTCCCTGGGGCCATAAGTGGCCTGAGGAGGGGGGCAACGCAACCCCCCTCCTAAAGCATTTACAAAAAAAAAAAGGCCATGACCCGGGGGTGGGGGTCCCCGGGACCGATTAAGGCCTTGGGAGGGCCAAATGTATTTCTTTCAACAAAATAAATTAGGGTGAAGGCCCTGGGGGATGGGGTCCCCAGGGCCAATAAATTAGAAACAGAAGGAGGCCACACAGCCCTCCTTCTTAAAAAATAAAATAAATAAAAGACAGGCATAGCGCCGGAGGCCACGCCCCCTCCTTGCAGACCTCTGCAAATGCACCCCCTGGCCAGTTGTAAGTTGGGGAATTAATTCCCCTTCAATACTGAGGATCCCTGAGGGCCAACTAGCCCAACAGGTATCTCCAGTATGCGCCAGGGAGCTTTGTTGCAGACAGGTGTTCTGAGGCCACGCCCCTTTTTACACCTCTATGCAACGCAGCTCTGTGGCGCTTACTGGAGGTACCTAGTGGGATAGTTTGACCCTAGGGACCCTTAGGATTCAAGGGGACTTAATCTCCCAACTTAAAAAACGGCCACAGGGCGTGTTTACACAGTGGGGAAGGGAGGGGACGGGGCCTGAGGTGACGTGTGCAAACACGCCCTATGGCGCGTTTTAAGTTGGGGAAATAATTCCCCTTCAATCCTGAGGGCCCCTGGGGGCTAACTAGCCCACCAGGTGCTTCCAGTAAGTGCCACTGAGTTGCATTGTAGAGAGGTGGTCCAGGCCGTGCCACTTTTTACACCTCTCTGCAACACAGCTCTGTGGTGCTTACTGGAGGTACCTAGTGGGCTAGTTGGACCCTAGGGACCCTCAGGATTCAAGGGGACGTAATCCCCCAACTTAAAACGGCCACAGGGCGTGTTTACACAGCGGGGAAGGGAGGGGATGGGGCCTGAGGTGAAGTGTGTAAACACACCCTGTGGCGCGTTTTAAGAGGTAGTTTTAATCCCCTGCCCTATTATATACTATGGGCTTACAGAGGAGGTCATGCTAATCACAAGGGGACCCCAACACATAGTGTTCCCTAGTGTATGTAGGTGTTTTCACTGTATTCTGAGTGTCTTTTAACATAGCACTGGCTCTAGGACTGGTTAGTCAGTTACCACCAGTATCCATCTGAAAAAGTTGAGAGTACAGGATGATTTTGCAATAAGGCTTCTTTCTGCTCTTCTGTTTGCTCTTTCTGCACGTTATCCTTCTTCCTGCACTTTTCTTCGTCTTTGAGGACTTCTGTTGCTTCTTCTGCATTTCTTTTTTTTTCTTTCTGTGCGTTTTTTCTTCTTTCTTCACATGTCCTATCTCTGTAGGCATAGTTAGAAATTAGCATTTAAAAAACCTTTGAAATTCACTGAAAAAACCATAGGTTTCAGTGGCGTTATAGTTAGCTGGACTTTTCACCCGTACAAAACCATTGAAATTCCCCCGTTATAGTTAGTTCAGCTAACTATAACTCGCGCGCCCGCAATGCACTGCTGATGACGTCACATATTACATCACTCATGACATGGTCAGTGACATCACTCATGACATCACTGATGACATCTCAAATGACATCACTGATGACATCATCCTTGTGATAGAGTGGCAGACCTCCTCTCCCCCTAATATAACCTTTGATACACACATTCAAAAATAGAAACTAAAATTTTCAAAACAATGGACATACCAATACCAGTTACAACAACCTATTCAGTAATTCTAAGATCCACATACACATCCACTCATTCACCAACAGTCCTATACAGTCCCTCATACATGTACTCACTCATCATATGTACTCATACACCTATACATCCTGTTACACAATGCCACTCATTCATAGAGTTACTCACACACATAGTCACTCATGCTAATAAAGAATCAAACATCCATTTACTTGCATATACAGTTATACACACACCACCACACTTACTTCTACAGAAATTTACACATACTTAGTCTTTTAAACAATCACTTATAGAAACACATACCAATAGTCACATATACTAGTTTAAAACATATGTAGTTACTCATAAAGACACTATTGAGATAGTCATTCACCCACTAACACACCCATGCACACACTCACCCACCCATACAGTCCTGCACACATGCTGTCTTCAACACATACAAACAGTGAGTCACTCATTCATGCACCTATGCACTACATAATACCCCCACCGAACCATACAGACACTCAGACATTCATACTGATACTCACAAAACCAACTAATAACCTATATAGACACTCATGTAGCTACTCACCAACCCATGCAGCCACTTATACACAAAGTGAGAGACTGATACAGATATTTACATATTTAAACATTACTCACTAAGCCATGTATTCACTAAGATACACTTAATCAGTCAGTTATACAATCAATTTTTCAAAAACAAATCATCCATTTAGACACTTATATACCCATGTATTCTTCCATCGACCTTGAGATTTACATGTATAAAACATATGTAATCTTCAGAAAAACACACATTCACTGGATGATGTCATCAGTGATGTCATCAGTGATGTCATTTGAGATGTCATCAGTGATGTCACTGACCATGTCATGAGTGATGTAATATGTGACATCATCATCAGTGCATTGCGGGCGCGCGAGTTATAGTTAGCTGAGCTAACTATAACGGGGGAATTTCAATGGATTTGTACGAGTGAAAAGTCCAGCTAACTATAACGCCCCTGAAACCTATGGTTTTTTCAGTGAATATATATATATATATAGATTCAATGAAAAAACCATAGGTTTCACACACGTTATAGTTAGGAATTAGCATTTAAAAAACCTTAGAAATTCAATGAAAAAACCAAAGGTTTCACACACGTTATAGTTAGCTGGACATTTTACTCGTAAAAAACCATTGAAATTCCCCCGTTATAGTTAGTTAAGCTAACTATAACTCGCGCGCCCGCAATGCACTGCTGATGACGTCACATATTACATCACTCATGACATGGTCAGTGACATCACTCATGACATCACTGATGACATCTCAAATGACATCACTGATGACATCACTGATGACATCATCCCGTGAATGTGTGTTTTTCTGAAAATTAAATATGTTTTATATATGTATATTTCATGGTTGATGGAAGAATAAATGGGTATATAAGTGTCTAAATGGATGATTTGTTTTTGAAAAATTGATTGTGTAACTGACTGATTAGGTGTATCATAGTGAATACATGGCTTAGTGAGTAATGTTTAAATATGCATATATCTGTATCAGTCTTTCACTTTGTGTATAAGTGGCTATAAGGGTTGGTGAGTACCTACATGAGTGTCTATATAGGTTATTAGTTGGTTTTTTGATTATCAGTCTGAGTGTCTGCATGGTTCGGTGGGGGGTATTACGTAGTGCATAGGTGCATGAATGAGTGACTCACTGTTTGTATGTGTTGAAGACAGCATGTGTGCAGGACTGTATGGGTGGATGAGTGTGTGTATGGGTGTGTTAGTGAGTGAATGACTGTCTCTACAGTGTCTTTATGAGTAACTACATATGTTTTAAACTAGTATATGTGACTATTGGTGTATATAAGTGAGTATATGTTAGAGTGAGAGATTGAAAGAGTTCCTGTATGAATAAGTATGTGTTTCTATAAGTGATTGTTTAAAAGACTAAGTATGTGTAAGTTTTTGTAGAAGTAAGTGTGGTGATGTGTGTATAACTATATGCAAGTAAACGGATGTTTGATTCTTTATTAGCATGAGTGACTATGTGTGTGAGTAACTCTACGGATGAGTGGCATTGTGTAACAGGATGTATAGGTGTATTAGTACATATGATGAGTGAGTACATGTATGAGTGACTGTATAGGACTGTTGGTGAATGAGTGGATGTGTATGTGGATCTTAGAATTACTGAAGAGGTTGTTGTAACTGGTATTGGTATGTCCATTGTTTTGAAAAGTTTAGTCTCTATTTATAAATGTGTGTATCAAAGGTTATATTAGGGTGAGAGGAGGTCTGCCACTCTATCACAAGGATGATGTCATCAGTGATGTCATCAGTGATGTCATTTGAGATGTCATCAGTGATGTCATGAGTGATGTCACTGACCATGTCATGAGTGATGTAATATGTGACGTCATCAGCAGTGCATTGCGGGCGCGCGAGTTATAGTTAGCTTAACTAACTATAACGGGGGAATTTCAATGGTTTTTTACGAGTAAAATGTCCAGCTAACTATAACGTGTGTGAAACCTTTGGTTTTTTCATTGAATTTCTAAGGTTTTTTAAATGCTAATTCCTAACTATAACGTGTGTGAAACCTATGGTTTTTTCATTGAATTAGCAAGGTTTTTTAAATGCTAATTCCTAATTATAACGTGTGTGAAACCCATGGTTTTTTCAGTGAATTTGCAAGGTTTTTTAAATGCTATTTTTTTTTTTTCTTCTATTTTTTTAAACATATTTTTAATTTAATGTTCTAACCTTTTATAAAGACTATGGTTAAATTTTTAAAATTCTTTAATATGTTTTTTTAAATATATTTCATAAAATAAACATGTTATAATATTTTGCAGTACATTTTTTCCTTTTTTTTTTAGTACGCGTACCGTAAGCTTACGGTAAGCGTACGGTTTACGCAACGCCCGTAATTTATCTACGCTGTTTGCGTATAGTTACGCAATTTGCGTAGCCGCGCGTACTCCGTGTGGGACGCGTACGCGTGTACGCTACACGCGCACGTTACGCGGAAGTGTCGGGTAGTGACTGTTATGCGCATGCGCGCAAGCGCGTGTCTTTTTTACGAGCATGCGCACTTTTGCCGTAAGCGTACCGTAAGCGTACCGTAAGCGTACGGTAGGTCATGTGATCATGAAACACAACTTTTGATTGGTTGAAACTACTTTCAGTTCTAGAACTCTCCTACACCACACCCATTCCCCTCATTTCTGCTTGTGATCCCTTAGGAGAAGGAGCTGGGTTGTCTTTGTGATACGATGGCAGAACAGCAGAGCTCTTCTGAGAGTGAGGCTAGCACTAGCAGCATTACCTTGAGGCAGAGAGCGAGGAAACAAAAGACCTCTTATGTATGGGATTATTTTACTTTTCCTGAAGGCCAGCTAAAGGTAAATGCACCCTTAGTGACTTGCAAGCTGTGTCAGCGTGTACTTTCAAGAGGTAATCCTGACAGGAAGTATTCCTTTGGGAATCATACCATGATGAGGCACCTCAGGGATGTACACAGAAGGACACATGCTCGACTTTTTGGAGGTAACCCTTCAGAAAGTCAACCAAGCACATCCACAGCAGCTCAGCCTGGACCATCATCTGCAGGGCTGACTCCTTCTTCTGCAGGTCAGGTGAGCCCTTCATCTGTGGGGGGAGCATCTGCTTTTGCTGGCCCTCTGGAAATTAACCCTCGATTTCTGAGGGTTGATATTCGATGTGCCTCTTGTCATGATCTAATTTGTCATAGGGAGACCAGTGTTTCCCTAGTGAACCTCAAAATAGATCAGCACACTTGTCACAGAGACTAATTTTCCCATTCTTTCTTTCCTCTCTCCCTGCATGAACACAACGGCTCTTTTAAGAGCCAACCTTATCTTTCATCTTTTTTTTATAGATGTTTTTAAAAACTTTTTTTTTTTTTTTTACCGTACGCGTACGGTGCGCGTAATTTTATTTTATTTTTTAAAAAAACACTAAAAATCAATAATCACATTACAAGGACTTTGAAACACTACAATTATTATTATTGACTTACCATACCCACTCCAAAAAATATTTATTCATTTGTTTTTTTTAAAAAAAAATTGCTATAAAAATGGTTCTAGTTTTCGAAAATTTTCAATATCAATCTGAAAAAAAAGAAAAAAGTATTAATATTTTTTAAACATTTTAAAATACAGTACACATATTTACATATTTACCAAAAAATATTTTTGCCTTATTTTTGCTGTTTTCAGAATATATTGCATTTCACTTTAAATTGTGAAAGCAATTGCATTCATCATTTAACAGCGGGCAAAAAAAAAATAACAATCTCAAAGATTGTATTAAAAAAGCCCAGAATCTCTTCTCACTTAAACTTAACATTACAGAAATGCATAATATTCTAAAAAAATATCATCAAAAAACAATACTTATTTCTTTAAAATACCGTCTGATATTTTTGTTTCAGAAGTATAATCACAATATTATATCTCAAATAACTCCACAATACATCTGATTCTATTTCCTTTAGGCCAAATAGTAATTTTAAAATTTTTTTGGGATTAAATTTTCAATGGTAATCCAATAAAATTCTAAAGTTTAATTTGTCCAGATCTCACCGATTCTCTGGAACATTTTGGTTCCCGAAATTTTTTTTAATAATTTATTAAGTCCACAATAGAATTGGTTACTTTTCCGCATGGCCAAATAGTAATTTTTAAAATCTTTTTTGAAAAAATTTCCAATGGCACTCCAATAACATTCCAAAATTTAAATTGTGCAGATGTTACCGATTTTCTCTAAATTATTGGTTTTTGAAAGTTTCATTAAAAATTAAAAAAGTCCACATTACAATTGGTTATCTTTCCATTAGGCCAAATGATAATTTAAAAAATCTTTTTTTTAGAAAATTCCAATGGTAATCCAGTAAAATGGTAAAATTATTTTGTCCAGATCTTGCCAAGTCTCTCTAAAATTTAGGTTTCAGGAAGATTAGATAGGAATTTGCTAAATCAAAAGGCAAACGTTGTTTGAAAATCAATTGGGAATCGTTACACAGTGTCCAGCCTTTTTCACATTTAAGATAAACTGTGTAATGTCCAGAAGTAACAGTAGGTCCATCATGGAAAATTATTGCAACAGTTACAAAAGTTTTTCCTGAAATTGATAATTGCTGTCCTGTAAACTTCTTTATTAAAGTATCCAATTTTGAACCATCAGCTCTACATCGTTGCATCATTAAAATTACATACTGTCCGTATTCCTTTAAAATTAATGTTGAAAACATGTCAGATTTACACTCACCGCATTTCATGCTATGATTAGCATCTTTAACTAATTTTGCAAAAGTGACTGTTTTACTCTCTGGCAATGTCAAATAAATAAACCTTTCATTATCAACATTATAGCCACATATATTATAACAGTTTTCACAACTATGTTCCCATTTATAAGAGAGACCAAATAAAATATCAATTGCAACTTCTTCTTCTTCCAGTACTTGAAGAAAATACATCAAAAATTCGTGTGCATCTTGCTGTTCATTTTGAGAAAACTGTGTTCGTCCTGAACATATATCTAAAAGTTTTCTAATTTCAGTAGCACTTTCTATTTGAGTTTTATCTTTACTCAGCTTTTGAAAAAGGAGACTCAGATCAGAACAGAATCTTTTTCCCTGATTTACTATTATCTGCTCTTGCAAACTTTCCAGATAAAATGCAACATTCAGCACTACATTTGCGTAGCAGTTGACACCAGAGCTATTTTCAAAATGACATCCTACAACCTGTTCTTCATTTTCCTTTTTCTTTTTGCTTGCAATTACATCACTCCTCTTTTTTTTCCTCTTCTCTACATCTTCATTACAGATATTCTCATTTTTTCTTTTACGAGAAACTACACGTTTCTCCAACACAGGATACTGACCTAAATGAGGAGCATAGATTCTTCTTAATCTATTATACTCCTTTACACAGTTTGTATCAGCACTAACTTTTGAATCATCAAAGTCTATCATGAATAAACCTGATAATGTTTTCACTCGTGACAAAGCAACATATGCCATACCTTCTTTGAACACAGTTGAACCAATGTTCACAAATGCACAATCTACAGTCAATCCTTGAGACTTGTGAATAGTTACAGCATATGCTAGAGAAAACGGAAACTGCTTCCTACGTACATATAAGTCTTTCACAAGCATGAAACGAACTGTACAACGACAAATATCTTTAACTTCTTCTATCTGATCAAATTTTATTTTTAAACATTCAATTCCATCTTTTTTCTGATAATTAATAAAACCCACAACTCTTCCCATAGCTCCATTAACTAAACCTTTTTCAACATCCAAATTTCTTCTTAAAAATACTCTACAGTTCATGCAAACATATAGATTTTTTTCTAATCCAGCTGTTTTGGAGATGTTCTTCTCTAGTGAATCCAATTTATTTTTCAGTTTGCCTGTTACTGTGACAGTAATTCTTCCATCCTCAATTTTGTCCACTGCTTCCAATTTCCTGATCTCTTCCTTTTCCAATTTCAAAAGCTCCTCATTAAATATTGAGCATTCACGTAGAGTTGGCATTAAGCAGATGACACTTTTGTTTTCTGCAATGTTCTTGTATATTTTCTCTGCAACTATTTCTTCCTTTGGAAATAAATTATGTAGCAGCCGACTCTGTAATGCTTTTTCGCCAACTTCTGTGAGTAGTCCAATTCTGATATCTTTCAGAATACTTCCATATTCTTCATCGCTTGCTTGCCTCATATTAGTAGTAAGTTCCTTGTACTCAAAGAAGGACCAAATATTTGTATTTTCGATGCTTCCCAATGACTTCTTCGTGTCTTCATGTGTGACAGTATTAAACACTGGTTGTCCTTTAACTGGAGTAAGTTGCAAAAGATCTCCAAAAACTATGACGTGTTTTCCACCAAATAACATGTCATAGTCTGTCTTCAAAATTTGCTGCATTCTTAAATGCACAAAGGCAAGCATTAAGTTTGATACCATGCTCACCTCATCAATAATGAGAACTTGCATCTTCTTCAATACTCTTGAAACTTCCAAGGATGCTTCTCCAGTTAGCTTGTTGTATTGTATTTTGTTCTCATGCTCCACTGGTAACATTAGCAAACGATGTAAAGTGATTCCTTTTATGTTATATGCTGCTAACCCAGTTGGAGCAGTAACCACACAAGACAAAGTAGAATCTGTTTTTTGCTGTAGGTAGCTTCTGATGACTTTTATAAGGAAACTTTTTCCAGTTCCAGCTTGTCCGCTTACATACATCCTGATTGGATGAAATGATGTGCATGAGCACTCTTTTTTTTCATGTAGAAATCCGTGATCAATTTTGTTTCTGATCTCTTCATAAATTTGTTGCTGCTATTGATTCAGTTGTCTTTCCAAATTTTCTAAGTCTATAAATTCTTCTTGAGCTTGATTCATAGCCGTTTCCACTTCATTCATGGCTATTGATGCTTCATTTTCAACGATTGGTTGTCCTAGGGGATCTTGACTGAGTGTTCCTGAACTTTGGCTGTCCTGAGAACTGTCTCTAGCTATTTCTGCTGCAATTGTAGTTTCCTGTTCAATTTCTTCATTTAACATTTGCAGATAACTTGAGAATGTACTGCATTGTATGCTGTCTTTGCAAGCATTAAAAGAATCTTCATAGCTTTGAAATTCTCCCAGTAGTTCATCCTCTGTACGCCATGGTTTAAACAACTGTAAAAGAGCAAAGTAGTAAAATTCCTTCTTGTCAGTAGTGTCGCAACTCAGCTTCCTGTGATTTATCAAACTTCCTTTTGTTTGCTTCACCAAACATCCTTCCTCACCAACGACTTTATATTTTCCATTGTTGATGTCTTCTGCGGCTTTCCGTGAATAAATGTAGTTCTGCAGCACTTCATAGAGACACATGTTCTCCAGATGTTGACTTCTCTTGGGATAATATGTGTCCAACATGTTTGATTTCAAAATATCTGTACTTTCTGGGTCATTCTCGGCCAAATATTCAATTTCTCCAACAGATTTCAGTACCCGATTTCTCATTGCTGCAAGGCCTAAACTTGACCAAATTATTCTTCTTGACTTCGAGTAGAGACTTGCAGAAGATAACCTATCTGAACATTCGTAGGATCCAATTTCTCGATGCGATAACATCTTCAAACTGAAACTGTACAGCTTCTTACTGACAGTCTTCTCGTGAGAAATCTCTTCCCACATTTCCTTCAATTCTGTTTTTTCTGATTTCGTAATGTAAGACGTTACATATCGAGCAACAGCAATGGAATTGTCAGCTACATACTGTATATCCATGTTAGCGTTCCACATGGATAAAATGACTGGGTTGTAGTCATTTATATTTTTTGATTCTTCTTTTCTTTTTAGGTTGTAGGTATTCTTAGGTGATTTTCTTGTGATAGTATGTCTCACAGCTGACATAAAACTGTTGACTCTTCCATTTGAAAGAACAGGTCTAGGAAATCCAAATCGACATTTAGTGTAGTATTTATCTTTGCTCTTGTATTTCCGTCGACAGTATTTTCCACACCGATGACTTTGGAAACGTAAAACTTGCTCCTTTAACTTTTTCTCTTCTGTGCTTTTTGGTATAGCACATGTTGCATATTCTTCAATGAAAGATAACACTGCTTCATCAGTATCTGTTCCAAACTTTGGGGCATCCTTGATCCACAACAGCATATGAATATGAGGAGCACCTCTTGCCTGGTACTCTTTTCTCCAAAAGAAATCTACTACTTCTCCAAGAGGTGGATTTTTTTTATTGCAGATGAAGGACATCATAGCCTCAAATCTATGATTGAAATATCTGCAAACATTAACCGGATCCAATGAGCACAGTTCTCCTGCTGTCTTGTATTCGATGTTTTTAATGTTTGAATTTGCCTCTCGTAGAAAATCCAGTAAATCATCCCAAGCGTACTCCGCACAGCTTAGGGTAACGAACCATGTTGGTGTTCCTAAATTCCGTAACATGCATTTTAATTCACCATGGCGTCGGTACCAATATTCATTTGTCCCACGCTGACAAGCCATCAGATTGATCAGTTGTGTTTCCAAATGATCATCTCGGTGCTGCACTTTCTCCATAAAATCCTTAGCAGACACATTTTGTAAATGTACTCCACTTTTTAAAATGTGATTTACTGCATAAGACAGTGCAGACAAGTCGCTTTCAAATAAAAGATGGAACAAATAAGGAATACTTTGTCGAAATCTGGGATCTTCAGCATATAGTCTTGTAGTCCGATACTCAGAAGCTGGAATCTGTTCTGGACGTTCATCGTATCGTCCTCCTTTTCCTTTAGGAAACAGCTGGGGAAAACATCGAGCTTCCAAGCTCTCCTCCCATACACTCACGGGAGTTCCTTTTGCTTTCTTCATCTGAAAGAGATCAATATTATCTCCCATAACTTCTTTTGAATGAAGAGGATGTATGCTAAAATGTTCATAAATTTCTTCTTCCTTTGACTTGTCCACTTTTTCAATTTGTCCAGTTGGTGTTTCTGTGTCTTCTTGTAAATCTTCTTCTTCTTCTTCTTCTATATAAATTGATTCATACCATTTGTTATTCCTTTTCAAATACAAATTTGCTCTTTGTACTTTCCGCACATCTACCAGCTCCTGCCAAATCTTCTTATTCTTTGTAGGTACACCATTAACCAGAATAACTAATGGTTCAGTTTCCAAAGTATCCGCATCAATAGTTTCCATATTTTTTTTCAAATCCAAGGGCAAATACACCACTCTTCCTTTTAAACCTCTCAGTAAATCAGAAGGAGGTAATTTACCAGTTTTGGGCTCCATACGTACTATGGTCTGGAACGGATGAACACATTGAATGAGTATAGACTCATATGTATTTAATTCAGAAAGTTCAGCAGGAATAGCATCCAATTCTAAATTATTATGTACAGCTCTGGTCGGCATTCTATTTTCCTCTAACTTGTTGTAACAGTATTTACAAATACGCTGATCTTCACCCAAATCAAAACAATTTTCTAGAAATATATATGTGGCAAAATCCTTCCACTTATAATTATCTTCATTTTCACTCTTTCTGTAGAGATCAACATTCCTAGTTTGTTTTCTATAATGAGTTCTGCGGCAACAAATACAAGTAAAATTTGGTCTTTCATTAGAGACTATTGCAAATTTTGTTATGTGATCATTAAATGTGTTACTTACAGAGGGTTCTACATTCTCTTCCACTTCTTCCTCATTTACTGTGTCCTTCTCTGCACTGTTTTGTTCAGGACCAAAGTAACAAAACTGAATGTCATCAACAACCTTCTCTACATCTGATACCGTTCCTCGGAACAGAGCCCTATTCAATTCATTTAACTTTATTGCTGGACTTTTGGCAAAATACAACCGTCTCACAAACTTTCTCATTTCAGTATGATGAACAGCCAGCATCCTAAAATGATGGAAAACACTATTGCACACTTTTCTAGATAGACAAGCCAGAGAATGACCCTGCAAACCAGTATTCTCTCTCACTCTGCATGGATCCAGACTTTGAAGCACCTTAATCTTCTGTTTTATACTTTTTTTTACTATATTCTCTTAGAAACTCTCGAAATTTGTCAATAGATTCCTGACGCACAGTGCAAATACTACTACAATTCCAAGTGTACACTGGGGCTTTAGGACGTCTCCCCATAGCCTCATCTGCCATCACTTGTACCTCATCTCTTGGAACCATTATCTCCTTCTCCATTATGCAACCATTTTTTACTTCGTAAGAACGACCTCTGGTGTCAACTGCATGCAGCAAACTATTACTTTGAAAATAGCTCTCTTCATTAAAAAAAGGTTCACTACTTGAACTATGCATCCACTTTCCTAAAAACACTTTACAAAAGTTTGTTCTGTTCACTACTCTTTTCCTTTTGCTATGTGATTTCAGTACATTAACCATTTTGTCTAATGTACGCATCCTATTCAAAATTAAAATGAATAGTTTCCTTTTTAATTCTAATGCCTTTGCTGCAATGGCTTCTATTTCTTTTTTTCTTTTATAAAACTTTTTCTTTTTCTTATATTTCTTCGCATCCTTCATCAAATTGGACATAACTCTTCTCTGAAACATTTTTCTACGTATCTCTTTAAACGCTGTTTTTCTATTTATATAAATCTTTTCAGTTGCTGAAGGTATATTTGCATTAACTAAATTGTCAATTTTTTCCTCTCCTTTTTTTTTTCAAAACATCCTTTCGAGTACAGACATTTTGTACATTTTTCATTCTTTTGAATATATTTTTTAGAAATTGTTTTTTCTGCTTACCAGAAGATTTTTTCTTTTTCCCAACATGAGCATCTTCTACTAACTTTGGTCCTCTAGTTGTCTTCAAATATAGGTTTTTTGTGTGCGTTTTTTGAACTCTGGATTTTGTAGGCATCTTAAATTTTGTCCACTGCTCTTCAGCAATACCTGAAAAAAACTAAAAAAAAATTCCTTTATTTTATTTAAATATATTACTACATTTCTTTTCACAATAGTCACAAAACGTAATTTCATTGCCAATTTGAATGCACACTTACTGCTCTTTTTTTTGGGCAAGTGAAAATCACTTTTACAGACTGACACATTATGAAACCACTTTTCAGTTTTTTTAAAAAGCCCATGTCCAGACTGCTTTTTCAGACCACCACCATGTGTATCCTCGGTGACTGCCTACACTCCAGCAAGGGCAACCAGCCTTAGTGATGCTGAATGTATTTGCATTACAGACTGAAACCTCAAAACCCCACTCGCTTCTAAATACTGTGCATGATTATACATGGAAAGGAGCTGGGTGTGTGCTAAGAGTCTGCTTCTTCCCCCAAAAAATCGCTCCCCCTTTTTCCTACTTATGCAACTGTGAAATCACCAGAGCAAAACGCAATAAATCTCTGCCTGTAATTCCTATTTCCACACAGAGTCATGTTTTCACATTAGTCCCAAAACGAAATTTCTTTGCCAATTTGAAAGCACACTTACTGCTCTTTTTTTTGGGCAAGTGAAAATCACTTTTACAGACTGACACATTATAAAACCACTTTTCAGTTTTTTTAAAAAGCCCATGTCCAGACTGCTTTTTCAGACCACCACCATGTGTATCCTCGGTGACTGCCTACACTCCAGCAAGGGCAACCAGCCTTAGTGATGCTGAATGTATTTGCATTACAGACTGAAACCTCAAAACCCCACTCGCTTGTAAATACTGTGCATGATTATACATGGAAAGGAGCTGGGTGTGTGCTAAGAGTCTGCTTCTTCCCCCAAAAAATCGCTCCCCCTTTTTCCTACTAATGCAACTGTGAAATCACCAGAGCAAAACGCAATAAATCTCTGCCTGTAAATCCTATTTGCACACAGAGTCATGTTTTCACATTAGTCACAAAACGAAATTTCTTTGCCAATTTGAATGCACACTTACTGCTCTTTTTTTTTGGCAAGTGAAAATCACTTTTACAGACTGACACATTATGAAACCACTTTTCAGATTTTTTTTAAAAAGCCCATGTCCAGACTGCTTTTTCAGACCACCACCATGTGTATCCTCGGTGACTGTCTACACTCCAGCAAGGGCAACCAGCCTTAGTGATGCTGAATGTATTTGCATTACACACTGAAACCTCAAAACCCCACTCGCTTCTAAATACTGTGCATGATTCCACATGGTAAGCAGCTGGGTGTGTGCTAAGAGTCTGCTTCTTCCCCCAAAAAATCGCTCCCCCTTTTTCCGACTAATGCAACTGTGAAATCACCAGAGCAAAACGCAATAAATCTCTGCCTGTAATTCCTATTTGCACACAGAGTCATGTTTTCACATTAGTCCCAAAACGAAATTTCTTTGCCAATTTGAATGCACACTTACTGCTCTTTTTTTTTGGCAAGTGAAAATCACTTTTACAGACTGACACATTATGAAACCACTTTTCAGATTTTTTTAAAAAAGCCCATGTCCAGACTGCTTTTTCAGACCACCACCATGTGTATCCTCGGTGACTGCCTACACTCCAGCAAGGGCAACCAGCCTTAGTGATGCTGAATGTATTTGCATTACAGACTGAAACCTGAAAACCCCACTCGCTTGTAAATACTGTGCATGATTATACATGGAAAGGAGCTGGGTGTGTGCTAAGAGTCTGCTTCTTCCCCCAAAAAATCGCTCCCCCTTTTTCCTACTAATGCAACTGTGAAATCACCAGAGCAAAACGCAATAAATCTCTGCCTGTAAATCCTATTTGCACACAGAGTCATGTTTTCACATTAGTCCCAAAACGAAATTTCTTTGCCAATTTGAAAGCACACTTACTGCTCTTTTTTTTGGGCAAGTGAAAATCACTTTTACAGACTGACACATTATGAAACCACTTTTCAGTTTTTTTAAAAAGCCCATGTCCAGACTGCTTTTTCAGACCACCACCATGTGTATCCTCGGTGACTGCCTACACTCCAGCAAGGGCAACCAGCCTTAGTGATGCTGAATGTATTTGCATTACAGACTGAAACCTCAAAACCCCACTCGCTTCTAAATACTGTGCATGATTCCACATGGTAAGCAGCTGGGTGTGTGCTAAGAGTCTGCTTCTTCCCCCAAAAAATCGCTCCCCCTTTTTCCTACTAATGCAACTGTGAAATCACCAGAGCAAAACGCAATAAATCTCTGCCTGTAATTCCTATTTGCACACAGAGTCATGTTTTCACATTAGTCCCAAAACGAAATTTCTTTGCCAATTTGAAAGCACACTTACTGCTCTTTTTTTTGGGCAAGTGAAAATCACTTTTACAGACTGACACATTATGAATCCACTTTTTAGATTTTTTTAAAAAGCCCATGTCCAGACTGCTTTTTCAGACCACCACCATGTGTATCCTCGGTGACTGCCTACACTCCAGCAAGGGCAACCAGCCTTAGTGATGCTGAATGTATTTGCATTACAGACTGAAACCTCAAAACCCCACTCGCTTCTAAATACTGTGCATGATTCCACATGGTAAGCAGCTGGGTGTGTGCTAAGAGTCTGCTTCTTCCCCCAAAAAATCGCTCCCCCTTTTTCCTACTAATGCAACTGTGAAATCACCAGAGCAAAACGCAATAAATCTCTGCCTGTAATTCCTATTTGCACACAGAGTCATGTTTTCACATTAGTCCCAAAACGAAATTTCTTTGCCAATTTAAATGCACACTTACTGCTCTTTTTTTTTGGCAAGTGAAAATCACTTTTACAGACTGACACATTATGAAACCACTTTTCAGATTTTTTTAAAAAAGCCCATGTCCAGACTGCTTTTTCAGACCACCACCATGTGTATCCTCGGTGACTGCCTTCACTCCAGCAAGGGCAACCAGCCTTAGTGATGCTGAATGTATTTGCATTACAGACTGAAACCTCAAAACCCCACTCGCTTCTAAATACTGTGCTTGATTCCACATGGTAAGCAGCTGGGTGTGTGCTAAGAGTCTGCTTCTTCCCCCAAAAAATCGCTCCCCCTTTTTCCTACTAATGCAACTGTGAAATCACCAGAGCAAAATGCAATAAATCTTTGCCTGTAATTCCTATTTGCACACAGAGTCATGTTTTCACATTAGTCCCAAAACGAAATTTCTTTGCCAATTTGAAAGCACACTTACTGCTCTTTTTTTTGGGCAAGTGAAAATCACTTTTACAGACTGACACATTATGAAACCACTTTTCAGTTTTTTTAAAAAGCCCATGTCCAGACTGCTTTTTCAGACCACCACCATGTGTATCCTCGGTGACTGCCTACACTCCAGCAAGGGCAACCAGCCTTAGTGATGCTGAATGTATTTGCATTACAGACTGAAACCTCAAAACCCCACTCGCTTCTAAATACTGTGCATGATTCCACATGGTAAGCAGCTGGGTGTGTGCTAAGAGTCTGCTTCTTCCCCCAAAAAATCGCTCCCCCTTTTTCCTACTAATGCAACTGTGAAATTACCAGAGCAAAACGCAATAAATCTCTGCCTGTAATTCCTATTTGCACACAGAGTCATGTTTTCACATTAGTCCCAAAACGAAATTTCTTTGCCAATTTGAAAGCACACTTACTGCTCTTTTTTTTGGGCAAGTGAAAATCACTTTTACAGACTGACACATTATGAATCCACTTTTTAGATTTTTTTAAAAAGCCCATGTCCAGACTGCTTTTTCAGACCACCACCATGTGTATCCTCGGTGACTGCCTTCACTCCAGCAAGGGCAACCAGCCTTAGTGATGCTGAATGTATTTGCATTACAGACTGAAACCTCAAAACCCCACTCGCTTCTAAATACTGTGCTTGATTCCACATGGTAAGCAGCTGGGTGTGTGCTAAGAGTCTGCTTCTTCCCCCAAAAAATCGCTCCCCCTTTTTCCTACTAATGCAACTGTGAAATCACCAGAGCAAAATGCAATAAATCTCTGCCTGTAATTCCTATTTGCACACAGAGTCATGTTTTCACATTAGTCCCAAAACGAAATTTCTTTGCCAATCTGAATGCACACTTACTGCTCTTTTTTTTTGGCAAGTGAAAATCACTTTTACAGACTGACACATTATGAAACCACTTTTCAGATTTTTTTAAAAAAGCCCATGTCCAGACTGCTTTTTCAGACCACCACCATGTGTATCCTCGGTGACTGCCTTCACTCCAGCAAGGGCAACCAGCCTTAGTGATGCTGAATGTATTTGCATTACAGACTGAAACCTCAAAACCCCACTCGCTTCTAAATACTGTGCATGATTATACATAGAAAGGAGCTGGGTGTGTGCTAAGAGTCTGCTTCTTCCCCCAAAAAATCGCTCCCCCTTTTTCCTACTAATGCAACTGTGAAATCACCAGAGCAAAACGCAATAAATCTCTGCCTGTAATTCCTATTTGCACACAGAGTCATGTTTTCACATTAGTCCCAAAACGAAATTTCTTTGCCAATTTAAATGCACACTTACTGCTCTTTTTTTTTGGCAAGTGAAAATCACTTTTACAGACTGACACATTATGAATCCACTTTTTAGATTTTTTAAAAAGCCCATGTCCAGACTGCTTTTTCAGACCACCACCATGTGTATCCTCGGTGACTGCCTACACTCCAGCAAGGGCAACCAGCCTTAGTGATGCTGAATGTATTTGCATTACAGACTGAAACCTCAAAACCCCACTCGCTTCTAAATACTGTGCATGATTATACATGGAAAGGAGCTGGGTGTGTGCTAAGAGTCTGCTTCTTCCCCCAAAAAATCGCTCCCCCTTTTTCCTACTAATGCAACTGTGAAATCACCAGAGCAAAACGCAATAAATGTCTGCCTGTAATTCCTATTTGCACACAGAGTCATGTTTTCACATTAGTCCCAAAACGAAATTTCTTTGCCAATTTGAAAGCACATTTACTGCTCTTTTTTTTGGGCAAGTGAAAATCACTTTTACAGACTGACACATTATGAAACCACTTTTCAGTTTTTTTAAAAAGCCCATGTCCAGACTGCTTTTTCAGACCACCACCATGTGTATCCTCGGTGACTGCCTACACTCCAGCAAGGGCAACCAGCCTTAGTGATGCTGAATGTATTTGCATTACAGACTGAAACCTCAAAACCCCACTCGCTTCTAAATACTGTGCATGATTCCACATGGTAAGCAGCTGGGTGTGTGCTAAGAGTCTGCTTCTTCCCCCAAAAAATCGCTCCCCCTTTTTCCTACTAATGCAACTGTGAAATCACCAGAGCAAAACGCAATAAATCTCTGCCTGTAATTCCTATTTGCAAACAGAGTCATGTTTTCACATTAGTCCCAAAACGAAATTTCTTTGCCAATTTGAAAGCACACTTACTGCTCTTTTTTTTGGGCAAGTGAAAATCACTTTTACAGACTGACACATTATGAATCCACTTTTTAGATTTTTTTAAAAAGCCCATGTCCAGACTGCTTTTTCAGACCACCACCATGTGTATCCTCGGTGACTGCCTACACTCCAGCAAGGGCAACCAGCCTTAGTGATGCTGAATGTATTTGCATTACAGACTGAAACCTCAAAACCCCACTCGCTTCTAAATACTGTGCATGATTCCACATGGTAAGCAGCTGGGTGTGTGCTAAGAGTCTGCTTCTTCCCCCAAAAAATCGCTCCCCCTTTTTCCTACTAATGCAACTGTGAAATCACCAGAGCAAAACGCAATAAATCTCTGCCTGTAATTCCTATTTGCACACAGAGTCATGTTTTCACATTAGTCCCAAAACGAAATTTCTTTGCCAATTTAAATGCACACTTACTGCTCTTTTTTTTTGGCAAGTGAAAATCACTTTTACAGACTGACACATTATGAAACCACTTTTCAGATTTTTTTAAAAAAGCCCATGTCCAGACTGCTTTTTCAGACCACCACCATGTGTATCCTCGGTGACTGCCTTCACTCCAGCAAGGGCAACCAGCCTTAGTGATGCTGAATGTATTTGCATTACAGACTGAAACCTCAAAACCCCACTCGCTTCTAAATACTGTGCTTGATTCCACATGGTAAGCAGCTGGGTGTGTGCTAAGAGTCTGCTTCTTCCCCCAAAAAATCGCTCCCCCTTTTTCCTACTAATGCAACTGTGAAATCACCAGAGCAAAATGCAATAAATCTTTGCCTGTAATTCCTATTTGCACACAGAGTCATGTTTTCACATTAGTCCCAAAACGAAATTTCTTTGCCAATTTGAAAGCACACTTACTGCTCTTTTTTTTGGGCAAGTGAAAATCACTTTTACAGACTGACACATTATGAAACCACTTTTCAGTTTTTTTAAAAAGCCCATGTCCAGACTGCTTTTTCAGACCACCACCATGTGTATCCTCGGTGACTGCCTTCACTCCAGCAAGGGCAACCAGCCTTAGTGATGCTGAATGTATTTGCATTACAGACTGAAACCTCAAAACCCCACTCGCTTCTAAATACTGTGCTTGATTCCACATGGTAAGCAGCTGGGTGTGTGCTAAGAGTCTGCTTCTTCCCCCAAAAAATCGCTCCCCCTTTTTCCTACTAATGCAACTGTGAAATCACCAGAGCAAAATGCAATAAATCTCTGCCTGTAATTCCTATTTGCACACAGAGTCATGTTTTCACATTAGTCCCAAAACGAAATTTCTTTGCCAATCTGAATGCACACTTACTGCTCTTTTTTTTTGGCAAGTGAAAATCACTTTTACAGACTGACACATTATGAAACCACTTTTCAGATTTTTTTAAAAAAGCCCATGTCCAGACTGCTTTTTCAGACCACCACCATGTGTATCCTCGGTGACTGCCTTCACTCCAGCAAGGGCAACCAGCCTTAGTGATGCTGAATGTATTTGCATTACAGACTGAAACCTCAAAACCCCACTCGCTTCTAAATACTGTGCATGATTATACATAGAAAGGAGCTGGGTGTGTGCTAAGAGTCTGCTTCTTCCCCCAAAAAATCGCTCCCCCTTTTTCCTACTAATGCAACTGTGAAATCACCAGAGCAAAACGCAATAAATCTCTGCCTGTAATTCCTATTTGCACACAGAGTCATGTTTTCACATTAGTCCCAAAACGAAATTTCTTTGCCAATTTAAATGCACACTTACTGCTCTTTTTTTTTGGCAAGTGAAAATCACTTTTACAGACTGACACATTATGAATCCACTTTTTAGATTTTTTAAAAAGCCCATGTCCAGACTGCTTTTTCAGACCACCACCATGTGTATCCTCGGTGACTGCCTACACTCCAGCAAGGGCAACCAGCCTTAGTGATGCTGAATGTATTTGCATTACAGACTGAAACCTCAAAACCCCACTCGCTTCTAAATACTGTGCATGATTATACATGGAAAGGAGCTGGGTGTGTGCTAAGAGTCTGCTTCTTCCCCCAAAAAATCGCTCCCCCTTTTTCCTACTAATGCAACTGTGAAATCACCAGAGCAAAACGCAATAAATGTCTGCCTGTAATTCCTATTTGCACACAGAGTCATGTTTTCACATTAGTCACAAAACGAAATTTCTTTGCCAATTTAAATGCACACTTACTGCTCTTTTTTTTTGGCAAGTGAAAATCACTTTTACAGACTGACACATTATGAATCCACTTTTTAGATTTTTTTAAAAAGCCCATGTCCAAACTGCTTTTTCAGACCACCACCATGTGTATCCTCGGTGACTGCCTACACTCCAGCAAGGGCAACCAGCCTTAGTGATGCTGAATGTATTTGCATTACTGACTGCAACCTCAAACCCTTAAAGTATTCCTTATTTTTACCAGTACACCTTAATTTATCATGAAAAAATAGTCCATATTATTTTACATGTTCCTCACATTTAAATTTCTCCCAAAACAGAAAATAATAAACACAACTTCTACAAAAGGAATTCCAATTCTATTATTCATTTCTTAATTTACCATATACATCCCCTCTCAAACTCATAACTCACCTTTAAAATTAGTTAGTTGTGAAAGAAATGTGGCACTCAAACAGCAGATTATTAGAGCCAGGATCTCTGTTCTCTACACCTCTCTCCTCTCAGCAGAACCAGAAAATGGCAAAGTTTCCCTCTATTTTTCCACACATATACATGTAAGTTTCAAATCTCAGTGCGTCCCCCTTTTTTTCAAATGTAATCACACATTTCTATTGGTTGAAAACCAACCCTTTTGTTAAAGTACCCTTCCCCCAACTTGACTTCTGCCTGCTACCATAGCAACACCTCATGGAACACTGGTGTGTGGAGTTAGGTCAGAAGTTCGCCAAACAATGTTTCAATTCCACAGAGCAAGAGTGCTTGACTTTTCAAACCTTACAGCAAATCCATAGTACTGTTCTTTGGTAACACATTTTTCTGTACCAATACAAAACATGCTTCTATCAATTTACACATACAGCCTAGTTTTTAGTGTAGAATGGTATGAAACAGCCAATCAGTTCTTTTTTTTAAAAAAAAAATATGTATGCCTCCATTTCCAAACTGTTTTTCATTTCTTTTTCCCATTCTACTGAATTACACCTCCTGAGTGCATCCAGATCTCCTTTGAAGATGTTCACAGTGTGGATTGTAGGGCACAGCGATGTCTTCTGGAGTGAAAAGTTTGCAGAGAAAACAGGTATGGTGAGAGACCTTGCTTTGCCAAATGTAGACATTAAATGGATTGGTCAGAGAGGGTTAAAGTGGCACCAATTGATGCCATTGGTGAAATCCTTCATGCAAAACCAACACCCTGACCTCATAATAGTGCACTGTGGTGGCAATGACCTAGGCACTTTGACTGGGGTAGGTCTGGAAATGCTTATGAAGGACACCTTTGCACAACTGTTTTCTCTTTTCCCTAATACTGCCTTTGTGTTTTCCAACATATGCCAAAGGCAAAAATGGAACTGGTCCAATCATTTCTGTCCGCAAATTGACAAAGCAAGGAAGCACGTCAACAAATCTGTTTCTGCTTTCCTCCGTGACTATGGTATGGGTGCCATTTACCACAACAACTTGCGTTATGACATGCAAGACATTTATAGAGGAGATGGTGTGCACTTCAATGATGAAGGGAACAGAGTCTTCCTCTTGAACCTTAGACTCTGCATCGGTACTTACTTGTAGGTACCACTTAAAAAATCACTTCTTTTTAGAGCCCCCTAATATCTAAACTCTTAAATCTGCATTTCATTTCTTTTTTAATTTTTTTTTCTACCGTACGCTTACCGTAAGCTTACCGTACGCGTAACCCGTGATTTTTTTTAAAAATCAATAAATGTTTTCTTTGTACTTTTCTGTCCTTCTTTGACCCCCTCACAAATGTAAGGGGGTCTGTAACTCTCCTCCTTGCCCCCTTTTCTTGTTTTCACTCTTTTTTTTCTGAGTGAAACACAGAAAATGGCGGCCGCTGCTTCCTGGTTTCGGCCGATTCGAATGTTTACTAAGATCTAAGAGCCAATCAGAATCGCGCTCGCGCACGCCACCGTACGCGTACGGTAAGCTTACGGTAAGCGTACCGTAAGCTGGCTCAGATATATATATTGATTTAAAGGCTATTTTCTCAGAATCTACTGAACAGATTTACACCAAACCTACAAAAGGCACTTCTTTGACCTAGGGACTACCTCTCTGCCAAATTTCTAGTAATTCTGTTCAGCCGTTCGGGCTGTAGCCCTGTCTAAAGGTCCTATGGAAAAATGCATGGGAAAAACGCGTTTTGGGACCCCCCTTTTATCTCAGCCCCCGCTTGACGAATCCCCCCGAGACTTTCAGGGTAGGAGCGGAGCGTAGCGCCCCACCTATTTTGAGAAATTCGCGAGGATTCGTCGACCGGCGCAAAAGTTATTCAAAATAGAATGTTGCGGATTTCCTATGGAAAAGGGGTCCTAACTATAACTACCTACTGGCGACCGCCAGTAGGTAATATAGATATATATAGATATGTATAAACATATATATAAAATATATTTAACAAACACATTTCCTAAAAATCCAACAACCCCTACCCACCCTAAAATTATCCTTCTACCCCAAAACCCCTAACCACCCTAAACCCTAAAAATACCCTGTCACCCCAAACCCCCTACCCACCCTAAACTCTAAAATTACCCTTGCAACCCCAAAACCCATACCCACCCATAACCCTAAAATTACCCATGCCACCTCAAAACCTATATCCACCGTAAACCCTAAAAAACCCTTGCCACTCCAAACCTCATGCCCACCCTAAAACCTAAAATGTCCCTTACTACCTCAAAACCCCTACCCATCCTAAACCCAAACATTACCCTTGCCACCCCAACCCCCTAGCCACCCTAAACCCTAAAATTAACCATGCCACTCCAAAACCCATACCCACCCTATACCCTAAAATTACCCTTGCCACCCTTTAAAACCCATACCCACCCTAACCCCTAAAATTACCCATGACACCCCAAAACCCATACTTGCCCTAAACCCTAAAATTACCCATGCTACCCCAAAACCCATACCCACCCTAAACCCTTAAATTACCCATACCACCCAAAATCCCATATGCACCCTAAACCCTAAAATAACCCATACCACCCCAAAATCCATTCTTATCTAATTCTTACATTTGACAAGAATATCCTTTTACCAGTCATGCAATTACAATGAAATTCGATGGTGGAGCCAGCCACGGCTCCGCCTTCGGGATTATGATGGCACTTTCTGACAGCAGTTCCATGTCTGCCTTTCATACATGGAACTGCTGCTGGAAAGTGTCTTCGGGGGGCCTCTAGTAGGGCCCCTTTCCCTCCCCAGCCTCGGCTCTGGGGCCTCGGGGCACCTATGGTGCTCTCCTCAACATCCCTGCACTGTGTGGCAGGCACCTCCATTTGTCAAGGGAAGATTGTGCTGGCCTTTCCCGCCCGCTGCACAGGCTTCCCTTGACAAAGGTAGGCTTTCGACTACCGTATGGGCGGCCGCATCATGATAGTGAGGTCAGAACCGCTGACTTAAGGTCGCAGACATCGTATTAAGGCCCGACATTAAAAAAATATCATAATTACACAATCTACATAATTAATTATCAATCAAATATTGAATAATTATTAATTAATTAAAATGTATTTACTTCCCACCCTGTGCCCCTTCCAGCCCCAACAACCAATACCTAAAGCATGACTTAAAAAATAAATGAATTACACAATTGACATAGTTATTAAATAAATAATTAATAATTAACAACTGATTATTAATAATTAAAATCTATTTACTTCCCACCCTGTCCCCCTACAAACCCGGCAAACCATATATAAAACATAACTAAAAAAGGGATGAATTGCACAATGTTCATATTCATCAATTAAATAAGTATTAATAATTAAAAAGAATTATTATTTAATTATAATGAAATTACTTCCCACCCTATACCCCTACAAAACTCACAGCTCACTATGATTCCAAAAATTACAATTAACAATGAAATGAAATTAAGAAGCATCTAATAATGTACAAACTATATTTAAAAGAAATCAACGATAATTATACAAACAATTTTCATATTCATCAATTAAATAAGTATTAATAATTAAAAAGAATTATTATTTAATTATAATGAAATTACTTCCCACCCTATACCCCTACAAAACTCACAGCTCACTATGATTCCAAAAATTACAATTAACAATGAAATGAAATTAAGAAGCATCTAATAATGTACAAACTATATTTAAAAGAAATCAACGATAATTATACAAACAATTTATAACATACAATGAAAACATTCTAAAATACATAAAAATTATTTTAAAACGACATTAACAATGATATTGTTGTAAATGATATTAACAACGTATATATTTTTGACATTAATAGTAACAACATAGATATTTTTGTAAACGATATTAACATAGATATTTATGACATTGATATTTCTTACCTTACAAAATCAATATTCTTGTCAATGGTATTCCTGCATCACGATCTTTATGGATCACGATATTAAAAACTCGAAATTTCTGCATGTCAATATTTTTTACTCTCATTTTTATCTGAATACCCAGAGTATGATGGTCCAAATCCATAACTGGAATTTGCTTTGGTACTGTAGGCACATTTGTCTAAATCTGTTTTTATAACTTAATTTGCTCCAAATACCGTCTATATTGCGAGTTTTACTACCATGGCATAAATGCTACAAATGACATATTAACACAGATGAATATTTATTAATTAGCAACAGCACAATCTCTATTAATGTTACCTGTTTTGTGTGATGGAAACCGTATCCAGCCAAGAGAATATCATCATCTCCTTGCCCCTGCGGACAATAATTTTCTGTGGTGTTATTTGAATCTTTAAATCATTCAATTTGAAGATGATTCCAATTTTTCCAAAGTACGTGTTATTCGACATAGTTACATTGCTGGTTTTCTTGTCACCAATGAGTTCTCCATTTACTGTTATGCCTAATGGGATAAAGCATAACATTGGTCTTATTAAGGTAGCAGAAAAGTGTACAATCATCACAAAACTAAATTGCAATAAGTGAATGCAGTACCAAATGATATTCTAAATAAGCCTAGCTTTGCACTCTACATTCCTTCAAGCAGCTTCTAGAATGAAGACAGTGGCAATTTTTACATTGACGGACAGGTTACTCTGTCACAAATGTGACAGGGTACCGTATCTGCCCAAATGACGTTCTGGTCTCACTATTTAGGGTCAGGGGGACAATCAGCTTCCTTCAGCGTCCCAACAGAGTAGGGGCTGTGAGACGAAAAGCATTATGTCACCCACTCTAATTAGAGTCGACTGCATGATTTCGTTTTTATCTGTGTGTCACTGCTTGGTAAAACCTTTTAGCGAGGGACAGAAAAAAACAAATAATACACCCCGCACCAGGGATAAAAAGCTCCCTAGGTGTGGGGGTCATTAGTGTTTTTGTTTTTCAGTAACAAGTTTGACAAATAATATGTTTGTTATAGTTTGGTGGATTTTCATCAAAATTGACAGCGGCTCCTATCAATGTACAAAGAGGTTGGTAGTCTGTGTGGGTGCAATGTCCTCCAGCACCCCATTCCAAGTTGCTTGTATTAGTATATCCATAGGAGGTGCGGACAGAAATGCCACCCACACTCAGGGCTGGATTACGATGGGGGGAGGACTTACATCTGCCCGCCACCCTATCAGGTATATGGGACTGTCTGACAGACTGTCGTCGGTCCCGACATAGGTTGCAATACCTATTTTTTGTACTGTGGCGGGTGTTGCCAGCTGCAGCACCTGCCTCAATGCAAAAAAGGACAATTTGCATATCCCTGCACTACGTGGCAGGCACTGCATGGCTGCAGGGATCTGTAGGGGGCACTCTAGGTGCCCCCCAGATCCCATGTCTGGGGGCTCGGGGTAAGGGGGGCCCTGTACAGGCCCCCAAAGTCCCTTTCAGCCAGACTTTTCATACAATGTAAAGGTTAAATCAGTGTTAAGTAATAACAGAAACATTAATTTCTGATTGTTGAATCGATTTAAATTAATACATTTTATGTGTATTGTTTAAATAGTTTGATACAATTAATTACAATATATTTGTTAAAAAAGATTAAAAGTCATATAAGACCATATCAGCAGCAATCCAGAATAGAACAAAATGTAATATGACTCTGTAGCAAAAGAAGTCAAATGAATGAACATAGTTTAAAATAACTGTCCTCAGGCAGTGGCAATTGTTGGGGTATTTAAGTCCTTCGCTGCCTGATGGCTGTGAAAATCTTGTTAAAAAAATTCCCAAAGCATGACAAGTCCATGGGGACAGTGGTAGTCATGCAAAATTCCAGCGCATCATTGCAGGTCGGGACTCTATTCGGCCTAAACATTGGTTTTAACAAAGTGCTGTGGGCAATTAAAAACTCTGGGCAACAGCATAGCAGATGAGTCATGGACTCTCTTCTATACATGCAGAATCTACAAGGCCTGCTGTCAGATGTTGCTGCCCACTCTGTTCGAAACTAATTCATTGGAAGGACCATGAGCCACGCCCTAAGAATACTGTGCCTGCTTTCCTTGCTAAGTGCTGACTTTAAGTACGGCTGCAATCTCGTTTCCCTATATGATTTTACGGTTAGGGCTGCATATGTGATGGTATGTACAGCTGCTAAGTGGACCTTCCTTGAGACACCCTCAAGATTGACTTCGTAATGTTAAAGGAAGACTGGATCTTTCTCACGCAGCCTGCCCGTATGTCGTAGTCTTGGCTAATGTACCAGAACTAAAAGAAGATTTATTAGAATCAACGGAGCAGTTAATCCATAAGGCTCAGCATTGGCTTTCCAAGTGCACGAGGAATAATTTTAATGTACACAAACATATCATTATGCCAAGGAGGGTTTACTGGGTTGGAAGAGCATCTAAAACTATTGAAGGAGATTGTATTGTTCTACATGTTGATAACCATCACTTAGTGGGTGACCTACTAGTTATGTTACCAAGCACTGCTTCATTTTTTACTGAAATTTGTGCCCTTCTGCTAGGTTTTACTTTTACAAACTTATTTTCTGACCTCAGACCCCTTTTCTTAGAGTACACAATGCCCGGAATCCTTTTCGTCTTCCATGTAACCAGCCTATTCTTCCCTCTTTTACACTGTTACCCCTTAGTAATAAATTTTTTGCATTGGAAGGCATGCCCGTATGTAACTGACTGGATGAGCTGAGTCCAATAGATAATGATACTAGTAATATACCTATGCAAAATGGACCTACTATGCTCTCCGCTCCTTCTGTAGCTTCTCAACTAGAGCAAAATATCCAGATGGATTCTCTGAATTTATATCTGAATGGGTATCGTTCATTTTTTACTCCTGCTATACCCTCTTCAGCTGGTCGTGCAAAGGGGGGGGTTATTGACCTTACTTTCCAATAGTTTTCCTCTAAAAGTGAAGTCCTTCTCAAATATATCTCCATATTATCATACTATTCTCTTAGAGTATTGTGCTGATCAATATTGGCTGTTTATTAATTTTTATTATAATTATTTTGGTGGCAATCATGCAGCTCTGTTGGCCTCTTTAGAAAGAGACATTGCTAATTTTCAGAAAGTATGCTCCAAATCCTGTGATATAATCTGGCTTGGGGATTTTAATGCTCACCCTTGTGACAAGATTAATACTTCAGTGTGTGGGTTGGTAGATGACGATGGGGAATGCGTCCCTCATTTTAGGCACAATGCATATGGTAGTGGTTTAAATAGACTTCTAAATATAAATAATCTTTTGTTTTTTAATACTGCTGGAATGAAAACTGATCGGTTAGGATTCACTTTTTTAGTTGTTCCTCCTTTTCCATTCTTGATTATGTTTTGGTTTCTGATTCTATAGGAACATTTTTCTCTCAGTTTGAGATTAATTTTTATGCTTTTAATGACCATGCTGCAATCACTTTCTCTATCCCCTCTTTAGTGAAAAGGGAATGTTCACTTAAATTGCATATAAATCCAGTAATAGCAAGAGAGAATGGAATTTTTATGAAATGGGAGAGAGTTGATGCAGTGAAGTTTTTGGATAATTTAGGGGTCGATTAGGTTGGCGGGCAGATCGCCACCGCCTGTATGGCGGTGGCGATCTGCCCGCCAATTCCCACCGCTCACCTACCATTTACCCCCGCCAAATCACGATTGCGGTGGGGATGCCGTCGGAGGGAAAGACCGTCAGCCGGTTTTCCCCCGGTCGGACAGGTGACCGGGCGGAAAAGGGCTCAGATATGGTGGCGGTGTCTGCAAGACACCACCATCCATATAATGATGTGCGGCGGTGCAGGGCTTTCCATTGTAGAGATCTCTCCATGGAAAGCCAGGCGGATATCACTTTCGGGGGCCCGTTGTGGGCCCCCTGGATGTGGGGGGAGTGGTGGGTGCGCATGGGGGCTACCTATGGACAAATGCACAACATGCCTTTTTTACATTGCGGCGGGTGCTACTGACAGCACCGCCCACTGCAATGTAACAAATGAGGGATGTGCCTGCCAATGTGGCGGGCGCATCCTAATGTGAATCGCGGGACCGCCACACATATGGAGGGCGGTCCCATTTGCTGTTACGGTGACCCCTTAGTCTCTAATCGAGTAGCAAAAATAATGGTATGGTTAGACCCTCTATCTGATGATGACATGGTCACAGCTTTAGAGCAGATTTTACTGGAGGTTAAGAAGAATTTAACTTGATCCATACTCAATGGACACCATAAAAAATGTAACTGGTTTGATGAGGATTGCGAAAAATCACTCAAAAATCTTCATGCCGCTTTAAAATCTGAACCTCGCAACTCATCCTTGGTTAAATCATTGTGACAGGCTTATAAAAAAGCAAGGGTATCAAGGCTGAAAGCCCTAAAGGAAGACTGGTGGGAAAATCTGCAAACGGCGGCACTCTTAAAGAGTTTGCAGGCTTTTTGGTCTGTGATTAATGCACCGTTCCTAAAAGATGAATGGTGTATGTCCATAGATAACCATGATGAGCAGGAGGAATGGGTTACGCATTTCAAAGGGCTATTTGGAACTGTTGAAAAGGCAACTATTCAATCTACCACCATAATCTTAGCTGGTTTAGGAGGCGGTGCCCAGTTTACGCTGGAAGAAATAAAAGATGCTCTAAATCAGTGCAAATGTGCAAAGGCACCAGGACCCGATGGCGTCCCAATCAATGTTTTTTTAGGTAATCAGGACCTTTAGGCCCCGCTTTTAACTAATGTTTTTAATAAAATTGCCCAAATTGGTGTTTCTCCCTCATGGAGAACTACTGTAATTGACCACATCTACAAAAAAGGAGATAGGTCAATCCCGAAACACTATAGGCCTATATATTTGATAGACTCAACTGCAAAATTAATGGGCCAGCTGTTTTTAAATGGGCTTGAGGAATGGGCTCTGGAGAATAATATTATAATCTCATGTCAGTTTGGGTTCAGAAAAGGAAAAGGCACTGTGGCTGAACCTGAACTTAATAATTGCAAAGTATACGGCAGCATAAAAAGGCCATTTATACCTTGCCTTCATGGATTTGTCAGCAGCCTTTGACCGCGTGGCACAGCCTAGGCTGTGGCAGATCATGGAGGCAATGGGGGTGGATATACAGATCATTAATATCATTTGTGATTTGTCTTCAGGTGCCTCAGCTCGTGTTCGCTATGGAAAAGGAGGGGAGTGTACTAGGCACTTCAAAATTGCTAGAGGTGTGAGACAGGGGTGCATCTTAGCACCCTTTTTATTTGCACTGTACACTAATGATGTCGAATCAGCTTTGCAGAGATCTACCCAAGATGTTCCTTACATTAATTCACTACAAATACCGATATGTGGACGATGCAGTGATTTTAGCTAGTAATGCGCTCTGCCGATTAGTGATGGATTATACGACTTTAAGAACTGGCTGGACATGAAAATTAATTATTCAAAGTCCTTTGTCCTAGTGACAGGGCCAAAGCAGCCGAATCAACCACAAATCTGTACTGAAGGGAGTTTTGGATTCTTTTAATTATTTAGATATTATGTTTGATCGCCAAAACAACTGGCAAAGCATGGTCATAAATAGGGGGTTACAGATGGAGAAAAATATTGGGGCACTTTTTAAATTTATGAAAAAAGTAGGGTATAAACCTATTGAAGCAATTAAAAAAGTTTATGAAGCCAAAACGGTATCTGCTGCCTCTTATGGAGCAGCTGTCTGGGGCATTAGAGACTGCCCAAAATTACAACTTATAGAAGATACCTTTTTGAAAAATCTGGTTTCACTGCCAAAATAATGCTGTAATTTTAATTGTCACATGGAATTGCGAGTACCTTATATATCTGATAGAATTTCTGTGGTGCCCATCTTAATGTGGTACTCTTTCTGGCGGGAGGAGACTCTCCCGTTTAAGAGGGATATTATAAATTATGTCTTGAAGCTTGATGATGCAAATAATATCAGTTGGTTATGTTATGTTGAATCTACCCTTCAAGCAGTTGGGCTACATCATCTGTACACAGATCCCACAACTTGCTGGTCTGTTTCTAAGAAAGATTTTAAAAATCATTTGTTATCTAGATTACAAGCAAGGAGGGAGGTCTCCAATTTTAAGATGACAACTTTTAGAGCATTCTTGGAGGTTCCAAACCTAACACAAATGGATATGAATGCAATCTATCATTCGTCACTAACCTACAACATAGATATATTTTGGTAAGATTTCGACTGAATTATATCCCCTTGATGTTAGGTCTACCTCGTAATACCTGTGTAACATCTGAATTACCATTTTGCAAATGTAATGATCGATATATTCAGAATGATCTGCATTTCTTGTTTTTTTGTAAATGTTATTGCGAGGAAAGGATAAGGTTTATTGTCCCCATTATCCATAAAATGAATTTTAAGCAGTGTCGTGTGGCCCTATATTATCTGCAGTTATTACCTGATCCTTTTACATGTTTTTGTTGGCGTCTTTCTTTTTATCGGCTTTAAAAAAGAGACAGTCAATTCATCAATCTGATAATTAACTGAAGTATTAACTGAATTGTGTTAATCATTGTATGTAGATATGATTTTTTCTTTTTATCTTTGTAATAAGAATAATGCTGTTTTTAATGTGTTTTTTTTTTTTTTTTTGGGTAAGTTTGGAAATTATTTTATCTGTAGAATACTTTTTATGCCATCATTCTGTTGGTGAAATAAAGTAATCTCTGACTGACTGACTTCATACTGGAGCAAGGAACAGTAAGGGCCGTCAGAGTATCCACGCTAACATCTAGATCCAAAACCATCTTTCTAACATATATCATGGGTTGGTCAAGGCAATACAAATCACTTGAAGAACCTTTTTATGGTATCTGCTTTGGCTTGTTGTATGGCATTGTACTACTTAAGAAAGGCAGCCTTATATTCAATATCTTGTCCATTTAGGCCAAACTCCAGGTGGAGGTAGCAAGTGGTGAGTGTGTTTTGGAAGGTGGAACAGCCTCCTAAAGGCATTTCACTGAGATTTATCCAATATTGGAGAAAATACTCCTCAAAAAGCATTTTGACCATAGGAAAGGTTGGGTAACAACTACGCCTGCATTACCAGGAGAATAAAGATGATGGTATAATCCACATAATGCAACTATGACTGCTTGGTCCTTCCTGCTGATGTATTTAAGATGTGAAACTGGTTTGCCTGTATCCATAAACCAGACACCAAGATAATTATACTTGGATGTTTGGGAGATTGATGTGTAAAGGTTAAACAACATAGGGACTAGAACACACCCTTGCTGTAGACCCCGTGTAGTTAAAATGTTTTCGGTGACTGAGTTATCTGTGCCAGTCTTAACACTGACCCACATGTCTGAGTACAGTGAGGTGATTGCTCTAGGTAAAATGGCGGGTATACCCTATTCTGCCGACCAGATTTTATTTGGGCCAGTGCCATCAAAAGCTGTGGAATAAACCACAAAGCTCACAAATAGGGGTGGCCTAAGCAGAAGGGAAGAACTGTAGTTCAAATATGAAAAGGCAAAAATATGGTCAATGGCGTAAGAATGCTGTCGAAATCTGGTTTAATAAAATGGTAAATTAGCTTCTGCCACCCACGCCTCAAGCTCTACCAATAGTTTCATCGGATGGCATTCTCTCCCTTCTATATCAATTAAATGAAAGATGAATCCTTTCCAGGATTGTGGAACTAGGGGTGAGCAAACCAGCCAATATATTTATCTGGCTTGAAAAGTGCAGTTGGTAGGCCATTGGGACCTGGGGCCTCGTTGGTTCTCATGGCCTTGATGGCTTTGTAAACACATTCTTGATTGAATATCATAGACCATTTGTTCTCTTATTCAGTATCTGGGTCTACTTTCTGCTATGTGTAGGCATCGCTGTGGTAGACCAAAGAATCGAGATCTCTGTATAACTTCTGTACAAGTTCTACCCATTTCATTGTTGGTACGCAGTTCTCTCTGTCAGTACAGTAATTGTTTAGTATATGGAAAGCCATAACGTATCTTTATTATTGTGGGACAGAAGAGATTATAAATCTATCCATTCTGATTCCACATATTTTGCTTATGACTTCCACAGCAGGGTGCGATGAGCTTTCCTTTTTTTACTCAGCTGCTGAAAAGCACTGTGATTTGTTTTATCCTTACTATATCTTCTGGCTGCACCATTCAGGGCAGATTTGCTTAATCTTAGTTTAGTAATATACCTTGGAACGTTCCTAGATCCAAATTTCTTAGTGTTTGATAGGCAATGGTTTCTTTGGGCCTTCATGTTGCAAGACCCCAAGTCAGTGATTTATTCCGAGTCTCGCTGCAGGTTTCCAGAATTGACGAGCGCTATTGTCAATTGCTTCTTACCGATGTTGAATAGACACAAACTTGTCTTACCCCACTTTAGTTGCCTTACCAGCATGGCTTGTACCACTCCTGTGGACATGCCTAATGGATTTAGTTGGTTGTACATGGGGAACTCCTGGTTAAATTGTATTCTAGCTGGATAGTGATCACTTTCTGTGCCTTCCGTTACAATTAAGGATTTGCATTTGGCCAATAGCAGCGCACTTATAATGCCTCTAAATGAGTGTAAGGATGTATTGGTAATTTTATAGCTGGCTTGATTGGAACACAGAGAGGTAAGTCCGTAGGTTGTTAACCAAGTGGATATATCCCTAGCTGAGGAGAGGATATAGTTATGAATTTAATCCACTACGCTGTCTTAATTATGTATATTAAAGAAACCTGTTATCATGATCTAGTCGATGGGGACTCTGCAGTTAGTGCCAAACAGAGAGGTGAGGGACAGAGAGATTAAATTGTGGCATTTTATACCACTTCTGTGAGTGTTTAAGTAGACATTAATTACCTGAATGGGTTTTGCCCTTCATTGTAGCTGTCAGAAATGATGGACAATCTGTGTCAACTATGATGATGTCTAGATTAGCAGCTGTGGCTACGTAAAATGTGAGGCCACCTGATGGATGTCCGAAGTGATCTTTTTTTAGAAAACAGTTTGTGTAGACTATTAAAGCCTGCAATAAGGACTGGTGGCAGCCTCCTTGATAAATGTTCATACCTCAGCTTGAGTTAGCATCTTCCTTATGCCTGCTACATTTGTAGGAAATCAAAGTGAGGTGCTCCCTGCGGAGAGTAGTCCCTGCAAGCAAACTTTTGCTAGAAACAGTTGTTAGGCTTTGCTGAAAGCAACACTGTGATCCAACCCCAGCCCACATCTATTTGTGTATTTGAATAGGTTTGAACTTTGCGTTTTGTTCACTGTCTCTTATTTGGACTCACTAGGACTCTAAGAATGCTTGGCCATTTGCCTTTTGAAGCAGCATTTGCACCATTGAAAATACTTCGGTTTGCGTTTGAGTGAAGGGCAATTACTATTCAAGATGTGGGGGTGTGTGGGGGGGTTCTGATTCCATGGATTGTACGGCAAAGCCCCATTGGCAAAAATTATGTTTTACACTGACAAATTTTATTGCAATTGACAGGGTTCTCCAAATTACATTCGTAGATTCTATCTTTGGGGATGCAGGAAGTCTGTCAAACTGGATTCTAAGAATTTGTTTGATATTGAGTCAGGAATGGAATGTGTAGTAGAAAATGCATGATGTTTGCACTTTTCAAAGTTTCATTCTGCCCCCTCAATCCCTATATCAGGTTAAGTGCCACCTTTGTAGATGGTTCTGAATTTAAGTTACCTGCACTTGAAGGATTATTCTGGGTCCCAGGTGCGAAGCGATGGCGGTGGGCAATCTTCCTATTCACAGGAGCCCTTGTGTTGGGTTTGAACCAGGTACCCAACATGATGTCAGTGAGGGCATCCTTGATTAGAAGTAAGGGTTCCTATGTGGAGACTCCCGATTGCAGCACCTCTGTCAAAAGATTTGTTGTGACTGCTACTGTGGGTAGCTGAAGGTCAAGGACCTCGCCTGCCCTCCGCACCACCATTGTTTGAGAACTCCCTCCTACATACTGAGTGCACTGCTATTATGAGCAACAAGTAAAATGTTTTTTACGTTTGGAGAAAATCAACATGAGTTTGAACTCTTTGAAACAGCAATCTAATAGGCAATAAACACAAGCTTGTGGCAGAATGACTGTATTTGTAAGTCAAACACACAACAACAATTCAATTAAACATAGCATCAATATGCGAATTGCAAAGGAAAAGAAACCATATTGATACAATCAGTGACAGACTGCACAAAGGCAGTGAACTTAATCATCAGTTCTTAAAGCAAACAAGCCCAATGCATTTCGGGATGGTTCACATCCCTTCTTCAGGGGAAGCTGTGGGAAAAAAGGAGATAACATTGGAAACTAATACATTACAAAAAACTGAAAGTTCTCGTACTAGAACAATGAACAATAACAAGATGCATCGTGTCAAGGCACAGGAAATGAAAAACTGGTCTAGATCAGGCAGAAGCAATTCACCAGAAACATCGTAAAACAATTAGAAGTGATGTCAAGCTGGAGATAGAAACAAACAGGTCCAAAGTGTTTTACAACCTAAACAATATGTGCAAAGTACCCCAGAGGTTGCCGAAATGAAAATGTGACGAGAAAAAAAGGTGAAGGAGTCTCCCGTGAAGCTGAACAGAGTGAGAAGGCGTGAAGAAATAGAAGTTCTTACTGATTCAGAAAAGACGATGTTGCTCGATACGGGGTTAACAGAGATGGCAGCAGGTGGGAAACATATGCGTCGAAGCGCTGTATAAAGAGAGAAAATCTGAGAACAAAGGCCAGCTGAATAATGACCTAGGTGCTAAACAGAAAACAGAGCAAAACTTACTGGATGGTGACGTGCTTGAGTGCCGCAAAACAAAGTGGAACTCTATGAATGCCCGAAGGCGTGGATGATAGAATACGCTGACGGACTGTGAAGTAAACGAAGAAAATCGAAAATTCAAGCAGGGTAGAGCAAGAAACGCTGATGCTGCGAATTGCACAGAATGCTGCAAGAGAGAAGCAAGGAACTTACCACTAGGACGTGTGGTGTAGGACGAGAAAGCTACACAGGCTGGGAACCTCCGGATAGGAAAGTGACGCGGGCAAACGGAACCAGGAAGTTAAATGAACAACTGCGTGAGCACGTACAGACAAGCCAGAAGTAATAGAAAGGGGACTGCGGTGTGGGCTGCGGGCCGACAAGAAAGCTGAACTCTAATGTGCTGCACAGATGGAAAGCAATCATGTGTATAAAGTTTAGAGTAAAATAAGCAAAAAGAATTGAACCGCTGGGAAAAAAATGTGGATGTAGCGCAACGAGGTGAGAATGGAAAACCAAAAGTGGAGCGCTGATGGTGGATCTGAAAAAGTCATGGTAAATGACGAGAGGTGGAGAGTGTCGAAGAAATTGTAGAATTGTAATGAAGTGCTAGAATGTAAGAAAAAAGGAAAAGATAGTGAGAGAGCAGTGATACGAGCAGTGGCAGATGTGGAGAGATAAACTACCAATCCAATGTGAGACAGGGTGAATGATAACTGGAAATGCAGAGTGCACTGCAGATGAAAGTGAATGAAAGATAGAAATCATGATTACTAAAATGAATGAATAAGAACAGTGTTGAATTGCTCAGTCTGAAACAGACGTACAATCTGCGGACAATGGGTACAGATAACACGCATGACATAAAAATGAACCCAGAATGGAAACAGTTCTGAGTAACGCACTCCCAGTTGATCAGGATCAAGAGAATCGTTTCTGACAGTCAACTTTTGGATTCATCACTCCAAAAACAAGTTACGAAATTCAAAGAGCGTGGTTATCCTGAAACAGTCCTTGAGACAGCCATATCCAGAACTTCCACAAAAACGCGTACAGAACTCCTCACTCCTTCAGAGAAAAATCCTCAGAATCGCCATGTATTTGTTTCCACATTTTCCACGAGTTCACGACGCATCCGTCAGATCATCAAAAACAGATGGGAAGTTCTTAAACAGGAACCAGATTTCAACGGTCTATTTTCCTCTGAACCAATTTTCGCATTCACTCGCAGTAAAAATATCAAAGACATACTGTCAGCTACACCCACAGTTGACCATGAAGAGTTTAAAGGCATGCAGAAGTGTTACAATTGCGTCAATTGCCATAATGTTATCACTGGCAATGTCATTCACCACCCACGTTCAGGTAAAGTTATCAAACTCAGATACACTGGCACCTGTGACAGCACCAACGTCATTTACACCATTAAATGTCCCTGCGGCTCAATGTATGTTGGCAAAACTTCCCGCAAAGTCAAAGCCAGGATTTCAGAACATAAAAGTTCTATCCGCACTAACAGTCTCAAATCTCCCTTGTCTGCACATTGGTCAGAACACCACCACACTATCGCACAATTAAGATTCACCATACTTGAAATGATGCCTCGCAACACCCAGATTAACACAGAAAGGTTACTCTCACAGAGAGAAGTTTGGTGGACCAAGTACTTACAGACTTTGTCACCGTTCGGACTAAATGACAGATTAGAAATGCAATGCTTTTTATAACATGTACTTGTGTCATTTTGTCTTTCTTCACCGCAGTTTGCACGTCCGTCTCAGACTGCGTTACTCAGAACTGTTTCCATTCTGGGTTCATTTTTATGTCATGCGTGTTATCTGTACCCATTGTCCGCAGATTGTACGTCTGTTTCAGACTGAGCAATTCAACACTGTTCTTATTCATTCATTTTAGTAATCATGATTTCTATCTTTCATTCACTTTCATCTGCAGTGCACTCTGCATTTCCAGTTATCATTCACCCTGTCTCACATTGGATTGGTAGTTTATCTCTCCACATCTGCCACTGCTCGTATCACTGCTCTCTCACTATCTTTTCCTTTTTTCTTACATTCTAGCACTTCATTACAATTCTACAATTTCTTCGACACTCTCCACCTCTCGTCATTTACCATGACTTTTTCAGATCCACCATCAGCGCTCCACTTTTGGTTTTCCATTCTCACCTCGTTGCGCTACATCCACATTTTTTTCCCAGCGGTTCAATTCTTTTTGCTTATTTTACTCTAAACTTTATACACATGATTGCTTTCCATCTGTGCAGCACATTAGAGTTCAGCTTTCTTGTCGGCCCGCAGCCCACACCGCAGTCCCCTTTCTATTACTTCTGGCTTGTCTGTACGTGCTCACGCAGTTGTTCATTTAACTTCCTGGTTCCGTTTGCCCGCGTCACTTTCCTATCCGGAGGTTCCCAGCCTGTGTAGCTTTCTCGTCCTACACCACACGTGCTTCTCTCTTGCAGCATTCTGTGCAATTCGCAGCATCAGCGTTTCTTGCTCTACCCTGCTTGAATTTTCGATTTTCTTCGTTTACTTCACAGTCCGTCAGCGTATTCTATCATCCACGCCTTCGGGCATTCATAGAGTTCCACTTTGTTTTGCGGCACTCAAGCACGTCACCATCCAGTAAGTTTTGCTCTGTTTTCTGTTTAGCACCTAGGTCATTATTCAGCTGGCCTTTGTTCTCAGATTTTCTCTCTTTATACAGCGCTTCGACGCATATGTTTCCCACCTGCTGCCATCTCTGTTAACCCCGTATCGAGCAACATCGTCTTTTCTGAATCAGTAAGAACTTCTATTTCTTCACGCCTTCTCACTCTGTTCAGCTTCACGGGAGACTCCTTCACCTTTTTTTCTCGTCACATTTTCATTTTGGCAACCTCTGGGGTACTTTGCACATATTGTTTAGGTTGTAAAACACTTTGGACCTGTTTGTTTCTATCTCCAGCTTGACATCACTTCTAATTTTTTTACGATGTTTCTGGTGAATTGCTTCTGCCTGATCTAGACCAGTTTTTCATTTCCTGTGCCTTGACACGATGCATCTTGTTATTGTTCATTGTTCTAGTACGAGAACTTTCAGTTTTTGTAATGTATTAGTTTCCAATGTTATCTCCTTTTTTCCCACAGCTGTCCCTGAAGAAGGGATGTGAACCATCCCGAAATGCATAGGGCTTGTTTGCTTTAAGAACTGATGATTAAGTTCACTGCCTTTGTGCAGTCTGTCACTGATTGTATCAATATGGTTTCTTTTCCTTTGCAATTCGCATATTGATGCTATGTTTAATTGAATTGTTGTTGTATGTTTGACTTACAAATACAGTCATTCTGCCACAAGCTTGTGTTTATTGCCTATTAGATTGCTGTTTCAAAGAGTTCAAACTCATGTTGATTTTCTCCAAACGTAAAAAACATTTTACTTGTTGCTCATAATAGCAGTGCACTCAGTATACTGGTGTCTGTTCACCAGCAGTTTGTTGTTTTAGTTGCGAGGTGGGCTTCCTCGACTCTGAGTTGCACGCCTCATTTGTTTACTTGTACGAAATGTGATCCCATGTTTACACTTGGTGTGCACTAACTTACATTCAATTGTCTCCCTCCTACATAGCCATGAAAGGGGGAGAAAGCAGACCAACATCTGGGAACTTATCCAAGACACTGGCCTCATGCAGGTCCTCACACCCGTCCACACTCTGTTCTTCCTCACAGAGCTGGTATTCTAAAGGGTCCAGTGACCCTTCCCAGTCTTCCCCAAGGCCTGGCCAATAAAAATAAGTCTGAGGCTCTGGTCTAGGAGGCAAGGCGCCTGCCTGCGTTGGAGTCAGGAGATGCCCCTCTGGCTCCGTGTTGGAGTCAGGGATGACTATGGGGAAGGCACCGCTGACAGGGCCAGGAGCATTGGCACTGGGACCAAGGCCTGGTAAGGTAGAGATGGCATGACTGGCATGGGTCTGGATCCAGGAAAGAATCACCGGGGCCCCATCGGAACTGGGGCAGAGCTGTCAGCGTGGAACCAGATGGGGCCCCTTCCGACCCCAAAGGTCCTGAAGATACCAATGGGGTCGCTCCAGGCTTTGGAAATTTGGGGAGACGTGGAGTCGGCCCAGGCACAGGTTCCAGGGAATGAGGCCTTGAATGCGGAGGCTTCGTCATCTCATTGGCTGATGGACAAGGAGAAGTCGAAGAGCGCTTTGACTTCTTGTTCTTCTTTGTGTGCCTCCTACCTGAGTGTCCTGAGGACTTAGAATGGGACGAGAAAGACTTCAGGCTCCACAAATTATCCCAGTATCCTCCCTTTACCGGGATCTCGACTTCCACAGAGTCGCATGCCGGGGCCTAGCAGGGACCACTCCCTCAAAGCCTTTGGAGCCATGGCCTTGCAATCAGAACACACCTTGGTGTTGTGGTCACCGTCCAGACACCATAGGCAAACAAGGTGCAGGACCATCACCTGCATCAGGCAGTGACAGACACCGCTGGATTTAAAACCCGACCTGCATGAAGACATCCATGAGACACTCAAAAACAGTCGGCAAACGTAACAAAACGTCTATCAAACAATGAAAGTGGGGTAGCTCTTTTCCACATCAGCTTTGGCTGGCAAGGAAAGATCAAACACCTGGGTGGTGCCTATTTAGGTACTGTGATGTCACTTCTGGTTCAGGTGACACTGACGGCGGACGCTGAACCAATCAACAGCACGTACAGGCACATATCTGTACTGCTCATGAAAAATCTTCTGTATCCAGTCTGACGGCTGGGGAAATTCTAAAGTGAGGAATATGCAGCTAGAAGTCACTATCAGATACAATAAAGTCCTCTAATGTTTTGGTTTTTGGTCCTCCTGATTTTTAGATCTCTAAAATGTGTGAGACCCCCTACTGGAGTCCCACTCACTAATATTCCGCTCAAATGACCTTGAATTATAACTACCAGTTTCACCTCATAAAACAAGGTCTCCTTCTGTGTGATTTTGGTACCAGTCCTTAGGCTGGTTGCATGTGAACAACTGTCCACACGCATGTGTACAGGTATACAGGCTGAATGAGGATTACTGTTGTCTGACTCAGTGTGGTATCTGTGCACAGATAGCCCAGTGACAGTTAGCAACTAAAATAAATTGTGTAAGACCTAATACTCTTGAGGTAGAATTTCCCTAAACTTTTTGCTTTTTGCTATCGGTTTTGCTGATTCTCTTGTGGTGGCCTTTTGGCTCTGGGCACTTTCGTACTGTAAATGCAGTGTGAAATTGCACGCGCCCTTCCTACACATGTTGGAAGTGGTGTTTACCTGGTGTTTTCTAGCCAAGTGTCCAGCCTGCCATTGCAGACCGTTGTGCGCATTTACACCTATAGTTTTTCTAAAAATGTGTCCAACCTCCATTGCAGGTTTGTGGGTGTGCAATTGCACTTTTACTCAGGCTACTCTTTCTAAATCATTAGCCATCCTGAGAGGACCTTTCTTAATTCCACCAGAGCCCCCCGAGGGTATGTCTTGAGGGGTGAAGCGAGTGGTATGTGAAAGGTAGGTCTGGTACACAGGTTTGTTCCCTGCCCAGGTAGTGATGAATACCCATGTGTTTCCACTATCTATGAAGTTTGCTCTTCCCATGGGCTAACATGGGAAAAGGGTTCAATTGCTTCTGGCTGCTATAGTGGATTGCAGTGGAGCAGCCTCATACTGGTTCCTAGACAAACCCTTTCCAGTGGCAAAGGTTGTGTTTTATGACTAGCATACAAATCAATCTTCTAGAGAATGGACATTTCTCTCTCTAAAACTTTTTGTGTGCCTTTTTCTTGGCTCCAGTCCACACTGGTGGCTGGGGGAGCACATCTGGGCATTCCCGAGTTACAGCTATAAAACATTGGAAATTCATCTGGAACAACAACCATCTGCCAGTTGCTGGCCTGGCTGGATAGATCGAAGAAAGATGTTTTGACACTTGGCCTCTGGGGCCAGATCATGGCCCCACCAAAGATTAAGATCTGCAATCCACAGCCTAATGGCAGACAGGACTAACATTTAGGGAAGACATCTGTGGTTCAAAGGGAGACCCTTTGAACCACCACCAACTTCAAAGGTACACTACAGTGTAACTACTGGTGCCAAGCTTCAGCAAGGTAGAGATACACTTGTGGGGATGTGGGTCCATAGAACCTGGAACTCCGGGGTGCAAATTGTCAGAGGAATCTGTTGTGAACAAGGAGGATTACTGTCATTGAAAGGGACTATGCACTTTTTCTGAATAATAACTGACTTGCTGTTGTATGGCACCCTGAAGTATGCTCTCCAAGGGCTTGTTGGCTTGCCTCCTGTTCTTCTGGAGGTCTCAGGGACATCCAAGATCTCCTATGAGGGACCCACACTGTCTACTTGGAATACCTGGATTGCAGTGCCCTCTTAAGTGCCCACATCGTCTGCTTGATACCAACTGGTAGCGTGGCGTGAGTGTGGAACTAAGAATTGTGCCTGGAAACTGCAAAGCCCCAGAAGTCTTGCCTGCATCTAAGGTGTGTGGCACCTGCATTGTGGGGTCTTTAGCACGCATAAGCATCTTGTTGACGGTGAGCAGATTTACTGTTTGCGGGACCCCGTGTGGCCCACATCATCGATCTTGCCACATCTCTCTTGTGTGACACGCCGATGGCATGCTGATTGCATGCCGTGTTCTATTCACAGGTTGTGACCTTTGGAGGTGGAGGGCGTAATCACTGTAGTGCCTCATTGTACCTCGTGAGGCATTGCTGAACTTGCGCCTGTGTGTTTTGCGGAATTGTCTGGTGTGACCCATATCAATGCGCTCCAGACATTATGCCTCATTTCCAGGGAGGTACAGAATTTGCAACTCTTCGTTGTGGATGACCAGATTGGCCATGTGCGACCCATATCAATGCGCACCAAACGTTGTGCCTGGATTAACTAGGTGCAACTCTGATGGACGTGTACCTGCTGGGGTGCCCACTTTTTCTGAGTCACTCCCCTGTTTCATTCTCCATTTCATCAATTGCTCCAATTTGGCCCTCAGCATGGTGGACCAACTGCCCTCTTCTCACACAGCCCCAGACGACATTGTGTTGCCAGGTAGTATTGTCCGGTGCGGACTTGGGAGGTGAGAGTGAATGACTAGGACTATGTGACCCCCCTCCCAGTGGTTCGCAGAACTGGGCGTGTGCTGGAAGGCCCTTGCGAAACTCTTTTGAGTGACCGACTATTGCCCCCAGCCTGCTTCTGCTCCACATCCCGTGGGTGAACTTTTCATGTGGGTACCAAATGCCCCTTTAATGACTGTCTCTTAAGTAGTCCTGCTACCTACCCCAACCTGCTTCCTTGGGACCTTGACTAAGGGGGGGAGGGGTGGTTATCTCCCATCTGTGGGCGTAGGACAGTCGGGGTGAGCTGGAGGGTGGAGGGAGGATTGTGCCATGGGGTTTACAGTGTGATATCAATTGACCTGCTGGGTATCAGCTGCACAGCATTAGGGGGATGAGTGTGTATGTGTGCGTGCGTATTCTTTAGGGACCTGTCTGATATCCATAGCACCATGTATCAGTGCGGAGTGTGTGTTTGTGGGAGTGACAGTCTGCACACTGCCTGTAATTCATGACACTGGCCAGCAGCATTACTTTACACATTGATTTCTTGCCAGAAGAACACTATGGGGTTGATTACGATGTTGGTTGGGAAGGAAACTGACCGACTCCATGTCGGAATCGGTTCCGACCAACTCGTGTTCGGCTAGTCTGGAAACTGATTACGATGGTGTCGAACAGTGTTCGGAAAGTATCCCATTGACTTCAATGGAAGCCTGTTTTCCTGACTGACAACACAGGCTCCCATTGGAAAAAGGGGTGGTTGCAGAAAAAATTGCACCCTGTGGTGGGCACCCCATGGTGTCTGCCACACTATGCATGTCTTGAAAGGGTGGGTCCCTTGGGTAACCTCATGGCCTCCAACTGGAGGCCTCAGGGTGAAGGGGGACCTGCTACAGCCCCCCAAAGTCAGTTTCTGACAGCCATTCCGTGTCGGACAGACTGATTCGGAAAGGCTGATGTAATCCGACATCGAAATACATCGGTCAGAAACTCGGTCCATTGAGCTGTACAATTCGGCTCCGACTGAATCTGAGTCTCCAAATGCCGGTCGGAACTGATTCAGAATAACCGAACGGTTACCTTTCTATCATAATCAGTCAGTCAGAAATGTTTCCGAGTTGGTCGGAAGCATAGGTTCCGACATGGGTTAGGAAAACACAAATGCCGTCCGGAGCCTTTCTGACTGACATCGTAGTTAGCCCGTATGTTTGACATTGATTTTACCTGTGCATCCTCGGCCTATGGTGCTGCTAAAAAGTGTTATAATTCTTTCAATGTACATATTCCTGATATTGTTGTGACCCGGGGTGCACCCTTTAACTGTGTGGAATTGAATTATAAGAATTACTAGGGTGGGCCTTGGGTTTACAACGTGTTGCACCACAGAAGGGTACTGGGGGTTAAATAGGATCTGTCTCAAGTGTGCATGTTATTTATGTCATTTTAAAACAGTTTGGCCTGGCACTGCTAGTGATAATTCCAAGTGTGATTTATGCCCGAAAGACATGATGTTCATGTTGTTCTAATTATTGTGTGTGTTGCATACAAATGTTATTTACATACATCACTTGTGAAGGGTTTTTTGTAATGATCAGTGTATTTATCAGGAGTGAGTGCTGTGCCAATACTTTGCACATTGCCTCTGTGTTAAGCCTGGCTGCTCAGTGCCAAGCTACTGAAGGGTGAGTGCAGGTTATACTGTGTGTGTAATCGCCCGCCCCGATGGGAGTGGTGGGTTTTGTCTGGCTAAGGCATAGCCTGAGTCAACCAGAAAGTGCTAGTTCCAACACATTGGTTATGGCATGTATGGGCCTTTTAATTTAATTTGTAATGCAAAAAGAAATGTCAACCTTCTTATCGACTAAAGTGTGCATCTCTAGTGCTTAACTATATTCACACTCTGGGTGAAAACTGTTTAAAATCCAAATAGACGTCTCACCACTAAGCCTTTTCCAAAATATTCAATGACTGTGTAATGATTTTCAGTGTAAATGTTGACTGTGTAAATACTGGCAAGGTAAAGGTAGTTGGTAGTTGGTATTATAAATGTAAAAACATGACAATGCAATTGTTGATGCCAATACGTGACATCATTCAGAAGGTTTGACCACCAAAATTATTTGTGTTTCCCTGAATCTTAAAATAAGACGAAAATCAATAAAGGCATGTACAGATGACAAGTGTCATGTCAACAAATTAATTTCAGTATTCAGGCAATGCTGAAATACCATTTGGGTGTTCTGTATCCCATCACTTCATTGTCAGTGATGTGTGAGCCATTGAGAACATTTGTTGTTCCTTCCTGTAGCTTAGTGTGTCTGAAAGATGTGTGAGGAGATGGAGATGTGGGCCCTTATTAAAAAAGGTCACCTACACTTTTGAACATGTTTAATACTTTTCAGTATTCACAAACTGCAACTTATAGTTCTGTAGAATCTTAAGCTTTTGCAGTAAGGTCAACTCTGGAGGTGACCAACTATTACCCCCCAAAAATATAAAAAAATATAAGTTAATGTGACAAATTATATAAAAATAATACATATTTATTATTTAATTAAAACTTATTTATTAACCTATTCTCAATGTTCATAATAAATATGTACTATTGAATTATATAACTATGTAATATGTTGTAATGCGTTTTAGCTTCAATTTATATTTATTTATATTTTTCGCCATTTTAAATCTTTTCTTTTAGTTTCCTATGGGGTTCTGATTTAAAGTCCCTACCTATATTATTTTCTGTGAGAGGGTGTTGCAGTACCATTAGCTGGTCTTGTGTAGTGCTGGACATAATACAAAAGTGTAAGCTACTGCAAAGGTGCAGTTTGTGAATGCCAACATTTAGTAAACTTATTCAAAAGGGACTTACTAAATAAGGCCCATTGAGTGCCCATTCAGTAAGTGGTTCTCTGCATCTTCTACCGTACATATGCCTCTATTTTGGAGTCAGCTGACCATTCGCATCACTATTGGTAATGCCAGGGTGCACAGATTATTTCAGATAACAACACACCTGTATAGGGATCCTTTACCAGGTTCAGCACCACTCCTAGCTCTTCGTTAATGTTGAAGCAGAGGGAGTCATTCTTCTCCTGCACATGTATGATGAAGTGTGGATCTGAATCAACTAAAACACATGAGATATGTGTCAGTGAACTATTTATTAGGATGAAGAAAAAACTGTCTCTGTGTAAGAGATAGGAGAAACCCACCGATTTTGTTGCATTAATTTGGTCAACATGCATACAGTTACTCACCTGCGCATGTTCTTCTACTTCCCTACACCACCCGAACCCACTGAACAACACATAACACTTTTCAATATACAACATGCATCACTATTGACTGGTTTTGTCAATACTTTTTGTTATGTTTCTTGTGCGCAAGGCAAACTGCAGTCACACTACTGGCTAGACAGGAAAGAAGGACAACAACATTTATGAGAGGAGAACTCTTGTCCCCATCTCGCATCTCTTTCTACCGAGTCTATGTTCCAAAGACACCCACCACCTTTCCCTCTTACTCCATTGACAGCATCCATGACACCGATAGTCTCATGTTGCGAACCCTTGAGTGGCTGAGCATACCGGGCCCTGCTGCAAAGGATGTGATGGAAGCCTGAGTACTCCCTTCTGAGACATCATGGTGAACACAGTGGGCCATGAATTGCCACTGGGCAGAATCTTACAACACTACAGCTAGGCCATGGCTTTCTCCAGGAAGAGACATCCGAAGAACCGGGCAGAGGTTATGGTGAAGCAGTGAGTGCAATTTAAGAAGCACTGACTTCAAGTTTCCAGCAGATGAGATCAGACTTCCTTTCTGGTTACCCCTCTTTCTCGGTCCTACTCCTTAAAATCACACCAAGGCAAAGTTCTATCCACACACCCCAGGAGCAACACCCACCATTATTCAGGAAATACATTGTTGGAATGTTTTCCAATACCAGAAGCAATAGCTAACAAGACCTTTCTTCTCTAAGTTAAAGATGTGTTCCTTCTTTCTTTGCATTCTCTGCAATTGCTTGTACTGTATATTTTATGCTTTATGTTTTATGGTAGTGGGCTGCCTCTACAACACACCATCCATTTGAATGGACCGCATTTGATGATTGAGACTGGAGGGCAGTCGGTGTTAGGCACACTCTAGACTGCATCCACCTATCCCTTCAAACATTCCCCCGCTCTTCTGTTCATGCACACATTTGTGTATTGGTTCATCAACGCATGCACAGACTCATCTCTCACTGGTAAGCCTTTCCACACAAGGACCAACACAAACTCTGCAATCAGTGAAGCAGACACCCCTAATGACCATGGCAGTACTTGCTTTATTTGATTAATGGGGTATATGGCCAATCTTTTGCACCTGCTTTTCCCCTAAGTTGACTCTGAAACAAATAGGGCCATGCATCGTTTAAATAGTAGTATCTCGCACCGGACAATCCACTATGCCGAAGCATACCCCTATAGAGCATGCCTAGATATAGCCTACCAGACCTTTGATCCCTCGTGTCGTACGTTGCTTTACATACACTCCGGTATATTGCTGCGAGTTGCAAAACATACAACCTTGCAAGAACGGGGTGCAGGGGGTGGGGGGGGTAACTTTATTCATATAGGGACACATCTACTGCTTTAAGAACATTGTCACTATTATCACCCTGGCTCGCAGCATCAGAAACATTTGATTACAGTTTATACTTTTTAAAATCGAGACATTGTCTTTGAAGTCCCGCGATCTACCTAAGAAACGGATATTCTAAAGGCACGCCAGTGCCTAGACACAAACTGCCTGATAGTATAGACACTATAAGTATAACATCAAGAGAATCAATGAATGACTCAATTAAATTATTTCATCCAGCCAAATTAGAAGGAACTTACCACTGAAATAGGCTGGGAAGGGTGCATAATTGTCTAGAAGAAAAGAAAAGAAAATTAAATAAAATTCATTTCCTTAAAGTTTTTGGGATAATTGTTAGAGAATGTGTAATGAACCACGAACACTAAGCCATGGCTCTATTACGTGTAGTGTGTGACATGTGTAACTATGGATCAACGTAAATCCTACTTATATATAACCCTCCCTCTGCTTCCATATGCACTCCTAATTCATGGAGCTGAGTGAACAAGCAATTATGATTTGAAGTGCCTGCAATTTAAGCAAAATAAACATGAATGCGTGTTGGTCTGCCAAACCACTGTGGAGAAATAGGAATGTCAAGTGCTTATAATCTGCCCAGCATGTACATAGATTTAATACTGACCTACCAATAATGCATTTAGTCAATTGTGTCCACCTTTTGCATTGACTTTAACTTGCAACGACATAGAAACATAACGCAGACCTCACAGGAGCTCAGTTTTCAAAATAATTCATTTTATTTTAGAAGTTAAAACATTCTCTAGGATGATGGATGAGTGGTTTGCCTCTCAGGTCTAGACTCGCTGTCACATTAAAACCTTGGTCCCTGACCTTTGCTTGACATGGGTATTATTTGGTTGCTCTTTGAGTTACTGCATTAAAATATTGATTCATTTAAAGTCCAACATTAGAACACGAGCAAGGCGACTCCACTGACATGGACGGCAGTGGATCACCTTATGTGAGGGGCAGTGAAAGGAGATGTCAGTGCCGTGACCTGGTTGTGGGGAGTGGGGAAAGAAGAGGGTTGCCGAACAGAGGAGAAAACAAGCATTGGTAAATGCATTAGGTTTCGCCTATGTCATTAATAATGTTTGTTTTTTGTTGTAAGTTGTAGTTTGGTGAATAGAAGTGCAATATAAGTTATTGAAAGTCTGTTAAAGTGTTACAACTGGTTTATTAAGAAAGGCAAATATTTTGTGTTGTTACTGGTTTTATTGTAAATGGGGTTGCACTATCATTAAAATACATGTACCCAATATGTAGGCTTGATATTGGTGCAGTTATGAGGAGAATAGGTAAAAGGTGGATGAAAAACCAAGCATTGATTGTACCATTAACTAGGATCATTACCAATATATATTTGGCATCTTAAATAAAGGCTTCATACATTTCTAAAAGACATACGTCTCTTGGGCCATACAGCGTTGTTTTAAGAGGCTAAACACTCAAAGAAAGGAAGAAGTGAAGGAAAGGGACAGAAGGTTGAAGAGAGAAATGGAAAGAGCCTGGGAAGTCTCAAGAAAGTGAGCGACGATGGGAGTTAGGGAGAAGAGAAGGGGCAGTACAAATAATTTAAGTGAAGTAAGGGAGATATAAAAAGAGGGATGGAAGGCAGGAAGGGAGTAAGAATTATAGGGAGAAAGAAAATAGAGAGAAAGGGCAAAAAGAGCACAATAGGGAGGGAGAGAAAACATGGTTTTAGAGAAAGAGACAGGGATAAAGAAAGAAAGACAGAAAGACAGGGCAAACTGCTGTCTAGTGCCAATGCAGCCATCCTTGCGCCATGCTGAAGGGGTTTCTGAGTTACAGGCAGGATTGTTTTTGTGCAGAAAGGAGATGTCCCCCTGTGCACAACTGTTGGTCCCAAATAATGAGTAAAGGTTTAATCAAAGTAAATAGTCCTCCAGTTGAACAGGTAGCTCTTTTCTGTGATGTTTATTTACCTCGGTATAAGATATTGCTTCATATCAAACTTGGTGAATGCGTTAATACGAGAATCCATACACATGTGCTTAATACAACAGTCCCAATGCATTTCGGGCAACCCAGTGCCCTTCATCAGGGGAAAACATGATGCGATTACAATAGTGGGAAAGCTGAAACAAAGACGAAGTCCCGCGAACGAGCTCATAAGCGTGTGTACCAATGTAAATAAACATCACAGAAAAGAGCAACTGCCCAAAGACATAAGCTGCAACTGCAGTCCAAACCAGCAAAGCAACACACAGCAAAGGGGCAGTACTCGTCCTGGCAGCTTTTCTCCTTGGCAGGGTCCTCTTAGTCCAGAAGTCTGGGGTTTCAGGCCTAATACTTATACCCCTTTTTCCCTTCGAAGTCTTTGTAAGAAAAGTCTCTCTTGCTCAGTAAAACTAGTTCTGTCCTCCGTGGTCCAGCCAAACCACAGGGGGTGGTGACAGCATTGTTCACTGCAGCCACATCCTATACAGGTGTTAGTGACAAGTCATCCCACCACGCAAGCCCAGGAAGATCCATCAGCATATGAAGGGTACGCCTCAGCTTCGTTTATGTGAGAGTCTGAAGTAAATGCAGTCTAAACCAGACATTGATTTCACAGCAGGCAGAGACACAGGATGATTAAACAAGAAAATTCCCGCTTTCTAAAAGTGCCATTTTTAAACAGATAATTTAAAAAACACCTTTACTGATGTGTTAATAAATTCTGAGATCAGGGAGCCCAAACTCCAAATCTCTATCTGTTCCCAATTGAAAGTTTCACTTGTGCAATGTTACAAGTCAGCTTCACTATTTGGCAGTATTTCACTATCAGGACATGTAAACACACGAGTACATGCCCTACCTTTCACATACACTGCACCTGATCATAAAGCATACCTTGGGCTTCATTTAGAGGTGACTTACATGTGGGAAACCGGAAGGTTAGAGCCTGGCAAGGGGGAGCCCTTGCCAGGTCGAAATGTCAGTTGAAAACTGTGCATGCAGACACAGCAGTGGAAGGTCTGAGACACATTTAAAAGGCTACTGGTGAGGGTGGCACAATCAATGATGTAGACTCAATAGTAACGTTTGATTTACAGGCCTGGGGCACACACAGTGCATTTTACTAGGGATTTACCAGCAAATCAAATAGTCCAATCATGGATAAGCGATTATAATCACAATTTTCACAGTGAGCACTTGCACTTTAGCACTGATCAGCTGTGGCACTGTGCCCAGAGTACCTAAATCAGCACACAGTCAAACATACAGGATGTAGAGGCAAAATGACAGGGAAAACCATACCCAGGATGCCAAGTCTAAGAAGGTTTTCCTCCAGTGGGAAATTCATCACTAAGGCAGAAGAATTTGGGTGGACCATCAGCATTGGCATGTTGTGTACCAGTGCAGTACCCCACCGTAAAGTCCATCCCCTCTAGGGAGATGGACCACCTCAACAGTTTTGGGTTCTCACTAGGCCTGGGCGAAGCACTACGCTACGCTCGCGTAGTTTGCGAAGTTCGCGCTACTTCGCGCTACGCGAACTGCACGTAGCACAGTGCGAACACGCGTAGCGTAGTGTTGCGTAGTGCTGCGGTCATTTTTTGCTTGCTCGCGGTCCTCAACGTCTAGTTGGCGACCGCGAGCAAGCAAAATGACATCCTGGCGAGACTTTTTCCTTGTTCGCGATCGCGAGCATGGAAAATAAACCTCCCGGCGAGATTCCCAACGCGAGAAGGTCAGGTTTCTCATTGCGAGGGGTCGCATATGCTCGCGACCGCTCGCGATGAGAAACTACCAGTTCGCGTTGAGAAAGCTGCAGCTCGAGTAAAAATCTACTCGAGCAGCAGAAAACTACAGCTCGCACTGTGCAAGATGCCATTTTCAATGATTGCACAGTGCCGGTTGCTTGTCCGCACTGTGCAATCATTGAAAACAACATCTTGCACAGTGCGAACATGTTACTTCGCAGTTCGCGAAGTGCTACGCGTAGCTCGCGTAGTGCGAACTTCACTTTGCGTAGCTTCGCGAAGTGCTACTTCGCGAACTACGCCCACCCTTAGTTCTCACCCCTCATCTCCGTCAACCATCTGAGGGGCCTGTGGTCTGTCTGAGCCCAAAAGTGAGTCCGAAACAAGGAGGGCTTTAGCTTCGTCAGGGCCCAACCCACAGCAAAAGCTTCCCACTCAATTGCACTCCACCTCTGTTCCCTGGGAAGAAACCTCCCACTAATAAAGGCTACAGCTTGATACAGGCCCTCATCAATCAGTTGTGAGAGCATCAGGCCCAGACCATGGTCCAAGTTTCTGTCTAGACAACAAATTCTTGAGAAAGGTTGGGTGCCTTGATCACGGCACCCTACACATGGCAGATTTCAGGCAATCAAAAGAAGAATGATAGGCATCATCCCAGATCACTTTCCTTGGCTGCTTCCTGGAAGTGAGCTCAGTCATGGGGGCAACAATGGTGCCATATCCCTTGACAAGTCTCCTGTAATAACTCACCTCAGTCTGGGTGTTGGGGACTCCCAAGCCAGAATTGTCAATCTTAGGTTGAAGGGGCGCCACCTGGCCGCTTCCTACCTGGTGGCCAAAGTACACCACAGACCCATGCCATTTCTGGCACTGACTGACCTTTATAGTGAGGCCTGCCTTCTGCAGAGCCTTCAATGCTTGCAAGTGCTTTTCCCATCTGGAACTGAACACTACAATGTCATCCTGGTAGGCGGCAAGGAAATCCTCCAGTCTAGGCAACACGTTGTTGACCAATCTATGAGGTGTGGAAGGGGTGTTCTTCAAGCCAAAGGGCATCACCTGGAATTGGTGGTGCCCCTCTGACATTGAAAATGCAGACCTGTCCTAGGCCCCATCCATCAAGGAAATCTGCCAGTACCCAGAAACTCGGTCAAACATACTGAGGAACTTGGCAGCTCCCAGACGATCTTTCAGCTCATTGGCTTTGGGGATGGAGTGTGCATCAGTTCTGGTGATGGCATTGAGCCTACAGGAGTCCACTTGGAGCCACAGTTCAGGTGTGGCACTGTGTGCAGCAGCCTTTGGTACCAAGACCACTGGGCTAGCCCAAGGACTGTTGGAACACTCTATCAACCATAATGCTGACATCTTAGAAACCTCTTCTTTGATACTGGCTTTGAACCTGTCTGTCACTCTGTAAATTTTATGTTTTACAAGAGGACTGTCCCCAGTGTATACATCATGGATACACCAATGGGTGACACCTGAGATCAGGGAAAAAAGAATGGCAAACTGTTCTAACAGGCGGCGACAGTTACGCTGTTGTACTAGGATCAGTGCAGGGGAGAGGTTCGTACTTTCCACCAACCCATCTTGCTCCTTGGCGGACAGGAGGTCAGGGAGAGGTTCACTCTCCTCTTCCACCCCATCATCTGTCACCAAGAGCATGTTCACTTCGGACCTCTCAAAGTGTGGTTTAAGGCAACACATATGCAGGAACCTCAAAGGGTTCCTTGGAGTCTGCAAATTCACCAGATAGATACTCTTATGCTCCAAAACCTCAAAAGGCTCAGTCCACTTGGTCTGGGGCCATGACCCACACTTTCTCACGTGGTTGAAACTCAACCAGAGTGGCATGCTGGTCATACCAATGTTTCAAGTCTTTCTGGCTTGCTTCCAGGTTCTCCTGAGCGAGCGTCCTAAAGCGCGCAGTCTGGCTTCTGAAGGCCGGCATGTAGCTAAATACATCCTGGGGAGGTTTACTGGGAGCTTTCTCCAAGCCTGCTTTCACCTGCCAGACCATTAAATATGCCTTTCAGGGTTCGGTTGATTCTCTCAATGAAACCATTCACCTTTGGGGTGGTAAGGAGTGGTACACTTGTAGGCCACATCCCACTCCTCCCACAGAGTCATCCTATACTTGGATATGAAGTTGGTACCCCAGTCATATACCACCTCTCTGAAGAAACCCAAGCAGGAAAACATTCCAATCAATACCTGGCTCACCACAGGGGCCTCATTCTTCTGAGCGGGAAGGCCTCAGAGTCCCGGGAGGCATGGTCCACCAAGACCAGGATTTGTCTGTTACCTAAGGATATCTTGTGGTCCGTGGCCCCCACAATGTCAATTTTCCACCTACTCAAAAGGGCTGCTCACTACAGGAAAAGGTTGAAGAGGAGCCCTAGCTAACCTCCCACTCTTACTACTTGCATGGCAAGTTTAGCAAGACCTACAATGTGCATTAGAGTGCCTTCGCATTTGGGGTCAGAAGAAGTGGGTGAAAATCCTCTCCATCCAGGTGCGAGACTAATGCGGGACATTCTTTGCTGTGAGGCTGAAGCAGGTGTAACAAGGGAGCTGGCAAGTCAGAGTCCTGGAAGCCGGAAAACAGGTAAGTGACAGTCGAAGAGGCTAAGCGATTGGGGGAAGTGTGGACCGTCTTTAAATAAGACAGCTTGTCTTTGTTCTGCATATAAGTATTAACTGCACTGCTTTGGAAAGTTCACAAAGTTTTCATTCTATTTGTTTGTAACAAGGAACAGGTCCATATAATGTTCTTGATGAGCCTACCTTCTAGAACTGCTTTATAATGTTTACATAGGTTATGTTCTAATTGCTTCAAGAAATGAACAGGTGCAGATGACTAATTTTATGAGGTTGTCTTCTAGCAGGTGCTTTAGAATGCTCACAAAGGTTGCGTTCTAATTGCTTATAGCAAGGAACAGGTGCTTGTGATTAATTTGAAGAGGGCTGTTCTCCGGAAGGTTCATGTTGAGGCCATCTATGCTGGTTGCTTGATTACTTATTCCGGTGGATTTTCTGGCTGTTTCCGTGGCGCCTGAAACTTTACCTTGCATATGCATGGTAAAACATTTGTAAAAGCTATTAAGACTTTTTAACCAAACCGGGAGAACCAGCTGCAGCTAGCTATTACCAACAGCATGTAATATGGTCAAACATCAGGGTACAAGGCGTTTGTTCATGCATAAGTGTTTTGAGGAATGATATGAATGATGGCGGTATGATTTGTGATAGTCAAGTGAGGTGAGCTGTGGCAGGAATCCTGACACAAGGTTTTTTACCACTAGGTAAATGGGAACCTTTACCCTGGGATGTAGATTGGGGCCCTATAGAGAACTCCTTCTGTTTACCCTTATTCCCCACTCTTCTGCTGGGGGCCTGCCCACCCTTCATTGAGTCTCCCACACACCCCTTTTGGACCCTGGTATTCATCCAGCGGTCCACCTCCAAAGCAAGTGCTCTTCAAAAGGAATTGACTGGTTCCAACTAAGTATGAGAATCAGTTTTCTTAAAAGTCCTAAACTTCTCCTGCTCTGGGTGAACCCATACCTGCCCCACAAGGCCTCCTTCATGATAGAGTAGAAGATATTTTTTGTTTCCCCTAGGAATGTCAAAGTGTCCCTCCTCTCCTTCTCAAAGTGTTTCCACACGCTCCCTTCCCATTGCCTCTCAGGGAACTCATTCATGTGAGAAGCTGCTCATATGCTGCAAACCAAGAATGTATGTCATCCCCTTTAATAAAATCTTCTACCAAACTCTTTGGAATGTGCACACTTCCCCCAGTTTGCACTGACTGCACACTGGCATAATTTGAACCAGAATCTGCCTGCTTGGACTTGATGACAAGCTCCTTCAAATTTAACTCATAAGTTAACAATAGTTTCTTCTCTTCCAGAGTAAGGGGTGTCTCCTCTAGAGCAAGGGCCTTCTCCTTCTCCTTCTTCCACTGTTCATGCACTATTTCAAATGTTTTCCTCTCACATTTAATCCTCTCAAGCTCTCTCACATGCTCCCTCTCCTGTCTCCTGTCCTCCAACTAGATTACAGGAAGACACACTGTTACCATTCCTAGTAGATGGTCCAACAGGCAGATCCTGAGCTCAAAAATATCCTTGCTGGCTCTGTACATCCAGATCCATATTCCCATTCTCAGCCATCCCAGCTTCTCTTGCTTCCCACAAGGCACTCAGGGTATCTGCAGCTCCTCCTTCCTAGCGAGGCTTACAGAATCCTTGCAAAATTGTTTGAGCTGATCTACTTTGTAAGACTGCAACATTTCAATCTCAAATACCAATTCTGCAACCTCACTTGCTGGTTCGCCACATAGGCACATAGTGTGTGGATACTTCAACGGTTATCACGAAGCAGTATTGCTTATGTAATATTCTGCACTCAGTAGTAGTGCACACTGATCACTATATGTCAAAGTGCAAACACAAGACCTAATACTACCATTGTCACCAATGTTAGAAATGGGGGTCTCTAGTTGGTAGTTGTATACACCCTGTCCAAGAAGGGACCCTTCCTTCTAGCCACGATAAGAGGATTACACACCCAGGATAACTTGGCACGATCAGGCAGACCTATCTCAGATGCCACGTGTAAAGTAATTGTACATAACACTCACAGTAACACAATGAAAACACATCAAATGGACACCACATCCATAAAGAAAAATAAGGTATCCTTATGTAAACCAAACAATAAATAAATTACAAAAATCGGGCATATACAACTCATATGACGTTAAAAGATTTCAAGCAATTCTGTCAAAAAAATCTATGGTTGTGTGATTTTTCCACAAAGTACCTCAAATGCATCAAAATCAACAAGGCAAAACAGCAGCTGAGGAGGGTAGAACTAGAAGCACAGCAATTTGTCAGTTCCTGGAGTTTTTGGGGAGACACACAGAAGTGATGCATCAAATCTGGATGTGAGGGGGTGCCGAGCATGACATGCCTGTTACCGGGGTCAACACATCCAAATAACAGCGGTGGCTTACCCGTGGTAATCGCCCCGCAAAAACAACGATGCAAAACAGTGGTCTTATCGAGGATAACTCCTCCCCTATGTCCTCTGACCGTACAGGGTCACAACACGCGTGAATCAGAGGCTGAAGAATGAGAGACTAACACCAGACGTGGTTCCATACAGGAAGAGAAAAAGGCTGGAGAGACTGACAGCGGGCGCAAACAAGCCGGAGCGAGGAAGGAGTTGCGAGAGAGAGGAGATGTGAGAAAGGAGGTTGTGGAAATGCAGAACGGAGAGGACGAATTCCGAGACGAGGACGAGATGTGGGTCGAGGATTGGTGGTCCCCACAGGAGGAAGCTGGAGAGCGGCGTTGCGGCGGAGCCGGTGAGTGACCACGAACCGGGGAAAGAGGGAGCGGGGTGGCGGGAGGTCTAAGGGAGTAACACGGGGTTTTGTGTTGTGTGTTTTCCCTTCCTCACATCCCACCCGACCTGAGTGATTGAATAATCAGGCATCGTAGGAGATTCTAGAGCTTCACCCCCCCCTTATTTTTGAACAGTTCACAGTAGTGCCCGGAACAATCCTGTCACTACCTTCCTTCCCTCAGGAGAACCACCCGCCCTGTCCTGTGACAATTCCCCTAAACAAAGCACCAAACGGGTGTGGTGACGGAGATAGTATTGCCTAAGGATGTGATATCAAGGAGTGACTGATGGCTCCATGTTTTCTTTCCTCCTATGAGCCTCCCTGGGAGAACCATCCAACCCATAGAAGATCCAACAACCTCAAGACCCGAAGGTGACGAGGAACCACAGAGTAAGGAGGAGACCCGAAGATTAACGACGGGCCCCCAAAGACTCTATCTAAGGGCACCTACCCCAAAGTTTTGAATAAAACAAGCTGACTGGCCCACTACATACAGCCTCCGCTTCTGTTTATCCGGCCTGCCCTACCACACTGGACTGTAGGAGGGAGTGATGCATCGACTCCAAAACAGTTCGGATCTGCGTGTGCGGTGTTGGAAAAACACGGCACACAGGTGCGATGCATGGAAATCCGGGATGCAGTGGAGGTCCATGGGGCAGCGCAAACAGGTGCTGTGTCGATTTCTTCAGCTGTGGTCACATGATGCTTCATTTCTTTTAGCTGCACAGCAGGGCCTTCGTCGGAGTTGGTGCGGTGTCTTGGACTTCATAGACCAGTGCGTAGGGTGCGTCGAACACAGTGTGCAGCGGTTCTTTGGTCCGATGACAGGCTCTGCGTCAGTTTCATCGGGTTCACAGGGCAGTGCATTGCTGTGCGTTGGGATTTTCTCCCACATGGAGATACCGCATTGGAAAATACAGCTGCAAGAAGAGCGAAGTGTTGATTTTGCAAGTTTCTTCAGTTCTTTGTAGTTCTTTGCAGCAGAAACAACCGCTAAGGGCCCAGAACTGCTTTTGGCACCACAAGGCAGTCCAGACCTCTCAGCAGTGGAGTTCAAGGATGCAACAGCAGTGAAGTGTTTTTGTCCCTGGGACTTCTTAACAGAAGACAAGCCCTATTTCAAGCCCTTGGGGAATCTTCTTAAGCAGGATACCACATTGATGCAAAAGTCCAGTCCTTTCACCTGCCCACAGACAGAAGCAGCAACTGCAGGCCAACTCAGCAAAGCAACCCACAGCAACGCAGCAGTACTCCTCCTGGCAGCTCTTCAACTTTTCTTCTTGGCAGGGACCTCTTAATCCACAAATAATCTAAAAGTCTTGGATGTCAGGTCTAATATTTATACCCCTTTTTCCCATTGAAGTCTTTGTAAGAAAAGTCTCTCATGCTCAGTAAAACCAGTCATGTCCTCCCTGATTCAGCCACACTACAGTGGGTGGAGAGAGCATTGTGCAAGGCAGCTACAGCCTATTCAGGTGTTAGTGACAACTCCTTCACCACTCTATCCTAGGCAGACCCGTCAGCATATGCAGGGCACCCCTAAGCTCCATTTGTGTGAGTGTTGGAGTGAATGCACAAGCAAGCCTGTGTCAGTTTAAACTAGACGTTGACTCCACTGGCAGGCAGAGGCACAGGGTGGTTAAACAAGAAAATGCCCAAGTGGCATTTTCAATCACACCATTTAAAAACCACTTTTACTAAAAGATGTGTTATTAAATTCTAAGCTTAGAAAGCCCAAACTCCAAATTTATAGCTGTTCCCAATTGCAAGTTACACTTGTAAAATGTTACAAGACATGTCCAATGTTAGCCTATGGGAGAGCTAGTCCATGCCATAGTGAAAAACGAAATTGGCAGTATTTCACTATCAGGACATGTAAAACACACCAGTGCATGTCCTACCTTTCACATACACTGCATCCTTCCAATGGGGTACCTTGGGTCTCTCTTAGAGGTGTCTTACATATAGGAAAAGGGAAGGTTAGGGCCTGGCAAGGGGTGCCCTTTCCAGGTCGACATGGCAGTTAAAATCTGCATGTGCAGACACTGCAGTATCTGAGACACATTTGAAAGGCTACCAGTGTGGGTGGCACAGTCAGTGCTGCAGGCACACTAGTAGCATTTGATTTACAAGCCCTGGGCCCACCCTGTTCACTTTACTGGGGACTTACCTTTAAATCAAATAGGGCAATCATGGATAACAAATCATAATCACAATTTACACAGGGAGAACATGCACTTTGGCACTGATCAGCAGTGGCAAAGTGCCCAGAGTACCTCCTCCAGCAACAATGATGTCCAGCACACAGTCAAAAATACAGGCGGTACAGGCAAAAAGATAGGGAAACCACGCCAAGGATGCAAGGTCTAACATGCCTAAACAGGGGTTTGCAGACGCCACAGAATTTAACAAACCATTCATAATTAGTCCCTATTGCGCTGTAAAATGCAGCTCATGTGGAAAGCCAACAAAACAAGGAGAAATAAAGATATTTGTCCTTGTTACAACTTACTGGGTAAGGCATAGCATTTTGATGCATTCCCAGATTTACAAGTCAAAATCAGTGGAAAATTCATTTGCTCGCTTAGCAGCAACTAGCTACATGAAACTAGTTTTTACAAATATTATTTAATCTGTATCTAATAAGCAGAGTAGTTAGTCAATCACTTGAACTAAAGTGACAAAAAAGTAAAATAAGAAGTAGATAGAAAGGAGGAGGGGGGCTTTGGATTATCTCCCTTCAACCACTGGTTATCAAGTACTGTTTATAGTTTGACATTGTATGAATGGGCTGTCATTCAGACCTGCCATTCTTGGCATGGTATTTCCCAAAGCATTGTTGACTTCTATCCTCTTGTTTGCTGAATTCGTTTTTCGTTGCTTTAGGAGTCTGTGCCCTGATAAAAATTGACCTTCACCTAATGCAATACCTGACTGAATCTTTGTGCTAAAACGATGACAGCCCATGATGCCTGGCCTGCCCTTTGTGCTATTCTTTCGTCCTCCTCCACTGTAAATGGAACTCTTTGTGCCAGACTCAGAAGGTAACACTTCAACAGAAATAACTTGCCCCTTCATCTGACCCACGCTCCATTGAGGTCAGCCTGAACTTGTGACTTCCCCCCATCCAATGCGATCGGATGACCCTAAGTTGCACTTTTTGCTTTTAGGAGCTATTTTCACTTAAATCTATAACATTGAATATCTCCTTTTCTACGGATTGGATTTTTGTTCTTCTGCTATCCTTTCATTTATTACACTTTACTCATGGTTTAGAATTTTATTGTGTTTTGTATTTACTTTATTACTGTTTGCATGCTGCATATATTCTTTAAGCATTGCCTCTAAGTGAAGCTTGACTTTTTGTGCCAAACTACCAGAGGGTAAAGCACAGGATGATTTAGTAACTTTTTATGGTTTACCCTGACATGGAGTGTGGTTGTTGCATGAGTGGACAAGTCAAGTAAAACTAATATATTCTAAATGGAATCCTGTAGAAGTACTCGTGAAATATTTCACTACTTTCATTGTTTGCCAGGCAATTACAACATTTACCAGAGGTTTTGGGGGCTCATTCTGCAGGAAAATGTTTTTCAAACTGTTGGCAGAATGGTAGTTTTGTTACAACACTTTCCAGGTAGTTCACAAAATAAATCAATACAATACAAATTGACCTTCTATCATTAAATAACTTTCTTTTGTTCAGTTGTACCCTCTAATTCTTTTAATCGTTGTCATGGCAAGAATCTGCATGTAATTAACCGTGGACTCTACCTGCTTGAATCTAGGAAAGCACCCCAAAGGCATCTCTGGCAAGTACACATTGTAATATGTAGTATTCTTCAGATATCTGGTCTGGCAGTATCTTGCAGTCTGCGGTAGAATCGAGTGATGTGTCACCTAGGGAAAATCTCCAAACAGGCACGCTGGTATCAATATGTATGTAAAGGAAGCTCAAACTTTTCCAATCTGTTAGCTTGTAGCTGTCCAATCCACTGACATCCACTTTTATCCCTTCTCTGCCTACAAGGCTACATCTGCTGAAGGAACCACCACTGGTCTTTAATCTTTAAACACTTTTGATCCAGTCGAGGTTGATGAACTTTTAAAGTGGTAGGTCATAAAAACATACTTTGAAGAAGACTAAATAAGCAAAGCAAGTATGCCAGATACCTGAGAAATTTGCCCTTGAGGGAACCTTACATACAGAATTCTGAATTAACTCTTCCAATATTTTTGTTTTTTGCCAGGCAAGCTTGCCAATCACCAGGTGGGTTAGGGCTCACCATCCCTATGACAACCTCGAAAAAACTGTGAAAATTTGAGCATTTTCACCACAGTTTCCCCAAAAATGATATATATACATTACAGACAGTTAGAAAATCCGGTTACACTATCTCAAACACCAATCATTTTTCTAAATATATATAGCACCTATCTTTTTCCATCTAGTAATTGAGTTTTTACTTTGAAGGGGCAACACGGACAGAAACAAGTACAACAATCACATAACCAAAGGACAAAGTCACCAGAGTTAGACACATAGTACAGGTTCATGATGTAATGATACCTCTCAAAGATTGAGTGCTGGATTCACAAAGGTCAACTTTTGTGTAAGTTTACACTTGCTGTAGTATCACTACTGCTATTTTGTCTGTGCTAGCTAGCACTTTGAAGCCACAACTATTAATATCGCCGATGCTTTTTTGAATTATTAGGAGCTTCACACAATGCAAAGCCTGTGACGTTTTTGATAATTAAAACAGTCGGAAATTGAGAGATGTTTCTACTTTATATTACTCTGATTAATATTGGATAAACAAGTCCATCTTGGCTCAAATTTTATATCACATCATAGTAGCCTAGAAGCTCAAATCAAGATCCACCTTAATAAATGTTGTGAGGACATTCAGATCATCAAATGAAAACATTACAAACATTGTAAAGGCTCTTAAACAAGAACCCACAGATCTTCAAACAAAAAAGCCATACATGTTTTTAACCTAAATTTGAACACTATGTGGACACATTGTTTTGTCTACCTCAATAACGCAACTGATTATGTGTTTTGATCTGAGCATGTCATTAAATTAAAATGACCTCTGAAAGTCATTGCCTTCATGTTGTAAGTTCTCCTCTAAAGGTGTACAGCTCACTCTCTTCAGCTGCTTATATTTTTCATGCAGGTGAATAAATATAAAAGTGAAGAAACTTACACAGGGAAGATGAGCTAGACACAACGGTTTGATAGGCAACTGTAAAGCAAAACAAATAAAAAAATAATCAAGTTCTTGGCATCCTGATATAATGTAACATATGCCCCTGTTTCTCCACCAAACAATTATTTGCTGCAAAAGAACTAGCCTAAAACTCATTTTCAGACACACACTAATAACCTTGGGGTGGCAATTTCAGCAGAGGATATACAAAATATTTGAAGTATAAGACAATCAAAATGAAAATCATTCTTCAGTTATTTCTACATCAACAGACTAGTTCTTTGAAGTCTTTTGACCTCACAAGTGTTTAAGGATAAAGAAAATATTATAGTGTAAAGAACATTTCAACATTCAAGTGTGGTGGTAACAGTGTTACCACCACACTCTGTCATTGCACAACATGGTCTTTCTAGACCACTCTAAGTAGATTAGCCATGGCTTTTAGGAAAGTCAGGTACACTCATTTCTTTTCAGAGTGGGACCAACAGACATGTTTCACTCACGAAACTCCAATAAAAACACCAAGAGGGAATTCACATTAGGAGCATAACATGAGCTGTCAGAGACAAAAGTATTGAGGTCCCCTTCACCCTTTCTGCAAAGACAGCACACACTAGAAAACAGAACTAGCATTTACATTGTTTCGTGCGATACCGCTCTAGTGTAGTAACTATGAAAAAACATTGCAACACATATTAAAAGAAATGTGGCAATTATAAAAGAAGAATCAGTTAATAATATTAAAGCAAACAACATATATTTCATGAATTCCTTGACAGCCAATCATTAGCACTGAAATATATTACATAGTGAGGTATGCATCACAGTCATAGCATACCTGACAGCCAAGGCAGGCAGGAATGTCTGTTGCACACAAGGACAAGTTTTTTTTTATGATAATCAAGTTTTTTTTTCATTCAGCAGCCTTGGTGCGGAGACAAGTTATCTAGATGATAATTATGCTACTTTATAGGAATTTTCACAGCCATAGTGAGAAACTGTGCCCATGATCAGTGAAGACGTGAGAGAAAATGCAGTGGAATTCTACCATATTATAGATGCAAGTCAATTCGCCTTGTATTACAACACTAGGCAGTACATGAGGATATGATATAAACTACAAGTATCCTATTAAAACTCTGAATACATAAGCTTATGTTGATATGCTCCATACATGCTGGAATTATGCAACAGTTATGAATTAGATACCACATAGGAGCAATGTATGTATTCTGGGCAATTACTTAATGGAACTACATGACACTAACAAATAAAATGATTGCTCAATAAACACAGGGATGCATGGTGATTCATTATTTGATAGTTGTGCAGCACTTCCTATCCTAATCTGTTGCAGTATAGTGCTAAACCTTTCTGCAGAAATGTGTGCCTGAACATCTGGATAAAAAATCAGCGATAGTCCACGACTGATGGCACCAGTCCAATCCTTACCATTTTCTTTGCTTGTGGTGCTGATGTTGCACCAAACTTTCATGTAAGTGGCTCTTACTCTCAGGAGACGTTCAGAACTCCAAATCCAGTACAACCCAGTATGCCTTGATTGTATACAAGGACAATGAAGACAAATACATGGCCTACCCTGTTCTTAATCATGTAGATCTCCTCCATTGAATTGTTCATACTCTGTATAATCTATGTGCAGAGGCGTCTCATACAAGTACCCTTTTGTGTTTATTTTTGGGTAATATAATGATAATGTTTGTGAATGTTATCTGGATAGCACTGTAGACATTGGACTAAATAAGGAGGCAACGCTGATCATGATGACCATCATTAAAGTTACCCTTAGATGATCGAGAACATGATTCACAATAAAGTTACATGTGAGATGGAATGAGGCTGCTTCTCACAAAGAAACCACAGGGTCAGCCCATTCCGCACTTCTTCCACTATTCTACCTTTTATTTCAACAGTTCCTTTCTTTCCAAAAACCTTGAGTTGTGGGGCCTAAGGACAGACTACCCTAAATAGCCAACAAAGGGTTCATCACTGGGTTGAAAAGCTTATGTAGTTGAGGGGCCAATGGACATTAGGTGGGACTTTTTTATGTAATTAAAGCATTATTTTGTAGCACACTGTAATCTTATAGACAGCCCCTTTTTCTATTTAAATGTCACTATATTTGCACAGACATACAGTTTTACTGATAACACTACATAGAACTCAAATAATAATATGAGAAAATATGTTTTCCGTGAATATTTACTTGTGTTTTGACAAGTAAAGTGTCTTGATTTGTTTTGTTCATACTAAAATGTCTATTTCCAGCGCAATTCAGAATTACAAACAAATATTCTTTATTTTTGCTTTACTAACTGTTTAATGCATATAGTTAATTTACTGGTATTTACATTTTCTTCTCTGTTGCAATAAGAGACATCATATAGCCTTTCCTTTCAAACTCCCTGTACTCCAGCATGATTGTCACATAATTCACTTTAAAAACTCCTCTCACTTTGCTGTCAGTAAAAAAAAGTAAAAGCTAATACCCATGTTAAAAAAATAAGAAGCAATTTATCAGAAGATATAGACTGACATTTGATCTCCGTCTTTGAAGCACCAAATCTGACAAGATAAACACAGATCACTATTAGCTGATTATAGCAAACAAAAGATCATCACTATAAGTGTTCTTTTCAGTGTTAATGATCAAATAATGACTGCATACATTATATAGTGACTGTACATTGAGTGGCCAATTTCTAAAGGTATTTCATTTAGCATGTGTCTGCTTTATTGACTTGAATACTTTCTATTGCTGTATTCTATTAGTTTATATCAATTAACTCACACAAATGTATTTTTACCAAACTAACAACTATGACTTGACATTCATTCATTATTGTACCATGACAGCTGTGGTATTCTGTATTTCATCTCAAAATTGACTCTAATTGAAATTGGCATTCTGTAATTCATCTCAAAATTGACTCAAATTGAAAATAACTATGATCTAGGCATTGCCTGCATGACTAAACTGCCCCTAAACTGAAGGAATATTGGGAGCCCCTCTTTTGATCACAGTACAGTTCTGTGCTGAGTTGTTTGGAACAGTTGAAATCTAGTACCCCAATCCAACCCTGCCATCTTTAAAAGTTGTAAAATCATTGGGCTTTTAGACAGATGATTAACTGTCTCTGTGTTTCTTCCAGCCAAAAACTTTGAAAAATGCTTTATGGTTTTTCCCCACAAAATTCCATATTTGAATAATGAGTATGCATTCTGCCTAGACTAGATTATTGTAATCTACTAAATGCCTGTAACTATCATGAACCTCTCCAATCTATACAGAATTATGCGTTGAAGATTGTATTCGGTATGAAGGGGACTGAAAGTGTTTCTGAAGCTAGAAAAGGTCTTCACTGGACCTCCATCAAGCAGATGAATATTTTAAGTAGTCTGAGCCTAATCGCAGGACTTTCTATGATCTAGGAAAGTCTCCACTAGCAAGGTGTTTTTTTTAAGTATATCTGAATAAAACTGTAAGGTCTATTGACTCCAAATATTTCAGAATTCCTTGATTTCATAAACAGAAAACTAGAGTTAGAGCACTGGGAGATGTGGGTCCTAAATGTCGAAACTGTCTCCCACATTATCTAAAAAAATTAAAACATACTACTGAATATCTACTGTTCTGGAAAATACTCAAAACCTTGCTGTTTGGCTAGAGATACTTCATTTTCTGGGATCTTAATATTCGTGTCTCTAAGATTGAGATTTCTGGTATTTTAGTTTATTTTTTTCATTTTTTCTCAGTATTATTGGGTCTTAGCCTTCTTACATGTTTGTGCAGTGTTGTCTCTTTTTCTCTACTGTGACAAGTGGACAATGGTTCATGTTTTATTAATGATTAAATAAATGAATAAATAAATAAATAAACAAATACATAAGAAATAATTTTATTGATTGTGTAACTCTTGAATACCTTCTGTACCAAAGATCCTGTAATAATATATTCTAACAAAAATGAAATGTGATACATCTCCCATTTTGATTGGAAATCTTTGCACACACTACCCATTTCTCAGTGTAATTGTCATCTTTTCCTTTCCAGGCCTGCCAGTCACTGCTGTTTTGTGTAAGTTATTGATCTTATCTTGATGGAGCAAACCATTTTTAGTTTTTATCATAAAAATGTACAATTTGAGAAGATCCACCCAAAGCTGTCTTTATTTACCTTCACCCTGACCTTATATGAACATATACCCTCCTACTGGTGAATAGGCTGTGCTCTCATGACTTTTGCCTCTCTGGAAGGTTTTTTTTAACTTGTGGGGGCCATATTCGGTGGCATGATCTTTCATCAGTCGTCTTCCCAGTTCAGATGATCCTCTTGATTCCTACGTTGTTTTCATACAAAATGAAATCAACTGCATTTGCCACTTCCATGAGAACTTTCACCCAAGAGGAGTCTGAGTCCACAAAAAAGTAGTCAGCAGAACTCTTCAAAATCCCAAGTAGTAAAAGTGTGATAGAGAGGCAGAGATTATTTGAGAGGAAGAGTAAGGCACTGATGGTCTGGTGAAATGGGTGAGGAGGTGCTAGAGACAGGAGTAAATGAAGTGACTGGTAGGTCAGAGGGGTTGTGAAGTATTGGTGGTGCTCGGGAACTATGGGGCTGGAGATAGTGTAGAGCACAATAGTTTGCAAGGTGGGCTATGTTAGGGGACTGTGGAGCTAGTGATAATAAGAGGATGTGGCTGGGAGAATTGGGCACAGATGTTTATATAATAATTGCAGGACAGAACGAAGGGGAATAAACAACAAAGGCCGTTTATCAGAAAATGTAAGAATCAGAAGTTTCATTAAAAAAATTGTGAATATCTCATCAGCTCCATTTAGAGTATACAGTGCCTCTAAATGCTCTAAATAGGCATCTGTTATTTTTGGTACATGTCATACACCCACCAAATACCAAATAAGGCCCAAGGTTTTATAGTTAGGAAGAAATCAAGGAGTAAATCAGGGGAGAGATGTTGAGGACTGTGACTGTGTGGGGATTGTTGAATGAGTTACAACTTTGATGCAACTCTAAAACGGGTGACTTCCCACCAACGGGTGACATGGGTGAACTTGGTTCAAAGCAACAGCGGTGAATCTGAAAGACAAGTTATTGTAGCCCTGCAAAACACTATTCAAAGTGTCATTGACATAGAAGCATTGCTTTTGGGTTTCTACCAATCCCATAAAGGGATCAGGGGCATAGTTGATAAAACAAGAATCCTTATTTAATTATTCCCAGTATCGCACACATTGGACTAAGAAGAATGAATACTTTTACTTTAAAATTATTCATTACCTCAGGGATAATCTATTTCTCAGTACTTCTAGAGCAACTACACAGAATATCATAAAAAGAGTAACAAGACATGTTATAAGTAATGAGAATAAAATGAACATTTCCAGCATTATTAAAACGTAATTTAAAATATTATGTGGAACCTAACACCCTAATGCCTACCTCTATGCGGTATACTATAAGAGCATGAAAGGAAGAGCAACTTGCAATCTAGAGATACTCGGGCAGAAGAGACTAACTGCATACCTTGTTGAAAGCAAAGGCTTTCTATAACAGTGTTCCTCACGAAAGCCAAACACCCACTGAGGTAGCAGTCAGTCGGTCTTGGCATTATCGGTGTTAGACCTGTCATCCGTGGCGTGGTTTCCCCTGACTTTTTGTCTTCAGACCTCTAATTTTTGGTGACTTTGTTTTTGCTGGCTTTAGGACTCTGGGCACTATATCAATGATAACCAGTGCTAAAGTGCATATGCTCTGCGCCCAAAACATGGTAACATTGGCCTATCCACAATTCGCATATTTAATTTACTTATTAGTCCCTAGTAAAGTGTGCTACATGTGACCAGGGCCTGTAAATTAAATGCCACTAGCGAGCCTGCAGCACTGATTGTGCCGCCCACAAGTAGCCCTTTAAACATCTCTCATGCCTGCCATTGCAGAGCCATTGTCTTCTGCAGTTTTGAGCTGTCAAGCCAACCTCTTTCCAGGCCCAAACTTCCTTTTTAAAACATAGAGGTGACCCCTAACATAGGCCAGGGCAGCCCAAGAGCAGGCTGCAATGTATTTAAAAAGTAGGACATGTCTCTTAAACTCATTTTTCACTACTGAAAGGCCTATCTCTCCCATAAGATAACATTGTGATTACCGTATTACATTTTATAAGTGTAATACCCAATTGGGAAAATATAGGACCCCACGTTTGGTGTCTATGGAATCACAATTTAAAGCCACAACTTGTGGTGAAGTTAGATTTTATATTGTAATTCTGAAAATGACACTTTTAGAAATTTGGCATATTCTTTCCTTAACCATCGGAGCTTTCTGCCTGTCTCTGAATACACGTTTAGGATGGGTGACAGTTGGGCTTTTTGCATTCTCCCTAGATAGCCACTCACAAAGGGAGCTTAGATGTAACTGATGGGCCAGTCACAGCCTGATGGGCCATCCTGGGCAGGATGGGAGGGAGGAGCTGACACTTACACCTGAATATGCTCTGTCTTGTCCACACACAAAGGGCTGCATACCCCATGTAGTGAGTCTGGAGCCATGGCAGGAATGGCAGGGACTCTGTACACTTCAAAAGACTCTATTTGAAGTTTCCCCTAACTTCAAAGGCACAACTGCATATAAGTACTTTACCTCAGACACCACCATTTCAGTGCACTTCTGGAATATTCTGCCAGGAAGAGGAGGGACTGCTGTGATGCTGAAAGGACTGTCACTCTGCTGGACTCCTTCCCGGGGAGTGAGAAGGATGGGACCAGCATCTCTCCAATCCAGAACCAAAGTGGCTCCAAGGGCTTGCAGGACCGCCATTCTTGTTTGAAGTCTCAGAGACAACAAAGACTTTTAATCATCCACCTACAGCATCTAGTCTCTGCCATCTGAGCGTCTTGCCCTGCCAAGTGTTACCAATCTAGTGCTGGACCCTTGGAAGTGGATATAAAGTGCTGCTTCAGTGAAAACCCATGCATTGATGATGTTGCACCCCTCAGAACCAGCACATCTCTGACAACGATGCATTGCAAACAGAGTACATTGCTTTGCCGATTGCGCAGCACATCATCTCTATTCCCGATGCATCCTCATCTTGCAAGGCTTGATGAAGCATGGTTTGATGCATCGCCTCTTTGCTTGTCGCATCGCAGCTCTGTCGATGACACATTTTAGGTACTTTGCAGCAGAACAAGGTTGGTCCCAGTATCTGACTCGCATTCTATCGTGGTCGGCCTGAACGTATGGATTTGTCCCTGTCAAGTGCAATCAGATAGCCCCGGTTGGTGTTTCATGCTTTTAAGCACTTTATTCCAAGGTACTCTTTAGGAATTCATAACTCCGGTTCTTCTTATTTGGATGTTTGTCATTTTGGTCTTGTTTTGTTCATCAATTAAGCTCTATTATTCTGATATGTGTGTTATCTATTTGTGTGGTGCTTTCACTATTTTTACTGTTTTAAGTGTTGTAATAATACTTTACACATTGCTTCTTTTTTGTGTCATAATTTTTTATTGAAGTAAAAGCATACAATGCAATAATTGCAATAGTGAACAACATTGAACGGCACAGTAACAAATGAATGGGGAGGGGTGGGGAAGGTTGGGGAAGAAGGGCAGGATGGGAAGGCAGGAGTGGGGAGCAACAGGAGTGCAAGAGGGAGGGCTCAGGTCAGAAGTGGAGACAGAGCATCCGACCTTTCGTCTATCAATGGCTGTAGTGCTGTGTGCATAGGCATTTCTCATATTACAATCAGCATTGAGGCCTGTCTGCCATGATGTCTCAGGAGGTGGGGGGAGGGAGCAAAGAGTAGTTGTCCGGGGGTCTCTGCATGGGGCCGGTGAGGGGAGGAGCGGGCAGTCTGTGGAGGGGGAAGGTCGTCAGCTATGAAAGGTGGGGTGGACTGCAAGCAACAAACCAGGAAGAAAATGCTGCAATGGGGGGTAGGGAAGGGGGTGCTCAGGGGGTCTGGGAAGCTGACCTGGGGGCTGGGGTAAGAGGGGGTCCTAGGCCACCAGTTTGTTGGTACGTACAGTGTTCTTGAGAAAAAGGGGGCACATGAGGGCACAAATGTACGATGTCGGGGATCCCTGCTGAGGAGAGAGGATCTTTGCATCAGTATGCCCAGCGGGGGGAGTGGAGTGGGAGGCAGAGGTGTAGGGATGGAGGAGAGGGAGAGAGAGGGAGGGAGGGGAGAACAGCCCAAGGAAGTGAGGAGGGGAGATAGGTGAGGGGTAAGTGAGGGAGGCTGGGGCAGGTGTGGATGCAGGAATCCAAGCCATTTGAGGCAGGGAGGAAGGGAGGGGCCTATACAACTGTGTCGGGTCAGGTTGCCCTCTGCACCTGTCAGGGATGGGAGGGGGAAAGGGAGTCAGTGTTGGAACGATCAACCTTAGGGAGCATTTTGGAAGAAGGGCGCCCATGTGAACACCTTCACCTGATCCTGCATGCCATAGATGACGTGTTCATGAGATGCCGTCTGTACCATTGCCACCATCCAGGCTTCCTGAGAAGGAGGTGCATGTGAACGCCACTGACGGAGGATGCAGAGCTGGCTGTGGACAGTGCCGCATGCAGGAGGCGGCACTGTGGTCAGCATAGGTCAGGAGAGCCTCTGAGATTGTGTAGGAGGATAACGGAGGGAGTAAAGGGGAGCTGGAGAGGCATGGATGCCCCCAGGGCATCCCTTACGTAAGCCCAAAAGGACTGGCTTGAAGGGCAATCACATAGGCTATGGGAGAGGTCGTCTTGGGCACCCGAATACCTCCAGCAGTTCAAGTGGGGTAAAAGGCCAGCTTTTGCGGTGCCCAATACCACTCATGGAGCGTCTTGAACAAGCAGAATTTTAATCAGGCTTCATGGGCACCTCTGTCCAGGTCTTCCAGAACTTCAGGCCAGTCCTCTTCCTCAATGATAATCTGAAGGCAGTCCAGTCAATTGGTGTGGAGGCTGCGGGGAGGGGTTGTGAGAAGAGGTGGTTTGTGAGTGTTCTGTACAGCCCCGATATCATACCCTGGTGCTGGCCCAACATGAGCAGTATTCCACCCCCATTGAGGGTCGTAAGTACCAAGGGCAGGGACCCAGGCAACAGCGCAGGCAGTGTTGCACTTGTAGGTACTGCCAGGCCAGTCGTGGGTAGAGGACAAATTGCTTCTTCAAATGGTTGCAAGGTTTCAGGTTGCTGTCCAGTAGTACTTGGTCCAAGGTATGTATTCCGGCTTCCACCCAGCGTGGCCACTGAAGGGTCCAGCTGTCAATGCGGAGGTTGTCATTGCCCCACAGTGGCGTCCTGTTATGTAGTCGATGATCCACTTTGAAGAGGCGGTGGGCACAGGGCCAGACTTTAGATGTGGTCTGCAGCACTGGGTGTATGTGTGACGGTTGTAGGGCGTAGGCTAAGTCCATTGTCACAAGTGAGAGCAATAGTTCAGAGTGAACTCATTGTGGAGGGCCCGGGGTACCCTGTAAAAAGTAGGTGAGTTGAGAAAGATCTAGGGCCAGAGAGTAGTATTTCACCAATGATAAGCTCAAACCGCCACAGGAGCAACGTGCCATAAGATTGGCTGTAGCTAGTCGAATTCAGGTGGATCCCCACACGAAGGCTTGGATCTGGGAGTCCATGAGATGGAGCATGGCGAGGCGCACTGTTACGGGGAGCATGCCGAGCGTATAGGTAAGGGCGGCAGCACGACCATCCGCACTGCCTGCGCCCTACCGCATATAGAGAAACACAGCAGGCACCTATTTTTCAAAGTCCCATTTCATCTACGTAATGAGAGGAGTCAGGTTATCCATGAACATCTCGGCTAGGCCCCTGTTGACTAAGATCCCCAGGTACTTAAGCAGAGAAGCTTTCCAGCGGGAGAAGTATCCATGGATTGCCACCTTTGCAGTGCAGGTCAACAGTGGGAGGGCCTCACTCTTGTCCCAGTTTACCTGGTAACCAGAGAGTGCCACAAATTTGTCTATAACTTCCAGTATTGCTGGAAGGGAGTTGCAGAGATCTCGTAGGCTGAGCAGATATACTTTGGAGAAGCCTCCCCCGATGGGGCTTCTGGCTATGAGAGGCTAGCGGCCAATGATGGAGGCCTAGGGTTCCATTACTAGTAGGAGTGGAGAGAGCAGGAAGCCTTGGTGTGAGCCCCTCCAGATGTGGAAGGGGTCGGAGATGAACCCTCCGCAGTTGACGTGCATGTTAGGCAGTCATATAGCAGCTGTATCTTAGAGATGAACTGGTTCCCCAGTTCGAACCGTTTCATGGTTGCGCAAAGGTAGCCCCGCCACTGTTGAATGCCTTCTCAGCATCTAGGGAAAGAGCCACAGTCTCCTCCAGAAGGTTCCTGGCAGTCCAGAGAGTATGTGCTAAGGTGCGGAGATGATTCCTGGAGGAACGGCCCAGTACAAAACCAAATTGCGAGTTATGAATGAGGGAGGGCAGGACCTTTTTTAAGCGTGACACCAGTATGCTTGCAAGTATCTTAATGTCGCCGTTTAGGAGAGATATTGGCTAGTAGCTACCACACAGCAATGGGCCGTGATCACCTTCCTATTAGAAAGGGTTCCCAAAGAGGCCGTCTGCTCTGACTCTTGGAAGGCAGCATGAAAGGAGTTGATTACCTCCTCCCCTGACCATCAGTAGAATTCAGCCCGGAAACTGTTCTCTTCCAGGTTTGTATGGGAGGGTAGTTTGGAGATGACCACCGCAAGCTTCTCTTTACCAATGTCTCCTGCTAGAAGCTCTCGGCCCTTGTCAAATTAAATGCGGGAGGTCGACCTTCTCAAGGAATGCTGTGATTCGATTTGCAGTTGCCGGTACCTCCCGGGTGTAGATTGTGCAATAAAATACACAAACTCATTAACAATGGCCTGTGGTTCGGTGAGTATCATCCCCGCCCATCGAGCGGATAGCCGGAATGGCCATGGCAGCCTCCCTTTGCTGCAGCTGGGTAGCTAGTAGATGGCCTGCCTTCTCCCCCTGTTCACAGTGTCTCTCTTTCATGAGCTGAAGGACGTACTCTGCCTTAGGGCAGTGTGGAGGTTGTTCAGGGCAATATGGGCCTGCTCCAGGTGACATTGTTTGGGCACAGTGGGGCAGCAGAGTAGAGGTGGTTGAGGGTGGTGATCTGTGCCTCCACCTCTGCACTACGAAGAGAAGCCTGCTTATTGGCCACTGTGGTGTCCCTCATTAGTTGGCCACAGATGTTTGCCTTCAAGGCCACCCAGAGCACTCTATGGGAGTCTATGGAGTGCTTGTTGTCCGCCATGTATGCGGAGACATGGGCCTGTAGTTGAGCCTTGCCCTGCAGGGAGGCAGTATCTTTGTACATTCAGGCTTCATGTTTTGTGGCCCGGGGAGGCCAGGCCCACATCTAAAGACAGTAGAACCGGGGAGTGGCCGGACATGGCAGTTTCTAGTATACTGGATTCCCCACCGAGTGCCACTGCCGAGTGGGAGATGAGGACGTAGTCTAGTCTGGATTTTGTGGCATGCACCGTGGACAAGAAGGTATACTCCTTGTCCATTGGGTGGCAGAGACGCCAGTGATTAACGAGGCCATGGTCAGACGTGATATCCCACAATAAGGCTCTATCATAGGTCTAGGGGACCTGTCCTATCTAGAACCGTGTCGCAAGCAAGGTTCAAGTCCTTACCGATGATGTAGTTAGATGCGCTGATCTCTACAAGAAGGTGGTTTAGCTGAAGGAGGAAATCGCGTTTGGCCCTCGTCGGTGCATACACCGAACCCACACACAAAGACCTATCCCCCACCCTCAGCTTGGCAATATGGCAATATCTGCCATCTAGATCAGACCATGTCTTCACAACCGTGGCAGGCAACAATTTGCAGAGAAGTAGAGCTACTCCGCATGTACGCTGTGGACTATTTGTGGTGGTGGATAGCGCTGATGTGCTGCTGTGTATTATAAGCCCGGGTGGAGACCTCCAAGCCGCCCGTGGAGTGTGCAGAGATTTGCCTTCTCCGCGTTCTGTGGAAAAGGCAAATCTCCCCACACTCTGCAGCAGAGTGGAGTTGACCAGCCACCGCCTCCACCTCCCTATATTAACAAGTACTTCTACATTACTTAAAAGTAAATTAAAACCATTTACCTGTACTGCGGCATCCCCGGGCTGCCCTCCTCCTCTTCCTCGCTGTCTGGGTAATACCTTGAGAAAACTGCACTTGAGCCCGCACATGCACATTTCTTGCAAGAAATGCGCATGCATAGGTGACCGTGCATGCACAGTTTTCTCAAGGATTACTCAGATGGTGAGGAGGAGGAGGAGGGCAGCCCGGTGATGCCCAAGTACAGGTAAGTGGTTTTAATTTACTTTTAAGTAATGTAGAATTACTTGTTAATATAGGCGGGTGGAGGTGGGTGGCGTAGCGTAGCGGAGTTCCACAGAGTTTGTTCGCGACTCTGTTGACCTCCACGTTGCCCCGCTATACCCACTACATCCAGGGTTAGTGTATCACTCTACCCACCCAGTCGCAACACAATGTTTGGCTTCTAGGTCGTCCAGGTGTCTGGTAGGAGAGACACATCCGCTCTTTTGACCTGCAGGTACGAGAGCACCTTTTTCTGTTTAAAAGTGCATGAAGCCTTGGACGTTCCAGAAAAGAATGTGGAAAGGTTGAAGGGAGAGCAGTGCTGGTGCAGTCATGTGGAGTCTGAGGTCCCATGAGGGCAGCAGTGATTGTGCGGGGGTCAAGAGTGGGTGGTAAGAGCCAGTCAGGGGAAGAGAGGGACAGGCCAGGGTGTGGGGGTAACACAGGCAGCAGAGATCCACAAACCATCAGGGTGGCAGGAGTAGGGGGAGAAGCTTATTGGTTCAGTAAAGAAGAAGTGAGGGGGGCACAGTAACAGTAACCAGTAGGTGCCCCTCCTCACCCTGCACCCTGCACCCTGGGGCCTTCTACTGCCATTCTGGCTTTGGGGTATCCACTTCCATCATGGAGCTTGCTGGCAGAGGCCCATCTGATTGTGAGGCCTAACTAGTGAGACCCGTCTGGCATGTGTGCTAGCCAGGGGCAGTGTCCACTGGTGGGGTCAGGCAAAAGCCACTCCGGGCAGAGACAAGAAGATGTGGGACACCGCTTGGGGGTAGGCCACAGATCAGCGCAGGCTGCTAGCCTGAGGTGCGCCTAGTTGTGCCGGTGTCATCAGGGCTAGGGGATCTCGGGCGGTTCGTCAGGGTCCTTAGCTGTGCCCCATAGGCAAGGTGTGTGGCAGGCCGGTGGGGCTACAGTGACATCATAGGAGCATATCCACCAGACAGGGATTTGACTAATAAATCGAAAAATTAATGCTCTCAAACTAATGTCTATATTTCTCTGGAACATGTCTGAAAATATTTATACAAAGTATAATTCTAGTGACATATAAAAGCCAGTAGTACATTACAGATATAAAAGATAAATAAAACAAATGTGATAATGTTTTTTACATAGCAAAGCATAAATATTTGCAATCCTTGTTTTACAGCTAATAATAAAAAAATCATATCTCATAATCTAAGTAAAGCAGATTATGCATATTGGCGAATAAACATACCAATGATAGTATAGATAGGCCAGATTTAAAATAAACGGCAGAAAAAGCTGAATATAAAAACAGAACAAAAAAAAGAAGGAACAAATATTTTCTTTTCAGGATGTAGTTCGTATAGGCTTAGTGGTACATGTGCTGGATACAGGACAGGAATCGTTGATTAACTTACTTGTTGAGTTCACTCCTCATCAGAGGACATGACAGCATTATCAGGTACACACAGCATGTGGGTGGTCTTACAAAATACATACGGAGAATGCTCGTAGTTGACTGTTGGTGAGCTGGATGGACCAGCTATTTGTCTAATTCTTTCTGCAGCTTCTTTGTCAGAATATTCATTCAATTCAGCGCCAGGATACCCGTTGGGTGGCAGCCACACTATAGAAAGGCTACTTACATTACATTACATCAAATCACACACATTCCATGCAAAGATATGGTGTCACACAGAAGAGATTGTCCAAGAGAATTTCTGTAATGTGCTGTACTGACATACAGGTCATCCTCCTTTTCATTTAAACAGATGTGGATGAAAGGGAATTTCCATGAATGGAACAGTGATGAATTGTAGATTGTTTTGTACCAACCTATAGAATTATATTTTTGACAATCATGGACATGAAAGGTTGTTACGGGTAAATAAATAATACCATGTATTAATCAGGTAATGGGCACCGTGTCACTGACTATTAATGGTGCATCTTCAACTTGCTCTATACTTAGTAAAGTATATGTTGAGTCTTTCTTTGCCATTGCTTTTTGTGTGAGTGTCAAATTACATGATTCAAATAAGGCTGTTGCATTAAGAAGTAGAAAAGGCACGAAACCTGATCTAAGTGTTTGTAAAGCCCAATTTAATTGTATAATCACTCTTAACTGAGCCTGCCAGTTTTGTAACAATTTCAGTTCTCATTTCATGAGGTATAAGGCAAGATGCAATTTAGCGAATAAATTCTTTTAGAAAGTGTGTGCTAGGGCTGGGCGTAGTTTGCGAAGTAGCACTTCGTGAAGCTACGCAAAGTGAAGTTCGCACTACGCGAGCTACGCGTAGCACTTCGCGAACTGCGTAGTACCTTGTTCGCACTGTGCCAGATGTCGTTTTCAATGATTGCACAGTGCGGACAAGCAACCGGCACTGTGCAATCATTGAAAATGGCATCTTGCACAGTGCGAGCTGTAGTTTTCTGCTGCTCGAGTAGATTTTTACTCGAGCTTCAGCTTTCTCAACGCGAACTGGTAGTTTCTCATCGCGAGCGGTCGCGAGCATCAATAACCACTCGCAATGAGAAACCTGACCTCCTCGCGTTGGGAATCTCGCTGGGAGGTTTATTTTCCATGCTCGCGATCGCCAACTTGAAGTTGCTGATCGCGAACAAGGAAAAAGTCTTGCCGGGATGTCATTTTGCTTGCTCGCGGTCGCCAACTTGACGTTGAGGACCGCGAGCAAGCAAAAAATGACCGCAGCACTACGCAACACTACGCTACGCGTGTTCGCACTGTGCTACGTGCAGTTCGCGTAGTGCGAAGTAGCGCGAACTTCGCAAACTACGCGAGCGTAGCGTAGTGCTTTGCCCAGGCTTAGTGTGTGCATTCCATTTTCAATAGCTTTAAAAACTGTTTGCTTGTTTTTCTTATCTATTTGTCTAATTCTTTCTGCAGCTTCTTTTGTCAGAATATTTATTCAATTCATTGTAGATGGCGTATATAGCTGTGGCAAGGAATCTTTTGTTTCTTTGAATATGTAGCCCCAGAAGAAAGTCAAATAAATCCATATTTTCATTAATGGAGGAGAACTGTTTCTTCATGTCATCGTTGGCATTACTTGGCTACACTGTATGTGGTGGCCACTACAGGTGTTTGTTTATTGTAGCATGGATTAGAGAGATTAAGTTTGGATCCAGGAGTGTTGGAAAGGAAACGCTGCACACAATTTTAGAATTATAAGGCCATAAGGCCAAACCTTCAACAGAAAATTCTGTTGAAGTAGAGGTTTCAATCTGCATCATATAGTTAGATCTGATTCAGACATATTCATTGAAAATAAAGGTGGGCCGCAAACTCCGCTCTGCTGGCAGAGTTCCAGGAGTTTGCCAACTCCACACTCCGCTTGGAGCGCGTAGTTCTGAAAAAATACACTGCCAACCGCCAGCAGCGTGGAGTTTACTTGTGCATTAACCTCCATACATTTTAAATGTATCATGCTGGTGCTCAGTGTGCACTGAAGAGCGGTGTGGGGACTAGCAGATATGTGAGGCAACATCATTGAATTGAACAAAACCTGCAAAACTGTTGTTTCAAAAATACACCTCACGTTTCATTTAAAGGAAACGACTTGGTGCTTTAAGACGCAGAATTCTCTGCTAGTGGAAAAACTAGTGCACGTGCTTTGACCAGAGAACCATAGCCAATGAACAACTGACAAGCATTTTCCCTACCAACCCAAGTTCCTTAAATTTCTGATGCTTGACAGCCAATGACAATGAGCCCAAATAAAGTCGCTAGTCTATGCTATAAGGTATCCCTTAACTAATACTACGTCATCAGGCTTCCTCAAAGCTCATAGAATGTTTCTGCCTTTGTGATTGTTTTTTTGGTACACTTTGGAGGATGCCCTCATCTCAGGACCTCCTCTCTGTAATTATGGGATAGAAGACGTCAGTCAGTTAAAAGAGTGAAAACGCACAAAGAAATTCTGGACAAGTGGGCCACTCTACCTGCAGCGGACATGGTGCCTGGTGAAGAGCAGCAGATGGTGCCCAGAGAGGTGACCAGGGGGAGGGAGGCTGGTAAGAAGCAGGCAAAACCCCCAAGAATTTTCTTTCTGACTGTGAGATGGTAGACACCACTTTATCAGCATTTTGTCAGATGGGGGGTCTTCTGTATGTGTGCTGAGGTCCGCCCTCTTTGAGGCTGTGCCATGGAGGTGAGCGTATGTTGACTTCAGAAGAGTGCCAGTCCAACCCCGTGTGCATCATTTCTTTGGGTGCTTCAGCCCCCATGAGGACAGCAAGTCTCTGACAGTCTAGCTTCACATCCCTTCTCACCCAGCGGATGATTTATTCTGGACAAAAATGTTTGGAGGCAATGCACAAAGTTAAAAGCTGCAAACAATGACTTCACACGAGTGAGCAACTATGTTCACACATTTTGGCTCCTCAGAAGCATTTTCTAAAATCGACTCCAGGAAGGCGGAACTCTGTGGAATTTCACAGAGTTTTTATATAACTGGGTGTAATCCCATGTACTACAACACGGTAAGCTACGCCCAACCCTAATTGAGAATTGCCAATTATTTAACATAGTCTGATTGACTTATGGAATAGAAGGTTTCTTTAAAACCTTCACTGTTCCTAATCTCTGACAAGCAGCCTGCTGGATAGTTTTGTTTATAAAAAAAGATCTTTTGGTAGTGTATAGGCTCGAAATAACACTTTTTCACCTTGAATCTGCCAGAATTTGGTTCCCCAAATGCCTTCTTTTCAACATTTGCTTTCCAATACTCATATCCTTGAATAGCCAGGTTTTGACTAAACTCAGTGGAGTAAATCAAGTTGTTGATAGTGATTAGATTTTTCAGAAGCTGCTGGGGCTTCTGTGTGAAATAGGAGGTTGAAGAGTGTGACCTGTGAGCAGTCTGAAAATAAGGGAATTTCTTCAAGAAATTAGAATGGCTCTCCGGAGGCAGAGCCTCACAATGTTCACATTGTGTGTAATTGTGCATTTCTCTAGGATAACTAGTCCTATGTATGACATATTGTGCATAGTGATGACAGCAAAACATTTCTTTGTAGTTTGCTGAATTCAAATAAGGATCTTCACTATTCAAAGTACCATATACCTGCAAATCAAACATTATTCTTTTAACAGCCTCAACTCCCCAATCATCGGAAAGTGAACCTGGTATTATAACATAATTCATTCAAGTTTTTATCACATAAGGCAAGTACAATGTCCCCGTGGGTCCCATAATTAGATGTTGAACTTTCTCCCAAGCTATGCCCTCAGGCACAGAATAGGCTAATATGTTTGCAGCATATAAACCTCTTCAGGCTCTGTAGGATGATGACTGGGGCTGTAGTCCACGAACCACAGGTGATGCATTTGTTCTTGCATAGGCAATCTTCTCAGAAAAATTCAGAGTAATTTTAGCATTGTTGGTCTCTCAGGATTCTCAAAAGTTACCAGTTCAAATGGCGTAGCATCATATGGAATTTCATAAGAGACCACAGAATTACGCTGGACAGTAGCCACTGTCATGTCAGCAGCATCAACTGTGTTTGTTGCACTCAGTATTCTGTGTACAGTGTTAAGTTCAATCATCCATGTGCTAGAAATGTTACTGTTTTTGTGGGGGTATGGTATTCAGAGTAGGGAGCGGTTGAGAGGCACTACTCTGAATCTTTCTTGGTGTCTGCAGCATCTGGCTGTAGAGGGCTGGTCACATAATGCTTTTTAATGTGGACGCAATACACCTGATTGTTTCTTCTTGATCTAGGCAGCGGAGGCAGGATAACAGTTCCGTTGCCTTTTCCCCAAGAACAGTGACGGGTGGTCTGTAGGATGGTTCAAAAGCGTGATTGAAATGAATTTTCTCCCGAAAAAGGTACCCAACTTTGGGAACCCACCCGTCAGCAGCAGTAATAACCTTCTCTTCACAGGTGTTGGCATCAGAGTGGTTTGTGTTAGATAGCTTGTCTCCGACTTCTTGGATACTCTGTAAAATTTGTCTTCATCCGCCACCTTTCCAGAATTATCTAAGACAGGCATATACATAGGAATTCTGAAGGGAACCTCATATGGAGTGCTCCTCCCCGCGCTCGTCTAGACAAGTTTTTCAATGCTCTCTGAACCTGACACAGATTATGGTATCTAGTAAGACCTGAACTTATCATTCTAGCAGTCAAAGCTTCTTTAATCATGTCATGGTCAGCTCAACAATGCAGTTTGATTCAGCTTTGAATGGGGTGCTGAATTGAAGACAAACTCGAAGAGCAAACATTGAATCCCTAAAAGTCTTGGAGGCAAATGCAGGGTCTTTATCTAAATTAAATGAATGAACTATCTAATTGACACAAGGCACTGCAAATCTTTTAAGACTGCTGAAGCATTTGCATTTCTCTGTGGCAAAACCCATAGGAAACAAGAGCATGACTCAATAGCCACCAATATGTACTTATATAGGCTAGCTGAATTTAGGGAACTGATATGGTCCAAATAAATCACCCGCAAGGGGATATTTGAGATCATGAGTAAAGTTGGCAATGGTGTTTTGACAGTGGAGGGTTTAATCTGCTGACAAATTTCACACTGTCTAACATAGTGCTTAATTTCTTTAAATAAACTAAGTACCAATAGTGTTGCTGTTATATTGCTACGGTTGCATTTATTCCTGCATGTGCAGAGGTGAACCCCTGCTGTGTTTCTTTCATTAATTCTAATCTGGAAAGATTATTAGGTAATATTCTGTCTCCCACTTCTGGTATTGTACCTACCGGAATGCTCTCTGAAATAAGGTTGTGGCAGTATCTGGGAGGAAAACCTGCAGGAGGTTTCCCAACTTGCCTGGTTGCATTTATGGCTGTATCGCAAAATGCGATGCAGCGCGCGCAACAGAATGTGTTTTATTTATTTAATTGTTAACTTACCTCCGTTCATCCATATTCCGGTGTTTACTACCCCTCACCCCTCACCCTGCCCCTCCCACACCCCACCCCACCGCCCTGCACCACTCCCTCCACGGGCCGCTACTGTCTATCATGCTTCACATGGACCAAGGGAATCTTGTCTTGTGAGACAGCTACCTTTCCCCAAAGCTGTTTATTTTTGTGGGCTTTGCCTTTGAGTCCTTGAATCAATTCAATCGCCAATGTTGATAATCAACATTGTAACCTTGCACACTGAAGGCTGAGTCGTACACAATGAGTGCGGGAAATGATGACTTAGTCTTCTGTAATGCAAGTAGAAGAGCATGTAATTCTGCATTTTGTACAGTACTATCACATAAGAGTTTGGTGTGTGTGCGTTGTGGGATGAACTCACCATCCTTCACTACACCGTGCATTGCTGCACAGGCCTCTGAGTACTTACATTTGCTTCCTTCCTCAGGGTGGATAGAGCCATCAGTGTAAAAATGATGCTCTGATAAAACTTGTCTGGAGTCGGAAATATTTCCTGTTCATATTGCAGAAAAGCATATGTACAGACAGAGGGATCATACTGAAACCTTACATCCACTGAACTTAAAGAAGAGGCCCACTGTACCCACCTTGTGCATAACACACAGGCATTAGGAATGCTTGCCTTTCTGGCCCCCTCTAGTGCTGGTATGGGAGAAACATTAATGACATATTTTCCCCGCACCAATGGGCACACTTTTAGAATAGCTGTTTTTAGAGTCATTAGGGTTTTTTCACTGGGAGCAAATTGTACTTCAGCCTGGGAATTCAAATGAGACTTGTAGGCAATGGGGAAGGTCTGTCCTTCTTTGTAGGTCACATAGGTGTAACCATAGTGACTGAGTATGACCCTCATAACTCGGTTGGTTTTGTTGTCACTACTTTGTAAATATTTAGTCTCAAGCATGTCTGCTTGTAGAGAACGTAAGATATCAGTATGTTAGGCTCATCCCCCGTTTAGAAGAAAAGGTGGGAGAAATCAGGTCATACAAAGACTTCATTTTCTCTGCGCAGTGAGGCAAATAATTATGTCCAAACTTAAGAAAACCCAACAGGGATTCTTACTTTTTCAGTGTGTCTGGAGGCTGCAAGGTAGCACACTTCAAGAGGAGATCTGGAGCTAGTCCCTTGCTTGATAATTAACATTTAATGTAGGTCACCATCAGATAGCCGATTTTTTAAAATCAATTTTCTAACCATGTGATGTTAACATAGTCATTACTGTGTCTACCCTGGTAAGGTGTAGATTGGAGTTATCGTTAGTTAAGTAGATATCGTCAATGTACGACATTAACTCAGTATCTGGTTGTAAGATCTCTATAAATCCTGCTGAAAATAAGCCAGGAATATTCTAATAGCCCATAGCCAAATGTAAGAATAAAAACTGCACTCTGTCAAAACTAAAAGTAGGTAGATATTCACTTTCAAGTGGTATATTTTGACTGAATACCCCATTAGAAATATCGAGGGTCGTTTTGTATTTTTTCTATACCAGGTTCATCATTAAACCTGAATTGTAGGCGTTTTGTACTGCATATGTTAATGGATGTGAATTTAAATTTCTATAGTCTAAGATGATTCCAAAGGATCTGCCTGGTTTAGAGAGGAGAGTCAAGGCTCTATTATGCCTTGATACTGCAATTGGTCCAATAATGCTTCCATACCACATTTTGCTTCTGGTTTTACGGGCTATTGAGCTTGTGGTCATGATTCACTACATAGAGGAATAACATGTGAATTAGTGTTTGTCCCAACCCACTTGATTTCTGTGTAGGGCTTGTGCTTGTCTTTTGGCCCATTCACTAGCACACATGTTCCTGATATGTTCAGGTACTATGGGAGAGAAGGCCACCCTTATGACTTTCTCCTCCCATGTGTTTTCCTGATTAAGGCTGGAGGACAGTCTTCTTCTGCTAGGATGATGTCATAAAATTGGGTCCAGAAGACTGCTTTGAAAATATGTGGTACGTCCCCTTCAATTTGTATTTTTAAGTTGTCATCCCTATCAGGAGGATTTCAATGTTGATCTGGAGTTTCAATCTGTATGAAGCATCCAGAAACTTCTGAAGCTTCTGATGTACTATCATGACTTCTGCGGCACTGTCTGGACATGCTCTTGTCCAAGTGCATTGCAGGAGAACTTGCAGCTGAATCTGCATGTTTTTTTAAAGTTCTGCTACTTTCTTCCTCTTAACTGATGTTTAGAGTCCAATCTGTTCTCTTACCTCTTTACACTAATGTCAGTCTCATGTCCACCCTCACATTTCCTACTGTACTCCTCTTTTCTTTGTAGACCTGGCTCTTCGACTGAACCACAGCACTGTCGATGGACCAAGAGTTTCCCCCCACCCTCAACCCCTAGCTCCTTGTGAACCTTACTGGTGAGTAGTCGCACTCTATAAGCCACCTGATTAATTGATTGCTTGACTTTTCTTCAGTACTCGGATCGGCTCCCCCTTCTGGTTCTTTTATGTTCAGTGTCCTGAAAAGAACGTGAAGAGCAGCTATCAGAATACTGATACTGTTTAGACTTTTTTACTGACTCTTAAATTATAATTGCCCCTGCTGGATTCCTGAAAAATGGGTGATCCAGTCCTTCCTTTATCTTTGTTTTGTCTCGCCTTCTAATGCGGATTTCTCCTTAATGGAACCCTTTGTATCATTTTTAGGTTTTAAATGTGTCTTAACAGGACAAAAACCTAGTGTAGCTCTACCTACAGAGGTATAAACTTCCACAATCACTTTTGGTAGTTCTCATTCATGGTCTTGAACCAAAACTACTTCAGGTCTCTGATATTAATCTAGAACCAAAGCATCTCCCTTTATGTTGATTAAAATGATAGAGAAAACTGTAGATACGTTTCCCATTAACTTCATTCCTAAATCCAGAGCTGTGGCAGCTCTGTGTTAGTTTTGTACTTGTCTAAGTACATCAGGGATGACCGCCAATGAAGGCGTACCATGTTTACTGGCATAAATGCATGCTAAGATGCTTCCTTAGGAGTTACACTCCTCTACCTGAGGCACCATCCCAAGAAGAACACACAGTCAGTATGCTGTGTTTGTTTTGGTGGGTAGTGTACGTATATTTTGCTTCTAACTGGTTGGTCTTGCAAGCAATCCAGAATGCCATTTCATCATGCTTCGCAGGCACTTTTCTCATGATGGCATTAATAGTCTCTTGACTAATGGTATGTATTTGTATGGGAGTGGCAAATCCTGCTGCAACAACAGGTCTGGTGCTAAAAGTATGTTGCACGAACTGCACAAGTCTCCTGTAGAAGGCTATTGTGTTATGTAATACCCCTACTACCTCTGCATTGTATAGAGTTTCAGGGCAGGAAACGGGAGTGTAACCAGCCAAGACTGGCCACATAGCTCCATCATTGCTCAGAGGCTGCAAATGAACATGTCTGCAGGTATGGCAATTGACCACCAAACAAATGTTGTTGTTCTTGGAAATTTAAAGGAATTCTCAAATGCCCTGTAATGTGCCGGCGGATCTACCACCTTATATTCATGTGACTGCCCTGATGAAGCATCAATAGGTTTGAACTCCACCCAGGAGTTAAAAGTCTGAAAGGCACACGCTGGATGTGCAGCCATTACAAAAGTAACTGCTCCCCTTATCGTTGACACCTTGAGCGTTGAGGTGTTCAGTAACTGCTTCAGTGCAATTGGTCCCTAAACAATAGGTGTTGCCGTGAAGAATGGATTTAATATGAAATTGGAATCAAAGAATCAGAAAACCACAGAATGGGGAATACCCTTTTATGAGTCAAGCATGACAAATCAATGGAAAAAGTTGCTGCCTTATTCCCACTAGGATATAACCATGGTTACAACAGACATCTCCAAAATGGCATAAAATAGTTCAAATCTGTGTAATCAGTGTAAACTACTCAAGTCATATCGACAAGATATGTGCCCCACTTTGGTCACCAACTGTCGCGTAACTTATGACTTTGGGGTAACACTACACGGGGTGCCTTCCCACCCACGGGTGACACAGGTGAACTTAGTTCAATGCACCAGTAATGAAATTGAAAGACAAGTTATTGTAGCCCTGCAAAACATTTTAATGAGTAATTTACTTAGAAGTACTGCTTTAGGGTAACTAATAATCCCATAAAGGGACTATTCACAGTATCACACACATGTAAGAAGAATGGCCACTTTTACGTTAAAAGTATTTATTACTAGAGGGACAATCTGTTTCTCAGTACATCTAACACAACTACAAAGAATCTTATAAAAACAGCAAAAAGACACATTATAAATAATGAGAATAAAATGAACACTTCCAGCATCATTAAAATGTAATATACATAATTATTTAGAACCTAACACCCTAAGGCCGATTTCTATGCACTATACTATGAGAGCATAAAAGGAAGAGCAACTTGCATTCTAGAGTTTCTTAGAAAAGTCTATCTTGATCAGTGGAGGCATGCAAACAGTTTTCCTCACGAAGGGCAAACACCCACTGCGGTAGCAGTCAGTGGGTCTTCCACTGGAATTTTGGTTTTATCAGCTTTATTATCCAGGCAAAATATATCATTTGTGAAGTGCAAAGTGCGCTGGCAGCAGGTGTGACCATCTCTGGCAAAATCACAGGTGTTAATCTGGGCTTAGAACCTCTCTTGACAAGTGGTCAAGTGGCAGTCCTTGTATTCTAAATCTTTTCAGAAACTGGAATACCAGACATAAGTTTAGGAATGTCTGACATAGAGTATGTGCATCAAGATATGCATCCCAGATATTTCCTTAGTTACATATAAGGTAGGCCTGGGCGGAGTTGGCGGAGTTCCGCTAAACGGAACTCCGCAAAGTGACCCAAAAACTCTACAAGGGGCAGAGAGTGTCAGGTCGTAAAGTTCGTGCTGATTTTGAGCGTGGGGTGTTTGCCCGTGCTGAAAAATCAGCACAAATGGCACCATGTACAGCACAAGAGGGTGCTGCTTCTTTCTGCCGCTTGAGTAGATGTTCAACTTGAGCCCAAATTGAGAAATCTTGCCAGGAGGTGGTCTGGAGTAAGATTTTCCTCGCTCACGCTCACCAACCTAATGTTGGTGAGTATGAGCAAGTGAGGTAAACACTCTGCTTCGCTAGGCGGAGCAGATATTTTCGGATCTCTGCACACTATGCAGAGCGTGGAGTGGAAATAACTCTCAACTGAGCTGTATTTCATGCCAAGGCCTAATATAAGACAAAAGGATGTCAATTTAGATTACATGATTTTGGTTATATGTCTGTATATGTTCTAATTTAACCTTGACATGATGAGGAGTAGACATTTGACCTAGAGGAATGTTGCATTAGATGTTAATCAAAGAACTTGACGCTATCTAGTTCCCACGAATATAAAGTCTGTGTTAAAAGGCAGGCATCACAATGATTCTGCATAAAACAGGAAACATGGTGGCTTCCACTGCCTAATTTAAAGAAGATGGTGGTCTCCATGAGCTATGATGGAGTCCTGACCCACATGAGATGGAGTCGGACCTTAGGGACTTTACGTCAGGAGTAATAGTGGGAGAAGATGGGGAGGAAGCAATTGCTTAGGCTAGAGAGCTGTGGAAGATAGAGACTACACTTCAAAGGGGTTTGAGCAAATTAGCTAAGGGGTCAGGGAACAGGGGCATTGGGTGTAGAAGATTTTGGAAGGGTAGTGGTTATGACGGGAGTGTCTGTACATGCGGCAATATCAGGGGGCATGTGTGGGAGAGTAGGCAGTGATGGCAAGGTAGCCAAAGGTGGGTCAAGTGGGAATACTAGGAGTGTTGGGAAGAAACTAGCAGACGGAAAAGGGGCTCAGTGGGGAAGTAGTATCTAAGAAAGTGTGAAGATCTGAAGAAGAATTAAGGTAGGCTTGTTGATGGAAGTGGGGTGTTGTTGGCAGTGTTGTGGTGTAAAGGGAGTATTGAAGATGTATAGGTCACTAGGGAAGAAAAATAGGAGCGATTGGAGTGGAAGTGAGTTAGTAGTGACATCAGATAACAATTAGTCAGATAGTGGCATGGGTGTGTGTTGATTGATGAAAGCAGAGATGCCCTAAAAGGATGGGGGGGTTTCGACTTGTAGCACATCGCTCTGAAGGTGGGAATCAAGAGCAGTACCATGTCAGCTTTAAACAGCTTTAGGGGAATGTTGGAGGCAATCTAATTATTACTCTGTTGTTCCCATGCAACACCCATGACTTTTGATGCTGCCCCAGATTTAAAAAATCATGTAAACTTGGGGCAGTGCCAAAACCTTATGCCTCCCTAGAGCAGGCTTAACAAGGAGAAATATTTTTCCTCTTTCCATATGTGCTGCATTCTGAGGCACACATAGAAAGGGGAAAACGCCACTCAGAATTGTTTTTGTGCAGGAAGGTGTCCATTCCGTTCCTGCACAAAAACAAATCTACTACTAAACACAGACACCATTGCACCATGATGCAAGGGTGCATGCGTTGGTGCTAGGAAGCCAATTGTGCACCAGCGCAGGGGTAAAGGACAGGAATGCACTGTATTTAAAAAATACGGTGCATTTCTGTCCATTCATATTGGCATAGGGCAGCGCAGTAAGAAGCCTTGCAGGGCTGCACTATGCCAATTGCCCGTAAATGAGGCCCTACGCGAGTGTGGAACACGTATTCCTATTTATGTTTTTCTGAATAGAAATGTAATGTTATTTACGGAGTTAATACTCATAGAAAGGTCTGGATGATGTAGTATTATTTAAAAAAAAGGATAAAAACAATATATTCCAGTGTTGCTCTCACGTTAGCCTTTAGGGCTTCCTCTGTGGATACGAAATGCCAAATTAGTTCTCGTCTTTGAGTGAAAATCACTTTTGTTGGTACACTAGGAATGCAATTTTATCTGTCTAGTGTGCTTTTTTATTTTAAATATTGCTCCTGTGTCGTGCTTCAGGTTCGACTGGAATGGCTATCTGTCTTTTGTTATGTCATTTCCTCTTAGCATGTTTTAAAAGAAAAAAAAAATGTTTTGTCTTTGGTATTGAGAATGCAGAGGCAAACACTCTGGATATTATGGGCCCGATTCACAAAAGTAATCTGAGACAAAGTCCTAACTTTACGACTTTCGGTATTCACAGAAGGCATTTAGGAGTACTAAAGTTAGGATTTTGTCTCTGTTAATCTTAAATTTTGGTCTTAAGTTTAACTTAAGACAAACTTAAGTTTAACTGAGACAAAATCCTACTAGGATTTTGTCTCAGTTAAACTTGTTTGTCTTAAGTTTAACTTAAGACCAGAACTTACGTTTAACTGAGACAAAATCCTAACTTTAGTACTCCTAAATGCCTTCTGTGAATACCGAAAATCGTAAAGTTAGGATTTTGTCTCAGATTACTTTTGTGAATTGGGCCCTATGTTTTTGCTCAAACTGAGTTACTCGTTTATCATTGTATCAGAGGATTTTGAACCCAGTTAATGATAAGGTTAAAGTTTTTCAATGTGGAGATCAGGTCTAGTTGCTTTGGTTGACAGTTGTTGAGCTTGTTATTTGGAATTTCACACTTTGTGGCTCACACAGTAAACGCACAGGCAGGACAGATTGCAAAATATCCCACTGATACCATCAGTGGGATAACAAAGGGCCCGCAGTGCGGGGCCCCTAAGCTTCAGGGGGTCCCCATAGCACATTAGCCTGGCTTGAGAGCTCTGAATGAGAACGGAAGGGGGCCCTTCCATGTACTCTGCAGGGGGGCCCTCAAGTTTTGTTACACCAGTGGATCCCATCGATGTGTTGGGCAGTTGGATCCTCAACCCCAGTGATCATAATTTCTCCTCTACCTGACTCAGGAATTGGGAAAATCATCAAACTCTACAATTTTTACAAAAGCAGTGGGTGGGACCAGGTAGAGAACTATACTGTAAAAAAAAGTAGATTAAATTGTAGGCTATCCATAAAGCTAACCGGTGCTCACTCTAACTAAGCAGCAACCTTGCCTTACATTTTAAATTCCTCCGCCGCGCTTATTACACACCTGCCATGGCCCACACGATTGATGCATCCAGGCCTCACAACTGCTTGAAATGCACCGCTCCACATGCTGGTTTTTTTCATCTGGCTTGGACCTGCCCTTGTTTAAAGGCCTACTGGGCGGAGGTACACGATACACTGATGAAAATCATCGGGATTCCACTTTCCCCCCTTCCTCAAATCGCCCTTCTGGGTTATACAGTTCAGATGCCCAAGAAAGCTAGAAGGTTGGCGTCCCTGGGGCTGCTGCTGGCTAAGAGGGAGGTAGCCATCCACTGGGGTAGGAAAACTGCCCCCAAGCTGCAGGACTGGTTGCGTAGCCTGGTGTATTGCAACCCTAATGCCAGTTTGATGCCGCCAGCATCCCATCCTAAAGACATATGGGGGCTACTGCGAACATACTTGGACACGGCAAGGCAAGCTTCTGCCTCACAAACTGACAATGGCATAGTGCCGCAGGGTGTGGGCTGAGAGATGAGTACTGCACACTGTCACACAACATGACACCTCATGGGCCTGGGGCGGGGGTTGCGGCCCAGAATATTCACAGGAAAGCGACTGCTCAAACTTGGTAGGATGATGTGTGGGGGGTGGGCGAGTACGGGGAGGGAGGGTGGGTTCTGGAGCCTATTGGGTGTTGCCACTGTATGTATCAATACGTTTTCCATTATTGTAGCATGTACTGTCAGGTGCACTTCGTCATTCCTTTTGGCTGTGCAATAACCATACGCAATGCATTGTGAATTGCCTTCTTTATTTGGAAAAATAAAAAATGTTTATTAAAAAAATATAAAACAGTTTTACATATCAAAAAAAAAACAAAAAAAGCAGCAACCTTGCCAAACTGAGATCTTTGGTTTCATTTGGTGAGCCACGACCTCTGCTGTCCTGTCTTTGAGTATAAAGGCTGGCTTAGTGGTTGAGTAATAAAGACTATCCTAGTTGTTGAATAGGAAAGTATCTTCTACTCCCTGAGCTGTAAACAATTCAGTACCTAGGTAATTATGGTATAGTAAACTACTAGGGGCATAATCAAGGTGAGAATTTAATTCCACAGAACTCTTTCCAGTGAGTCCATTAGCATAACTCTGCCCAAGAAAAAACAGACATGACAATGTTTTTTTCTGTATTGGTGACAACAAATTATAAGGTCGTGGGAAGTAAATGCCTCAAAATTTCCTTCATTGATCAAAATTTTTTTTATAAGGAAGAAAATAAAAAAATTACAATATGGCATTTAGACAGTAGCAAGTATTGCCAAATAGCATTGGCAAAGCCAATAAATTCGAAAGTCGAGACCTATTGACTTTGCCAGTGCTTTACTGTATTTAAGATTTCCAAATGGATTGCACCAATTTGCTCAAAGAAAATTGGAAGATCTGTGAATTGTAAAAACCCTTGAGAATCTATGAAATGTTGTTTTATTCCCAGACCTAAGTCTATGATAATGAATGGACCTTTGATTAATATTTTCAACTCTGCTTGAATTAGTGCTACGTTGACTGTGATAACACGGCTGAGTGACTGTATTATGAATTTTACTTACAATTGTATTGTTTTTAAATCCTTTTATCGGCATTTTTGTAACAATGCTTTATTGACATATATCTTTTTAAGGCTATCTGCTGAATAAAAGCAGCTGACTGACAGCCGAAGGAAACATTTTAGTAGTGCACTAAATGTTGCCATGGGGAGCGACTGATTTTGCAAAGTAATTTTCTGCCATGCATTCAAGAAATGTGAAAACAGTGTTGTGAAAATGTATGCATTCATAATTTTAGCAGTCCACTTTTCAAACAAATGTAAAGAAGAATCTTTTGCGACAATTGTAAAATTGATGACTGGTACCCTACCTTCATCTTTTCTCGAAGAAGAGAAGACGCCAAGACAGAAGGAGGAAAAAAGGAAAGCCAAAATACACAGTTAGTACATGTTAACCAGAGTTACCTAGGTAGAATCTAAAAGGCATGCAATAGAAGAGGAAGCACAACAAGTAATACTGGAATTGTTGGCATTTCCTTTGACAATATTTTTATATTGTTTAAATTAGTGTACAATCAGTCAGTCAAAGTCACTTTATTCGATCTAATCAAAATATAGATCATAAAAGTACATTACGTTATGGAGTGCATTTTCTTAAAGTGTCAGTGTGCATACTTAAAGACATGGTTGATGTGTCAGATCAAAATTTACATCAAAACTTGAAGACAGATAATGAATAGTTAAAAAGAATTAAAACACGACTATTAACATGGAAGCTAAAACCTAATACAGGGGTCTGCCAAGCACTCCAGAATATCATACGTTAATATGACAATGTCACAGTCTTTCAATAATAATTGTATTCGTATTGTAAAATACATATTTCCGTTAAAAATAAGCCTTAGTAAGTTTATATATAATATCTATAAATTCAATTACAGTAAAACATTTGCTCACTCGTTAATATGGAGGAAAATAAGAAAAAGTCTACAAATTACTATCAGTGAAGGTCAATTGATCTCCTAGTCATTATTGACAAACATAGATAAGAAGCAAGGCAATGGCATACAAGATGATCAGACAGCATTTGGAGGAAATATAAGGCAGGGCGACATTGTGTAAGAGGAAGGATATTTTTTTTAACGATGCACCGTATAAAATTTACAGAAACAAATGAGGCGCACATTAGATTGTGGTGAAATTCTATCGCAAGGGCAAACTGCCAGTGCGTTTGGGGAATAAATTCCCTTAGGATGGCCCAACATGCGCGGAATAAAATGTCATTGAAATCTTGCAAATATAAAGTGAGGTCGTGAATTAGTGACGAACACTAGGTATGAGTTTACATCAAAAGAGGTAAAAGATATCTTTGAATATGACATTACCATACATTTTTTATGGTTGCTTGCATGTCTGTTGTTCCACCTTTTAGCTAAAACAAGTTTTTTGATTTGTGCTTTAGAGGTTGATAGCCAATTAGTTGGATTTGTAAACAAAATTCGCAACCCTTGAGCAGACAATGTATCTTTAACACATTTAAACCAGGGAACCTTCTGTACCTGGTCAAGGGTTAAACAGTCCCTAATGATGCTTTGGGTCAAGGCCACAGCTTTCCTTCTTTATAGTGAGTGCCATAATAGAATCAGGGCAAGCCGAAGTACATCTGATACATAAGGGTCATTTACCTTTTGGTAGGTATTAAAATTAGAGTAACTGCTAGGAACAACTGAAAGTTTTTTGAGGAAGGAGTCTTCCATACTTTGTAGGACATCAACATTTGCCAGGCCCCATACCCCTGCCCCATTTGTGGCTACAGATATCTCTTTTGCTAAGTAGATGTTTTGAATGGTCTCCAATGGCTTGGATACTAATTTTTTTTATGATAGAAAATATAGCCAAAATACTTTTTTCAAGCAAAAGACATCTGTTGGCTAGCATATTGGTCCTTGTGGCAATGCTATTAAATAAGACACCTAAAAAACAAAAGTTTGAGTAATATAATCTTTACGTCCTGCTATAGAAAAAGATGGTAATCTTTTGCGATGTTTTCCTGTGATCAAGATAAATGTTTTAGATTAATTGACCTAGAGATTTAGAGGTGCCATAAACAGGACATACTCATCAAAAACTTTTTGCAATGCCACCCTGGTCCTTGCTGTTAGCACAGCGTCATCTGCATATAATAGTATAGGAATAGACATGTTGTTTACCGTATGGACAACTGTTGCAGAATTTGCCAGAGCTGTTTCAACACCATTAGTGTAGATGGAGAACAAAAAGAGGGCCAGGACAAAACCCTGTCTAATTCCCCTGTGGATGGGGAACCATCGTGTACATTCCCCCTGACTTCCATATAGCACACACACCGATGCTTGTCAATACAGTTGACAAATTAAAGATATATTTGCCTTGTCTACACCCATCCCTTTCGTAATTCTCCAAAGTTTGTAATGGGAGACACAATCAAAAGCTGCTGATAGGTCCATGAACACCATATACATTTTGCCCTTTTTAGCTAGGGTGTACTTAGCTGCAATCAGGTTAAAATTTAAACATTGGTCCAGGGTCCCCTTCCCTTTTTTAAAGCTGTACTGTACTGGAATTAAAAATATGTTTTGCTTTGGCCCAATCCTTTAATCTATTTAGTAATAGATGGCCCATTAATTTAACTGTGCCGTCCAAAAGGGAGATAGGCCGGTAGTTTTTAGGCAATGAATGATCAAATTTCTTCTAGATGGGAAGAATGATAGTCTTTTTCCATGATTGCGGTGGGCCCACCACCACAATTGCATCCAGCACATTAGTTAAGCAGAGGCACCCAAAGGGCCGGGTTGTCGAATAAGAAATCTATAGGAGGTCCATCAGGTCCTGGTGCCTTAGCGCTGCTACATTGCAGCAGTCCGCTTTTCACCTAAGCCATAGAGAATGTTAAAAGGCATAGAGGGACATTAGTTTCATCATTGGGAGGATTACTTTCCCCTTCAGGGGGGATTCCAAATATACTAATATAGTATTTGACCTAAGTGTCCTCATCCATGTGACCATCTAGGTTTGGGCCTGAATCCAGTTTCAAAAAGGGAGCTAAAAAATCTCCTATATTTTTAGAGGATGCTGCTTGTTGAAGATTTTCCCAAGCCTCCTCCTTCAAGATCTCAACCTAGCCTTCCTGGTTTCCTTATATTGGTGTCTCTTGGTTTGCTTGTAAATTGCTGTGTGCCTTAGTGCAAGCAGCATCGAACCAATGTGGTTACACAGGTTTAAGAGCCAAGATTGTGCGTGACATGGGGTGTATTAGCTTGCTTCTCATTTTACCTAAAATTGTCTCAAAGGCCTGCAATATACTAAAAGGATCAATACACAGGTCAAGGCAAATCATTATATCCCTCTGAGTGGTTCCTACAACTATAGGTATCAGTTTGTCTTTATTTATCTTTGTTCATTGAGGGACTATACTATTCTTTCTTGTTATATAGGGTGCAGGGAATGTCCTCAGTGGAAGAATGGAGCTTTCGTCCATTTTAGTTGGCAGGTTATAGCAGCATAGTCACTAAATGTTGTGATGAGAGTTTTAATGTTGCTAAAGAAGGATTTTAGGGGGGCCGAGTGAAGTGACCTGGTTCCATAGGTTGATGTGACACAGCAGACGTAGCCAGGATAGATCTTTAGTATATTTATTAAGTTAGTAAAGTCCATAGAATAGCCCCACCAGGAGCAGCCTGCTAGCTGCTCAGCCCATCCTACCAACTGTCTCACACCACACCAACCTCCAACATTCCAGTCACGTCAACATTCCACATGGAACTCTCACACTGGCTGAGCAGCTAGTTAGAAGATACAGGAGAACAGTATTAACCTTACATGAAGATACTACAATATCTCCCTTCTTTACAATTGAAAATACAACAAACAATACTAAAAGTTCAAAGCAACTATACACAAAATATAAACAAGAGATAAATAGTCCAAAACCCAAGGGTAAGATGAATAAACTATACCACGAAAGGGACCCAGACTATAAAGGGCAGAAAAAGAATAAGAAAAAGGATGAAAAGATAAGAATAAACTATCACCATCCTCCTCTTACAATAAGACAAAAAAGAGAACATTAAACTCACTCACTATCACCAACCTCCTCTTTTAATAAGACACAAAAAGAACGTTAAACTCCCAAACAGAAATTGAAAAGACAACACATGAGATACATATGAAGCCAAACGCAAAGAATCACAGTAGAGAACGACAACAGGTACTCTACAAATTGATGAATCATACAGGAAAAATCACTCCCAGAACAGATACACAATGGGTGGATCTCACCCATCACTAAAACGTAGGATGGACTAAGACCCCCTAAACTCTGAGTATATGGGACTAACACCCATTAACAATAACCTAGGTGGGACTAACACCCCCTAAACACTAAGTATATGGGACTAACACCCATTAACCATAAGCTAGGTGGAATACGGGACTAACCCCCATTAACCATAACCTAGGTGGGACTAACACCCCCTAAACACTAAGTATATGGGATTAAAACCCACTGACTTGTGCAGCAAGCATAACAGAAATGCAGCACAGTGAGGCATAAAAAAACGGCTACCCACACACACAACAGCTAATATTTAAATGAAGGGACTAAACCCAACACAAACATGACAAAGGTGGGACTCACACCCCCTTTAAATTTAGTAAAAAGGACTAATACCCATTACTAATAACAAAGGTAGGACTCTCACCCCCTATAACAGAGTAAAAAGGACTGACACCCAAACTCAAAATAACAAAGGTGGGTCTAAAACACCCTTTCAAACTAGAAAAATGTGACTAAAACTCATTCCCATATCAGTTACTGTAAACGTGGGGTCATGGGACTGATACCCACTCCCATCCCTTGACAGGGATAAAATATGGGAAACATGGGGACATGGGACTAGAACTCACTCTTATCCCTTAGGCAGGGATAACAATATCTAAAACAAGGGGAAATGGGACTAACACCCACTCCTATCCCTTAAGCAGGGATACAATATATCTGAAACAACTCAACATATGTCATTAGAAAAACACAATACTTTTTTCAGAATGTGTGTAACCATAAGCGTGTTGAATGTACTGAAAGCTAAAAACATACATATAAAATGCTAAAAGTGAGTTCTTAAACACCGACATATGCTCTGAAAATATAACATTCCCCCAAAGAATCAACATGTCACTAGATGGCAGCATAGTACAGAATAGTGAATACTAAAATGCATGAAAACAAGATTTGACAAATTGGAATAATCCTACGCTGCACTCGTGAAAAGAAGTGCTCCGATAAGCCTTCCAAGTATATTTTGTTCACTACAATGAAACCATTTTTCCATGTGGCTTCCTTGAAAACTTGGTGTGGAACGTGAAGAATAAAATCAATCCTGGAACCGGATGGTAGTCACTTCAAAAAGAAACAACATTTACTCACTGCCAATGTAGATAAAAAAAACAGCCTCATGCTCATTTACTTTGAACACGACATTCACTTGAATATTCATACTCCAGATAATTCTGTTGAAGACAACGCAGTTGTTTAAAAAAACGTGGTTGGCAAATGGCAATGAGCATGGTATGGCTTGTGAAGCAATGCAATGCTGTAAAGTAGGTGTAAACCGCAAGATGGCGGCATGTACAGGAGACGCAATGCCGAGTGGTTCACGGCGCGCTCCTGCTTCAAAGCGTCATAGTCAGCGTTGAAGACACGCAAAGACCAAAAGAGTTTCCAGAGCTGTTTCACGCGACATCACGGACAGGTAAGGTGTGCGTGCACTATTTTAAATTTGAACTACAGCTCAACTGCCATATTTATAAGCCTCGAAGAGGGAATAATAACCATGGATTTCAATAAAATAAAAACGTTACTATGCTTGCAATGACGTTCTCCTCTCTGGCAGCAGACAGGGAGACTTGTAAAATAACCATTTAAACCAGCCGTAAACGGTTAACAGATGTCGCACAACCAAATCCACAGAAAAGAACATCTCCACGTTCACAAGGGGTATCGCTTTCCTCATAACGCAGTTCGCTGTTGCCAATGCCAAAGAACATAACGTTGGCTCATGTATTGATCACTAAGACGTAGCGCTAGTACAGAGAAGCGCTAAAAAAAACATGTCACACATCCAAACCCAAAATAAGGGTAGACTTGAACTGACTAAAGTGATGAATGATGAACTTGAAGAAGTCTTATGTAAAACAGAAGCAGCACACTTCGCATTGGAGACACAAACACTGGCAGCCACAGATTACCTTGTTTCTTGTTGTACAAAAAAACATCGGTTGTAACACAGTAGACGTTTTTGTGGCATTGCAGAGATTTGTTGTGGCATAGATTCTTCTCCAAGATGGATAAACAGTACCACACAGGGATCTGGGGTTAGTAGCACTCCTCACCAGAAACACCTCTTCCGGTGACAGCTCCCCAAACACTCACTTCACGATCCTCAAGTGGCCCTCCACAGTCCAACACAAAGAGACTGCAGGTACTACCGCTACACAACTGCCACAGGGGGCCAGCAGCCTTCAAAAGACACCAAACTTGGTCGCGAAGACATCCACAAAGAGGCTCTGGGACACAACACCTCGAAGTAGAAACTGGACCGAGGCAAACCTCTGTGCTGCACTAGAAAACAGCTTGCAGCTCCACTCCTCACTTCCACTGGCACACGGAGGTTTGGGCGACCGATGTAGTGGTCACTGGTGGGGCTCACGGTGTTAGGTAGTTTACCAAATGAGGAGTTTCTTTTCTTTAAGTCAAATTTCTTCAAGTCACACAAGTTTAGTTACACACCAGTCTATTCAGGTTACACGCATGGTTTCTTTAGTCTCCAAATCGTCACCAAATGAAGTGACCTGGTTCCATAGGTTGATGTGACACAACAGATGTAGCCAGGATAGATCTTTAGTATATTTATTAAGTTAGTAAAGTCCATAGAATAGCCCCACCAGGAGCAGCCTGCTAGCTGCTCAGCCCATCCTCCCAACTGTCTCACACCACACCAACCCCCAACATTCCAGTCACGTCAACATTCCACATGGAACTCTCACACTGGCTGAGCAGCTAGTTAGAAGATACAGGAGAACAGTATTAACCTTACATGAAGATCCTACACCGAGAACACCAGATAACCAATGCTAGAACCCTGTATACTAGTCCCAAATGTTTTTTCAAGGAGACTAGTGATCTCATCAATTGGGTTAATAATATTCAAATTCCTTATGGTCATAAGTCTGTTCAATGGATTCCCATAGGAATTATGTAAATAAAAGTGGATGATGATGGGCTGTCAGGGCAGTATCAATCACCTTCTCAAGCGAGTAAGTGACCTGTGACATCTCTCCTTCAAAATTGTTATTATAAAGGTTTATTATCAGCAAATCATTACCTTTGGGGCCTCCTCCCACTAAGAGATGGTAATAAGGGGGTTTCCTTATAAAAGCTTAAAGTGTTTCTGATCAGTGTAAGTAGACCCCCTCTTGCTCTTTCTGCTCTTAGGGGCACAGCTGGTGTGTAGAAGGAACGAAATCCATCTATATAGTTTGGGCCATTTTCCCAGGTTTCCTGTAGACATATTACATCGAAGGATGAGCCTAATTCATTCAGTGTCAACCAACTTCAACCTAAGCCCTGATATATTCCAGGTCATTAGTCTTTTCATGTCAACACCGGAATCTGATGTGTCACTAACCATTGGGGTTGGCTACAGGATAGATGGGTGGTTTGTGGGCCATCCTATCTCCCCCCTGCAAATCACATGCTTTGAGTCCTTCCAAGACAGCAATTTGGTTATTTGCGGGTAGGGTCGTGCTATAATGATGTTATCTCGTATACATGGGGGTGGGGGAATGATGGTACTCCCATAACCAGTGTCATTTGTGTTTAGTCCTAACGGTTTAAAAAACAATCCTAATGGCAAAGCATGAATCTGAGTGGCAGTCAAAGAGCAATTGGGGAGTATGCCCAGCAAGTGCCACACAAGGTGATGATTATTAAAATGTAATACTATACAATCCCTTGTGAGCGATTTAGCAGAATTGCCCACCGACAGCACTCTCCTGGCCATGAATATATGATTTGAAACGTCATGCCTGCCTTGATCGTACTATGACATCTAGTGTAAAGCTTTAAACATCAATTGCTGTGTTCACTCTGAGTATGTTTCAATTCAGGGGTGTTTTCCAAGATAATTACATAAGGGCAAGCTGCTGGGGGGAGATTTGGATTTAAATGGGTCTTCTGACAATTTGCGCCCTCCCAAGTTTCCCCATATCATAACTGCCTCACTCTATTCGTAGCTTCCGTTCCAATTCCAAGGGGGGGCCTTCCGACCCCACGTGGCCAAAGCAGGTTGTGGGGCCTGGCCACTAGTGAGAGGAGGTGTGGCAATTTTGAGGGGAATGGGGACAGCAATTAGGTAATAGGTTAGGCAGATATCTTCCAGAATTCACTGGTATTACCTGGGGGGTAAAAGTAATAGAATCACCTCCCCACAGAGTCATCCAAACCACCTTGTCTCTTTGATGAGATGCTGGACATTCACACATTGCCAGTTGCTGAGATGTAGCAATTGAATTAGTGTTGCTGTTCAGTAAGTTTAGGGATAGATCCTGCGTGACCTCTGGTGCTTTAATGACCCTCTCATGTGTACCAGTTCCTCACATGCTAATCAGGGCTAAACTATCTTCGACCATTTTTAGTCTATCATGTAAAGGTTGAAGGAGCTGGGAGATAGTCTGTTCTATCTCAGCATAATGGGTCTTGTTCTCAGTAAGTATATACAAATTGGAGCCTGTCCTAGCATATGTGTCCACTCCAGAGGGTTTGCACAACCTCCTTCCTCCTCTTTTTTTTCACTGGCAGTTCCTTAGGTGAATCATGATCTCCTCTACTGGAAGCTATAAGATTAGGGAATTGTGCTATGACGTTAACATTAGGGGGTTGGGAGGAGGGGTTTGCATCACTTATAGACATTAGTACATTGTCCATTCTAACTGTAATTTGTAGCGGGGGTCTCACCTCTTCTACGGATAGCCAGCGTTCAGTAGGCTCAATCTCTTTGAACAGGGTGTCCACATCTCCGGTAAGAAATGATCCCAGGGTGTTGATGGGCTGGACCCCATGGTCACTAGATTTTACCTTATGTAGCCTAGCCTCCTCTGGGTTCCAGCGGGTGCGGATGGGCCCGCCCTTGTGCTTAAGAGCATGAGAGGGGTGTGATTCCGCCTCCATGGGCTCCTGGTAGCTGTGGTCCTTTCCTGGAACGGGACGGAAAACAACAGGGGACCTGTAAATGGCATCTACACCAGTTGTGGGAGCACGTTGTGCTTAGGAGCGCAAGAGGGGCGTGTCTCCTCCTCTGTAGGCTCCTGGTTGCTGTGGTCCTCTCCTGGACTGGGACGGAAAACAGCAAGGGTCCCGTGAATGACAGCTACACCAGCCGTGGAAGCATGGTGTGCTTAAGAGCGTGAGAGAGGCATGTCTCTTATTCCGTGTACTCCAGGTTGCTGTGGTCCTCTCCTGGACTGGGACAGAAAACAGCAGGGTTCCTGTGAATGGTGGCAACACTAGCTGAGGGAGCATGCTGCATTTACAGGTGCAAGGGGGCGTGTCACCTCCTCCGTCGGTTCCTGGTTGCTGTGGTCCTCTACTGGACTGGGATGGAAAATAGAAGGAGTCCTGTGAATGCCGGCTACACCAGCTGCGGGAGCATGCTGTGCTTAAGAGCGTGAAAGAGGTGTGTCTCCTCTTCTGTGGGCTCCTAGTTGCTGTTGTCCTCTCCTGGACTGGGACCAAAAAGAGCAGGGTTCCTGTGAATGGTGGCTACACCAGCCGCTGGAGCATGCTGCACTTAAGAGCGTGAGAGGGACGTGTCTCCTCCTCTGTAGGCCCCAGGTTGCTGTGGTGTTCTCCTGGACTGGGACGGAAAAGAGCAGGGGTGATATGAATGGTGGCTACACCAGCCAAGGGAGCACTCTTTGTTTAAGAGCGCGAGAAGGGTGTGTCTCCTACTCAGTGGGCTCTTGGTTGTTGCAGTCCTTGTCTGGCCGGTATGGAAAACAGCAGGGGTCCTGTGAGTGGCAACTACACCAGCCGTGGAAGCATGCTGTGTTTAAGAGCACAAGATAGCGTGTCTCCTCCTCCATTGCTGTGGTTCTGTCCCTGACTGGACAGAAAACAGCAGGGGTCCTGTGAATGGAGGCTACACCAGCTGCGGGAGCATGCTGTGATTATGTCTCCTCCTCCTTGAACTGTGTATGGTGGCTACAATCAAATTTATAGAGGATGGTTCAATTTAATAATGCACAATTCTTCCAAAATGTCTGTTCTTGCAAGATCAATGTTATGACCCATTGTGACGCATTTCTGCTTGACTTCGCAAAATACCAGTTCCCAGTGAATAGTGCTCAACAATCAGAAACCATAGATGAGGAGGACTAGCCAGATTCAAATAGTGGTGCAATTGTGATCATTTTGACGCAGAATCAACAATAAGTCCAAGTCCCAAGCACCTGTGATCCACTATCAGGCATTTTGGAGACTGACTTTCCGAGCTTAATGCCACATGTACCATGCATTTTATCGGTTGCAAACTGCCTGATTCACGGGGATCCCTTCCTCTTTGGGAATTTTTGTAAAAATGTTTTTTAACAGGGGTAGTGGTCCCCCGGAACACTTGCCTACCCTTGAAAAATGAAAAGAAAACTTTTCATTTTTGTTTTTTCAATGCAGCCCGTTTTTCTTTAAGGAAAATGGGCTACATTAAAATAATTGCTTTATTTGAGAGCAATCACAGACATGGTGATCTGCTGATCCCAGCAGGCCACCATCCCTGTGATTTTAGTGATTCCTCATGGGTCACAAATTGTGACCTGCCTCATTATTGTTAATGAGGTAGGTCAATTTGCGACCTTTTAGGAAATTCTAAATTAAACTCATGGTCCCAAAGGACCCTACGATCAGCCCAGCTCTCCTACTCCATGGTCCCCCACACCAGAAACACCAGATCGGGAGGCCGCTCCATCCCCTTCATCGCGGCCAGAGACTGGAACGCCCTACAGCTCCACCTCAGACAGACAACATCACTCCCCATCTTCATGAGAAACCTCAAAACTTGGCCCTTCGACAGACACCCTGCTTGATGGTTTTGAACAGGAGGTACGCCTGCTGCGCACGGAGGCCTGCAATCAAACCATAATTAACTTGCCGTGAACCGGCGACACACTGTTACCCTCTGGCTTACACCGGACCCTGCCGGATGATAGGGCACATTCCACACAGTGCACCAGTGGGCAGGAGTTAGCAGCGGCCTCTTACACAAACTTCACTCCTCATCAGCCAGGCTAGCTTGATTACTGTAGCATGGAGAGCATGGGACCCACGTCTGGGCATACCCGCCCCACTCGCAGTGACAAATGCAAAAAGAACAATTGATGGACAGAATGTTGAACAATGTCAAACATTTACCCCAGTACAGAGATCTGGGCTTACATCCATTGTTTTTTTGCTCCGCATGCCATTCCAGTTTAAACCCAGCCTTATTCAAATCAGTCTCGACCCTGCTTCCTATGGGAACTGTCCAGCCCAATCTGCCAGGCCAGGTCCTCCCTGGACTGGGACCAAGCATCCTAGGACCGGTTTTGGTGTTTCACCTCTCATCAGCTTCGCAATTCGGGCTGGACTGTTCCCATGAGGAGCAGGGTAAAGACTGATTTGAATATGGCTGTGTCCAAACTGGGTGGTGTAGAGAGCAAAAGAATGATGGATTTAACCCATATCTCTTCACTGGGGGTGAATGTTTGAGTCATTCAGCATTCCGTCCATCATTTGTTGCTGCAGCACATCTTTGAAGTATGGCATAAAATATTGAATGCTTCTGGCTTGCTAATCATTATGTCATTGTTGTGGTGGCTGCTCATCAGCTCCTCTTCCCTGCCACCAGGACGCTGTTCCCACAGTGAGCTCTCCTGGGCAGTTGCTGTTGGTAACCACCAGCACTCATATTCGGGGACCAACTCTTATTTTTCCTCATCGGACATTTCCAGAGAGCAAGATATGGACAAACACAGGGGAAAGAAGAGAAATACAGAAATACATCATATAGGGAGAAAGCAGGAACCTGCAAGAGTGAGACAAAAGGACAGGGAGTTCCTGGTAGTGGACTCAGGACTACCCACCATTGATATTTGGTGCATCAACATTTAATAGCACTAGTGCGAGCTTCTGAGCAGCACATCTACATACCCCGCAGTTCTGGTTTGCTCCTGCTGTGAGGCAGCCTGATATAATGAGATTATGATGCACAAAAAATGTGGGAACTTCTATCTTCCTGTTGCGTTCAGTAAAAAGGAAACATTGCAATTCGGGCTTCTAGACAAGGTCAATAATTTCATGCATTTGGTTTTGGTTGGTGGAACTGTTCTACAATTCGCTGTCTTTCCAATCTGATTGTCAGGCTCTGAACAGTATTCACAGAATGTTGACCATGACACAGCTGCATATTTGATTAAATTCAATATGTCTCCCATGTGAAAAAAAAGATAAAAACAAAAATGTAATGCCACAGATGTTTTGGGCATGGCATATGTGGCTGTTGTACTGTTACACCACAAGGAGACCTCTGGTACAGCCCTAGAAATGTAATGGATGGAATGATGCAATGAATTTCAAACCTTGGTAAATACACTGGGCAGCACTAGAGTCCCTGTTTTACGGTCATTGTTCCACTTCAGACAGACTTGGCTACGTTCCAATGGGGGACATCCCAGCCTGATCTTACGGGTATGCCCAGATGTGGGTCCTGCATTAGTCTATGCCATGAAACACAAGCTGCATCTAACTGATGAGGACCAACACAATTGGAACATGCCTGGTGTTGCTTGTGCTCCCATGCAAAAAAGACATAGCCTAGCATTGCAAGATGAACTGTCCATTCTATTTCAGGGCAAGAATGATTGTACATGCGTGTTTCCTGTCTGCATGATGTACTGGAATGTCACCAGTGGCTGGGATGAATTCAAGCATTCCACCCATTACCTTTCTGTTTCTTTTCTGATGTCACCATATAGCATATTTACAAAGCAGCCGTGTAGGCCCAGCCAGTCGACTTTGCCTGGCATTACAGGCCTAAATTTGGAGACTTGGAAAATACAGTTTGGAATGCTGGACCTGTGATCATTTCACTGACAAAATATCGACTACCAAAATATGCACATACAAAAATATTGAGGTAAAATGTTGATTTTAAAAACATCGACTCCTTATACTTATAATTACAATTACAAAAATATCGAAAAAAATATGCTGTCCTGTCTTTGAGTATTAAGGCTAGCTTGAGTAATAAAGACTATCCTAGTTCTTGAATATGAAAGTATCTTCAAGTCCCTGAGCTGTAAACAATTCAGTACCTAGGTAATTATGGTATAGTGAACTACTAAGGGCATACACAAGGTGAGAATTTAATTCCACAGAACTCTTTCCAGTGAGTCCATTAGCATAACTCTACCCAAGAAAAAACAGACATGACAATGTTTATTTCTGTATTGGTGACAGCAAATTATAAGGTCATGGGAAGTAAATGCCTAAAAATTTCCTTCAATGATCAAGATGTTTTTTATAAGAAAGAAAATAAAAAAATTACAATATGGCATTTAGACAGTAGCAAGTATTGCCAAATAGCATTGGCAAAGCCAATAAATTCAAAAGTCGAGACCTATTGACTTTGCCAGTGCTTTACTGTATTTAAGATTTCCAAATGGATTGCACCAATTTGCTCAAAGAAAATTGGAAGATCTGTGAATTGTAAAAACTCTTGAAAATCTATGAAATGTTGTTTTATTCCAAGACCTGAGTCTATGATAATGAATTGACCTTTGATTAATATTTTCAACCCTGCTTGAATTAGTGCTACGTTAACTGTGATAACACGGCTGAGTGACTGTATTATGAATTTTACTTACAATCGTATTGTTTTTAAATCCTTTTATCGGCATTTTTGTAACAATGCTTTATTGACATATATCTTTTTAAGGCTATCTGCTGAATAAAAGCAGCTGACTGACAGCCGAAGGAAAACATTTTAGTAGTGCACTAAATGTTGCCATGGGGAGTGACTGATTTTGCAAAGTAATATTCTGCCATGCATTCAAAAAATGTGAAAACAATGTTGTGAAAATGTATGCATTCATCATTTTAGCAGTTCACTTTTCAAACAAATGTAAAGAAGAATCATTTGTGACAATTGTAAAATTAATGACTGGTACCCTACCTACATCTTTTCTCGAAGTAGAGAAGACGCCAAGATAGAAGGAGGAAAAAAAGGAAAGCCAAAATACACAGTTAGTACATGTTAACCAGAGTTACCCAGGTAGAATCTAAAAGGCATGCAATAGGAAAGGAAGCACAACAAGTAATACTGGAATTGTTGCCATTTCCTGTGACAATATTTTTATATTGTTTAAATTAGTGTACAATCAGTCAGGCAAAGTCACTTTATTCGATCTAATCAAAATATAGATCATAAAATACATTACAATATGGAGTGCATGTTCTTAAAGTGTCAGTGTGTATACTTAAAGACATGGTTTATGTGTCAGATCAAAATTTACATCAAAACTTGTACACTGATAATGAATAGTTAAAAAGAATTAAAACACGACTATTAACATGGAAGCTAAAACCTCATACAGGGGTCTGCCAAGCACTCCAGAATATCATACGTTAATATGACAATGTCACAGTCTTTCAATAATAATTGTATTCGTATTGTAAAATACATATTTCCGTTAAAAATAAGCCTTAGTAAGTTTATATATATTATCTATAAAACCAATTACAGTAAAACATTCGTTCACTCGTTAATATGGAGGAAAATAAGAAAAAGTCTACAAATTACTATCAGTGAGGGTCAATTGATCTCCTAGTCATTATTGACAAACATAGATAAGAAGCAAGGCAATGGCATACAAGATGATCAGACAGCATTTGGAGGAAATATAAGGCAGGGCGACATTGTGTAAGAGGAAGGATATTTTTTTTAACGATGCACCATATAAAATTTACAGAAACAAATGAGGCGCACATTAGATTGTGGTGAAATTCTATTTCAAGGGCAAACTGCCAGTGCATTTGGGGAATAAATTCCCTTAGAATGGCCCAACATGCGCGGAATAAAATGTAATTGAAATCTTGCAAATGTAAAGTGAGGTCGTGAATTAGTGACGAACAATAGGTATGAGTTTACATCAAAAGAGGTCAAAGATATCTTTGAATTTGACATTACCATACATTTTTTATGGTTGCTTGCATGTCTGTTGTTCCACCTTTTAGCTAAAACAAGTTTTTAGATTTGTGCTTTCGAGGTTGATAGGCAAATAGCTGGATTTGCAAACAAAAAATGCAACCCTTGAGCAGACAATGCATCTTTAACATATTTAATCCAGGGAACCTTCTGTACCTGGTCAAGGGTTAAACAGTCTCTAATGATGCTTTGGGTCAAGGCCACAGCTTTCCTTCTCTATAGTGAGTGCCATAATAGAATCAGGGCAAGCCGAAGTACATCTGATATATAAGGGGCATTTACCTTTTGGAAGGTATTAAAATTAAAGTAACTGCTAGGAACAGCTAAAAGTTTTTTGAGGAAGGAGTCTTCCATACTTTGTAGGACATCAACATTTGCCAGGCCCCATACCCCTGCCCCATTTGTGGCTACAGATATCGCTTTTGCTAAGTAGATGTTTTGAATGGTCTCCAATGGCTTGGATACTAATTTTTTTTATGATAGAAAATATAGCCAAAAAACTTTTTTCAAGCAAAAGACATCTGATGGCTACCATATTGATCCTTGTGGCAATGCTATTAAATAAGACACTTAAAAAACAAAAGTTTGAGTAATATCATCTTTACGTCCTGCTATATAAAAAGATGGTAATCTTTTGCGATGTTTTCCTGTGATCAAGATAAAGGTTTTAGATTAATTGACCTAGAGATTTAGAGGTGCCATAAACAGGACATACTCATCAATAACTTTTTGTAATGCCACCCTGGTCCTTGCTGTTAGCACAGCGTCATCTGCATATAATAGTATAGGAATAGGAATGTTGTTTACCGTATGGACAACTGTTGCAGAATATGCCAGAGCTGTTTTAACACCATTAGTGTAGATGGAGAACAAAAAGAGGGCCAGGACAAAACCCTGTCTAACTCCCCTTGTGGATGGGGAACCATCGTGTACATTCCCCCTGACTTTCATATAGCACACACACCGATGCTTGTCAATACAGTTGACAAATTAAAGATATATTTGCCTTGTCTACACCCATCCCTTTCGTAATTCTCCAAAGTTTGTAATGGGAGACACAATCAAAAGCTGCTGATAGGTCCATGAACGCCATATACATGTTGCCCTTTTTATCTAGGGTGTACTTAGCTGCAATCAGGTTAAAATTTAAACATTGGTCCAGGGTCCCCTTCCCTTTTTTAAAGCTGTACTGTACTGGAATTAAAAAAATGTTTGGCTTTGGCCCAATCCTTTAATCTATTTAGTAATATATGGCCCATTAATTTAACTGTGCCGTCCAAAAGGGAGATAGGCCGGTAGTTTTTAGGCAATGAATGATCACATTTCTTCTAGATGGGAAGAATGATAGTCTTTTTCCATGATTGCGGTGGGCCCACCACCACAATTGCATCCAGCACATTAGTTAAGCAGAGGCACCCAAAGGGCTGGGTTGTCGAATAAGAAATCTATAGGAGGTCCATCAGGTCGTGGGGCCTTAGCGCTGCTACATTGCAGCAGTCCGCTTCTCACCTAAGCCATAGAGAATGTTAAAAGGCATAGTGGGACATTAGTTTCATCATTGGGAGGATTACTTTCCTCTTCAGGGGGGATTCCAAATATACTAATATAGTATTTGACCTAAGTGTCCTCATCCATGAGACCATCTAGGTTTGGGCCTGAATCCAGTTTCAATAAGGGAGCCCAAAAATCTCTTATATTTTTAGAGGATGCTGCTTGTTGAAGATTTTCCCAAGACTCCTCCTTCAAGATCTCAACCTAGCCTTCCTGGTTTCCTTATATTGGTGTCTCTTGGTTTGCTTCTAAGTGCCCCATGTAAATTGCTGAGTGCCTTAGTGCAAGCAGCATCGAACCAACGTGGTTACACAGGTTTAAGAGCCAAGATTGTGCGTGACATGGGGTGTATTAGCTTGCTTCTCATTTTACCTAAAATTGTCTCAAAGGCCTGCAATATACTAAAAGGATCGATACACGGGTCAAGGCAAATCATTATATCCCTCTGAGTGGTTCCTACAACTATAGGTATCAGTCTGTCTTTATTTATCTTTGTTCATTGAGGGACTATACTATTCTTTCTTGTTTTATAGGGTGCAGGGAATGTCCTCAGTGGAAGAATGGAGCTTTCTTTCCATTTTAGTTGGCAGGTTATAGCAGCATAGTCACTAAATGCTGTGATGAGAGTTTTAATGTTGCTAAAGAAGGATTTTAGGGGGGCCGAGAACACCAGATAACCGATGCTAGAACCCTGTATATTAGTCCCAAATGTTTTTTCAAGGAGACTAGTGATCTCATCAATTGGGTTAATAATATTCAAATTCCTTATGGTCATAAGTCTGTTCAATGAATTCCCATAAGAATTATGAAAAAAAAGTGGATGATGATGGGCTGTCAGGGCAGTATCAATCACCTTTTGAAGCGAGTAAGTGACCTGTGACATCTCTCCTTCAAAATCGTTATTATAAAGGTTTAATATCATCAAATCATTACCTTTGGGGCCTCCTCCCACTAAGAGATGGTAATAAGGGGGTTTCCTTATAAAAGCTTAAAGTGTTTATGATCAGTGTAAGTAGACCCCCTCTTGCTCTTTCTGCTCTTAGGGGCACAGCTGGTGTGTAGAAGGAACGAAATCCATCTATATAGTTTGGGCCATTTTCCCAGGTTTCCTGTAGACATATTACATGGAAGGATGAGCCTAATTCATTCAGTGTCAACCAACTTCCACCTAAGCCCTGATATATTCCAGGCCATTAGTCTTTTCATGTCAACACCAGAATCTGATGTGTCACTAACCATTGGGGTTGGCTACAGGATAGATGGGTGGTTTGTGGGCCAACCTATCTCCCCCCTGCAAATCACATGCTTTGAGTCCTTCCAAGACAGCAATTTGGTTATTTGCGGGTAGAGCCGTGCTATAATGATGTTATCTCGCATACATGGGAGTGGAGGAATGATGGTACTACCATAACCAGTGTCGTTTGTGTTTAGACCTAACGGTTTAAAAAACAATCCTAATGGCAAAGAATGAATCTGAGTGGCAGTCAAAGAACAATTGGGGAGTATGCCGAGCAAGTGCCACACAAGGTCATGATTATTAAAATGTAATACTATACAATCCCTTGTGAGCGATTTAGCAGAATTGCCCACCCACAGCACTCTCCTGGCCATGAATATATGATTTGAAACATCACGTCTGCCTTGATCGTACTATGACATCTAGTGTAAAGCTTTAAACATCAATTGCTGTGTTGACTCTGAGTATGTTTCAATTCAGGGGTGTTTTCCAAGATAATTACATAAGGGCAAGCTGCTGGGGGGAGATTTGGATTTAAATGGGTCTTCTGACAATTTGCGCCCTCCCAAGTTTCCCCATATCATAACTGCCTCACTCTATTCGTAGCTTCCGTTCCAATTACAAGGGGGGGGCCTTCCGACCCCACGTGGCCAAAGCAGGTTGTGGGGCCTGGCCGCTAGTGAGAGGAGGTCTGGCAATTTTGAGGGGAATGGGGACAGCAATTAGGTAATAGGGTAGGCAGATATCTTCCAGAATTCACTGGTATTACCTGGGGGGTAAAAGTAATAGAATCACCTCCCCACAGAGTCACCCAAACCACCTTGTCTCTTTGATGAGATGCTGGACATTCACACATTGCCAGTTGCTGAGATGTAGCAATTGAATTAGTGTTGCTGTTCAGTAAGTTTAGGGATAGATCCTGCGTGACCTCTGGTGCTTTAATGACCCTCTCATGTATACCAGTTCCTCACATGCTAATCAGGGCTAAACTATCTTCGATCATTTTTAGTCTATCTTGTAAAGGTTGAAGGAGCTGGGAGATAGTCTGTTCTATCTCAGCATAATGGGTCTTGTTCTCAGTAAGTATATACAAAATGGAGCCTGTCCTAGCATGTGTGTCCACTCCAGAGGGTTTGCACAACCTCCTTTCTCCTCTTTTTTTTCACTGGCAGTTCCTTAGGTGAATCATGATCTCCTCTACTGGAAGCTATAAGATTAGGGAATTGTGCTATGACGTTAACATTAGGGGGTTGGGAGGAGGGGCTTGCATCACTTATAGACATTAGCACATTGTCCATTCTATCTGTAATTTGTAGCGGGGGTCTCACCTCTTCTACGGATGGCCAGCGTTCAGTAGGCTCAATCTCTTTGAACAGGGTGCCCACATCTCCGGTAAGAAATTATCCCAGGGTGTTGATGGACTCGACCCCATGGTCACTAGATTTTACCTTATGTAGCCTAGCCTCCTCTGGGTTCCAGGGGGTGCGGACGGGCCCTCCCTTGTGCTTAAGAGCATGAGAGCGGTGTGATTCCTCCTCCATGGGCTCCTGGTAGCTGTGGTCCTTTCCTGGAACGGGACGGAAAACAACAGGGGACCTGTAAATGGCATCTACACCAGTTGTGGGAGCACGTTGTGCTTAGGAGTGCAAGAGGAGCGTGTCTCCTCCTCTGTAGGCTCCTGGTTGCTGTGGTCCTCTCCTGGACTGGGATGGAAAACAGCAAGGGTCCCGTGAATGACAGCTACACCAGCCGTGGAAGCATGCTGTGCTTAAGAGCGTGAGAGAGGCATGTCTCCTATTCCGTGTACTCCAGGTTGCTGTGGTCCTCTCCTGGACTGGGACAGAAAACAGCAGGGTTCCTGTGAATGGCGGCAACACCAGCTGAGGGAGCATGCTGCATTTACAGGTGCAAGGGGGCGTGTCACCTCCTCCGTCGGCTCCTTGTTGCTGTGGTCCTCTACTGGACTGGGATGGAGAATAGAAGGAGTCCTGTGAATGGCGGCTACACCAGCTGCGGCAGCATGCTGTGCTTAAGAGCGTGAAAGAGGTGTGTCTCCTCCTCTGTGGGCTCCTAGTTGCTGTTGTCCTCTCCTGGACTGGGACCAAAAAGAGCAGGGTTCCTGTGAATAGTGGCTACACCAGCCGCTGGAGCATGCTGCACTACAGAGCGTGAGAGGGACGTGTCTCCTCCTCTGTAGGCCCCTGGTTGCTGTGATCTTCTCCTGGACTGGGACGGAAAAGAGCAGGGGTGATATGAATGGCAGCTACACCAGCCAAGGGAGCACTCTTTGTTTAAGAGCGCGAGAAGGGTGTGTCTCCTACTCAGTGGGCTCTTGGTTGTTGTAGTCCTTGTCTGGCCAGTATGGAAAACAGCAGGGGTCCTGTGAGTGGCAACTACACCAGCCGTGGAAGCATGCTGTGTTTAAGAGCACAAGATGGCGTGTCTCCTCCTCCGTTGCTGTGGCTCTGTCCCGGACTGGGACAGAAAACAGCAGGGGTCCTGTGAATGGAGGCTACACCAGCTGCGGGAGCATGCTGTGCTTATGTCTCCTCCTCCTTGAGCTGTGTATGGTGGCTACAATCAAATTTATAGTGGATGGTTCAATTTAATAATGCACAATTCTTCCAAAATGTCTGTTCTTGCAAGATCAATGTTATGACCCATTGTGACGCATTTCTGCTTGACTTCGCAAAATAATAGTTCCCAGTGAATAGTGCTCAACAATCAGAAACCATAGATGAGGAGGACTAGCCAGATTCAAATAGTGGTGCAATTGTGATCATTTTGATGCAGAATCAACAATAAGTCCAAGTCCCAAGCACCTGTGATCCACTATCAGGCATTTTGGAGACTGACTTTCCGAGCTTAAGGCCACATGTACCATGCATTTTATCGGTTGCAAACTGCCCGATTCGCGGGGATCACTTCACTTTGGGAATTTTCGTAAAAATGTTTTTTAACAGGGGTAGTGGTCCACCGGAACACTTGCCTACCCTTGAAAAATGAAAAGAAAACTTTTCATTTTTGTTTTTTCAATGCAGCCCATTTTTCTTTAAATAATTGCTTTATTTGAGAGCAATCACAGACATGGTGATCTGCTGATCCCAGCAGGCCACCATCCCTGTGATTTTAGTGATTCCTCATGGGTCACAAATTGTGACCTGCCTCATTATTGTTAATGAGGTAGGTCAATTTGCGACCTTTTAGGAAATGCTAAATTAAACTCATGGTCCCAAAGGACCCTACGATCAGCCCAGCTCTCCTACTCCATGGTCTCCCGCACCAGAAAGACCAGATCGGGAGGCCGCTCCATCCCCTTCATCGCGGCCAGAGACCGGAACGCCCTACAGCTCCACCTCAGACAGACAACATCACTCCCCATCTTCATGAGAAACCTCAAAACTTGGCCCTTCGACAGACACCCTGCTTGATGGACTTGAACAGGAGGTACGCCTGCTGTGCCGGAGGCCTGCAATCAAGCCATAATTAGCTTGCCGTGAACCAGCGACACACTGTGACCGTCTGGCTTACACCGGACCCTGCCGGGTGGTATGGCACATTCCACACAGTGCACCAGCGGGCAGGAGTTAGCAGCAGCCGCTGACACAAACTTCACTCCTCATCAGCCAGGCTAGCTTGATTACAGTAACATGGAGAGCATGGGACCCACATCTGGGCATACCCGCCCCACTCACTGTGACAAATGCAAAAAGAACAATTGATGGACAGAATGTTGAGCATTTACCCCAGTACAGAGATCTGGACTTCCATCCATTGTTTTTTTTCTCCGCATGCCATTCCAGTTTCAACCCAGCCTTATTCAAATCAGCCTCGACCCTGCTCGCCATGGGAACTGTTCAGCCCAAACTGCCATGCCAGGTCCTCCCTGGACTGGGACCAAGCATCCTAGGACCGGTTTTGTTGTTTCACCTCTCATCAGCTTCGCAATTCGGGCTGGACTGTTCCCATGAGGAGCAGGGTAAAGACTGATTTGAATATGGCTGTGTTCAAACTGGGTGGTGTAGAGAGCAAAAGAATGATGGATTTAACCCATATCTCTTCACTGGGGGTGAATGTTTGAGTCATTCAGCATTCCGTCCATCATTTGTTGCTGCAGCACATCTTTGAAGTATGGCATAAAATATTGAATGCTTCTGGCTTGCTAGTCTTTATGTCATTGTTGTGGAGGCTGCTCAGCAGCTCCTCTTCCCTGCCACCAGGACGCTGTTCCCACAGTGAGCTCTCCTGGGCAGTTGCTGTTGGTAACCACCAGCACTCATATTTGGGGACCAACTCTTATTTTTCCTCATCGGACATTTCCAGAGAGCAAAAGATGGACAAACACAGGGGAAAGAAGAGAAATACAGAAATACATCATATAGGGAGAAAGCAGGAACCTGCAAGAGTGAGACAAATGGACAGGGAGTTCCTGGTAGTGGACTCAGGACTACCCACCCTTGATATTTGGTGCATCAATAGTACTAGTGCGAGCTTCTGAGCAGCACATCTACATACCCCGCAGGTCTGGTTTGATCCTGCTGTGAGGCAGCCTGATATAATGAGATTATGATGCACAAAAAATGTGGGAACTTCTATCTTCCTGTTGCGTTCAGTAAAAAGGAAACATTGCAATTCGGGCTTCTAGACAAGGTCAATAATTTCATTCATTTGGTACTGGTTGGTGGAACTGTTCTACAATTCGCTGTCTTTCCAATCTGATTGTCAGGCTCTGAACAGTATTCACAGAATGCTGACCATGACACAGCTGCATATTTGATTAAATTCAATATGTCTCCCATGTGAAAAAAAAGATAAAAACAAAAATTCAATGCCACAGATTTTTTGGGCATGGCATATGTGGCTGTTGTACTGTTACACCACAAGGAGACCTCTGGTACAGCCCTAGAAATGTAATGGATGGAATGATGCAATGAACTTCAAACCTTGGTAAATACACTGGGTAGCACTAGAGTCCCTGTTTTACGGCCATTGTTCCACTTCAGACAGACTTGGCTACGTTCCAATGGGGGACATCCCAGCCTGATCTGACGGTTATGCCCAGATGTGGGTCCTGCATTAGTCTATGCCATGAAACACAAACTGCATCAAACTGATGAGGACCAACATAATTGGAACATGCCTGGTGTTGCTTGTGCTCCCATGCAAAAAAGACATAGCCTAGCATTGCAAGATGAACTGTCCATTCTATTTCAGGGCAAGAATGATTGTACATGCGTGTTTCCTATCTGCATGATGTACTGGAATGTCACCAGTGGCTGGGATGAATTCAAGCATTCCACCCATTACCTTTCTGTTCTTTTCCGATGTCACCATATAGCATATTTACAAAGCAGCCGTGTAGGCCCAGACAGTCGACTTTGCCTGGCATTACAGGACCTAAATTTGGAGACTTGGAAATTACAGTTTGGAATGCTGGACCTGTGATCCTTTCACTGACAAAATATCGACTACCAAAATATGTACATACAAAAATATTGAGGTAAAATGTAGATTTTAAAAATATCAACTCCTTATACTTATAATTACAATTAAAAAAAATTCGAAAAAAATATGCTGTCCTGTCTTTGAGTATTAAGGCTGGCTTAGTGGTTGAGTAATAAAGACTATCCTAGTTGTTGAATAAGAAAGTATCTTCTAGTCCCTGAGCTGTAAACAATTCAGTACCTAGGTAATTATGGTATAGTGAACTACTAAGGGCATACACAAGGTGAGAATTTAATTCCATTAGCATAACTCTACCCAAGAAAAAACAGACATGACAATGTTTTTTTCTGTATTAGTGACGGCAAATTATAAGGTCATGGGAAGTAAATGCCTCAAAATTTCCTTCATTGATCAAGATGTTTTTTATAAGAAAGAAAATAAAAAAATTACAATATGGCATTTAGACAGTAGCAAGTATTGCCAAATAGCATTGGCAAAGCCAATACAATCGAAAGTCGAGACCTATTGACTTTGCCAGTGCTTGTCTGTATTTAAGATTTCCAAATGGATTGCACCAATTTGCTCAAAGAAAATTGGAAGATCTGTGAATTGTAAAAACTCTTGAGAATCTATGAAAAGTTGTTTTATTCCCAGACCTGAGTCTATGATAATGAATTGACCTTTGATTAATATTTTCAACCCTGCTTGAATTAGTGCTACGTTGACTGTGATAACACGGCTGAGTGACTGTATTATGAATTTTACTTACAATTGTATTGTTTTTAAATCCTTTTGTCTGCATTTTTGTAACAATGCTTTATTGACATATATCTTTTTAAGGCTATCTGCTGAATAAAAGCAGCTGACTGACAGCCGAAGGAAAACATTTTAGTAGTGCACTAAATGTTGCCATGGGGAGTGACTGATTTTGCAAAGTAATATTCTGCCATGCATTCAAAAATTGTGAAAACAATGTTGTGAAAATGTATGCATTCATCATTTTAGCAGTTCACTTTTCAAACAAATGTAAAGAAGAATCATTTGTGACAATTGTAAAATTGATGACTGGTACCCTACCTACATCTTTTCTCGAAGTAAAGAAGACGCCAACATGGAAGGAGTTTATTCCATCTAATCAAAATATAGATCATAAAATACATTACAATATGGAGTGCATGTTCTTAAAGTGTCAGTGTGTATACTTAAAGACATGGTTTATGTGTCAGATCAACATTTACATCAAAACTTGTACACAGATAATAAATAGTTAAAAAGAATTAAAACACGACTATTAACATGGAAGCTAAAACCTCATACAGGGGTCTGCCAAGCACTCCAGAATATCATACGTTAATATGACAATGTCACAGTCTTTCAATAATAATTTAATTCGTATTATATTATACATATTTCCGTTAAAAATAAGCCTTAGTAAGTTTATATATAATATCTATAAATTCAATTACAGTAAAACATTCGTCCACTCGTTAATATGGAGGAAAATAAGAAAAAGTCTACAAATTACTATCAGTGAAGGTCAATTGATCTCCTAGTCATTATTGACAAACATAGATAAGAAGCAAGGCAATGGCATACAAGATGATCAGACAGCATTTGGAGGAAATATAAAGCAGGGCGACATTGTGTAAGAGGAAGGATATTTTATTTTTTTTTGTGTTGAAATTTTTTATTGAGTTTTTATAAGACGAATACATCAGAGCATATACAACAATAAATAAAAAGAAAATAAATTCATGTTGAAAGGAATCGTGGAAAAAGATATTGATGAATAAATACGATATAAATATGCATTTAAATAAATAAATACTAGTTAATGCAACAATGAGATCAAAACACAGAATGAAATGTAATAAAAATAAGCTATAGGGAAAGAAGAGGGGAAAGACCAAGAAGAATAAAAAAAGTGCTGAAAATATAAATAAATAAAACGAAGAAAAGGTAATTGGATCAAGGCAGAAGAACACAACAACGGATGAAGCAAAGGATGGAAAAAACAAAGAGAAGAGAAAAAACAAAGGACAGAAAGAGTGAAAGCTGATTAATGTGTTTGGGTAGGAGTGGAGGCCGGAGGATCAGCAGCATTTGAGTTAAGAAATGGAGACCAAATTCGGAGAAAAATGTCAGTTTGGTCCTGAAGATTATAAATTGTGCGTTCATGGGAGGCAGTTTGCATCATTGCTACCAACCAATCCTCCTGAGAGGGAGGTAAAGTTGATTTCCAATGACGCAGTATACATATTTTGGCAGTAGCAAGTGAGGTATGGAAAAGGCGGAGTTGTGGTTTCGTGAGCTTTGGGGAGTGACGTAGATCATGCAAGAGAATGTTAGTTGATGTAAGTGGCAATTTTAGGGGCATAGTGGAGTTCAATGTAGCACCAATAAAAGTCCAATAGGATTGGATACTAGGACATTCACAAATGATATGAGTAATATCACAACCTGAATTGGAGCATCTCCAGCAATTAGAATGAGAGAGAAGGCCAGCTTGGTGTAATTTGACAGGAGACCAATGCCAATCATGCAGAATTTTGAAAAGACAAAATTTGAGTCTTGATTCTCGAGCTCCCTTATTTAAACTCTCCAGAAGCAAATCCCATTCATTATCGGAAAAGGATACTGAGAGGCGAGATTGCCATTTACGCTGAAGATCGTGTGAAAGAGATTTAGAAAAAAGATGAGACGAAAAGATTTTGTATATACCAGAAGTAACACCCTTAAATTTCCCCCAGATGTGCAAATAGGATAATATAGGGGAATCTTGCAGGAGCCATGGTGATGATCCCATATGTGTCTTCAAACATTGTTGAAGTTGAAGGTATTTGGAAGAATGATGAAGGGGAAGATCAAATTCTACACTAAGCTGAGAGAATGGCTTAAAATCCCCCTCATGCAGAAGTTGATCCGGACAGAGGATACCTGCAGCTCGCCATTCAGGCCAGGATAACATACGACCATTAATACGGATCCCCGAGTTATTCCATAGGGGAGCTTTAACATGGATTCTTGAGTTTGAGCCTAATAATCTATGACTTCTCTGCCAGGATTTATGCATGGCAGATAATATCGGATTTTTGGGATCAAGACAGCTAGTGCCACTACCATACAGAGGAGAAAGATTCGATTCAGAGGAGAGGAGATGTCGTTCTATTTGAACCCATTGTGGTAAATCTTTGATAACAGGTAAAAAATATGAGATTTGGGAAATATGTAACGCCAAAGAGTAGTGTTCAATAGATGGAAGGCCAATTCCGCCAGATAACTGGTGAGCCTTTAACTTAGTAATAGCAAGGCGAGGCTTAGCAGTACCCCAAATGAAAGTTTTAATCTGGGCATCTACTGATCGAAGTAAAGGTAAGGGGATCTGCAAGGGAAGCATACCTAAAATGTATATAAATCTCGGAAGGGTAACCATTTTAACAGCCTGAGTTCTGCCCCAAAGAGAAAGACCCAAAGCCTTCCATTTATCAAAATCCCGTTGCATTTGGGATATAAGAGGAGATAAATTATCTGCAACCATGTCTTGCAATCCTTTATTAACGAGGACACCCAAGTATTTAAGGCGTGAAGGCTGCCAGTGAAAAGGAAATCCAAAAATGGCGGCTTTTGTGGTACCGTTAGAGATGGGTAAAGCCTCACTCTTGTCCCAATTAATCTTGTAACCTGAAAAAGAAGAGAAATCATTAATAATGTGAAGAAGAGAAGGAATCGACCGGGGAAGACGAGTAAGGGTGAGTAAAATATCATCAGCATACAAGTATATTTTAGAATGTCCAATTGGGAGGGGGACACCAGAGACCTCATCAGATTGACGAATGGTAGCAGCCAAAGGTTCCATAGCCAGAAGAAACAGAAGGGGGGATAGTGGACAACCTTGGCGTGTCCCTCTCTTAATCGTAAAGGTGTCAGATAGAAACCCACCACAATTTACCTGAGCAGAAGGATGGTCGTATAGTAAGCGTACCTTATCAATAAATTTCATACCTAAACCGAATCTCTCTATGACCTTGAAGAGATAGTTCCATTCGATACGGTCGAACGCTTTTTCTGCGTCAAGTGAAAGGGCTAACGCATCTTCCGTTGAGCCGACCATAGTGCATGGGCCAGAGAACGCAGATGGTTCCGGGAGGAACGTCCCGGTACAAAGCCTACTTGAGAATGATGTATCAAAGAAGGCAAGACTTTACGCAAACACGATGCAAGAATGCTGGCCAAGATTTTAATATCGGAGTTCAGTAGAGAAATGGGACGATAACTACTGCAAAGCTGGGGATCTTTACCTGGCTTTGGAAGCACAACAATAATAGCCTTGTTAGAGAGGGGTCCTAGTGAAGATGCACTGTCCGCCTCCTGGAATACGGCATGTAGAGTGTCAATAATATTGTGACCTGCCCATCGATAAAATTCAGGAGGAAATCCATCCTCTCCAGGGGCCTTGTGGTAAGGCAGAGCAGCAACCGCACCAGAAACCTCATCCCTGGTTATTTCACCCTCGAGAATGGCTCTGCCATCCGCCGAAAGAGAGGGAAGATGCACTTTTGCAAGAAATGCTGTCATTTTATCCGAATCCATTTGATTATCGGAGGTATAAAGAGATTCGTAAAAGGAGGCAAACTCATTAACAATGTCTTGAGGCTTTATGCACAAGTGTCCTTGCGCAGATCTGATGGCCGGAATGGCCATAGACGCCTCCCTCTGACGCAGCTGTGCGGCTAATAACCTTCCCGCCTTTTCCCCTTGCTCGTAATGTCGACCTTTCATTTTCTGTAAAGCGTATTCTGCTTTAGATGTAAAAAGACTATTTAAGGCCATTCGGGCTTGCTCGAGTAATTTACGATTTTGTAAGGACGGAGATGTGGTGTACAGGCGAGAATAATTTTGTATGTCGTATTCGAGCTCACCTTGTCTCTTTGCATTTTGCTTATTAGCAATTGCTGCATCACGCATTAATTGTCCCCTCAAAGTAGCCTTCGCCGCAGCCCAAAGAGTCCTGCTGGAGGTCACAGACCCCTGATTAGTAGAAAGATAATCTTGAAGGTGTGATTGCAGTTGGGACTTACCAGTAGGAGTCCTGTGGCGTTGGATATTCATTCGCCAGGGCTTACGTCCAGGCCTAGAAAGACCCAGATCAAGGGAAAGGAGAACCGGAGAGTGATCAGACAAGGCCGCTTCCAGGATGCAGGAATCTGTAACCAACTGAACTGTGCTATGTGAGATGAGGAAATAATCAAGACGAGAAAATGTACCATGAGCCGATGAAAAGAAAGTATATTCCTTATCCGTTGGATGACTGAAACGCCAATGATCAACCAATCCAATATCTGATATGATGTCCCCTAACAAAGTTCTGTCTGACGCATTGCCCCTATCTAATGGGCCAGTTTTGTCTAGAATGGAGTCTTGCGTTACATTCCAGTCTCCGCCAATCAAATATTGCGATGCATTAATTTCGAGCAGCAGGCGGGATAGTTGAAGAAAGAATGTTTTTTTGGTACCCGTAGGGGCATAAACAGACCCTACACAAATGTGAGACTCTCCAATTTTAAGTTTAGCAAATACATAACGGCCATTTACATCTGACCATGTTTTAGAGACAGTGACCGGAAGGGATTTGCGAAGGAGGATTGCTACTCCACACTTGCGGAGGGGGCCTGCGTCTGTGGAATCGTCTTGTTGGACACTGCTATGGATAACCTTGCCCACCCAGTCTCTACAAAGTTTATCTGATTCTAGAGCATCTAAATGGGTCTCTTGAAGCAAGGCCACATCTATATGTTTACTCTGGAGATAGGAGAGTACTTTCTTACGTTTTATGTAATGGGTGAGGCCATGTACATTCCAAGTAATTGCATTAAGAGAATGTGCCTGTGCCATATTAGAATAGAGCAAAAATCAGAAACAGGAGAATGAAGCACAAAACAACGTGTTGAACCAGACAAAGAAAAAAGGAAAGGAAATGACAAAAGGAAAGGAAATGACAAAAAAGAGGGGGAAACAGAAAGAAAATAAGTGTAGACGATACTCTGATTTAGATGAGATACATAAAGGAAACAGTAAAAGAAGTAATGAAGAAAGAAGATGAGATTTAGAAAAGCAATACAGTAATAGAGAAAACTATAAAATATTGAATAGTAGCAAGTAGAGAACAAGAAACCGTAGACTGTTACCCGCGGGTCTGGGCGCACTAGAGCACCGCCGCGGGAAAAGACCCCACAGAAAGAGAGAAACAGTTAGGAATGTGTTAATAATATAGAAGGGAAGCCCAGAAAAGCATTGTAAAAGAGAACAGAAGGAAAGTAGAAAAAGCAAAATAGAAATTGATAAGCGACATTACGTAAGAAGAGGAATCTAACAATAATTAGATGTGAGGTAACCTAAGAGCATAAGGCATGTCATACGCATATCAAAAGAGCCTAGACCAATATGCATGCGAGCAAATAGAATAATACAGCTATAATCAAACAATTAGGCGCCAAGGCACCCAAGTAACTTTAAAACCAGTTAAAAATATACAATAAATTGTAACATGAAGAGCAATAGATACAGGAAGAAAAGAATAACATTATAAAGCAAAGAAATAACAGAAGGCAAAGTGAAAGGGAAAGGAAATAAGGTAGAAAGCGAGTGAGAAAGAGATGAAAAAAGGCAATCAAATATTATAAGAACAGCAAAATATGTCAAAAATATAGTGATGAATTAACAATAGAAACAAGACTCGCAAGGAAAAGGAGTCTACAGTTAATTGCCAATAGAACTGGAGATAACTATTTCCACAGGAGGAAGAATTATTCAGTCCGCATCTGAAGGAGTTTTAAGAGGAGAACGGGACTTATCTCTTTGCAAGTCTTGTGGGAATGTAGCGGCCGAAACCGATTGTAATGCAGATTTCCTATCCTCTTGTGAGCGATGAAGTCGTTCAAAATCCCTACCCCGAGGTCGAGGGCTAATGGGAGGGCGCCTGCTACGATCTGACATTGGAGTAGAAGACTTAGAGGGTGAATGGGACGGGATTTGCTGCGAAGAGGTAGTGAGAACCTCCATATCTTGAGGTTGAAGGCAGTCCAAAAATTGCTGAAGATGTTCTGGATCAAAAAAGTCCTTAGAGACTCCATCTTTGGTAACGCGAAAACGTGCAGGTTCAAATAGACCATACTTGATGTCTAACTGACGTAATTGAGGTCGCATGGAAAGAAAGGCCTTCCGCCGCTCATTGGTTTCTTTGGAGAAATCGGCTGCCATATGGATGCGGTGGCCTTCGAAAGAGAAGGAACCTTGAAGACGAGCAGCAGACAGTAATTGTCTAGTTTGTTCATGTCGAAGAAAACAGGCAATGATCGGCCGTGGGCGCGCAGCAGGATCACCACGTGGAGGACCAATTCTATGAGCCCGCTGTATCTCCAGAGGTGGAGTGAAAGAAATACCAGTCATCTTTGGAAGTATACGACACAGAAATGCACTGGAACTCTGCCCTTCAATGCGCTCTGGAAAGCCAAAAAAACGAACGTTGTCCCTCCTACTTCTGTCTTCCAAATCAATAAGTTTGCTGTGGAAGAATAAGAGGTCTCGGTCTTTGTTGGGAAGAGAGTCCAAACGGTTCTCCACTGTCTGAACTCTGGAGTCAAGAGATTCAATCTTCGCATGAAAGCTGGTGAATTCTGTTTTAAGTGATTTAGTCTCCTCAGCTAATGATGTAATTGTAAGGTTCATGTCATCTAATCGACGACTAACCTCAGATATTTCATGCAGAATACGTTGTAGAGTTGCCGCCGATGCCTGCCCCCCATTAGAGGCCGAAGCCGGGGGTGAAACGGAAGGGGGGGAGGCATTACCTTTTATTGGCATGTTGGTGGACTGCTTAAGAGCTTCTGCAAAAAGAAGTGGCTTAGAAGACTTATTTCCTTGCTTAGGAGCAGGCATTTGAGGAGAATATTTGACAGAAACTTTGAAAATGCGTGAAGGCGTCTTGCCGTTAGACAATGCTTATATATGATCACAAAAAATACAGTGAAGTACCAGGACTTACAATAGCTGCTGGTGTATGGTGATAAAATATCGCAATTCCAGACACTAAAATGCAAAAGTACATCACATGAAGGGGAAATCACTGCTTAGTGATCCCCAAAACCATAAGCATAGAATTAGTACATTTATGAATATAGTATAACTGTCACGATGCTCAAAGGCGCATAAATAGAACTGAGACAAGATGAAACAACATATGCGCGCTTATGACAATAGTAACCACAGTTGTATTTACAAAGTGACCAGAACTGCAAAATACAGGGGAATCATGGCCCATATCAGAGTAGAGAATACACAGCCTGACTGAAAAGATTAACGAGAACACTATAATGACATTGAAATAAGGCACGCCATTATGTGAGTCACCCAAATTGCGCTAAAAAGAGTCATTTCCATGCAGCACCAGTCGTTATCAAAGTCGAAGGGCGCAAAACTGCAACTGTAACAAAGGTGAGGCCACTCATAAAAGGGTGAAAAAGTTAAATTTGGAAGTTCAGTTTTGAGTGACGAATCGGGAATTGTACTTGGTAGAGGATCGCTAACTTTGCAGAGGGTGAGGCGCAAAATGACTGGCTGAGGTGAATGACATAAGCGCCACAACGAAATTGTAAAAGGAGTTAATCCTACCAGTAGCAGACCATCAGCATAACAAGAACCATGACTCCTGTCAGGTAATATTTCTGAGGAGAATAATGCAGCAGACAAAATTGAAGGAGGCGCGGCTTCATGAGGAGGCAGGTATTCAACAGTAATAGCGAAGGCGTGACTTCATGAGGAAGGCGCTTGACAACAGCAGCGAAGGCGCGGCCTCATGAGGAGGCGGGCGCTCGACATCCACAAGAAAGGCACGACCTCATAAAGAAGCGAGCACTCCTCAGAAACCACAAAGGCGCGGCCTCATGAGGGGGCAGTCGCTCTCCATGAGCAACAGAGGCGCAGCTTCAGGGGGGAAGATGAGGCGGTCGAAGGAAGTACGTCAGGCGGGCTGCGTCGGACATGCAGCGCCACACAACCTCGTCAAGACGATCAACACCAGGAAGACTTCGCCGTCACATCTCTGGAACACGCTCAAATCGTGCCCACCACCTTCCGGCAGCCGCGTGGCACGTGAAGAGGACTCCAAAGCCGATATGGGGTAAAATATTTCCGTTAAGAACCCATCCCGCGGCGGAGCTCACTCGTCAGGCGGCCATCTTCCTGCGTGGCCAGACCACACCCCCAAGGATATTTTTTTTAACGATGCACCGTATAAAATTTACAGAAACAAATGAGGCGCACATTAGATTGTGGTGAAATTCTATCACAAGGGCAAACTGCCAGTGCGTTTGGGGAATAAATTCCCTTAGGATGGCCCAACATGCGCGGAATAAAATGTCATTGAAACCTTGCCAATATAAAGTGAGGTCGTGAATTAGTGATGAACACTAGGTATGAGTTTACATCAAAAGAGGTAAAAGATATCTTTGAATATGACATTACCATACATTTGTTATGGTTGCTTTCATGTCTGTTGTTCCACCTTTTAGCTAAAACGAGTTTTTTGATTTGTGCTTTCGGGGTTGATAGGCAATTAGCTGGATTTGTAAACAAAAATTGCAACCCTTGAGCAGACAATGTATCTTTAAAATATTTAATCCAGGGAACCTTCTGTACCTGGTCAAGGGTTAAACAGTCTCTAATGATGCTTTGGGTCAAGGCCACAGCTTTCCTTCTTTATAGTGAGTGCCATAATAGAATCAGGGCAAGCTGAAGTACATCTGATATATAAAGGGCATTTACCTTTTGGAAGGTATTAAAATTAGAGTAACTGCTAGGAACAACTGAAAGTTTTTTGAGGAAGGAGTCTTCCATACTTTGTAGGACATCAACATTTGCCAGGCCCCATACCCCTGCCCCATATGTGGCTACAGATATCGCTTTTGCTAAATAGATGTTTTGAATGGTCTCCAATGGCTTGGATTCTATTTTTTTTTATGATAGAGAATATAGCCAAAATACTTTTTTCAAGCACAAGACATCTGTTGGCTACCATATTGGTCCTTGTGGCAATGCTATTAAATAAGACACCTAAAAAACAAAAGTTTGAGTAATATCATCTTTACGTCCTGCTATATGAAAAGATGGTAATCTTTTGCGATGTTTTCCTGTGATCAAGATAAAGGTTTTAAATTAATTGACCTAGAGATTTAGAGGTGCCATAAACAGGACATACTCATCAATAACTTTTTGTAATGCCACCCTGGTCCTTGCTGTTAGCACAGCGTCATCTGCATATAATAGTATAGGAATAGGCATTTTGTTTACCGTATGGACAACTGTTGCAGAATATGCCAGAGCTGTTTCAACACCATTAGTGTAGATGGAGAACAAAAAGAGGGCCAGGACAAAACCCTGTCTAACTCCCCTGTGGATGGGGAACCATCGTGTACATTCCCCCTGACTTCCATATAGCACACACACCGATGCTTGTCAATACAGTTGACAAATTAAAGATATATTTGCCTTGTCTACACCCATCCCTTTCGTAATTCTCCAAAGTTTGTAATGGGAGACACAATCAAAAGCTGCTGATAGGTCCATGAACGCCATATACATTTTGCCCTTTTTAGCTAGGGTGTACTTAGCTGCAATCAGGTTAAAATTTAAACATTGGTCCTGGGTCCCCTTCCCTTTTTAAAGCTGTACTGTACTGGAATTAAAAATATGTTTTGCTTTGGCCCAATCCTTTAATCTATTTAGTAATAGATGGCCCATTAATTTAACTGTGCCGTCCAAAAGGGAGATAGGCCGGTAGTTTTTAGGCAATGAATGATCACATTTCTTCTAGATGGGAAGAATGATAGTCTTTTTCCATGATTGCGGTGGGCCCACCACTACAATTGCATCCAGCACATTAGTTAAGCAGAGGTACCCAAAGGGCTGGGTTGTCGAATAAGAAATCTATAGGAGGTCCATCAGGTCCTGGGGCCTTAGCGCTGCTACATTGCAGCAGTCCGCTTCTCACCTAAGCCATAGAGAATGTTAAAAGGCATAGTGGGACATTAGTTTCATCATTGGGAGGATTACTTTCCCCTTCAGGGGGGATTCCAAATATACTAATATAGTATTTGACCTAAGTGTCCTCATCCATGAGACCATCTAGGTTTGGGCCTGAATCCAGTTTCAAAAAGGGAGCCCGAAAATCTCTTATATTTTTAGAGGATGCTGCTTGTTGAAGATTTTCCCAAGACTCCTCCTTCAAGATCTCAACCTAGCCTTCCTGGTTTCCTTATATTGGTGTCTCTTGGTTTGCTTCTAAGTGCCCCATGTAAATTGCTGAGTGCCTTAGTGCAAGCAGCATCGAACCAACGTGGTTACACATGTTTAAGAGCCAAGATTGTGCGTGACATGGGGTGTATTAGCTTGCTTCTCATTTCACCCTAAATTGTCTCAAAGGCCTGCAATATACTAAAAGGCATCGATACACGGGTCAAGGCAAATAATTATGGGCCTCATGTAGGTGGCATACACTTTACCGATTCTAAAATACCGAATCATACCGATTCGGTATTTAAGAATCGGTAAAGTGTATGTAGGTAAAAATTCGGTAACTGTTACCGATTCGGAGTGAGTCGGTAATTACCGAATCGGTATTTACCGATTCGGTAATGAGGCATACCTTCCCATTGATGGGAAGGTATGCCTCATTACCGAATCGGTAAATACCGATTCGGTAATGGGGGAGCACATGCAAGGGTGGCAGGGTGTCACATTAACACCCTGTTGCACCCCTGATTCGGCCATGTGTGCACATGTGGCACATATACATGCCCTAAGGGCATGTATGTCTGCCACATTGCACACTTCTAAGCGCTATAACATGCGTTTACACATCCATACTTTATTTACCACCAACTATTAGTTGGTGGTAAATACCGACTCCAAACAACACGCACACACTCCCCCTACATCTCATTTCTGTATTCGGAATTTACCGAATCGGTAAAATTACCGATTCGGTAATTTTACCGATTCGGTAAATTACCGAATACAGGAATGAGCCCCCTACATGTCACAAGCCTAAATACCGGTCGGTAACGGTATAATTACCGAAAATCGGCCGTTACCGACCGGTATTCGGCTACGTACATGAGGCCCTATATCTCTCTGAGTGGTTCCTACAACTATAGGTATCAGTTTGTCTTTATTTATCTTTGTTCATTTAGGGACTATACTATTCTTTCTTGTTTTATAGGGTGCAGGGAATGTCCTCGGTGGAAGAATGGAGCTTTCTTTCCATTTTAGTTGGCAGGTTATAGCAGCATAGTCACTAAATGCTGTGATGAGAGTTTTAATGTTGCTAAAGAAGGATTTTAGGGGGGCCGAGAACACCAGATAACCGATGCTAGAACCCTGTATATTAGTCCCAAATGTTTTTTCAAGGAGACTAGTGATCTCATCATTTGGGTTAATAATATTCAAATTCCTTATGGTCATAAGTCTGTTCAATGAATTCCCATAAGAATTATGTAAAAAAAAGAGGATGATGATGGGCTGTCAGGGCAGTATCAATCACCTTCTCAAGCGAGTAAGTGACCTGTGACATCTCTCCTTCAAAATTGTTATTATAAAGGTTTATTATCAGCAAATCATTACCTTTGGGGCCTCCTCCCACTAAGAGATGGTAATAAGGGGGTTTCCTTATAAAAGCTTAAAGTGTTTCTGATCAGTGTAAGTAGACCCCCCTCTTGCTCTTTCTGCTCTTGGGGCACAGCTAGTGTGTAGAAGGAACGAAATCCTTCTATATAGTTTGGGCCATTTTCCCAGGTTTCCTGTAGATATATTACATCGAAGGATGAGCCTAATTCCTTCAAGGTCAACCAACTTCAACCTAAGCCCTGATATATTCAAGGTCATTAGTCTTTTCATGTCAACTTTTCATGTGTCACTAACCATTGGGGTTGGCTACAGGATAGATGGGTGGTTTGTGGGCCAACCTATCTCCCCCCTGCAAATCACATGCTTTGAGTCCTTCCAAGACAGCAATTTGGTTATTTGCGGGTAGGGCCATGCTATAATGATGTTATCTCGCATGCATGGGGGTGGGGGAATGATGGTACTACCATAACCAGTGTCGTTTGTGTTTACTAGTAACGGTTTAAAAAACAATTCTAATGGCAAAGCATGAATCTGAGTGGCAGTCAAAGAACAATTGGGGAGTATGCCCAGCAAGTGCCACACAAGGTGATGATTATTAAATATAATACTATACAATCCCTTGTGAGCGATTTCGCAGAATTGCCCACCCACAGCACTCTCCTGGCCATGAATATATGATTTGAAACGTCACGTCTGCCTTTATCGTACTATGACATCTAGTGTAAAGCTTTAAACATCAATTGCTGTGTTGACTCTGAGTATGTTTCAATTCAGGGGTGTTTTCCAAGATAATTACATAAGGGCAAGCTGCTGGGGGGAGATTTGGATTTAAATGGGTCTTCTGACAATTTGCGCCCTCCCAAGTTTCCCCATATCATAACTGCCTCACTCTATTCGTAGCTTCCGTTCCAATTACAAGGGGGGGGGCCTTCCGACCCCACGTGGCCAAAGCAGGTTGTGGGGCCTGGCCGCTAGTGAGAGGAGGTGTGGCAATTTTAAAGGGAATGGGGACAGCAATTAGGTAATAGGGTAGGCAGATATCTTCCAGAATTCACTGATATTACCTGGGGGTAAAAGCAATAGAATCACCTCCCCACAGAGTCACCCAAACCACCTTGTCTCTTTGATGAGATGCTGGACATTCACACATTGCCAGTTGCTGAGATGTAGCAATTGAATTAGTGTTGCTGTTCAGTAAGTTTAGGGATAGATCCTGCGTGACCTCTCGTGCTGTAATGACCCTCTCATGTGTACCAGTTCCTCACATGCTAATCAGGGCTAAACTATCTTCGATCATTTTTAGTCTATCAAGTAAAGGTTGAAGGAGCTGGGAGATCTCTGTTCTATCTCAGCATAATGGGTCTCGTTCCCAGTAAGTATATACAAATTGGAGCCGGTTCTAGCACATGTTTCCCCTCCAGAGGGTTTGCACAACCTCCTTCCTTCTCTTTTTTTTCACTGGCAGTTCCTTAGGTGAATCATGATCTCCCCTACTGGAAGCTATAAGATTAGGGAATTGTGCTATGACGTTAACATTAGGGGGTTGGGAGGAGGGCCTTGCATCACTTATAGACATTAGTACATTGTCCATTCTATCTGTAATTTGTAGCGGGGTCTCACCTATTCTACGGATAGCCAGCGTTCAGTAGGCTCCATCTCTTTGAACAGGGTGCCCACATCTCCTGTAAGAAATGATCCCAGGGTGTTGATGGGCTCGACCCCATGGTCACTAGATTTTACCTTCCGTAGACTATCCTCCTCTGGGTTCCAGCGGGTGCGGATGGGCCCGCCCTTGTGCTTAAGAGCGTGATATGGGTGTGATTCCTCCTCCATGGGCTCCTGGTAGCTGTGGTCCTTTCCTGGAACAGGACGGAAAACAACAGGGGACCTGTAAATGGCATCTACACCAATTGTGGGAGAACGTTGTGCTTAGGAGTGCAAGAGGGGCGTGTCTCCTCCTCTGTAGGCTCTTGTTTGCTGTGGTCCTCTCCTGGACTGGGACAAAAAACAGCAAGGGTCCCGTGAATGGCAGCTACACCAGCCGTGAAAGCATGCTGTGCTTCAGAGCGTGAGAGAGGCATGTCTCCTCTTCCGTGTACTCCTGGTTGCTGTGGTCCTCTCCTGGACTAGGACTGAAAACAGCAGGGTTCCTGTGAATGGCGGCTATAACAGCAGAGGGAGCATGCTGCATTTACAGGTGCAAGGGGGCGTGTCACCTCCTCCGTCGGCTCCTGGTTGCTGTGGTCCTCTACTGGACTGGGATGGAGAATAGAAGGAGTCCTGTGAATGGCGGCTACACCAGCTGCGGCAGCATGCTGTGCTTAAGAGCGTGAAAGATGTGTGTCTCCTCCTCTGTGGGCTCCTAGTTGCTGTTGTCCTCTCCTGGACTGGGACCAAAAAGAGCAGGGTTCCTGTGAATGGTGGCTACACAAGCCGCTGGAGCATGCTGCACTACAGAGCGTGAGAGGGACGTGTCTCCTCCTCTGTAGGCCCCTGGTTTCTGTGGTCTTCTCCTGGACTGGGATGGAAAAGAGCAGGGGTGATATGAATGGCAGCTACACCAGCCAAGGGAGCACTCTTTGTTTAAGAGCACAAGATGGTGTGTCTCCTCCTCCCTTGCTGTTGTTCTGTCCCGGACTGGGACAGAAAACAGCAGCGGTCCTGTGAATGGAGGCTACATCAGCCGCGGGAGCATGCTGTGCTTATGTCTCCTCCTCCTTGAGCTGTGTATGGTGGCTAAAATCAAATTTGTAGAGGATGGTTCAATTTAATAATGCACAATTCTTCCAAAATGTCTGTTCTTGCAAGATCAATGTTATGACCCATTGTGACGCATTTCTGCTTGACTTCGCAAAATACCAGTTCCCAGTGAATAGTGCTCAACAATCAGAAACCATAGATGAGGAGGACTAGCCAGATTCAAACAGTGGTGCAATTGTGATCATTTTGACGCAGAATCAACAATAAGTCCAAGTCCCAAGCACCTGTGATCCACTATCAGGCATTTTGGAGACTGACTTTCCGAGCTTAATGCCACATGTACCATGCATTTTATCGGTTGCAAACTGCCTGATTCGCGGGGATCCCTTCCTCTTTGGGAATTTTTGTAAAAATGTTTTTTAACAGGGGTTGTGGTCCCCCGGAACACTTGCCTACCCTTTAAAAATGAAATGAAAACTTCTCATTTTTGTTTTTTCAATGCAGCCCGTTTTTTTTTAAGGAAAATGGGCTACATTAAAATAATTGCTTTATTTGAGAGCAATCACAGACATGGTGATCTGCTGATCCCAGCAGGCTACCATCCCTGTGATTTGAGTGATTCCTCATGGGTCACAAATTGTGACCTGCCTCATTATTGTTAATGAGGTAGGTCAATTTGCGACCTTTTAGGAAATGCTAAATTAAACTCATGGTCCCAAAGGACCCTACAATCAGCCCAGCTCTCCTACTCCATGGTCCCCCGCACCAGAAAGACCAGATCGGGAGGCCGCTTCATCCCCTTCATCGCGGCCAGAGACTGGAACGCCCTACAGCTCCACCTCAGACAGACAACACCACTCCCCATCTTCATGAGAAACCTCAAAACTTGGCCCTTCGACAGACACCCTGCTTGATGGTTTTGAACAGGAGGTACGCCTGCTGCGCACGGAGGCCTGCAATCAAGCCATAATTAACTTGCCGTGAACCGGCGACACACTGTGACCCTCTGGCTTACACCGGACCCTGCCGGGTGGTAGGGCACATTCCACACAGTGCACCAGCGGGCAGGAGTTAGCAGCGGCCGCTTACACAAACTTCACTCCTCATCAGCCAGGCTAGCTTGATTACAGTAGCATGGAGAGCATGGGACCCACGTCTAGGCATACCCGCCCCACTCGCGGTGACAAATGCAAAAAGAACATTTGATGGACAGAATGTTGAACAATGTCAAACATTTACCCCAGTACAGAGATCTGGGCTTACATTCATTGTTTTTTTGCTCCGCATGCCATTCCAGTTTAAACCCAGCCTTATTCAAATCAGTCTCGACCCTGCTCCCCATGGGAACTGTCCAGCCCAATCTGCCAGGCCAGGTCCTCCCTGGACTGGGACCAAGCATCCTAGGACCGGTTTTGGTGTTTCACCTCTCATCAGCTTCGCAATTCAGGCTGGACTGTTCCCATGAGGAGCAGGGTAAAGACTGATTTGAATATGGATGTGTCCAAACTGGGTGGTGTAGAGAGCAAAAGAATGATGGATTTAACCCATATCTCTTCACTGGGGGTGAATGTTTGAGTCATTCAGCATTCCGTCCATCATTTGTTGCTGCAACACATCTTTGAAGTATGGCATAAAATATTGAATGCTTCTGGCTTGCTAATCTTTATGTCATTGTTGTGGTGGCTGCTCATCAGCTCCTCTTCCCTGCCACCAGGACGCTGTTCCCACAGTGAGCTCTCCTGGGCAGTTGCTGTTGGTAACCACCAGCACTCATATTTGGGGACCAACTCTTCTTTTTCCACATCGGACATTTCCAGAGAGCAAGAGATGGACAAACACAGGGGAAAGAAGAGAAATACAGAAATACATCATATAGGGAGAAAGCAGGAACCTGCAAGAGTGAGACAAATGGACAGGGAGTTCCTGGTAGTGGACTCAGGACTACCCACCCTTGATATTTGGTGCATCAACATTTAATAGCACTAGTGCGAGCTTCTGAGCAGCACATCTACATACCCCGCAGGTCTGGTTTGATCCTGCTGTGAGGCAGCCTGATATAATGATATTATGATGCACAAAAAATTTGGGAACTTCTATCTTCCTGTTGCGTTCAGTAAAAAGGAAACATTGCAATTCGGGCTTCTAGACAAGGTCAATAATTTCATTCATTTGGTTTTGGTTGGTGGAACTGTTCTACAATTCGCTGTCTTTCCAATCTGATTGTCAGGCTCTGAACAGTATTCACATAATGTTGACCATGACACAGCTGCATATTTGATTAAATTCAATATGTCTCCCATGTGAAAAAAAAGATAAAAACAAAAATTCAATGCCACAGATGTTTTGGGCATGGCATATGTGGCTGTTGTACTGTTACACCACAAGGAGACCTCTGGTACAGCCCTAGAAATGTAATGGATGTAATGATGCAATGAATTTCAAACCTTGGTAAATACACTGGGCAGCACTAGAGTCCCTGTTTTACGGTCATTGTTCCACTTCAGACTTGGCTACGTTCCAATGGGGACATGCCAGCCTGATCTGACGGGTATGCCCAGATGTGGGTCCTGCATTAGTCTATGCCATGAAACACAATCTGCATCTAACTGATGAGGACTAACACAATTGGAACATGCCTGGTGTTGCTTGTGCTCCCATGAAAAAAAGACATAGCTTAGCATTGCAAGATGAACTGTCCATTCTATTTCAGGGCAAGAATGATTGTACATGCGTGTTTCCGGTCTGCATGGTGTACTGGAATGTCACCAGTGGCTGGGATGAATTCAAGCATTCCACCCATTACCTTTCTGTTTCTTTTCCGATGTCACCACATAGCATATTTACAAAGCATCCGTGTAGGCCCAGCCAGTCGACTTTGCCTGGCATCACAGGCCTAAATTTGGAGACTTGGAAATTACAGTTTGGAATGCTGGACCTGTGATCCTTTCACTGACAAAATATTGACTACCAAAATATGTACATACAAAAATATTGAGGTAAAATGTTGATTTTAAAAAAATCGACTCCTTATACTTATAATTACAATTACAAAAATCTCGAAAAAAATATGCTGTCCTGTCTTTGAGTATTAAGGCTGGCTTAGTGGTTGAGTGATAAAGACTATCCTAGTTGTTGAATAGGAAAGTATCTTCTAGTCCCTGAGCTGTAAACCATTCAGTACCTAGGTAATTATGGTATAGTGAACTACTAAGGGCATACACAAGGTGAGAATTTAATTCCACAGAATTCTTTCCAGTGAGTCCATTAGCATAACTCTACCCAAGAAAAAACAGACATGACAATGTTTTTTTCTGTATTAGTGACAGCAAATTATAAGGTCATGGGAAGTAAATGCCTCAAAATTTCCTTCATTGATCAAGATGTTTTTTATAAGAAAGAAAATAAAAAAATTACAATATGGCATTTAGACAGTAGCAAGTATTGCCAAATAGCATTGGCAAAGCCAATAAAATCGAAAGTCGAGACCTATTGACTTTGCCAGTGCGTGTCTGTATTTAAGATTTCCAAATGGATTGCACCAATTTGCTCAAAGAAAATTGGAAGATATGTGATTTGTAAAAACTCTTGAAAATCTATGAAATGTTGTTTTATTCCCAGACCTGAGTCTATGATAATGAATGGACCTTTGATTAATATTTTCAACCCTGCTTGAATTAGTGCTACGTTGACTTGTTTTTAAATCCTTTTATCGGCATTTTTGTAACAATGCTTTATTGACATATATCTTTTTAAGGCTATCTGCTGAATAAAAGCAGCTGACTGACAGCCGAAGGAAAACATTTTAGTAGTGCACTAAATGTTGCCATGGGAAGTGACTGATTTTGCAAAGTAATATTCTGCCATGCATTCAAAAATTGTGAAAACAATGTTGTGAAAATGTATGCATTCATCATTTTAGCAGTTCACTTTTCAAACAAATGTAAAGAAGAATCATTTGTGACAATTGTAAAATTGATGACTGGTACCCTACCTTCATCTTTTCTCGAAGTAGAGAAGACGCCAAGATAGAAGGAGGAAAAAAAGGAAAGCCAAAATACACAGTTAGTACATGTTAACCAGAGTTACCTAGGTAGAATCTAAAAGGCATGCAATAGGAAAGGAAGCACAACAAGTAATACTGGAATTGTTGCCATTTCCTGTGACAATATTTTTATATTGTTTAAATTAGTGTACAATCAGTCAGGCAAAGTCACTTTATTCGATCTAATCAAAATATAGATCATAAAATACATTACAATATGGAGTGCATGTTCTTAAAGTGTCAGTGTGTATACTTAAAGACATGGTTTATGTGTCAGATCAAAATTTACATCAAAACTTGTACACAGATAATGAATAGTTAAAAAGAATTAAAACACGACTATTAACATGGAAGCTAAAACCTCATACAGGGGTCTGCCAAGCACTCCAGAATATCATACGTTAATATGACAATGTCACAGTCTTTCAATAATAATTTAATTCGTATTGTATAATACATATTTCCGTTAAAAATAAGCCTTAGTAAGTTTATATATAATATCTATAAATTCAATTACAGTAAAACATTCGTCCACTCGTTAATATGGAGGAAAATAAGAAAAAGTCTACAAATTACTATCAGTGAAGGTCATTTGATCTCCTAGTCATTATTGACAAACATAGATAAGAAGCAAGGCAATGGCATACAAGATGATCAGACAGCATTTGGAGGAAATATAAGGCAGGGCGACATTGTGTAAGAGGAAGGATATTTTTTTTAACGATGCACCGTATAAAATTTACAGAAACAAATGAGGCGCACATTAGATTGTGGTGAAATTCTATCACAAGGGCAAACTGCCAGTGCGTTTGGGGAATACATTCCCTTAGGATGGCCCAACATGCGCGGAATAAAATGTCTTTGAAATCTTGCAAATATAAAGTGAGGTCGTGAATTAGTGACGAACACTAGGTATGAGTTTACATCAAAAGAGGTCAAAGATATCTTTGAATATGACATTACCATACATTTTTTATGGTTGCTTTCATGTCTGTTGTTCCACCTTTTAGCTAAAACGAGTTTTTTGATTTGTGCTTTCGGGGTAGATAGGCAATTAGCTGGATTTGTAAACAAAAATTGCAACCCTTGAGCAGACAATGTATCTTTAAAATATTTAATCCAGGGAACCTTCTGTACCTGGTCAAGGGTTAAACAGTCTCTAATGATGCTTTGGGTCAAGGCCACAGCTTTCCTTCTTTATAGTGAGTGCCATAATAGAATCAGGGCAAGCCGAAGTACATCTGATATATAACGGGCATTTACCTTTTGGAAGGTATTAAAATTAGAGTAACTGCTAGGAACAACTGAAAGTTTTTTGAGGAAGGAGTCTTCCATACTTTGTAGGACATCAACATTTGCCAGGCCCCATACCCCTGCCCCATATGTGGCTACAGATATCGCTTTTGCTAAGTAGATGTTTTGAATGGTCTCCAATGGCTTGGATTCTATTTTTTTTTATGATAGAGAATATAGCCAAAATACTTGTTTCAAGCACAAGACATCTGTTGGCTACCATATTGGTCCTTGTGGCAATGCTATTAAATAAGACACCTAAAAAACAAAAGTTTGAGTAATATCATCTTTACGTCCTGCTATATGAAAAGATGGTAATCTTTTGCGATGTTTTCATGTGATCAAGATAAAGGTTTTAAATTAATTGACCTAGAGATTTAGAGGTGCCATAAACAGGACATACTCATCAATAACTTTTTGTAATGCCACCCTGGTCCTTGCGGTTAGCACAGCGTCATCTGCATATAATAGTATAGGAATAGGCATGTTGTTTACCGTATGGACAACTGTTGCAGAATTTGCCAGAGCTGTTTCAACACCATTAGTGTAGATGGAGAACAAAAAGAGGGCCAGGACAAAACCCTGTCTAACTCCCCTGTGGATGGGGAACCATCGTGTACATTCCCCCTGACTTCCATATAGCACACACACCGATGCTTGTCAATACAGTTGAAAAATTAAAGATATATTTGCCTTGTCTACACCCATCCCTTTCGTAATTCTCCAAAGTTTGTAATGGGAGACACAATCAAAAGCTGCTGATAGGTCCATGAACGCCATATACATTTTGCCCTTTTTAGCTAGGGTGTACTTAGCTACAATCAGGTTAAAATTTAAACATTGGTCCTGGGTCCATTTTTTAAAGCTGTACTGTACTGGAATAAAAAATATGTTTTTCTTTGGCCCAATCCTTTAATTTATTTAGTAATAGATGGCCCATTAATATAACTGTGCCGTCCAAAAGGGAGATATGCTGGTAGTTTTTAGGCAATGAATGATCACATTTCTTCTAGATGGGAAGAATGATAGTCTTTTTCCATGATTGCGGTGGGCCCACCACCACAATTGCATCCAGCACATTAGTTAAGCAGAGGCACCCAAAGGGCCAGGTTGTCGAATAAGAAATCTATAGGAGGTCCATCAGGTCCTGGGGTCTTAGCGCTGCTACATTGCAGCAGTCCGCTTCTCACCTAAGCCATAGAGAATGTTAAAAGGCATAGTGGGACATTAGTTTCATCATTGGGAGGATTATTTTCCTCTTCAGGGGGGGATTCCAAATATACTAATATAGTATTTGACCTAAGTGTCCTCATCCATGTGACCATCTAGGTTTAGGCCTGAATCCAGTTTCAAAAAGGGAGCCCAAAAATCTCTTATATTTTTAGAGGATGCTGCTTGTTGAAGATTTTCCCAAGACTCCTCCTTCAAGATCTCAACCTAGCCTTCCTGGTTTCCTTATATTGGTGTCTCTTGGTTTGCTTCTAAGTGCCCCATGTAAATTGCTGAGTGCCTTAGGGCAAGCAGCAACGAACCAACGTGGTTACACATGTTTAAGAGCCAAGATTGTGTGTGACATGGGGTGTATTAGCTTGCTTCTCATTTTACCTAAAATTGTCTCAAAGGCCTGCAATATACTAAAAGGATCGATACACGGGTCAAGGCAAATCATTATATCCCTCTGAGTGGTTCCTACAACTATAGGTATCAGTTTGTCTTTATTTATCTTTGTTCATTTAGGGACTATACTATTCTTTCTTGTTTTATAGGGTGCAGGGAATGTCCTCAGTGGAAGAATGGAGCTTCTTTCCATTTTAGTCGGCAGGTTATAGCAGCATAGTCACTAAATGCTGTGATGAGAGTTTTAATGTTGCTAAAGAAGGATTTTAGGGGGGCCGAGAACACCAGATAACCGATGCTAGAATCCTGTATACTAGTCCCAAATGTTTTTTCAAGGAGACTAGTGATCTCATCATTTGGGTTAATAATATTCAAATTCCTTATGGTCATAAGTCTGTTCAATGAATTCCCATAAGAATTATGTAAAAAAAAGAGGATGATGATGGGCTGTCGGGGCAGTATCAATCACCTTCTCAAGCGAGTAAGTGACCTGTGACATCTCTCCTTCAAAATTGTTATTATATAGGTTTATTATCAGCAAATCATTACCTTTGGGGCCTCCTCCCACTAAGAGATGGTAATAAGGGGGTTTCCTTATAAAAGCTTAAAGTGTTTCTGATCAGTGTAAGTAGACCCCCTCTTGCTCTTTCTGCTCTTGGGGGCACAGCTGGTATGTAGAAGAAACGAAATCCATCTATATAGTTTGGGCCATTTTCCCAGGTTTCCTGTAGATATATTACATCGAAGGATGAGCCTAATTCATTCAAGGTCAACCAACTTCAACCTAAGCCCTGATATATTCAAGGTCATTAGTCTTTTCATGTCAACACCGGAATCTGATGTGTCACTAACCATTGGGGTTGGCTACAGGATAGATGGGTGGTTTGTGGGCCAACCTATCTCCCCCATGCAAATCACATGCTTTGAGTCCTTCCAAGACAGCAATTTGGTTATTTGCGGGTAGGGCCATGCTATAATGATGTTATCTCGCATACATGGGGGTGGGGGAATGATGGTACTACCATAACCAGTGTCGTTTGTGTTTAGTCCTAATGGTTTAAAACACAATTCTAATGGCAAAGCATGAATCTGAGTGGCAGTCAAAGAACAATTGGGGAGTATGCCCAGCAAGTGCCACACAAGGTGATGATTGTTAAATGTAATACTATACAATCCCTTGTGAGCGATTTCGCAGAATTGCCCACCCACAGCACTCTCCTGGCCATGAATATATGATTTGAAACGTCACGTCTGCCTTGATCGTACTATGACATCTAGTGTAAAGCTTTAAACATCAATTGCTGTGTTGACTCTGAGTATGTTTCAATTCAGGGGTGTTTTCCAAGATAAATACAAAAGGGCAAGCTGCTGGGGGGAGATTTGGATTTAAATGGGTCTTCTGACAATTTGCGCCCTCCAAAGTTTCCCCATATCATAACTGCCTCACTCTATTCGTAGCTTCCGTTCCAATTACAAGGGGGGGGGGCCTTCCGACCCCACGTGGCCAAAGCAGGTTGTGGGGCCTGGCCGCTAGTGAGAGGAGGTGTGGCAATTTTGAGGGGAATGGGGACAGCAATTAGGTAATAGGGTAGGCAGATATCTTTCAGAAATCACTGATATTACCTGGGGGTGAAAGTAATAGAATCACCTCCCCACAGAGTCACCCAAACCACCTTGTCTCTTTGATGAGATGCTGGACATTCACACATTGCCAGTTGCTGAGATGTAGCAATTGAATTAGTGTTGCTCTTCAGTAAGTTTAGGGATAGATCCTGCGTGACCTCTTGTGCTGTAATGACCCTCTCATGTGTACCAGTTCCTCACATGCTAATCAGGGCTAAACTATCTTCGATCATTTTTAGTCTATCAAGTAAAGGTTGAAGGAGCTGGGAGATCTCTGTTCTATCTCAGCAGAATGGGTCTCGTTCCCAGTAAGTATATACAAATTGGAGCTTGTTCTAGCACATGTTTCCCCTCCAGAGGGTTTGCACAACCTCCTTCCTCCTCTTTTTTTTCACTGGCAATTCCTTAGGTGAATCATGATCTCCTCTACTGGAAGCTATAAGATTAGGGAATTGTGCTATGACGTTATCATTAGGGGGTTGGGAGGAGGGGCTTGCATCACTTATAGACATTAGTACATTGTCCATTCTATCTGTAATTTGTAGCGGGGGTCTCACCTCTTCTACGGATAGCCAGCGTTCAGTAGGCTCCATCTCTTTGAACAGGGTGCCCACATCTCCTGTAAGAAATGATCCCAGGGTGTTGATGGGCTCGACCCCATGGTCACTAGATTTTACCTTCCGTAGCCTATCCTCCTCTGGGTTCCAGCGGGTGCGGATGGGCCCGCCCTTGTGCTTAAGAGCGTGAGATGGGTGTGATTCCTCCTCCGTGGGCTCCTGGTAGCTGTGGTCCTTTCCTGGAACAGGACGGAAAACAACAGGGGACCTGTAAATGGCATCTTCATCAGTTGTGGGAGAACGTTGTGCTTAGGAGCGCAAGAGGGGCGTGTCTCCTCCTCTGTAGGCTCCTGGTTGCTGTGGTCCTCTCCTGGACTGGGACAAAAAACAGCAAGGGTCCCGTGAATGGCAGCTACACCAGCCGTGGAAGCATGCTGTGCTTAAGAGCGTGAGAGAGGCATGTCTCCTCTTCCGTGTACTCCTGGTTGCTGTGGTCCTCTCCTGGACTGGGACAGAAAACAGCAGGGTTCCTGTGAATGGCGGCTATAACAGCAGAGGGAGCATGCTGCATTTACAGGTGCAAGGGGGCCTGTCACCTCCTCCGTCGGCTCCTGGTGGCTGTGGTCCTCTACTGGACTGGGATGGAAAATAGAAGGAGTCCTGTGAATGGCGGATACACCAACTGCGGGTGCATGCTGTGCTTAAGAGCATGAAAGAGGTGTGTCTCCTCCTCTGTGGGCTCCTAGTTGCTGTTGTCCTCTCCTGGATTGGGACCAAGAAGAGCAGGGTTCCTGTGAATGGTGGCTACATCAGCCGCTGGAGCATGCTGCACATAAGAGCGTGAGAGGGACTTGTCTCCTCCTCTGTAGGCCCCTGGTTGCTGTGGTGTTCTCCTGGACTGGGACGGAAAACAGCAGGGGTGATATGAATGGCGGCTACACCAGCCAAGGGAGCACTCTTTGTTTAAGAGCGCGAGAAGCGTGTGTCTCCTACTCAGTGGGCTCTTGGTTGTTGTAGTCCTTGTCTGGCCGGTATGGAAAACAGCAGGGGTCCTGTGAGTGGCAACAACACCAGCCGTGGGAGCATGCTGTGTTTAAGAGCACAAGATGGCGTATCTCCTCCTCCGTTGCTGTTGTTCTGTCCCGGACTGGGACAGAAAACAGCAGGGGTCCTGTGAATGGAGGCTACATCAGCCGCGGGAGCATGCTGTGCTTATGTCTCCTCCTCCTTGAGCTGTGGATGGTGGCTACAATCAAATTTATAGAGGATGGTTCAATTTAATAATGCACAATTCTTCCAAAATGTCTGTCCTTTCAAGATCAATGTTATGACCCATTGTGACGCATTTCTGCTTGACTTCGCAAAATACCAATGCCCAGTGAATAGTGCTCAACATTCAGAAACCATAGATGAGGAGGACTAGCCAGATTCAAATAGTGGTGCAATTGTGATCATTTTGATGCAGAATCAACAATAAGTCTAAGTCCCAAGCACCTGTGATCCACTATCAGGCATTTTGGAGACTGACTTTCCGAGCTTAAGGCCTCATGTACCATGCATTTTATCGGTTGCAAACTGCACGATTCGCGGGGATCACTTCACTTTGGGAATTTTAGTAAAACTGTTTTTTAACAGGGGTAGTGGTCCCTACCCTTGAAAAGTGAAAAGAAAACTTTTCATTTTTGTTTTTTCAATGCAGCCCGTTTTTCTTTAATGAAAATGGGCTACATTAAAATAATTGCTTTATATGAGAGCAATCACAGACATGGTGATCTGCTGATCCCAGCAGGCCACCATCCCTGTGATTTTAGTGATTCCTCATGGGTCACAAATTGTGACCTGCCTCATTATTGTTAATGAGGTAGGTCAATTTGTGACCTATTAGGAAATGCAAAATTAAACTGATGGTCCCAAAGGACTCTACGATCAGCCCAGCTCTCCTACTCCACGGACCCCGCACCAGAAAGACCAGATCGGGAGGCCGCTCCATCCCCTTCCTCGCGGCCAGAGCCTGGAACGCCCTACAGCTCCACCTCAGACAGACAACATCACTCCCCATCTTCATGAGAAACCTCAAAACTTGGCCCTTCGACAGACACCCTGCTTGATGGACTTGAACAGGAGGTACGCCTGCTGCAATCAAGCCATAATTAGCTTGCCGTGAACCGGCGACACACTGTGACCCTCTGGCTTACACCGGACCCTGCCGGGGGGTAGGGCACATTACACACATTGCACCAGCGGGCAGGAGGTAGCAGCGGCCGCTTACACAAACTTCACGCCTCATCAGCCAGGCTAGCTTGATTACAGTAGCATGGAGAGCATGGGACCCACGTATGGGCATAGCCGCCCCACTCGCGGTGACAAATGCAAAAAGAACAATTGATGGACAGAATGTAGAACAATGTCAAACATTTACCCCAGTACAGAGATCTGGGCTTACATCCATTGTTTTTTTGCTCTGCATTCCATTCCAGTTTAAACCCAGCCTTATTCAAATCTTTCTCAACCCTGCTCCCCATGGGAACTGTCCAGCCCAATCTGCCAGGCCAGGTCCTCCCTGGACTGGGACCAAGCATCCTAGGACCAGTTTTGGTGTTTCACCTCTCATCAGCTCCGCAATTCGGGCTGGACTGTTCCTGGTAGTGGACTCAGAACTACCCACCTTTGATATTTGGTGCATCAACATTTTAATTGCACTAGTGCGAGCTTCTGAGCAGCACATCTACATACCCCGCAGGTCGGTTTGATCCTGCTGTGAGGCAGCCTGATATAATGAGATTATGATGCACAAAAAATGTGGGAACTTCTATCTTCCTGTTGCGTTCAGTAAAAAGGAAACATTGCAATTCGGGCTTCTAGACAAGGTCAATAATTTCATTCATTTGGTTTTGGTTGGTGGAACTGTTCTACAATTCGCTGTCTTTCCAATCTGATTGTCAGGCTCTGAACAGTATTCACAGAATGTTGACCATGACACAGCGGCATATTTGATTAAATTCAATATGTCTCCCATGTGAAAAAAAAGATAAAATTAAAAATTGAATGCCACAGATGTTTTGGGCATGGCATATGTGGCTGTTGACCTGTTACACCACAAGGAGACCTCTGGTACATCCCTAGAAATGTAATGGATGGAATGATGCAATGAATTTCAAACCTTGTTAAATACACTGGGCAGCGCTAGAGTCCCTGTTTTACGGTCATTGTTACACTTCAGACAGACTTGGCTACGTTCCAATGGGGGACATCCCAGCCTGATCTGACGGGTATGCCCAGATGTGGGTCCTGCATTAGTCTATGCCATGAAACACAATCAGCATCTAACTGATGAGTACCAACACAATTGGAACATGCCTGGTGTTGCTTGTGCTCCCATGCAAAAAAGACATAGCCTAGCATTGCAAGATGAACTGTCCATTCTATTTCAGGGCAAGAATGATTGTACATGTGTGTTTCCTGTCTGCATGATGTACTGGAATGTCACCAGTGGCTGGGATGAATTCAAGCATTCCACCCATTACCTTTCTGTTTCTTTTCTGATGTCACCATATAGCATATTTACAAAGCAGCCGTATAGGCCCAGCCAGTCGACTTTGCCTGGCATTACAGGCCTACATTTGGAGACTTGGAAATTACAGTTTGGAATGCTGGACCTGTGATCCTTTCACTGACAAAATATCGACTACCAAAATATGTACATACAAAAATATTGAGGTAAAATGTTGATTTTAAAAATATCGACTCCTTATACTTATAATTACAATTACAAAATGATCGAACAAAATATAGGTTTCCCTAATATAGTTGTCTAAAATAACGATTTTTTAATATATATAAATATAAATAATAAACATTAATTAAATAAAAAATTAAAACAAACATATATATAAATATTACTAAACAGCACACTCGCAATGTGGGCTCTAAACCGCGCACTGGTATATAATTAATACAAATTCTGGTTCCTCCAACACTCTACTTTTGTGTCCCCATTGCCAAAAGGCCACCCCAACACATGGTCAAGAAATAAAAAATGAAAAGTAGTGTTCAATTCTATACAGGATTATCTCTTCCAAAGTCAACAGACGGTTAAACTGTTCTCACACAATAGATCAAGTAGTCATGATGTGACGATTAAAAGTTATTCAGGAGTCTTGAGAGTTGTTTTGAATCCAATTTTATTTAAAAAATGCCAATTTGACAGAAGCAATCCATTCCGCCCATCCAATGCGTTTTGTCCCAGTGGGACTTCATCAGGGATTGATCAATATCCCAATGTTGTCATCCACCCAGAGTTGGCTCCTGTTGTTATCTCATAAATCCTCATGGATACAATTTTGTACCACTAGATGGCGTGTTGTGCTACCTCGTATCTTCATCCTTTCTGTTCCCTGGTTCGAATGTCTTATGAGTTCACGCCACCGCGTTGGCTGGGCCGCACAGATTGCTTCTTTCAAATGAGAGGTGTGGGGCAGCTGCCAGGGCGGCTGACTCCGGAGCGCAGGGCTTACGGTTCGATCCCCGACAGCAGCTCAGCTTAGCTCAGCACCATGTAACTCTGGGCAATAGCTCACATATTCTTCCCCATGGCCCCTGGTGCCTTGAGACCCTTGGGGGTGAGTAGTTTGCTCTTTACAAATACCGGATTTAACAGTGGGAAAGGTTTGGATTGCAGAGGGGTAAACTTCACTACTGCCACTGCACTCTATACGGCATTAGAAACAGACTAGTTCGCTTCAAGTAAAATAAATAACACAAATAAAAATATTTAAATATAAAAAATCTATAATTTTTCAAATTAACAAACTACGTGTTTATTACAATGTTTAATACATTTTATAATTTAACAAAATATATTTATCAAAATACCAAAATCTATTGTCAAAATATTTACAACCGACATAATACAATATTATTATAAGCATTAAAAAATTAACAAATTACAATTTAAAAAACAAATGTTACACTTTTTAATGTTATTATTACTTGCATAACATTCTAACCTATACCCCTACAAGCTACACACCACTAAATCTAAAATGTATACTTAATTCATATTCTTTACACATTTTACATAATTAAATATATATTATAGTATTATTCCTAATTAACTATTAATAAAACATATATATTTAATTACCTTTCTAACCTTTTTCTGTACAAAACAAACAACCCACTACGATGTCAGGTGGAAAGCATCTGCTCGACACCGACACCGACTCGGAATTGGAACCAACCGACTTGCGGTTGGCAGTTTCGACCGCCAGATTACGATGCGACCAAACACTGTTTGGTCAAAGCCACATTGTTCCCTATAGGAGCTCATGTTCCGCCCGACAACCGGCCGTAACACAGGCTCCTATGGGGAAATGGGGTGTTTGCGGAAAACCCTGCACCCTGTCACAGGCAACCCACGATGTCTGACACACAGTGCAGGGTTTTACAGGGGGGGTCCCTAAGGTACCCCCCCAGACATCATCCATAGGCTGCAGGGCCTAGGGTCCCTGCCAGGGGCCCTCAAAGATGCTTTCCGACAGCCTTTTTGTGTCAGATAGGCCAATGCGGGAAGGCTCTTGGAAATCGGCATTGTAATTCCTACGGCGGAAATGTTGTCGATAGGGGTGTACGATGCAGTCCTGACCAACACGAATTCTCCGCGAATCGCTCAGACCCAATTCGGAATGACCGACCACGAACATCGTAATCTGGTGCTCGGAATGGAAACCGACAGAGTTGGTCGGAAGGGCTCCGACGCGGTCGAGAAGATTTCGACTGTTGGGAGGAGGCTTTCCACCCGACATCGTAATGAGCCCCTTAATTTATAAATATACAAACAAAAAATTAAAGAATTTACATAAATAATAATCAATTAAACAATTAATAGTGCTAATTAACTAGGAATAAATTAATTATATGTAATTAACCTTTACGCCTACAAATATGGCTTACACATATAACCTATTATCATTTAAACAATTATTCAAAATTAACAATATTTATTAATTATTGTAATTTCCCACACATCTCTTATCCATACAAAAATGACAAACCACCACCGAAAATATATATTTTTCACAATTTACCTAATAAAACATCAATCAAATAATTTTTTATAATAAAAATTATTTTTAAATCATTAAAATTAAATTACTTCCCAACCTATACCCATACTAAACCCACAACCTGCATGATAAATGTAACTTTAAAAAATGTATTTATACAATTAAAGTAAATAATTATCAATTAAATCATAACATATTAAAAATTAAATATTAATACATATTAATTAACTTCCCACCCTATACCCCTACCAAACAGGAAACCCACACCTGAAACTTTAAAAAAATTAATTAGACTATTTGCATAAATAATTTTCAATTAAATAATTAATAATAATTACACATTAATTATAATCTACAACAGAGATAAATCGCTACAATATTCTATGTCTGTTGTATTAACTTGCCGTCATTAAGCTGGGTAGGTTTCAGCTTTGTCTGATGTATATATTGCACATTGCCTTTCCTTTCCTACAACCCTCACTAGTACAGACTCTTTCCCAAGCACTCTATTCCCCTCTCCGAGCATAATTTTAGCTAAATGTACAGATAATCATGCTGTCTTCAATAATCATGTGTTATAATTAAAATCACATTTGCTTGAATTTATCATGGTGTTATTTGAATGACTCAAGTTCGTGTTTTTGTGAAATTGTTTTCTACTGTGACCGCTCTTTTTTCTACCACAATATTTCTGTGTCACAATATTTCCAACTCGATATTTGTGCCAGTCGATATTGTTAACTCGATATTCTGTCTGAACCTCCCTGTGATATTCAATAATATATGTCAACAATGCTGTTTTTGAATATATAACAGGCATTGGAACACTTACCTCATGCTTGAGTCAGGTCCCCATCTCTATATTATTGGGTATGGTACAAGTAGTAACACAGGAATGATGAAGGTGTGTGTGTGTGTGTGGATAATGCCTGATTTACATAACAGTAATCATCAATATTGCTGGTTCCACTCCTTTATGTTGCAATCCGTGTAGCCTGCCCTAACATGCTGATGAAATGAAGTGCTTCAGGCTAGAATTGTTTGTGATGGTCAGTGGGACAGGTATGCTCAGACGTGAGTTCCGTGCTCTCCATGCCACTGGAATCAAGCTATCCTGGCTGAAGAGGGGAGAAACCCCAAAAGCGGTCCTAGGATGCTTGTTTCCAGTCCAGCGAGGACCTGGCCTGGCAGTTCGGGCTGGACTGTTCCCATTGGGCACAGGGTCAAGACTGATTTGCATATGGCTGGGTCCAAACTGGAATGGCATGGTGAGCAAAAAAACGATGGATTTAGGCCCAGATCTCTGTACTGGGGTGAATGTATGACATTGTTCTGCATTCTGTCCACCAACAGTTCTTTTTGCATTTGTCACCTCTAGTGGGATGGGTATACTCAGACGTGACTCCCGTGCTCTCCATGCCACTGGAATCAAGCTATCCTGGCAGAAGAGGGGTGAAACCCCTAAACCGGTCCTAGGATGCTTGTTTCCAGTCCAGCGAGGACCTGGCCTGGAAGTTCGGGCTGGACTTTTCCCATTGGGCACAGGGTCAAGACTGATTTCCATATGGCTGGGTCCAAACTGGAATGGCATGGTGAGCAAAAAAACGATGGATTTATGCCCAGATCTCTGTAATGGGGTGAATGTATGACATTGTTCTGCATTCTGTCCGTCAAAAGTTCTTTTTGCATTGGTCAGTAACTATGGCACATTTCAAAAACATTTTACCACCCACAGAAATAGGTGGAGAGAGTTAGTTTTATTTTGTTCTTTGTATGAAAGAGAAGACAGCTTGTTGACCTGAAGTGACGTAGAAAACGAAAAGTAGGACTTGGAGTAACGAAGAGGCTTTCATGCAAACAAAGCATGAATTTTCTGTCAATTTCTCAGAATCAAGTTGATCATCTCTGACTACAACACATTTCACTCGGGTAAAATCAGTGGCAGCTGGCACAGATTGGTGGTGGGAGGGCGGACGGAGGGAAGGTCAAAGGAGGGGGGTAAAGAGAAAAAAGTACCTCCTTATCGCGTCTCGCCGTGTTTCGTCGCTCTCTCCACCGTCATCTCCAGAACAGGAACAGATCACCCAGGAAGCACCCAGCCTCCCTGAGCCTTCAAAACTCTGAAATGCAGCATTGTGATTGGTCTGCGTGATGTGGTTCGGCACTCGGACCGGGAATGGGGGCCTGGGCATGTTCTCCACCCAGTCTGTAATGCCACCTGGGTGGAGAACATGCAAAGTGTACATTCATGCACACTTTAGGGGGTGCAAAACACTCCTCCCCTCCCCTGCTGTGTCAGCAGAGCAAACCTGCCCCGCCTGAAAAGCTGCTGCAGCAAGGATAACATATAATGATAATAACTTAGTTATTAGCATTTTATGTTTCCTTTAGTTACACTGCTTAAAAGCAGTGAGGCAACGCTTCACCGCGTTATCAGAGGAGCGACCACTGGTTAAAATATATTTCCAGCGCACCCTTATATTTGCTTTTTATGTTAACAGTCCCTCCTCTTTAGTGACCGGAAAGGAACATTCATTGCACAACTGTATAGAAAGAACAGCTCTTTTCAACTGAAGGAAAGATATATAGTGGCTTTATTATTTATAAAAAAATACTGAAATAATGCGGAACATGTGATATTAATTGAATACTTTGTTCCTGGTTCATAATCCGTCTCTGGATTTGGGCCTGCAAGATGTTGTAACTTCACAGTTAGCATTTGTAAATAACCATTGGCAAAGTTATTAGGTCTCGCCTTTTGGCATTGACAGTGGTTTTGATGATGCTGTTCGACCTCGTCAAAAAATATATATAGTTTACTGATGCTGAACAGCATCAGCAGCACAAAAAAACACAGGGATGATGAAAAGATGTTCAGCCTCCATCACACATGGCATTGTCTGCATGTTTATGACGAAACAGCAGCAAAAATATGATGTCATATACATGTGTATGCATCACCCCAAAAGCACAGGCACGTTTTTACAGAAACACCTTTTTTTAATTTACAAATTCAAGATGGCTGTCGCCTTTCTTTGAGTATTTTTAGAAAATCTCATCCTGGTAGCAAATTGCAGCTGCAGGCACTCCTAAACATTTAAAAATGATAAATTAGAAAATTAAAAGAAGACACAGGATTGGGAGAGGCTTTGCAATGATGGATGAGCTGGGGCATAGGGCGATCAAATAAATGCTGCTGATAAGTAGAGGTGGTGAATACGGAGTAGCAGGGATACAGCAGATGAAGGTTCTTAAAAGATCTAAGTAGTATGGGGAGTTTAGGGGAAGCAACAGATGGGCCAGGGGAGGGTATGAGTTTGCATGGAGATTTAGGAGGAAGCAGATGGGGAAAGCCATGCACAGGGAAGGGAGGGAGAGAGCAATACACCACATGCTCAACAAACACTCCCTTCTTTTTGTGAAAGAATCACATTATACCAAAATGTTGCCTGTATTACAACATCAGAAAGTTGTGCAATTGTCAATTCTATACAATGCTACAGGAAGATTTGTAATTTTGCCCATCCCCATTGTGATACCTTCACTTGGTTTATCAGCAATTAACGGTTCCTCCTTTTTATCATCTTCAGGTTTTGTCACCACCATGGAAGTCAAAGGTGTCACAAAATTGTATTTCAGAGAGAGGTCCAAGGCCTGAGCAGTGAGGTTCTCCTTTTCTTCCCCTGTGGCTTGAATCCTAGTTTAAAACGTTTTAAAAGAAAGCCAAGATATCATACCTACGCTGATACATGTTTCAAACAAAATAGATATGTAGTAATATGTAAAATAATGTAAATACATTTAGAAAATGTTGTGCAGTAAATCTAATGTCCTCTTTGTAATGCATTCAGTTGTATATGTTGTTATTAAACATTGCACATAACAATTGACAGGTTGTGGGATACCTAGAGAGTGGAAGGTATATTGTCAATTTGGAGATGAGTACACAAGAAAAACACTAAGGGGTCAATTATGATATCAGACACCGTTGCAGAATCGGGACCAACTGACCTCCAGTCAGCGGTCCCAACCACATGCTTGCAATGCCACTGCACACAGTGCGGTTGCGTACTCCTATTTCTCTATGGGAGCTTGTGTTATGGCTGTAAACCAGCCGTAGCACAAGCTCCCATAGAGAAATGGGAGTTTGTGTAAATCCCTGCACTCTGTATCACGCACCTTAAGGTGCCTGTGATATGGTGGTGGGATTTACAGGGGGGCACCATAGTTGCCCCCCAGGCCCACAATCATAGGCCCCAGAGGCAAGGGTGCTAGCGGTCCCCAAAGTCACTTTCCTGCATCCTTTTCATGTCGGGAAGGCTGGCACAGAAAGGCTGTTGGTAACCAACATCATCATCCCAACGACGGTAACACCGTCTTATTGAGATTACGTTGGTGTATCTGACTGGCCGACAGGCTCCTTTAGCCCATTGGAATCCAGCAGGAATGGGCAGCCGGTTTCAATTCCAACCGCCTACACTGTTATTAGCCTGTCAGAATTGGAAATTGAGATGTTAGTTAGAAAGCCTCCAAATGCCGGTCGGAGACTCTCTGACCAACATCGTAATTGACCCTAAATAAAAAGTTCAATTAAATACAGTACAATAAACCAAAAAATGATATGGTTCTGTAGTTTTGCATTGATTTCTTTACTGAGTAACATCAGTCATTTTCATAAGTGATAAACATGTTTCTTTCTTTCCATATGATCTTTACTACACTAACAATATTTCTTCGAATGTATACTGACACCAGAAAAAATTATTTTGGTTACTTGATTCTATGGGGTGTAGTCCGGAACATAAATTTATCACAATATGGTGATCAATATATCGAAAAACCAAAATGTTGAGGAGGAATGAGGTAGGTATAGATGTATTATTCTCAACTTCACACCTCTGTACCATGACTACATATAAATATTGCCAAGGTGCAAAGATGTGAAGTTAGATGTAGAACATATATATATATATACTTACATGTCAATATTTTGGCCCAAGATATTCTGGTAACAATATTGTGGCCACTTGATATTTCTTCGGCAATATCCCGGAACCCCAGAGATCATATGGAATGAAATGGTGGGTGGTATGCAGTAAGTGGTTTGTAATGCCAAAAGATTTCCACAAAAATTACTCACACATCATTAGTGGCCAATTAACTACAACCTTTACAATGTACTGCTATCTTAGTAGGGGAGGAAATTCAAAAAGGTGTGGATATGGCGCTCCTTCTGGTAGATGCACCTGACAGCGGGTAAAGTTGCCACACTTAAACAGCGATGGCGGGGACAGATGTTTGCTGCCAGTTTCTCCTCTTATGCCAGGATACACTGGTTTGGGTCAAGCCAAGCATTTCTTTGGAACACACGGCAGTTCATATTGATGCAGATAGGCTTTATGCCCTAATACACTGAATGGGGTACTGATTACTATAGGTAGTATATATGCTCCAATCATGGGCTAAATGCAGTATCTGGAGTCTCTGGCTCTCATCCTCTCCCTGAAAACAGAGACACTACTGGTTCTGGTAGGGATTATAACGGTGTCGCGGATATTAACCTCAACAGATCTATACCACCGATCACCCAAATTAAACATGAACTGCCCATCACAAAATACATTCTGTGTTTAACCAACACTATGAGGCACTGTGCAGAGTGGAGAGCATACGTCCAGAGTCCACAATTGACGCTTTTCTGGAGACAGCATCGCTGACTAGATTAGAAGAGAATTAATGCAACATTCTTGGTAGCCCGTTTACAGAGCCCAACCTGAAGCCATTGAAGGACTGGTGCAGGGCAAAAACTCCAGGCACTGACAGGCTGCCTGTTGCGTTTAATAAGACCTATGTATCCCAGCTGTCCCCAAAGTTTGTCAAACTTTACACAACAGCATTAGATCATAGTTGCCTGTCTGCTACTTCTAGAGAGGCGCTAATCATCTCAATTCTTAAGTGTGGAGGTGATACATTGAGTGTATCCCCATAAATGCCACTGTTCATGCTCAAAACTGACTATAAAATCCTTAACAAAGGCTCTAGCAAATTGCCTACACCCTTACCTCCAGTGCACGAAGATTAGAATGGATTTATGCCCCATCATAGCATCTCCTTTAAAATTAGGACACACTATTGAATCTTAGATGAAACGTCGATGATTCAACACCCAGATGCTGTGGTGCAATCATTAGATCCATGTGAGATGTTTGAAAGACTACACTGGGTGTATCTTAGGGTTGTCATGGAATGTTTGAATCTGGAAATGGCATGGGATACATGGATGGCATTGCTGTTTTACAGATTCTTGGACATGGTTGTGAACTGTATCTTGGGAGCTATTCTGGTGTGCCGGGGGACCAGAGAAAGCTGTACACTTATTATTTATTTATTTATTATTTATTTTATAAAGCGCATAGTCACCCGGAGGTATCCCAGCGCTAACAACCCTGATTCAACAAGTCTGAGGCCCGGGAGCTAAGAGCAAAAGAGAGGAAGGGTGAGAAATCAAAACAGGGAGGGGGCATGGAAGCTAGGGAAAGAGATGAGTTTTTAGCAGCTTCCTGAAGCGCAGATATTGTGGTTCAAGACGTAAGTCATGGGGGAGTGAGTTCCAAAGACGGGCAGCTTGTACCGAGAAGCGTCTTCCTCCTGATCGGGCTTTCCTGAATCTCGGGGTATTGATAAGGTTTTCTGCGTTAGAACGAAGGGATCTAGTGGTAGTGTAAGGGGTGATAAAATTGCTGAGGATTGGGGGGCCTTGGTTATGCAATGTTTTGTGTACCAGGCACAAGGCCTTGAATTTGACTCTCTCCCTTATGGGGAGCCAATGGAGAAGTTTGAGAGCGGGTTTAGCAGATGATCTGGCCGGGGTGTTTGTGATGATCCGGGCAGCAGTGTTCTGAATTCTCTGCAATTTATTAAGGGTCGCTTCGGGAGCGCCCAGATAAATCACGTTACTGTAATCTAGTCTCGATATTATGAGACCTTGGATTAGCAGTTGTTGGGGTTTAGGGGGAAGAAGGGGCAGGACTTTCCTCAAAGATTTTAGAAGACCGAAGCAGGTCCCTGCTACCTTCTTTGCTTGCGGAATAAATGAGAGATCGGAATCGATCCATACTCCCAAGCTTTTCACCTCTATTTTTGGGTCAGGGAGGGGACCTAGACAGGCTGGCCAACTATCCAGGGGGAGTGAGGTTCCTTTTGGGCCAAGTATAAGGACCTCCGTTTTTGTCCCATTTAGTTTTAGGGCTGATCTATTCATCCAACGATGAACCTGCGTAAGACAGTTGAAGAGATCAGCTTTCTGTTGTTTGGGATGGGACAAAGACACCACTAGTTGTGTGTCGTCAGCATAGCTGACGACGCTCACTCCGAATGGGGTGATAACCTCCTCCAATGTGGACATATAGATATTAAATAATGTGGGGCTCAGGGAAGAGCCCTGAGGCACCCCACATTGGAGGGGCATTTCGGAGGAGCGGGCGTTCTTCTCCCAAATCTGATAGGACCGTTGGGCCAGGAAAGATGACAGCCAGGATAGGGCTGTACCTTCTACTCCAACCCTTGCCAGTCTTTCGATAAGGAGTTGATGGTCGACGGTATCGAACGCCGCGCTAAGGTCGAGGAGGATCACTGCCACTGATCCTCCCCCATCCAATAGCGCTCTGGCCTCCTCTACCGCTGCCAGGAGGGCGATGTCCGTGCCCTGCCCTGGTCGGAAGCCCGTCTGGGAACTTTTTAGTTTGTTATTGGCCTCTAGAAACTGCGAGAGTTTCCTGTTGACTAATTTTTCCGCGATCTTGCTGACTCCTGGGAGTAGGGAAATGGGCCTGTAGTTCGCCAGATTCTCAGGATCGAGAGAAGGTTTCTTCAGTAGGGCTTTTACCACAGCTTTCTTCCAGCTCGAGGGTACGACTCCTTGTTGGAGTGAAGTATTAATCAGATGAGTAAGGGAGGGGATGATAGTGGGGGCTACCTCCTTAAGGATCCGAAGAGGAGCAGGGTCCCTAGGGGAGCCGCTCTTCATGAAGTTGAGCGTATTTCTCACCTTGTCTATTGTGACCTGGCCCCATGTGGACAGACAAGTAGACGATGTAGTGTATTGGGAGACAGTTTCGTCCCCTGGGCTCGAAGGAGGAATTGAGTCCAGAATAAGTCGAATTTTGTCATGGAAGAAGTTAGCCAATTTTTGGCATTTCTCCTGGTCTGCTTTAGGATCGGAAGGAGGTCCCAGTCCTTGTTCTGGGGGTTTTGAGAGCTCTTTAAGGATGGCGTATGCTTCCTTACTGGAGCATCCCGCTTTTTCTAATCTCTTCTGATAAAACGCGCTTTTGGTTTTGCGAATGGCGATTTTGTAGTTTAGAAGAGATGTAGAGTAGGTGTTTTTATTGGTTCCTGATTTTTCACGTCTCCAAGCGCGTTCGGTTTTTTTACACTCTTGGCGCAGAGCTTTAAGCTCTGGAGTATACCATAAAGCGGGGGAAATTCTCTTGGGCTGTTTAAGGGTCGTGGTTTTCGGAAGCATCGTGTCAAGGGACAAGGTGATCCAATCACAAAATTGTTTGTCAGCCGTGTTGGGGTCAAAGGAGAGCTCGGGAATGGAGTCTGCAAGAGAAGCAGCCCATTTCTCCGGAGACAATTTGCGCCATTGTCGGTCGGTAACCTGGGTTTTAGGGGTTAGGAGAGTAGGTTTGGGGATTTCCCAGGAAAAAGGGACCAGAAAATGGTCCGTCCATGGTAAAATCACAGGTAGGTTGGTGGTCACCGCTGCTATATTGGTGAGAATAGGGTCCAGTAGCTGGCCCTTCTCATGGGTAGGCTCGTTGTTCACTAGATGTATCTTTAAAGATGTTAAGTCGTGTCTGATATCCGAGGCTACTCGATCCGTGGGGTCTAGGAAGTGGAAATTCAGGTCACCTAGTATAAGGAAGTTGGAGGTGGAGGAAGCTAATTGTGATACAGATTCGAATATGGAATTGATAAAATTGCCTGGGGCTCCTGGGGGGCGATAGATCAATAGCCCTGCCAGGGAAAGGGATGAGGAGATTTGGATGGAGAATTGGCCGCTCTCGCAGTCCTCAATACCAGCGTTAGCCATCCTACAGGTGAGTTGTTCCCTGTGAATTATAGCTACCCCGCCTCCTCTCCCTTTAGGTCTATTTAAAGCTTGGCAGAAGTATCCAGTGGGTAGGGCCGTGATGACGTCAGGGTCGGTGTTATCTGATAGCCATGTTTCCGTTAAAAACAGTAGGTCAAGATCCTGATTCTGAATCAAAAGGTTTACTTCGGTAGCATGTTTGGGGAGGGAACGGCAGTTAAGAAGTCCCAACTTCAGGGGGAGTGTGGAAGATTTCAGGGGGGGAGTCGGATTGCATCGAGGACAGAACGAGAAAGCATTACCTGCGGTGAGCGTGTGATAGCAGGTAAGGAAGTTCTTAGGTCGAAGGGAGCGCAATGTATCTGCTGTATACGTCACTCGGTCCTGAGGGCCACCCGGCGGAGTAACGGGGCCTAGGGCCGTCCGGGGCCGGACGGGCCCAGACGAGCTTGCCTTTGGCGCGCCTTCGGCGCGCAAACGGCGCTCCCGCTGCGCTCGTCCGCTGCGCTTCCTGTACTGGCACATATCTAGGTAAGGAAGAGGGCGTGGCCTGAAAGGGGGCGGAGTCAGCGCGCACACCTGGGATGCTGCCGGCAGCTGAGAAGCGCGAGGAAGGGCGTGGCAGCTCTCAATCAGCTGTGCGCCGAAGGCAGAGGAAGCGCTTGAGTGCGTGTTATTTAAAAACACCAGACAACAGTGACACCACACAAAAAGAACGAAATTAGCAGTTTTTTAAAAAACAGAACTATCCAACACTACCCTCATTGCTCTTTGCTATTGTGGTAGAGTCGTTTCTCAGTATACTAGCGGGACCAGTGAGGACAGTGGTATCCCACTTAAGGAGGGCACCTGCATGACATCACTGTACACAGACAATATGCTCCTATGCCTACCAAACATCGAAACTGGGATCCCCTAAAGTGTGGGACTGCTGGACGATTGAGGCGGGTATCTGGTTTGTGTACACATTGGCGTAATACCTATGCATTCCCTGTGACATCTGAGAGGCAGCAGATACCAGCAGAGGTGGCATGGTTCAGTATCACATGGAAGACCTGAGCCCTTAAGGATCTGGGCTCAAGAGCCTACTACTCAGAGACAGACTCTGTAGAAGCAATTCAGGAAGAACACTATGGTTACTCAAGGGGAGAACATCATTTTGGTGCACTCTGCATCTACCGTCGAAGACCACAATTGCTCTCTCCAAGATGGTAATTCTCACCAGAGTGCTGTATTTCTTTGCGTACCTACTGGCTTGAGTACCTCAAAGCTGGTTCAGGGCACTTAATTCAATGCTACGGGAATTGAATTGGGAGGGTGGGCTTCAGCTGTTTCTCCCTGCACACTCTATGTTTTCCGACCAGGTGGGGGGGCTTGGGGGTTCCAGATAATCAGTTGTGCTACTTGCCTGCACAATTTTAATGGGTGGTGCATTGGCTGGCTGGGTTCTGCTTAGCTGAGATCGGGGAGGTGGTTGCTCCCGAGTGGAAATGAGCCCTGGTGACATTGCTACTGGGGACCCAACTTAAGTTCATGCCACAACCCAAACTTCTTCATATAGCAATTTGCTGCTTGAAGGCAGGGACCATAAAAACACAAGGTCATCCACATGGCAGGAGGCGATTAGTAGCCACTTCCAGGGCAACGAGTGGGAACGGGCCCTGGAACGTGTTCACACAGTTTCAAGGAATACCTGCTTCAAATCTAAATAGCTTAATTACTTGCACAACACATACCTTACACCCCACAGACTTAATAAAATGTTACACTCTGACACCATGATTTGCTCTTGCTTCAACCAAGTGGAAGTAGGATTCATTCACATAGTGTGGAACGGTCCAGTGCTATCTTCATTGTAGATCCAAGTCGCAAGAGACCTAGGGGGATATGTATCAAGCTAATTACCGGTCGCGAAGTGACCGATTTGCAGAATCGATCCCTTTGCGACCGGTAATTAGCCATTTGGGATGCATCAAGCCCAAACCCAATCGCAAAATTGGTAATTGCAAAATTTGCGAATACCTATTTTGCGAATGCAGTTAGGGAATCGCAATTTGCGTTTCCCTAAATGCAATGCAACAAGCAATCTGAGATTACGACTTTGCATTAAGGAATCATGAATTGCCATCAACTTGAAGTTGATGGCAATTTGCAATTCATTAGAAAATGTACAAAAGAAAAGAGGGAGGGACATGGGAACATCGATGTGGCATCTTTGAGTTAGGGAGATACACTAAATGTACTGGTTTTTGTTTACTACTGGCAATGATTGACAACTGGAATGTGCATAATGTTAGATATTTGTAACAGTGGAAAGAAACTAGAATATTTGAACAATAGTCAGTTGTTTCTACGTGTAACATTTGTGATCATCAAAATTGGAAGTACCTCTACCACATTGCACTGTTTTGAAGGTATTAGTAAAATGAGAAACAAATGGGCTTCCTGGGTGTGTGAATATATGTATCAAGGCAAGTGTGTCAGGTTTGAATGATTAAACTCAAATATAAGATAATAGAAATGGAATTTACCAGCTTTAAAATCAAAAGGGGACCAAAAACATGAATGATGGATTTATCTACAGCGTTTTTGTCTATAGAAAGGTCATGGGTATGAGAAAAAGTGAGCCTTTGTGTTATTTTTTGCCACCAAAGGGAAACTTTGAGTTGCAATGCATATATCAACAACAAAACACTCAAAACAATCAATCTGCTCTAGAGATAGGGATATCAAAAATGACTACCTAGGATATACCATAGGTCTAGCTATCTAGCATACATACAAAGCCTTCTACATGATGTCCATTACTGTATAGATCTGAGGTAAACCTAAATAGCTTTGAGTCTGAAGTTTACTTTAGAAAGCGTTCACAATTAGATAGAGACACTTGATTGCATCTTTATTCAAGCTACCTTACCAGATTAAGGTAGTAAGCTGTTTCAGTAAAAGTAGAATAGCCCTCATCGTTGCCATGTTTATAAGAGGCTGTAAAACTCAGTTTCACTGATGATCTGCCATGTATGTGCTGGTTTCTTTCATCAGTAGATTATCAAGCCTGCATTGCTCTTTTGCAATTTTATTATACATCATAAATTATGTTTTGCATTATTTGACTTTCCCAGATGGCCTCATGGTTTAAATATTTCAGATAAAGTTAATACCTGTTTTATGGAGTTCCAAGAGATGATGCATGCTCAATCTTTTGGCTAGCCTCTATTACATGTTGAAATTGCTAGCTAGATTAAGATTGGCTTTCATGAGAGCTGACTTCAAATTTCACCTCTCAGCGCCATCTTTCCATGACTCCGTTTGTGCTTTTAACTTATTGAAATTGTTTTAAGGTTATACATGCTTGTATATATGTGCTTTAGGTAAGGGAGCTAGGCATCAATGTAGATGTCAGTGTTCTGTTAGTGTGATTGTTCTGGTGGCAGCCGTGCACTAGAGTCAGTAGTAGAGTGTGTATGTTCCTAGTATCAGAAGTGAGGGTGACTGGGTGTGCAGAGGTTACTGAAAAGGCATGGTAAAGAATTGACCTTCTTCATGTTTAGAAATGTCCTAATCATAAGCCTTTTCATTTCTTGTGTTTTGCTGGGATGGAGGTGAGTCGGAAATGAGTACAGATTAGTCGTGAGAGCATTATATTTTAGTACTATCTAGGAGAAATGGAAATGTATATGGTTTTAGACTTAAGCTCTGGGAGGGTTGCAGAGAGTTAGACTTTACATACTTGGCGTGTAATTCCCCCAGTGCCTTAACTTCCCCATTTTTGCTGAACTTGTTTTTATTGGCACCAGTACTCTATGCACGTTGCTCCTGGTAACCAGTGGTAAAGGCTTGTGCTCTCTTCAAGAAACCAGGTATAATTGGCATTCACACAACTGGCACATTTAATTTATCTATAAGTTACTAGTAAATGGTACTCCCTATACCTGTAAACAAAAAGCTACAAGTGGGGTGCATCTCTCATTTTGCTACCCAATAAAGTAGTTCTGTAAAACATGTCTGCTATTTTGACCTAGCAAAATAAACATTTTGCCAGGCCTACACCTTCCTTTTCATTATTTGTACATCAAGCCTAAGGTAGGCCATAAAGGCTCATAGGGAGGGGTGCATGATATTCAAAATGTAGGACATGTGTATAAAGGTTTACATGTCCTGTCAGCGAAAAATTCCTAAAGTTATTTTTCACTGCTGTAAGGCTATTTTCCCATAGACTAACACTGAGTTACCTAATTACACTCAATAAGTGATAAATTTAGATTGGGAATTGTAATTTAAAATAATTTTTAATGGTAAAGATGGATTTGACTATTCTCATGTTGCCATTTTTAGAAAGTTGTCATATTCCTGCCTAAACCAATTGTGCTGTTCTGCCTGTGTCCAGAAGTCACATGAGTTTGAAATGCTATCCTCAGCAGTGTTGTGTATTTCTTACAGACAGGGGGAAAAAAGGGCCCTGGGTATAGAGGGAGTGGGCTGTCCTGACAGGATGGCTGGTGACAAGCAGGTCCTGCCCTGATTACACTTAAAAGGGCCCTGCCTGCAACACACAGAAAGGAATTGACACCAGGCCTGCCCTTGCTTTTGTCACTTTGGACAGTCTAGAGCCAAACTCGGGAAGGAGAAGAACTGACCTGAACCGGTTTTGAGAGTAGGCCACTAATTTCCTCCATACAATGCCCGACACCAGGTTTAAATGTGGCACCTTCAGAATCTCTTCTCAGAATACTACTGGACCTGGGAAAGATTTGTGAGAAGGAATGCCCAGCTGTCAGAAGAAGGAAGATTGGACCTGCTTTCCTTGAACCAAGACTCACTGGAAGTGACTCCAAGGGTCTGTTACCTGACCTCCTGTTTGAGTTGCAGAGACACTACAAGCTTCCAAAGGTTTTTCCTCAACTGCTTGGCTGATCAGAACCAACTGGACCTTCCTGAGCCCTGCTGCTGGCCTTTTCTGGAGTGAGTCCTGATCCTCAAGAAGTGCTCCTACATCTTGGGCCTTTGACTGGCACAGAAGTATACGCCTCCTGAACTCCAGGTGAAAATGAAAAAGTTTTAAGCTCCTTGCGACATAGCAGACTGTTTGTGTAAAACGATGACTGTCTACAACACCCGCTAACATGAATCTCCAGTGACGACTGCTCTTCGCAGTCCGCGTCAACCACCAACGCAGACCTCCAATGACCAGACCTCCAGCTCCTCGTGCCACAACAGTGACTGTCCTTGACACATGACTGGCTCCACCCACCGACAATAATTTCCTTGCAGCCCCTAACAATGCAAAAATGCACCTGCAACTCCTTGCGTTGTCCTGATAAGGTGAACTTTGCAACAAGACGACCTGGTACCTGTGTCTGACCCATATTCTATCACCGTCGGCCGAAACTTGTGACTTGAATGTCGTCCAGCGCAACCGGATCACCGCAGGTTGTGCTTTGTGCATCTGGGTGCTATTTTTACCTAGGAACTGAAAAATCATAACTGCGGTGCTGCTGATTTGATTTTTTGCATTTAATATCATTTTATTTATTAGAATGTAACCCTATTTTTCTAAATTGGTTCTGGATGTTTCTAATGTTGTGCATTACCTTTATTACTGTTTGAGTACTACATAAATATCTTACACAGTGCCTCTATGTTAGGCCTGTCTACTTTCATCCCAAGCTACCAGATGGTTAAGCACAGGTTTATTTAGTGACTTTTGTGATTTACCCTGACAAGGATTATGTTTATTATTTGAAAATAATCCAGGTTCTTGCATTGGTGGTCAGTAAGGGATCCAGTACTTTTGATTGTGCACTACTACTCTGACATCAGAATCAATTTACTTAGGTCTCCCTGATTGGCTGTTTTTTTCTTTTTCACTAAACTCAATTTTGGCCTCATACATGTGTGGCTGTAATACTTGTTTGCAAAAAGTGAGGCAGTCCTGAGCAATATTGAAGACTTTGGTAAAGCTGAAACAGTTGACACAAAGAGGGCTGCTGATGGTGAAAGGTTCAAAGAAAACAGAGCTCCAGATAGCCCTCAGATAGCCCTCAGACCTTTGAAGGAGGCCCGCCAGCTCCATTCTTCATCACGGGAGCAGGAGGATAATATGGGAAAGAAGAACACAAAGGAGGAGGAGGGAGACAATCTCCTAGCCACAGCCCCAAAGGAGAAAGGAGGGCAAGCAGGAGGGAAGCCCCTTAGTGAATCCAGAATAGGAAGCAAGGTGTCCTCCCACAACCTGTCCCCTGAAGAGTTAGAGGAAGGGGTTAGAGAAAGAGAATTGAAACTGCAGCTGGGCAAGCTGAAACTGGCGGCAACTTAAGGAAAGGTTGAGGCAGAGAGAGCCTTGGCAGAAAAGAAGCTGGCTTTTGAAGCTGAAAGGATAGCAGTTGGCAGGGCCTAAGAGGACAAGAAAATGCTACTGGCTTATGAGATGAGTAAAAAAGGAGCTGGACTTTCAGGTCAGTGTAGTTAGGGGCAGCAACACCAAAATGCCTAGAAGAGGTGAAAAGGTGCAAACAGTGAAAGACGTTGTGCCTAGATATGTGTTAAGGGATTACATAGACAAGTAATTTGAATCCCATGAAGTAGCTCTGGAGATGCATAGGGTCCTTAACGATGACTCGGGAATCGGCTTCTGGAAAAATATGCCCACTGAGGTTGGCATTCTCTGAAGGCCCTAGGTAAGAGAACTATGGTCTTACTTCAGAAAAGTGCAGGCTAAAGTGCAGAGACAGTCAGAATCTGTCTCACCAGTTTTGGATGGATTTTGTGGCCATTCCTGTATGGCACTGGATGGTTAGGTAAATGGCAGTAAAGTGAGTAATTACATTGAGCTGCACAATCTTTTTATGAAACAGCACATGCTCAGTAATTGTTTTTCAGAGCTGTGCCTGCTAGATTCCAAGCGTACTGTACCCACAAAGCTTGCAAAGGAGTCAGACCTTTGGCTCACCACCAAGGACCGCAAGTAGGTACCTGGGAGGTGGATCACCAAAAGGGTAGACAGGGTCCCCATGAGAAGGAGATGAAGACAAGGAAAAACCTAAAGAGTTCTCAATAGGACCCCATATATGTTCATAGAGGAAGGATTCCAAATCCAATCCTGAACAAAAGAAGGGTGTTTTTGTGGGAAGAAGCCTCCGAACTTCTTTAAGCCCAAGTGCCATGAGTGTTTCCAGTATGGGCTCTTTAAAGTAGAGGGGATCGCTTCTACTAACACAAGAAGCAGCCCCACACTGATTGGCAGACTCATGGAATGGTGCATATGATGATCAGGGAGAAGCTTGCCACAGTTATTACTGAAGATAGTGAAGAGGATACAATAGTGTCCAAGGGAGACAACAATATTGCGCCAAAGGCTCCTGTGCCTGCCAAAACAAAACAATATACAGAACTGGTTCATCATCAAGGGGCAGACAGTGGAAGTTCTGATAGACACAGCAGCTTGTATGACAATTGTCAGGTGCCATCTAGTGTATTCGGAGGAGGTAGTCCTTGATGAAGCCCACCAGGTAGTGACAGCAGACAACCAGTTAAGCGACTATCCAGCAGCTCTAGATCTCTTTGAATGGGGAGGGGTCTCAGGTTCCTTAAAGGTAGGTGTGAGTCTGGCCATCCCTGTTGACTGTCTGTTAGATAATGACCTAGAACACCCCACCTTGAAAGAGGTAGAGCTCATCTCTCACTTGGAGATTTTGGGATTGCCTGAGTGGGCGTGCCTGACCACACAGTCCATGGCAGCCCGTCAGGAGAATCAAAAGAAATCGAAGCCAGAAAAAATGGCCCAGGTACCTGCCAAGAGGATGAAGGGCATGAGGCCTGGGGAAACACGCCACTGAAAGTACCACTGTCCTGGTTTAGCCTGATCTTGCATGTGAGACCCTGGAACCTACAGAGGAAGACATTGCTGCCCTGGGGGAACCTTTCAGAGGTGGCTGGGTGGCAAACTGAAGGGGTGACATCCCTTGGAAAGTTCTGAAAAGCTCTGAGGTAGTGCCCTACTCTCAAGATCCTCTGATGGCATGCCGAGGCACAGGCAGTTGGTGACTTCCCTGGAGATTACCTTATCTACTGGGAGAATGATCTAATGTATAGTGAGGTTAAGATACCTGAGCCTGGAGCAACCCATGTGTAGGTGGTCACCCAGTACTACTTCTTACTGGAGATGGTTCATGATATACCTCAGCAGGATATCTGGGGGAGGTGAAAGTTGTTGACCAACTGGTAACCCTCTTCTATTGGTCTAAGATGATAATGCAGTTGTGTGTATTCAGCAAATCCTGTGTGACCTGCCAGGCCAGTGGAAAGTTTGGAGCAAAGCACAAGGCCTCCATGCTTCCATTCCTATTGGTAAAAACATCTTTGAGACAGCAGTTATAGACATTATTGGGACTCTGGATCCCAAGATTGCCATAGGCAACAGTTTCACCCCAGTCTTGGTGGATTGTGACACATGGTAACCTGAGTCTATTTCTCTAAGGCAGTGAATGCATCCACAATAGACAGGGCACTGATGTGGAAATTTGCCAATGTGGGTTTTCCAAAGAAGGTTGTGTCTGACGGGGGTATCAGCTTCATGTCTTCTTGTCTGAAGTCTATGTGGGAGGAGTATGGGGCAACATACACATTCACCACTCCATAACAACCCCAGACTGTTGGGCATGTCAAGAGGATCAACAAGACGTGGAAGGGCATGTTTATGGGCCAACCAGACCCCATGCGAAGTTTGTGGAAAGTTCCATTGCCGTTCCTTCTCTTTGCCTACAGAAAGGTGCCTCAGAAAGGAGTGGGATTTAGTATCTTTCATCTTCTATTTAGCCACCCTGTGCATGGACCTCTCAAGGAGGGGTGGAAGTGAACGCCAAAAAACCTTTCTCAGGATGTAGTGAACTGCATGTTGGTCCCCTGGTCTGAGATGAAGAGCCTCTGGAAAAAGCCCACTGAGAACCTGGACCTGAGCCAGAAAGTGATAAAGCACTGGTATTTCAGAAGGTCTCTCTGGTAGAGTATCAACCTGTCCGCAAAGTGTGGGTTAAGGAGCATGTGAGGCACTGAGCCTTTAGGAATCGGTGGACCGGACCACATGAGGTCAGAGAGTGGACCGAGAAGGTCACCTACCTGGTTGGCATCAAAACATCTAGCAATGCTATAAGACTATTATATGTGAGCCACCTCAAGTCCAATTCAAGGAGTCCCAAATAACCATGCTCCTGGTGGTGGTGGGGAGGAGGAGAGCGAGCCCCTCCCTGACCTCCCTATCTTCCAAAGAGCAAGATGGGCCATTGGCAATAGTTGTTCTTTCCCCTTTTCTGAACTGATGGCAACAAAGAAACTGACAGCACTTGATGGACCCACCTGTAGCCTTCATCAGCAGGAGGCTACTTCCACATGTACAAAGATAGAGTACATCAAATTGGAGTCAGATGCAGTGGTTTTGGTACTGAAGATTTTGAGACCAACCATACTGTTTGGGACTCACTTTTTGGTTCAGGGAGACAACAGAGCCCTCAGGTGTCTGATGCTGATGAGACAATCAACAAACAAGCTGTTGTGATGGTCTAACTTTCTACAGGAAATGGATTTTTCAAAGAAACATCGCCCTTGAACAGACCACATCAAAGTCTGTAGTTTTTCTGCCTTAGAGATGTGAACTTTCATGAAGGCGGGCAGTTCTGTCCATTTTCCCCTATGATGATGTTTGTTAGACCTGTCATTCTTGGTTTGGTATTTGCCTAGATTTTCTTTTTGCCTTCACTTGTCGATTTTTGCTGAACTAATTATTGTTGGCATTATGGCCCTGTGCACTTTATCCTTGTTAACCTGTGGTAAAGGGTGTGTGCTCTCTCCCTTAAACATGGTAACATTTGCACACACACAATTGGCACATTTAATTTACTTTTAAGTCCCTAGTACATGGTACGACCTGTACCCAGGGACTCTACATTGGATGCTACAAGAAGGCTAAAGTAGCACTGTAAAACACTGGAGCCAGTAGTGCAGTTTTAAACCACATTTTTGACCTGATACATATTTTTCCAGACCTACACATTCCATTTTAGCAGTTATAATTCCCCCCTAAGGTACGACCTGAAGCCTCAAAGGGCAGGTGAATGGTATTTAAAAAGTAGGAATTGTGCACTTAAGTTTTACATGTTGTGGCTGTGAAAAACTCCTAAAGTTGTTTATCACTGTTGTAATGCTATATTTCCTGTAGAATAACACTGGCTTACTGTATTACACTTATTACATGGTAACTACAGTTTGGGGATGATAGAGGAATGTTTCTTGCACTCACCTGAATTGCAATTTAAAATCCTCTTTAATGGTAATGTCAGATTTTAAGTTACCATATTGAAAATGTCACTTTTAGTAAGTTTGAGTTATTCTGCCTAAACCAAATGTGTCTTTCTGCCAGTGTCCAGGGTCACATTCACATGTCTGTGAATGGCTCTCCTGAGGTGCTTTATATATTCCTAACAGACTTGGGAACAAAAGAGCCTTGCGTATCAAGGGAGTGGCCTTCCTGATAGAATGGCTGGGGTGCAGCAGTACTTGATTACACTTCAAAGGACCCTGCCTGCAGTACAGACAAAGGAACCTGACAACAGGTCTGGCTTTGCTTTCGTCTCCCATGACAGTTCGAGCCAAACTCAGGGGACTGGCCTAAAACAATTTTGGGAGCAGGCCAGGTATTTCTCCATGCAAAGCCGGTAGTGATGCCAAGGGTCTGTTGGCTGGCTTCCTGTTTGAGCTACACAAACACAACAAGCTTTCAAAAAGCTCCCTGCATATGCCCACCTAATCAGCACCAACTGGACCTACCTGAAAATGCTTGCCGCCTGGGGTAATCTCTGCTGGGGTAAGTACAGATCCACACGAAGGCCCCCCCCCCACCAACTCCTGGACCCTTGGATGGTACCATAGTGTACTTCTCCTGAACTCCAGGTGAAATACAGAGTTTTTGTGCTCCTTGCCACGGTGAAGCGGATTTTTCATGCAAAAAAACAACACCTGGAATGCCTGCCAAAACGAACCTCCAGGTACCAGTGCTGTTTATGTCGGCCACGACAGGCCACATAAGCAGTGACAGTACGTTTTGACCACCAGCTGGAAGCTACAGTGATGACCGGCTCATCACTCCATCACAGCGACCATCCTTGACTCCCGACCTTCTCCTTGTGCCTGCCGTGAGGCCTTCATGGACCCACTTTCGGTCTTCATTTTAGTTTTATATTTTACACGTTTTACTAATGTTATTTTTACATGTTTTGCTTGTACAATTTTATTCTGAGAATAAGCTGTACATGTGTTTTTAGAAAGTCTTCCTCGCTGTGTAAGCAGTACATTCCGCTCAAAGCTAGGAACACAGAACAAGTAATCCTAGCCCTTGCATTACACATTTGGAGACAGCTTCTAACATTTAGTCATATCATTGTATCAGAGTTGTACCTCTAATACCGTGGTTTTTATTATCTAAACTATGAACTGCCCTTTCACAGGACAGAGGAGCACTCTAGTCCTGAATGTCCTGGTACGAATCCTTTGTTTGAAATGCAGCTCTGCCGACTCTGATCTTCCATCCTGCAGAGAAGGATTTCCAGTTCCAATTCAATCTGATTCCCTGGTATCTAGGTGGAGTTCAGGCTAACCTAAGAGATTGAGCAGAGGGTTCACCCACTATACTCTCAGAGTAGGGGTAGTGATAGGAAACAATATACAGAAATCAGACTGTCATGGTTGGATTGTTTAAAATCATCTGCCACCCCAGGAAGGTTAGGGGTTTAGGCGAGGCACTCTGAGCTAGCTAAAAATTGGGCCAACATTTTTTGATGATATGGATGGACTCAGTCCCTAAAGTCTGAAGTTTTGTTATCCTAATAAGCAGTCCTACTTTCTTTAGTGGGAAATGTATAACATGCAGACATTGATCTCTCTGCGACCCCACCAAAGCAACACTCTACATGCAGCTCCTCGCATGGACTTGGGCTTGAGAAGGTAAACTCTAAAGTGGGACAAACCAGGTCTCTTCATCTGATATATGCTTCATCATGGTCAGCCTGAACTTGCGACTTTGACCCAGTCCAGAACAACCAGATAACCTGCAGTGTTTGTTTGTGCTTCTGGGTGTTATTTATAGTGTATTTTTATTTATTTAAATTGACTCAATTTTGCTAAGTAAGTTTGGCATTTTTCTTGTTTATTTTATTTTATTTTATTTATGTGTTTTATAGAGCGCGAACTTGACCCGTTAGGGTATCAGAGCGCTTTACAGGGGAGCAAAGCAATATACAGACAGATTTAGAGTCGACCAGTTACAGCTCAAGTAGCAGTATAGTGCAGGAATATATAGGGTAAAGCGAAGCATGTATTTACAGTTTACATAACCAATTACACAGAGCGAGAAACTATATTTACAGAGTACATTTTCAATAATTCTGATCTGGTCCCAAGATTCTGGAGTTTCGGGAGACCCGGTAGTTAGGAGGGAGGTAGTGGGCCGCCATAGGTTATGACAAAGAAGTAGTTGAGGTAGTGTTAGACGAGAAATTTGCACATAAGGAAGATTTTGGCATCCTTTTTGAAGCGAGACAGAGAGGGGATTCTTCTGATGTGGGGTGGGAGAGAGTTCCATATTCATGGAGCAGCCCCTGAGAAGGCCCGATTGTACGTTTTTTTTTTCCCGAAAACGTGCAGGTTGGAGCAGGAAATCTCTGGCGGATCTGGAGTTCCTGCTTCCTCTGGAGATCACGAGTTTCTGTGTCAGATATGCGGGGGAGTCAGAGTGTAAAGCTTTGTGCGTGATGCATGCTAGTTTGAGCTGTATTCTTGCCTCCAAGGGAAGCCAGTTGAGAGCTTTCAGGTGTGGGGAAATATGATCATATTTCCTTGTGCCGGTCAGTAGTCTGGCAGCCGCGTTGAGGCAGGCTTTTAGAGGTGCCAGGGAGATCTTTGGTAAGCCCGAGAGGGTTGAGCAGCCATATTCCAGTCTAGAGATGACGAGTGCTTGAACTGCCATTTTTAGGTCGGGAGCATCAAGGAAGGGTTTCAATTTCCTAAGGTAGCTCAGATGGAATCTGGCTGTTTTAGCCATAGAGTTTATGTGGTCCCTCATGTTAAGGTTGGTGTCAAGGGTAATTCCCAGGGATTTAGCCGAATTCACAATGGTCGGTGGGCAATTTAAGGCTGTAATAGCCTTGATCCATGATTGAATCTCTAAGTTGGCATTGGGAGGGGAGATCAGGAGAAATTCTGTTTTCTTTGCATTGAGTTTGAGTTGGTTCGATGCGAGCCATTGTACGGTGAGTTTCAGGGCTTCGTTCAGGGAGATAATCTCTTCGAGAGAAGAGGTTTTGATGTAGATCTGAGTGTCATCGGCGTACATATGATAGGAGATATTAGCTGCGTGCAATACTTCGGTAAGCGGTTCTAGGTAGAGGTTGAAGAGGGTGGGGGACAGGGTTGATCCTTGAGGGACTCCAACTGTGACCGGCGATGATGATGAAAGGTTGCCATTAATCAGGAATCTCTGTGACCGGTTATGGAGGAAGGACCTAAACCAGTCTAGAACAGTGCCATCTAATCCCATTCTGAGTTTGAGGCGTTCGAGTAATTTTTCATGATTGACTGTGTCGAAGGCCGAGGATAGGTCCAGGAGGATTAGGAGACAAGTTTTGCCATGGTCGAGGGCTTGGAGGGCATCATCGACTATGTGGAGCATGGTGGTTTCGATGCTGTGCCCTGGTCTAAATCCGATTGAAAGTCATCGAGGAGGTGGAAGTTGTTGATGTGGTGAGGGGAGGGGGATGTTGGAGATGGGTCTGAAGTTGTCTGGGGAGGCTGGGTCCAGCGATGGCTTTTTCAGGATGGGGAGGACTTGGCCGGCTTTAAGAGAATCTGGAATCGTTCCCTGCTGAAGGGAGGCATTGATTATTGAAGTCCAGCTGGGAATAATGGATTGGGTGACGACCGCAAGGCAGTTGGCAGGGAGCGGGTCATTGAAATGGTTGTTCGGTTTTAAGGTAGAAAGGATTTTGGAGATGGAGTCTTCATCATAGTCTTTGAAGATAGACCAGTGAGCGTGATTTTTGGGAGGAGCCTGTGGGTGTGTGTCGATGTGGGAGGAGACGGGTCAGGAGGGGGTTGGGGGTGTGTGATGGCGCTGAGTTCGTTTCCAAGGGCCAAGATTTTGTCAGTGAAGAAAGAGGAGAATTCTTCAGAGGATATAAGAGATCTGGGGGTTTCTTAAGTGTCTTGTTTCTTGTTTTGTGTTTTCCCTTTATTACTGTTTGAGTCCTGCATAACTACTTTACACATTACCTCTAAGTTAAGCCGGACTGCTTTTGTGCCAAGCTAACAGAAGGTTAAGCACAGTTATATTTCTTTTTTTTAGCTTACCCTGACAAAGATTGAGTTCATTATTTGAGCGGGGCTTTCACCCTTTTAAATATTAACCCACTTTCCTACACATAGTAAAAGTGTCAAGGTGTAGGGAATTTTTGACTCACGCACAGTAGTCTAAATAGGCATCTGGAGTCAGAAGTACAAATGTCTTAACAGTCACAAACCTTCCATTCCTCAAAATCCAAGAGCCTGGAAAAGGGTAACGATTCGCAATTTGGAAGTGGTGTGCCGTGGGCATCCCTTCTAAATTCTGAATTGGTATCTAATATATCAACGGGTCGTCACCGTAGTTCTAGTATCAAGCTGTTGTAAAATTTCTGATTTCTATGTTGGGGTGGTAACTTATTTGCAAAGTTGAAAGGGTCCCCCTTGGATTCCTTCCCCTTTATGAATCATGGTGTTAGCATCAGGGAGAGTCGGTAGTAGTCCTGGGAACCACTGCCAAATCTTTTTTGTTTTCTTTAAGAAATTTGGGCTACTTTAAAAATCAATTCTGGAATACATTCACAGGGATGGTGGTCTACTGTCCCTTTCAGGCTAACATCTCTGATAGTTAGGCAATCAGAGAGAGTTTCAATTTGCACCCTCTTTAATGGATATAATGCGATTGAGAAGTTGGCAGTGCAGTGGTAAGGAGTTCTATCAAAAAGGTGAGATGTGGACGTGTAGGGCTTGAAGATCGTGGCAAAGGCTATCTACTGTGCCATCCATGTTAGAGTCAGGCACAGTCAAGAACGACCCGGTACCAGTCTACAACATGGCCTGCAAAGAAACTAATATTTTCTGATTGCATAAGTGTACTATTGAGTCCTAGCACTCAGAAACCCATGGAGCAATCGAGAAATGAAAACCCGAATATGTTTCCATGGGCAATAGAATTCATACAAGGTTCCTATATTAATGATTAAAGAAAACTATGAAGACAAAACAAAAGAACATGTAATAGTATTCTACTATAAGCAAGATTCACCTCCATAGATGTCAGTGCCACAGAAGTGCATAACTCAAGGATGGGAAACAGCATTTACAACGCTGTCAATACCATACAGGTAGGTAACAACGCAGTCGTTACAACGACTGCGCTGTTACCAAGTGTGGCATTACATCGCAAGACATTTCAATGACTTGCGCTAGGTGGCGTGCAACACCAGGAAATGTGTTGGATTTTAAATCCAACACCTTCCCTGCTGTTGCGCTAACTGGAGTAGAAATAGTGATTTATACTATTCCTAAGTCCAGCGCGCCACCCAGCGCAAGTCATTGAAATGACTTGCGATGTAATGCCACGCGTGGTAACAATGCAGTCATTGTAACGACCACGTTGTTACCTACTGCGTGGTAATATCACACGTTGTAACGTGCTATATTCCTCAAGGATATCGTTAATCACTGTTTATTTTTCTTAAATAGGGACATGCATTTCCCTTTGTTTTTCTGGAGTATTCTTGATAAAAATAGAGGCCATGTTCATATATGTCAGTTTAAAAAAATAAAAAGAGCTAATTATAAGAAATATTTGGCTATACGGTAATTTACTTTTTTTCCAGGAGCTGCTGGATAGTAAGATAGGCCCACAGCCTCTCAGTGAAGTCTCCAAAAATGTATTCTTGCTGTTTTTGTGCGACCTCTCGTTCTGCAATATTTATTTTTTCAGGAAATGCCATGGAAGTGTTAGCCTGTAAAGAAAGCAAAGAAAACTATTTAAAAGGTAGTGAGATTGTCATTCTAAAGTCACAAAAATGTAGTTACATGTCTAATAAATAAAGTTAAGGTTTGTTATAAGCACATCGAATGTCTGCTGAAATAATCATTGTGAATTTGTAAAATTAACTGACCAGCGCAATGGGTGTGATATGAGCTGGTTGAAAAAGAAAATACCCGGGCAGGTGATCCTCAATGCTAAGCACTACAAATCAGTGTTATTCGTCCAAATCAAGATAAAGGCTATGATTATCACGACAATAGTGCACTGTTTAAACACCTAAATTATGATAGGTAAAATCTTCCTTGAAATATGTGCTGGAAAAACACTGAACATTTTAGGGCATATTTGCGAAATTTGTGCCACAGGTCAGTGCAGCAAGTTACCTTGCTGCAGTGCACTGCATCACATGGAGAGGGTAGGAATGGGCCATATTAATCCAATACAGCACATTCCTGTCCTTTCCCCCTGCACTGGTGCTGTTTTGGCAGCCTAGCACCAAAACAGGCACCCTTGCACCATGGTACAAGGGTGCCTGTGCTGTAAACAGGATTGGTTTTGTGCAGGAAGGGACTGCTGAGAGAATCCTAAGATGCTTTTCCCTCTTTCTGTGTGTGCTGCAGAATGCAGAACTGCAACCCGGTCAGGGGCGTAACACAGGCCCCCAGAGTACCCGCGGTGTGTGGGGGCCCCCGAGCTGCAGGGGCTTAATCAGCACAGTATAGAATTTTTTTTTCCTTTGGAATAAACTAACAAGTAAACCACAATCATATGTCACAAATGCTCAACATTCTCACAAAAATATATACGTCAACAGTAGAGAAACCCAACACAATTATAGACTTACAATAGATCATATAAAGTTATCAAAAAGATTGTATTTATTTCTCACTAATATAGACATTCATTTGTAACACAGATTATTAAAAACACACCAAATTCATAAAATAAATGAATAATAAATCCCAATAAAAAATGCAAGAGACAACACGTGATATCTTAAAAAATCATCATAAAACATTAATTTGATTCAATCTATTCTTGTAGAGTCATAGCCACAAAGGAAATTCCAGACTCAATAGTTCCTCAAATTTAAAACGAGGGCGTCAACGAGTTTTGGTGTGCTATCAAATATTGCACCACCTTCATCAGGACTTTTCTAAGGAAAGTGTCTTTTTTTTCTCAGAACTAGCACAAAACATGTACATCTGTATCAAAACAAAATATACGTATATGTTTATCAACCATCAATAACTCACAGAAGTTAGGAGTCCTAACTTTAGGAATCCTAAATGCCTTCTGTGAATACTGAAAGTCTTAAAATTAGGATTTTTCTCAGTTTAGGAGTCCTAAAGTTAGGACTCCTAACTTTACTACTACTAAACTGAGAAAAATACAAATTTTAAGGCTTTCGGGAGTCACAGAAGGCATTTAGGAGTCCTAAAGTTAGGAGTCCTAACTTTAGGACTACTAAATTGAGAAAAATCCTTATTTTAAGACTTTCGGTATTCACAGAAGGCATTTAGGAGTCCTAAAGTTAGGAGTCCTAACTATACTACTACTAAACTGAGAAAAATCCTAATTTTAAGGCTTTCGGGAGTCACAGAAGGCATTTAGGAGTCCTAAAGTTAGGAGTCCTAACTTTAGGACTACTAAATTGAGAAAAATCCTTATTTTAAGACTTTCGGTATTCACAGAAGGCATTTAGGAGTCCTAAAGTTAGGAGTCCTAACTATACTACTACTAAACTGAGAAAAATCCTAATTTTAAGGCTTTCGGGAGTCACAGAAGGCATTTAGGAGTCCTAAAGTTGGGAGTCCTAACTTTAGGACTACTAAATTGAGAAAAATCCTTATTTTAACACTTTCGGTATTCACAGAAGGCATTTAGGAGTCCTAAAGTTAGGAGTCCTAACTATACTACTACTAAACTGAGAAAAATCCTAATTTTAAGACTTTCGGTATTCACAGAAGGCATTTAGGAGTCCTAAAGTTAGGACTCCTAACTTCTGTGAATACCGAAATGAGTAAGTGCCTTCTGTGAATACCAAAATGAGTAAGTGCCTTCTGTGAATACCAAAATGGTAGTAAGTTTAGGATTTTGTCTTAAGTTAGTTCTGTGAATCAGGCCCTCAATGTTTAAATAAAATCTTCCTACATACATGTTATAGCAACAATCCATTCTTACAGTGGAACAGATATGCAAAAAGGGATGCAGTTATTTAACACAGTGAACCCACCCCATTCCTAAGGTCTCATAATTATTATCGGGTTTTCCATAGTTGACAGAAATAAAGTTAATTCACCCAGATACAATCGTACACACATCTTGCTTTATGAGAGAACGCTAAAATTAAATTGGATTATACTTTATCCATGTCCCAAATGTCATAATGATTAAATTGGTAGGCAGCATACACGCCATTTTGTGGTATGCGGCATACTCGCCATTTTGTGGTATTAAAAAGCTGACCCAGTAGAAAGGATATATATCCCTGATCTAGTGTTGCTCATACCTTATGGGGGTGAGCGGAGTGAGGCTGGTGTAGAAAATTCTTTCCAATGTCCATTAAGGTACTAAGAATTATGGATTTCGATATTCTAGGAAAATAAATAATAACAATATATATATAATAAACACCACTCACTAAGTTAGTTCTGTTTGCAAAAAAGGGACAGATTGATCATATCTAGTATCGCACAAGATTTTTCAGAAGTTTATGGAAAGGAAACCTTTGTCTATATATATTAGATTATTCAAAGGTCCGCACAGTACCGCCCAATAGCTCCAGGTTAAATATGGAGCGGGGGCCCCTCCATGTGCATGGCAGGGTGGCCACCTCAACTTTCATTACGCCACTGGATGCGGTCTGCATTTTAGGTTCGACCAGCTGAAAGCTTTGGAGCCCCAGACTTCCAGGTTTTGACAGGGGCCTTGTAGAAAACCAAGCCAACCACATCAACATGAATCCTGCCAGAAGATGAGCCTCACTGGACGTTGAGAGGAAATGCTCCAGAAAAAAGACTGACTGCAAAGGTGAAATTTCAACTCAGGTCTTCTGCTTAGTGTATCCGTTCATGGCTGTCAGCCTCAAACTTTGGCTTTGTTCCAGTGAAGTGTAATCAAATGTCCTAATTTGGCGCTGTAGGTTTTGAAGCACTAGAAAGTGTTTATTCTTTAAAAATACATATTGGATCCCTTACATTGGGTTTTTGTTAATTTGGTGTCTATTTGTTCATAAAAACATAACCTATGTTAATAAATATGAGTTATATGTTTGTTGTGTGTAGTTCACACTTAGTTGATGCATTAGTGTTTTTAAATGCTTTACACACCTGTCTCCAAAGCTATGCTTGCCTGCTCATTGCCAGCTACCAAGGGTTGAGCAAGGGAATTGTTTATTGAGACCTTGATTGACCCTTTTATTTTGTTTGTGGCCGTATTTCTAGTGGCAAGTCACTACTCATCACTACTAATAATTGACTTTCCAACATTTGGTGGTCAGTGGTGAGGATACATACTTGTGTTTAAATTACACCATACAGTAATTAATTAATTTAAGATCTGTAAAAATCCTCTAAATTGACTTAGAACAAAACTTTGATTTTTACATCTTTGACTAAACTGATTTTTAATCCATATTTTAGATTTTTCAAAATGTTATCTATTACTGCTATTACTGCTTTGTAAAGTGTTTGTGACCCAAAACAATGGACACCGTGGCTCACCTTAGGTTCAGTGTAGGTCTAGGGAAAACCTGCTCACAATCAGATTAGGAAGGCAGAGTTGATTAGATCCCTTAAGGCCTGGGCACAGACATTTCCAGAAAATGAAGCGTAGGGTGACTCCTCCAATAACCTCCAGGCGGAGGATGATGATGAAAGCTCCTACATCGGTTCCAGAACTAGGTACAGGATTCCAGTTAGGAGAGGGAGGGGAGCTTCATCACAGCTGTAGGCTCAAATAGCTTTCATGGCTCTGGAAAAGAGGATGTTGGCCCTAACTGAGAAGAAGTAGGCAAGGGAACAAGAGAGATGAAATGGTGGCAGGGACAATGACGATGATACTGAGATGTCCAGGGTTTATGGGATTTCTCCCAAACTTCCCAAGTGAATAGTTTCCATGTACACGGAGGGGGATGACACTGGCAAATGGCTGACTGCCTTGAGATGAGAGGGGCCCACTCCAAGTATTTGGGTTCACGGGGCGTGGCCACGCAAGCGTCCAAGATGGTGACTGCCTGTTGAAGCTCCGTCGGCCAGCCAATAATATCTTGCATTATCCCCGACATCTCTTCCCACTATGATCCTAAACTGAACGGTGCTGCATGCGCGAAATGATCCTGATTCCAATGGATGGACTCTGATCCCTGGGGGAGCCTCCGTTATTGTGATAGGGCAACTAGAGGCTCGAGGCACGGAGAGGCGATGTGCGTCGCCTAGGGCCCTGCTGCTGCTGCGGACGGGCAGAGAGACATGACGGTGCCCGGTGTTGCTGGCGGGGAGTGGGGGCCCGTTGCTGCAGCGCTGGTGGTGGTTGCGGGGCGGCGGTGATGACTCCCCCCCATGCTGCATGGAAATTACCAAATCCCCCCCCACCTAAGGCTTCAAAATATTGGTGTTTCATCCAAAATAGACATAAGGTTGTCCCACAGACTTAAAATGTATCACTTTTTATTGTCAAAAAATATATATATAAATATTCATAGATACAAATAATTTTTGAGTATTTGCTTCAAAGATACATAAAGACAATGCATAAATGTGGAATAATGACACATTTTTCAAAACAGAGAAGAGCCCACTAAACATAGTAATCCAACACATGACATAATTACACAAACATAAATACAGACCAGACAACCAAACAGAACAAATTCAGACACTGGACCAAAAAGGGAAACAGCACGTTAACAAATAACCATACAAAAGTACAATGATTCTGTAATAAGTTGGAGACAAGGCATAAATCAGTAGAACAAAACGCCGACGCGCGTTTCTGAACACTGAAGTACATAAAAGGTTCCTGCTTCAGGGCCTGGAATATGTGTTACATTCAGAGGTTGGAACCTAGCTTTCGCCTGGTTGGGGGGGAATTTAACTTATTACTGAACCCCAGCTTAGATAGCACTTCCACTTATCCAGCTAGATCTCTGTGAGCAACTCTCCTTGCTTGACATTTGGCGCAAACACAATCCTACATTCACAGAATATACCCCCTGCTTGGGCCATCATAACACTTGGAACAGGATCAATTTTTGGTTAGTCTCCCCAGGAGTTACCGGCTGGTTCTGATCACAGGCGACACTACCACAAACGTATTCTGACATGCCCCGGTACAGCTTTACCTGAATGTTCCCCGGCCGGAAGGCTTCGAGCGACAGTGGCTATTTCCGAGTCGAGCCCTACATGACGGTCTTTTTAACGTAGAGGTACGCAAAGCCATTGAAGACTACTTTTCCATTAACACCGGTTCCGTAGACACATGAGCAGTCTTATGGGAGTGCTTCAAGGCATACATAAGAGGTGTCTGCATCGCCAAGCATGCCGGAGTACTTAAAGACCGGCGTAACACACTGGCACGCATTGAACGCGAACTCGCGATCTTAGACTCCGTGACATTACCCGCCTCAGACCCGGATACAGAGGGCAAATGGTTGTCTCTACTTGTTGAATTTCATGAGGCAGAGGACAGGGAGCTCTTATACTTGGACAAATACCAGTCTGCCAGACGGTATAGAGAAGCTGAGTGACTCGGACGGGTGTTGGCACAAATGCTCCGTCCCCCGTACAGCAGGTATTACATTACCGAAATCCGATCGTCCACGACTCAAATATTATCTTCCATCCCAGCAATTCGTGATGAGTTCCTGGACTACTTCACATCCTTATACTCTTCTAAAATAGGGAGCGATCATTCAGCTCAAGAAGACTATTTGTCAGAAATTGCATTGCATTACTAGCGCTGCAGTTGATAGAAGTCTATGCTGAAGCACTTGAGAGACAAGTACTGCCCCCAACACTACGAGAGGTGGTCATTATTCTCCTCCCCAAACCTGGCAAAGACACGTCCCTTTGTAGCTCATACAGACCCCTTTTGTTGTTTAAACTTAGATTATAAAATACTGGCTAAAATTATCGCTAATGGTCTATCCCAATTAATCGAGTTCATTATATTCCCAGGCCAATCGGGCTTCGTCCCCATCGATCAACTTCCTTAAATCTCAGAACATTATTTGCTGTAATACATAGAATCGACCCGAAAGTACCAGCTGCCGCTATCTTAGACACACTTATCCGAGAAATACTCAGATTTGGCAATTTTTCTGGACTCTGCATTAACTGGCACAAATCAGTGATTTTCCCATTAACAACGAGCACGGTTTCATGGGATTGCTGATTCTCCCTTCAATGGTGCACGGATTTGGTAAAATATCTAGGCATACATATACACCTGGACACTGCGCCAATCCTTAGTTTGAACTATATGCGTACAATCTGCGCCTTAGAAGCCCAAGTGGAATGCTGGCTGTGTCTGCCGCTATCAATAGCAGGTAGGGTCTCGATACTTAAAATGGCGGTGCTTAGCACATTTTTGTATCTTTTTAATATCCCCGTACCCCTAACCAATAGGTTATTTTTGACATTGCTACACACCTCATCAGACTGGTATGGAGGGGAAGGGTGCATGTCCGCTGGCAGGTGCTTACCCTTCCTTGTGATAGGGGAGGATATGGTGTCCCAGATCTTCAACTGTACTATTTGGTAGCCCAGTGCTGCAACGCATATGCATGGCTCCACCTCGACGCAAGAATCCCATTCCTACGGCCGGAAGCAGACTTTGTCTTACCCGAAAAACTGGCCACCGTGCTACCGAAGGGCGTTTCTAGAGACCCACACGACATACAGACCGTCTCCACCACCAGTTGGGCATGGGATAAGTTACGGAGGCTAGTTGGTGCCACCACATTATCCTCTTCAGCCCTACCCCTCCCCAACACCACCTGGTTGCCAATAACTGGGGAAAAGTTGGTGCAACAAACATTAGACAAATTCAAAATTATGAAACTGAGGGATCTCTACCCGGCAGAGCACATTTTCTCGGTTACTGAAGATGCCCGATTTCAAACTCTCACCTTTATGGATAACTTTGTACTAGGGCGAATCCGCTCGGCTCTACGCGCCACACTGACTACTTACCCAATCGAACCCGACTCCTTCACTCCACTCACATTTATAATTGAAAGTGAGACAGGTACACATTTCATCTCCATGCTATGCAAAGCATGCGCTAATGCAAGACAGGTTGGGGAGCAAGATTTAGGCCGTACCATCACAGACGAACAATGGGCAAAATGCTGCGCGGTGACAAGGGAAGTTTCCCTTAATAGTAGGCATAAGCTGCTGAATTTCAAAATCCTCCGCCGTATTTTCTACACTCCTGCCAAGGCACACAGAATAGACCCCACACTTGTCAGAAATGCTCCGTACCATATGCAGACTTTGCACACCTCACGTGGACCTGCCCCAAATGACAACCATATTGAGAGCAAATACATACCACACTGGGTAACTTGACCAATATAACTCTTGTTCCCACTCTGGAAGTGGCTCTACTGGGGCACACGGTTAATTTTCCTAAAAAAGTGAGGAGATTTGCATCCCTTGGATTATTACTGGCCAAAGGGGAGATAGCTTTATTGTGGGGACGAAGGATTGCCCCCACGCTGCAGGGATGGTTGCGCAGTTTGGCGTACTGCAATGTGAATAGTGAAATTTATGCCAGCATCATGCCTAGTTCTTCGCTCCCTAAAGACATATGGGGCCCATATAGGGCGTATGTTGCAGCACTGAGACAGATATCCAATACACAATTAGAAAATGGCATAGTCCCGGAGGGTATATGTTGACGAGAATACCCTACAGGTCTGTTGTAGCTTCGCACAGGATGTCAATTCCTAGGTATTGTGTCACCCTTAGCTTGCTAGTATATATAAGGGTGAGCATGCAGATCCAGGCGACGAGGCAATCACGAGCTGTGATTGAAAAAGATGTTGGAACACGCAGGGGGCAATGTAATATTGAGAATGTAAAGATGTTGATATTTACAAGCCTACTGATGTATTCACATGGCCGTGCTTAACTGTGCAATTCTGCTGCCTATTGATAAGATATGGAATAAGACAGTGTACCATCAAGTATATATTGCATATATGTGTGAAAACTTGGAAAAATAAAGTTAAAAAAAAAGGTATTTGGGTTCACTATTGTGTTCTTGATCCTATAGGGGGATGTGGCAAGGTCATACCCACACATGAGGAAATGATTAGTCAAAAAGTTTGGTCTAACCCCAGAACAGTACAGGATAAGTTCAGGGACACCCAGAAGGTAAACACACAGTCGTGGGTGGACTTTGTGAATATCTCACTAGTGGGCTAGATGAAAGGAAACAAAGTAAATACTTATGAGGGGTTGTATAATTTAATTCCTAAAGAGCACATCCTGACTCTCTGTATATAAGAGAAGTTATGTCAGTACCTAGTGGACTCGGAGCTGAATAGCCCCCGAGAGGTGAAGGAGCTAGCTAATGAGTAGTAGAGAACCTGGTTTTTCAATCAGCCCCAGGGGGGATGATAGGAAGTAGAGAGGACAGGTCCCCCAGGGGAAAGCCTAGGGAAAAGAAGGTCAAAAACAGTAAGAGTCATCTCTAGACCTAGAAAAACCTGTGCAAGGAGGGGGTGCCTGAGCGCATCCAACTTCAAGGGGGAGGTATCAGGGAAAGAATGGTAGATTCTTTTATCCCACATAGGTGGGGAAGTGCTTTGACCGTAATCTGCCAGTTCATGAGAAAGGAGATGCTGTCTACACAAAGAAGCCTCCATTGGTGGGCAGGCCTAGGGGATTGCTAGTGTGGGTTTTATATGCCCAACAATAAGTGTGGGTAGGTAGACCACATACAGATCCTGTGAAATTTAGTCCATGAAAGGATTTTATCTAGCTGAATTATATGGATCAGAGGATGGAGGTAAGCAGACAGAGATTTTTTTGTATCTTGTTAACAATAGGAATTGAATGAAGTTGGATGGACACAAATGTGAGCAATTTTAATCTTGTGAGAACTTGTAAATGTATATTTTTTTAACTAGTATTGAAGCAGTGGCACCAAGGTGAGAAGGACAAATACTTGAACATGCGTTGGGAAATTACATAAAATATCACATGTATAAAAACTCTGTCAGGACATACAATTCTCTTGAAAAGTCATTTTTTTCAGACCTTTTCTATGGTTGAAATCCATTTATAAATTCAGAATCATACATGAGGCTAGCTTTCCTGTTTGACATCGAAAAAGTGATTGAAGCTTCACAGAAAAAAAACTTGCCTGTTTGAAATGATGATTGAGATGGCCCTGTGTGTTCCTTCTGACCAATATGTATTCATGACAGCTCAGTCACAGCCAGCATTGTCTCATACTATCTCTGTCTGTCAGCCAGCCTTGTCTCATTCTTTCTCTCCCCATATATATATATATATATATATATATTTATATTCAGGAAAGATAGTCCAGTACTCCTTGCTTGAAGAAACAAGAGTAGACCCAGTTTAGTGCAATTCAGTGTTTATTCAGCACAACACCATACCGCCATGACACGTTTCGGCCGTTTACCGGCCTTGATCACAAGGTCTCTGAAAGCAGAAACTCTTTTTAAAAAAGGCACAGATCAACAGATTCATGAAAAAGACAGTGGCGGAAAAGAACAACCTACCAAAAACATTAAACAACTCTTCTTTCAACTGGAAAAACTTCTTTAAAAAGAGATATCCAAAAGCTGGGAAATTTTGACGTTGGAAAAATACATTGAATATAATCGAATCCCTAGAGGTTTAAGAATTTTTACGTTACCTAATCACCCTGACACACGGCTAGAAATGCTTGAAGAATGGGCCAATAACAGTATGAGCTGCTCAAGAAATATGGTTCTTATTGTGATTAAATATGCAAAACGAGATGTGGAAGAGCTACATAAAGATATAAAAGTACTAGAAGAAACAATAGCAGCCCTGAATCAAGAGGACAAAGGTAACAAACTGCGAAAAGAAATGGAAAAAAACCTAGATAAATATGAAGAGGAAGTAGAACAACGAAAACAAAGAAAATTCAGACGGGATGAATTAGATTATGAAACAGGATCAATACTGACATTTGCTAAATGCTTTGAAGGCCTAAAAAAACAATTACATGCAGGCAAGTTAACACTCACGGAACCAGGAAATACACATGTGAGTGAATCGGAGTCAGATCTAAGTGAAGAAGAACAAACACCAAGAATTGGCAGCCGCACAACTTTTTTAGACGAAATGAAACTCATATATCTAGATCAAAAAACCTCGAGAGGAAGAGGACGCGGTCGGGGGAGAGGAAGACACAACAGCCCAATAACGACATCAAACGAAGGAAGAAAATACGAATGGCAAAGAAATAAATACTAACAAGACGAAAGAAAATCTAATCATCAACCTCTCTGAACATATACTCACCGAAGCAGAAAAAAGTGTTTTAAATAAAGGCCTTTCTTTTTGCCCAGAGAAACATCATGATTATGTGGAGACAAGAATAGACCTATACAAATACACTAGAAAATTAAAACTAAAAAAGTTCTTTGCAAAACAATCAAGAACAGGAGAACAAGAACACTCCACAGCCGCTATACAAGAAAACATTCTGTCTATAGAAGATACTACAAATCTCAAAACCATCTATGACCTTGTACTCAACCTTAACGAAGGGGAAATGACAGAAACACAAGTTCTAAATGATCTGAATATAGAGGTTGACAAAAATAGAAAATCCGGAATGAAGCCAAAATCAAAATTCTGTCCTGTCTTAAGTCCTGGCAATAGGATAGATCAATTCCATGAACTTGTAGTAAATGAACTAGAAAAAATGGAGAACACTACAACATCTAGAAATGAAAACCTAACTAAAAAAGAGCGCCTGGCATCAGAAAATTTGAGTAAAAATGAGAAAATAACAATCAAACCCGCGGACAAAGGGGGAAATGTGGTGATTTTAAATACAACAGACTATATTGAAGAAGCCATGAGACAATTGGGAGAAGAACAGAACTATCTTCAATTATCATCAAACCCTATCAATGATCTAACTATAGATCTAGAAAGAAGAATTTACACATGGAAAACCAATGGTCTCTTGAATGACGATGAAGCCAAGTTTCTATACAACAAAAGTCCTGCTATGCCCACAATATGCTTTCTTCCCAAAGTCCACAAAACATTAATCAATCCGCCAGGTAGACCAATTGTATCAAGTTGCCAATCCCTCTACGAAAACATCTCTATCTATGTGGATAAATATCTGGCACCTATAGTGATGAACCTCAGCTCCTACATCAAAGATACGGGGGATTTTTTAAGAATACTATCAAATATGGGATGGCAAAAAGGTTTTCAACTAGTAACCATTTATGTTGTATCCCTCTATACATCAATCGACCATGAGATCGGATTGAAAGCAGTGGAATACTTCTTACGACAGAGAAACATCCAAGAAAAGAAACACACGGAGATGCTCTTGGAAATGGTAGAACTATGCCTAACAAATAATATCTTTCTCTGCAATCATAAAATCTATAATCAGAGACGTGGTACTGCCATGGGAATATCTTTTTCACCCAGCTATGCCAATCTAACCATGGGCTGGTGGGAGAAATTTGTGGCATGGAATGAAGCAAACGAAGAATATACAGCTAAGATCGAACTATGGCTAAGATACATTGACGATCTCTTTTTGATTTGGAATGGTAGTCAAAATTACTTTAAAAAATATATTGACATCTTAAACACCAATGTAGTTGGGTTAAAATTCACCCAGAACATCAGCCCCAAATCAATTCAGTATCTTGATGTCCAAATTTACATTGAAGATGGGCAAATACAAACAAAAGTCTACAGGAAACCAACTGCTACAAATATCATTCTCCATGGTAAAAGCTTCCATCCAATGAACTTAATCCCTTCAGCGCGGCGCGGATTTCCGCGCTGTGCTGAAGGTTTGGTGCGCGGGCGGGGCCATGATGGAGCGGTTCCGTCATGCGCACAGCGCAACCGGCGCGCATGACGGAACCGCTCCGTCATGCGCATCGAAAGGGTTAATCAGAAGCATCCCATATGGAGAGTTTATAAGAATGAGAAGAAACTGCTCCACTGACGAGATGACTGAGAAAAGCCTCAAAGAAAGCCAAAAACGATTTATGGATAGTGGATACAAACACAGAGATGAGGAACAAGGTCTAATAAGAGCCAAAACAATCTCTCGAGAAGAAACTCTTATTAATAAAAATAAAAAACAAACAGAAATACAACTAGGCTCATTTTAACCTACAGTAAAGAGAGTTTCAAGAGCCGCAAAATTCTCCACAAATATTGGAATGTCTTAGAAAAAGATCTGGACATGGGAAAATCACTTGGAGAAAAACCGAATATAAGTTACCGAAAAGTCACTTCTCTAAAGGACAAACTGGTAAATAGCCATTTTGCGACAAAAAAATCAACAACATGGTTAACGGTAAAACAAAAGGGGTTTACCCATTGCGGAAAATGCAAGGCTTGCAAAATTGTAAAATCAATATCCAGTATTGAAGACTTTAGAGGAAAGACATTCTACATCTCCAACAGAATAACATGTGAAACCACATAAGTTGTATACATGATTGAATGTACTTGTGGAATGCGATATATTGGAAGTACCATCTGTCCACTCAAGAAACGGATATTAGAACATCTGAGAGCTATCCACAATAAAGACCTGACGTATGCAATTTCCAAACATCTTCATGTACAACATAAGACTAACTGGGAGAATATTCAGTATTTCGGAATCGCAACTGTGCCTGCACATGAAAGAGGCGGCAACCGCACAATGAAATTAAGAAGATTAGAATCACGTCTCATTGTTCGATTCAGAACCAAGACCCCTTTTGGTTTAAATGGGGATGAAGAATTAGACGTATATCTGTAATTACAATGATACTAATTAGTATGGGTACTAAGCCCGATACATCAAACTTCTCAATTTTTTCTGTAACTAAATGCAAATCTAGAGTTGGGAGTACATTTACAAACTTGAATTGCAAATTATACCATTAAGGTACTATACCCTAATTTACCACTTTATCTGTATAAATTAATAAATTGAACCTCTAAATAGTGATTAATTTACCTAATAAAGTACAGATTGGGGACCATAAATATATACAGTGCCATTTAAAGCCTCATTACATTTTGAAAGAAAGTAAAAAGAGTGTGATTCCAACAGAGAAACTACTGATACCAGAATGCTTTGCAATGTAAATAATGAACACTACATAAGGGTGAAACTAAAAACGGACTCACTTAACCGTGAAAAAGAACATGTCTTGTTCGAAACGTTGGTGGGTGGTGTTTGGTGGCGGAATTTATGCTTAAATAAATAAGCTTCGTGAAACTTATCGTTTTCTGGAGTGCGGTGAATCCTTGTTTGAATAGTTAACTTCGAGGGTTGTCTGACCTCGACATCGGCACCCGCTAGAAACGAGCGCACCAGCTGCAGACTGTTTGTTGTTGTATATATATATATAGATATATCCAAAGTGTAAAGCCAAAGCAAGTATAGCGTACGCTCTCAGTAGATAAAAGACGGATACCAAGAAGATTGGGTAGTCGAGTGTTTATTTCACACAAAGCGTTTCGGCGAAGAGCCTTGATCACGTGTGATTGTAATTCAACAACGGCAGTTTAGATATACATTCGGCCATTCCTAAAACAAACGAAATCAACAAAGGATTTGATTTAGCTGCATACAGTGTTAATCAACTGATGGCGGCCATCTTAGCCTGTGTAAATAGTATGTAAAACAATTGGATCATCATGCTTTTGGCAAAGATAAACATTATCGTAACGCTCCGGCACAATACAGTTTACATTTCCGTTCAGTACAGAAAGAAATTTAATTTAAATGATCAAATTAAATGTTTGCATGTCTGCCATATGTCAAGATCAATTAATAGTGGCCATATTGGATCGGTAAGACTCTAACGTAATTTTATGAGTATTGCCGAATGATCACAGCTAACCACAGTAAATTACCATGATCAGGCGCAATGAGTACATATTTTACCATATTCATCAAGATTCAGAGGATAATGTTATATACTTAATGCCACAAAATTTCCAACTAAGAGTAAGTTAGAAATATGTATTTGTGTATGTGAGGAATCTATGTGTTGGCCGCGCATAGCTAAATTAATGTAACCTTAGCTATGTACCCAGGGGAGTATGTCTTATATACAAGAAAACAACCCCAGCAAGCACCCATATAATCAGAGCCAGTGCTCCTTCTATTAACCCCTTGAGTGCCCCGCCCTTTCCACACCCTGTGCCGGGCGTTTCATTAGCGGGCGGGGCTCATGACGAGATAGTCTCGTCATGGGCACAGCGCAACCGCGGCCCATGACGAGACCATCTCGTCATGGGCACTCAAGGGGTTAAGGATTGACTGTATAGGACTGTTGGCCAATGAGTAGATGTGTATGTGGAACTTAGAATTATTGAATTACTGAAAAGGTTGTTGAAACTGGTATTGGTATGTTCATTGTTTTGAAAAATTTTGTTTCTATTTTTGAATGTGTGTATCAAAGGTTATATTAGGGGGAGAGGAGGTCTGCCACTCTATCACAAGGATGATGTCATCAGTGATGTCATCAGTGATGTCATTTGAGATGTCATGAGTGATATCATGAGTGATGCCACTGACCATGTTATGAGTGATGTAATATGGGACGTCATCAGCAGTGCATTGTGGGCGCGCGAGTTATAGTTAGCTGAACTAACTATAACGGGGGAATTTCAATGGTTTTGTACGAGTGAAAAGTCCAGCTAACTATAACACCCCTGAAACCTATGGTTTTTGCAGTGAATTTCTAAGGTATTTTAAATGCTAATTCCTAACTATAACGTGCCTGAAACCTATGGTTTTTTCAGTGAATTTCAAAGGTTTTTAAATGCTAATTTCTAACTATGCCTACAGAGATAGGACATGTGAAGAAAGAAGAAAAAACGCACAGAAAGAAAAAAAAGAAATGCAGAAAGAAGCAACAGAAGTCCTCAAAGACGAAGAAAACTGCAGGAAGAAGGATAACGTGCAGAAAGAACAAACAGAAGAGGAGAAAGAAGCCTTGTTGCAAAATCATCCTGTACCCTCAACTTTTTCAGACGGATACTGGTGGTAACTGAGTCTAACTAACCAGTCCTAGAGCCAGTGCTATGTTAAAAGACACTCAGAATACAGTGAAAACACCTACATACACTAGGGAACACTATGCGTTGGGGTCCCCCTGTGATTAGCATGACCTCCTCTGTAAGCCCCTAGTATATAATAGGGCAGGGGATTAAAACTACCTCTTAAAACGCGCCACAGGGCGTGTTTGCACACGTCACCTCAGGCCCCGTCCCCTCCCTTCCCCACTGTGTAAACACGCCCTTTGGCCGTTTTAAGTTGGGAGATTAAGTCCCCTTTAATCCTGAGGGTCCCTGTGGGGGTCCAACTAGCCCACTAGGTACCTCCAGTAAGCGCCACAGAGCTGCGTTGCAGAGAGGTGTAAAAAATGGCACGGCCTGGACCACCTCTCTGCAACGCAGTGCAGTGGCACTTACTGGAAGCACCTGGTGGGCTAGTTAGCCCCCAGGGGCCCTCAGGTTTGAAGGGGAATTATTTCCCCAACTTAAAACGCGCCATAGGGCGTGTTTGCACACATCACCTCAGGCCCTGTCCCCTCCCTTCCCCACTGTGTAAACACGCCCTGTGGCCGTTTTTTAAGTTGGGAGATTAAGTCCCCTTGAATCCTGAGGGTCCCTAGGGGCAAAATAGCCCACTAGGTACGTCCAGTAAGCGCCATTGCAGAGAGGTGTAAAAAGGGGCACGGCCTGCACCACCTCTCTGCAACACAGAGCAGTGGCGCTTACTGGAAGCACCTGGTGGGCTATTTGGACCCCAGGGTCCCTCAGGATTGAAAAGGAATTATTTCCCCAACTTAAAACGTGCCACAGGGCGTGTTTGCACACTTCACCTCAGGCCCCGTCCCCTCCCTTCACCACTGTGTAAACGCGACCTGTGGCTGTTCTAAGTTGAGAGATTAAGTCCCCTTGAATCCTAAGGGTCCCTAGGGTCAAACTAGCCCACTAGGTACCTCCAGTAAGCGCCACAGAGCTGCGTTGCATAGAGGTGTAAAAAGGGGCGTGGCCTCAGAACACCTGTCTGCAACGCAGCTCCCTGGTGCATACTGGAGATACCTGTTGGGCTAGTTGGTCCTCAGGGACCCTCAGTATTGAAGGGGAATTAATTCCCCAACTTACAACTGGCCAGGGGGCGCATTTGCAGAGTGCTGCAAGGAGGGGGCGTGGCATCCGGCGCGATGCCGGTCTTTTATTTATTTTTATTTTTTAAGAAGGACGGCTGTGTGGGCCCCCTTCTTTTTCTAATTTATTGGCCCTGGGGACCCCATACCCCAGGGCCTGCACCCTAATTTTTTTTGTTGAAAAAAATAAATTTGGCCCTCCCAAGGCCTTAATCTGACTCCTTAATTCTTTAGGAGGGGGGCTGTGTTGCTCCCCTCCTCAGGCCACTTATGGCCCCGGGGACCCCATCCCCCGGGGCTGGCCTTTGTTTTTTATTATTTAAATATAAAATATATCTATGGAAACACCTAGGACATGCTGGACAAACCGTATGTACCTATCACCATGATGATTCGCGTGATATTCATTAAAAGGCGACTATGCATACAATGAATCCACGTGGAATGTATTTACACCGCTAGTGAAGCTCTGACGTGTCTGACGCCCTAACGTGCCTAATTCCGGCGCCCCCACCAGTGGGTACTCTCCAAGTAGACACCCTTGTCGTTTATTTATACAAACATGGGTAGCTATTGACGGGCACATTTGATACACACGCACACCAAGCCATTCCAAGGGGATTCGACAAAAATTCGACCAAACTATGCAAGAATCCCCCCTCACGGTTAATAAAACACACATCCACCGCCGGATGTGTAATACTTTTTATTTTACTCTCTGGAAAGGAGACAAACCTCACTTGAGAGTCACAGCGTGCTCCTGGCTGAGCCCAATGCTGTGTTACACCCACCAGTGCCCGTCGAGTGCCACACACCTCTGTGTTGTATTCCACCAGCTAGTGCGTATGCTATGATCTTGTCTAGCCCATGTGCACTGTAACACCACCCCGTGAATATGTCATGCCACACTTACCTTCACATGGGTTATATTGCCCCATCTAATGTGCCTTCCTCGATGCCTATGTTATAACGCACAGCGCTATGCCATAGATATTACAATCTGGGATCCATATCTTTGTAACAGTGCATATGCAACGTTACACTCCCCAGCACATATTTTATATTAAAACTTTAGAGACTAGTTAGGTTACACAACACTGCCCTGTGCATATTACACTCCAAGGCGCATATCGCATAGCACGTGCTAGTGCCTGTGCTATCTCGCGCTCTCCAATGAATCTGTCATTGCACACAATGTATTGCATGTTATATTTCACGCCCGGTTCATCTTATATCACACTTTTTGGTGTATACTTTATACCATAAACTATATCTAGTTTTCATTTTCGATCGTGCTCTCAGGACTATGTTCTATATAACACTGCGTCCACCTACCCTTTTCATGGGCATTACATTTTGCAATGGGGGGTGGAGGGTCACAGTCACAAACGTCCTCTTCTTCCTGAATAAAAGTGAGATTATGCAGCATACTTGTTCATATTTTAAGTAGTTCGCACAAACACACATTTTAAAAACAATAAAGTTCCTAATACCCACCTTCTCTGAACAGTTAGCTTGCTGCCCCATCCACCTCCTCCCTATCATCTGTTGTCTGAATCCATGGACTAGCCTCCTCCCTCCTGCCATGCATGGTCTGATGTACTGCTACTGCCCTCCATTTGGCATTATGTACCAGTCCACTCCTCCTGCCCTCCATTGCCCAATTCTATGGCCCATCATTGACCTCCTGCTTAGCCTCTGTGCTTAGCTTGCTGCCCCTGTTCTCCTTCCCCCTGCCCTCCGAAGTCTTTGTGCATGCCCCTGCTCCATCCTTTTTGCCCACCATGTTCCATGGACCTGCCACTCCTATCTACTCTAAGTGTTCTGTTGAGCTGCCACTCCCCTCCCACCTGCCTAGCATTGTCAGATGACTGTGACTTGTCCCAGCCTGTCCACATGCCATGCCCCTACCCCTTCCTCCTGTCCTCCATGGTCCATTTTACTGCCACACCCTTCTGCCCTCCCTGGTCTGTTGTGCTGCAACTGCTCCTCCTGCCTGCCCCATCTGGTCTGTTGTGAGGCCCCTTACCCTGAACTCTCTTGTCTGTGCCCAGGTCCTGACCCTCCCTTCTATCCTCCATGGTCCTTTGTGCATGCCCCTGCACCCTCCTTCTTGCCCATCACAGCCATTGTGCTGCCACTAACCCTCCCGCTTGCCATGCATGGTCTTCTGTGCTGCCATGGCCCCTCCCACCTTCCCTGTGTGGTCAGCTAGCTGCCCCTGAACCCCTCACACCTTCCCTCCATGGTCTGTGTGTATGCCATCATAGTCTCACTGCTGCTCTCCATGGTGTGTCTTGTTTCTAGTGCACATCCTGCCTGACCTCCATGGTCATCTTCCTGCTCCTGCCCTGCCCCCTTGCCCCGAGCCCTCTGTTTCCATGTGCAGACCCCTATTCCCTCCCTCCTGCCTTGTCTGTTCCATTGTAATGCCCCTGATCCGTCCCTCCTGCCCTTTATGGTCTGTTATGCTGCAGCTTTCTCTCCTGTCTGTCCATTATAGTCAGCTAGCTACCATTGCCTCTTTCCCCTCTGTTCTCTATTGTCCATGAACATGGTCCTGTCCCCTCCCTTTTGCTTTCTATGGATTGTTGTGCTGCACTCCCGTCCCACATGCCCTGTGTGGTGTATGGTGCTGCTGCAAACCCTGATACCTGCCCTGTAGGGTCAGTTTGGTGCACCTCTCCATGTCCCTCCTGTCCTCTGTTATCCGAGTCCATGTCCCTACCCCAATTCCTCCTGACTACCATGATCCAATGTACCATACTTGCGAACATTTTGAACTTGGTAAGAGGGAGATTTTGAAAAAAAACTGGGGTATTGATTTTCGTTACATTGAAAAAGAGGAGATTGTAGACAGGAGACAGATCAAATAAAGACAATTTGAGCTTAAACACATTGGACGTTTCCTGGCTGAATTGGGTCTGTTGGCATGTATGGTTGTACTACCACTGCCTCTTCCTTCTGCCCACAATGGTCTATTATATTGCCACAGCCTCTCTTGCCAGTCCTGTATTGTTGGTTTGTTGCCCCTGCCCCCCTTTCCACTGCCCTCCATAGCCTGTTGTGCTGCCACTGCCCTTCCTGCCTGCCCAGTGTGGTCAAATTGTTGCCTCTGCACTCTCCTACCTGCCTTCAATTTTCAGAGTCCGTGCCCCTGGCCTCTGCCTCTCAACAGTATCCCAATGAACAACTAGATTGCTAACATTCTATATTTATTACAAAAGTGTGGAACGCCTGACGTCATCTTGATGTAATCAAAACTGTAATACCTAGAGCATTTCCTTTAGAAATTACATATATGAGAGGGTCTTATTTGCATCAAAATTATGGTTAGTGCTCTAAAAAACTAAAATGAGGACATATTTGCTGAGTTTTCAAATAGCGACAAAGAACTTTTAAATTATTTGTATTCTTTATGCATTTGTATCCCGTTGACTACTTGATTAAATGTTGCACCAAGGGGAGAGGATGTGGTGTTACTTCCAGAGCTGCAGACTTTGCAACTGGGGAACCAGGTTGGAGTTTCTGTTTCAGCTCAACATTCTGTGATTCTGGTCAAATCACTTAATCTCCCCATGTCTACAACCAAAATGAATTTGATCTTGTGTGATGTAACCAATGCTCATGTAAAGCACTTCAATACCTGACAAGTCTGCACTATATAAAACTGGAAATACACAACAAATAAGTGTTTTGCACACTTTTGTCATTGGGCTACATGTGGGCTACATCTGGGTGATATTTGTGCTGCATTTGGGCTCTTTTGTCTCTGGTGGCTATCTTGGGAGATTTATTTGTTATGAAGTGTCTTAATTTCCTCATTTACTGCAGTCTCCTCAGTAGGAAATGCTTTCAGTTTTTTAGTTTGAATCCATCAAGAAGGTATTCAGATATGTCACACATTTGCCATAAATTCTGAATGTTAGCACTCTAGTTGCTCATTAGATCACTGTAGTAAAGCTACTGCTCACCACGGAAGTCTGCTGCTGGTATTAAAAGTGCATGTTTCAGTCTGCATATCAGAATTTTTTAATGAAATAGAAGAGGATTTAAGAAGTCCCTCAAAATGTGCCCTAATTTTTCTTTCTTCAGCACTAATCATAATTTCTATGGCAAAATGAACCCCCTCATTGTGTTCCTTTTTAAATTAAATGTTTTAAGTGTTACCAGTTTATTCCAATCAAGATGGCTTCAGGTGTGCCATACTTTTGTCATAAGGAAGACAGTAAGCGCTCTAGTTGTTCTTTAGAACACTCTGGGACATTCTGTCATTGGGCTATACTTGGGCTACATCTGGGTGATATTTGGGCTACATTTGGGCTCTTTTGTCTCTGGTGGCCATCTTGGGAGATTTATTTGCTATGAAGTTTCCTAATTTCCTCATTTACTGCAGTCTCCTCAGTAGGAAATACGTTCAGCTTTTTACTTTGGTTCCATCAGGAAGGCATTCAGATGTGTCACACATTTGCCATAAATTCTGAATGTTAGCACTCTAGTTGCTCATTAGATCACTGTAGTAAAGCTATTGCTCACCAGGGAAGTCTGCTGCTGGTATTGAAAGTGCATGTTTCAGTCTGCATGTCAGAATTTTTTTATGAAATAGAAGAGGATTTGAGAAGTCACTCAAAATGTGCCCTAATTTTTCTTTCTGCAGCACTAATCATACTTTCTATGGCAAAATGAACCCCCTCATTTTGTTCCTTTTTAAATTAAATGTTTTAAGAGTTACCACTTTATTACAATCAAGATGGCTTCAGGTGTGCAATACGTTTGTCATAAGTAGGACTGTTAGCGCTCTAGTTGTTCTTTAGAACACTCTGGGAAGCTGCAGTAGAACACAAAGGAATCAACTGACAGTCTCTGCCCTTGTTGGATGTACTTGTTTTACTGAGAATGTCAGGCTTCATTCTTACCTGACTGAGAAAGATAATGTGAATTTACAGAAAATATGCTCTCAGTTTAGCTTATAGATCACCTTCCAAACCTCTGTGGGAAAAGCATGAGAAAATAGTTTTCTCTCAAACATGATTCATGATATCACAGCAGAAGACTTTTTCACATGGTAAAATCACCTTAGAACACACCCCAATTCCTAAAATGAGTATGGTACCATCAACAAATGATTTATAATGTAACTAAAGTCTTAAAACCTTCTATTAACTGCAATGCTTTTTAATGAGGTGCTATCATGTATATTGGTCCCAAGATGGCTGCCAACACTTCTTGGATTAAGTACTGACAGCCAATCAGATCTCACAATGAGATGTGTGGTTAGGCCCTGCCCAGATATATATATCGTTTTAACTCTCATTTTCTCAGGAACTACTGAACGGATTTACACCATTTAATCAAAAGGCACAATTCTGAACTGAGGACTTCCTCTTTGCCAAATTTGGTGTAATTCCGTTCAGCAGTTCGGGCTGTAGCTGTGTCAACAGGTCCTATGGGAAAATGCATGGGGAAAACGTGTTTTGAGACCGCCCTTTTTTCTCGGCCCCCCGCTTGACGAATCACCGTGAAATTTTCAGTACAGGAGCGGACTGGAGCTTGCCAAAAGTTTGGAAAATTTTGCAAAGATTCGTCAATCGGCGCCAACGTTATTCTAAATAGAATGTTGCGGATTTCCTATGGAAAATAGGTCCTAACTATAACTACCTACTGGCGACTGCCAGTAGGTTATGTATATTGTTAGACGGCGACCTCAGAGGAGCCCGGAAAGGGGGTCCTGACTACCCTGAGACCCACCCTCAAAGTATCGTAGCCGGGCACTGGCGGGAGACTCCTCAGGAGGAGAAATCTCGTATCGAGGATCGTACTTCTGGCACCACACGACACAGAAACACCACACCGTGTGTCCTTAGGAATCAATCTTTATCAAACAGGTTAGCACTGCAAATATGTACAAGGAGAGCACGGGCTCAATGAGTCTCGGAAGGGATAGGGGGTAGCGGGACAGTCTCTGGTAAAAGGTTCAAGGCAAGGACGTACCCGGCGCACAGCTCACAATCCTCGAACTGGGGGGTAGGCTGGTTATCGTGGGGTCCGGCGGGACCGGTGGAGTCTGTGGAAGCCGCGAGTCACTCAGCGGGCTCAGGTACTAGTTCGGAGGTCTTACGATCTTCAGGGAGCCGCGAGTCACTCAGCAGGGCTCAAGCACAAGTTCGGAGGTCTTACGATCTTCGGGGAGCCGCGAGTCACTCAGCAGGGCTCAGGTACAAGTTTGGAGGTCTTACAATCTTCAGGGAGCCGCGAGTCACTCAGCAGGGCTCAGGTACGAGTTCGGAGGTCTTACGATCTTCAGGGAGCCGCGAGTCACTCAGCAGGGCTCAGGTGGTTCTAAGTTCCAGGAGCCGCGACCGCGTCAGCAGGCTCTCGTTGTTCCAGCGTCGAATCTGCCGGACAGTCCCAGAACACCCCTTGTTATAGGTCGACCCCTCTTTGATGTCCGGAGTCTGTGCAGGCAGGGGTCTTGTCACCTGGGGGTCGCTTGTCGGGGTTTCCTGCCATTGTCTTGTGATCTTTTCTGGGCCGGGTCGGGAGGAGTCCCAGACACCCAGCAGGCGATAGAAACTGCTCCTCCCTCTCTCATCCCCTGGAAGCGTGATGTCCTCCAGCCGGAGTGGCGCCTCTAGGCCCGGGTCGCGCTGGGGCCGGGCGGCTATCTTGGTGCATGAAGTGGGCACACGGGCCCGGGGTGGCCGAAGGGGGAGAGGCCATGGACGAGGATGTCCGGGTCGGGTGCGTGTGTTCTGGTGGAAAGGATCGGTTAGGCCGGGAGCTCGGGCCGCAGGTACCAGGTGAGGTGGTGCGGGGACCAGTAGAGCCATGCTACGAGGCCGGGTCCAACACGCGTCCCCCAGCTGAAAGCCGGAGAGAACTGCCCATCATCTTGGGGGGTTCTCTTCGCTGAGGCGGAAGAACCGGGAGAGGCCGTCAGCGTTGGCGTGGTCCGTACCAGGGCGATGTTCTACGGTGAAATCCATCCCCTGGAGGGAGATTGACCACCGCAGTAGCTTGGGGTTTTCTCCCCGCATCTGCATGAGCCATCACAAGGGCCGATGGTCGGTTTGGACTTTGAAATGGGTGCCGAACAGGTAGGGGCGTAGTTTCTTGAGTGCCCAGACCACGGCAAAGGCTTCGCGCTCAATGGTGCTCCATCGCTGTTCTCTGGGCAACAGCCGCCGGCTGAGGAAGGCGACGGGCTGATCTAGGCCTTGGTCATTCACCTGGGACAGGACGGCCCCAATGCCATGCTCGGAGGCATCGGTTTGGACTACAAACTCCCTGGAGTAGTCGGGGGCCTGGAGGACGGGGGCCGTGCACATGGCCTTCTTTAGGGCATCGAACGCCTCCTGGCAGGCGGTCGTCCACTGCACCTTCTTTGGCTGTTTTTTGGATGTGAGTTCTGTGAGGGGGCCGACAAGGCTGCCATACCCCTTGATGAATCTTCGGTAGTAGCCAGTGAGGCCCAGAAAGGCTCGGACCTCCGTTTGGGTGGTGGGGGGTTCCCAGGCCACGATGGCGTCGATCTTTGGCTGTAGAGGGGCGACCTGGCCACTCCCGACCTGGTGCCCCAGGTAGACTACTGATCCTTGCCCAATTTGGCACTTGCTGGCTTTTACAGTGAGGCCTGCCTGGCGCAGGGCGGTTAGCACCCTCCGGAGGTGCTGGAGTTGCTCACTCCATTCGGAACTGAAAACGGCGATGTCGTCTAGATAGGCTGCGCTGAACTGTTCCAGCCCGGCCAGGACTCTATTCACCAGTCGCTGGAAGGTGGCCGGGGCATTTTTCATTCCGAAGGGCATTACGCGGAAGCGGTAATGCCCATCTGGGGTGGAGAAGGCGGACCGCTCCTTGGCTCCCTCGGTGAGCGCAATCTGCCAGTATCCGCAGGTGAGGTCGAAGGTGCTGAGGAACCGGGCTGCCCCGAGTCGGTCAATGAGCTCGTCGGCTCGTGGAATGGGGTGGGCATCGGCTCGGGTGACGTCATTGAGCCCCCGGTAGTCCACACAGAACCGGAGCTCGGGGGAGACACCGGGGGCCGCTGCCTTCGGGACCAGGACCACGGGGCTGGCCCAGGGACTGTCAGATGGCTCGATCACCCCCATGGTCAACATCTTTGAGACTTCAGCTTGAATGCAGGACCGGACCCGGTCTGGGACCCGGTATGCTCGGTGTCTCACCGGTGGGCTATCCCCGGTGTCCACGTCATGGACACACCAGTCGGTGACTCGGGGGATCAGGGAGAAGAGGTCGGCAAATTGTCCGAGTAGCTGGCGGCAGTCCTCTTGTTGCTGGGCAGTGAGAGCTGGGGAGAGGTTCACTCCCTCCACGGAGCCATCCTGCTCCTTGACACACAGGAGGTCCGGGAGGGGATCGGACTCATCTTCGGCCCCGTCATCGGTGGCCAGCAGGAGGCTTAGTTCTGTCCGCATGAAGTGAGGCGGTTCACGTGAAGGACCCGAAGGGGATCCCGAGGCGACTAGACGTCCACCAAGTATGTGACTTGACTCTTCCCCTCAATCACTTTGTAGGGCCCGGTCCACCTGTCCTGGAGGGCGCCTGGCTTCACCGGGGCCATGACCCATACTTGTTGGCCCGGCTGGAACTCGACCAGAGTGGCATTCTGGTCGTACCAGCGCTTCATCTCTTCTTGGCTTGTCTCTAGGTTGGCCTCGGCCAGTGCTCGGAACTTCCTGGTCTGGTTCCGGAGGGTCAGAACATAGTGGAACACATCTCGTGGGGTGGTCTGGGGTGCCGCCTCCCACCCTTCCTTAACCAAGCTGAGGGGGCCTCGGACGGGGTGTCCATAGAGCAACTCAAACGGGCTGAACCCTAGGGACTTCTGGGGGACCTCTCGGTAAGCGAACAAGAGGCAGGGGAGCAGGACGTCCCACTTACGCCGGAGGGGCTCTTCTAGGCCGGTGATCATTCCTTTCAGAGTCCTGTTAAACCTCTCAACTAGGCCGTTCCCTTGGGGATGGTACGGGGTGGTGAACTTGTAGGACACTCCACATTGTTGCCACAGGGACGTCATGTACTTCGAGATAAAATTAGTGCTGCGATCGCTCACGACCTCGCGGGGAAAACCTACCCGGGAAAAGATCCCCATCAGGGCCCGGCCCACTACGGGGGCCGTGACGGTGCGTAGGGGGATCGCCTCAGGGTATCGGGTGGCGTGATCCACCAGGACCAGGATGAAACGGTGACCTTGGGAGGTGGGGGGGTCCAGTGGCCCCACGATGTCGATCCCGACTCGTTCGAAGGGGGTACTGACGACCGGGAAGGGTTGGAGGGGAGCCTTGCGCTTCCCCCCACTCTTCCCACTAGCTTGGCACGTGGGACAGGACTTGCAGTGGGCCTCTACAGCTGCTCTCATTCTAGGCCAGTAAAAATGGGTCACGAGACGGCTGTAGGTCTTGTCTTGACCCAGGTGGCCGGCGAGGGGGACGTCGTGGGCTAAGCCCAGGAGGAAGTCTCGGAAGCGGAGGGGTACCACCAGCACCCGTCCGGATCCCAGCTCCACTGACTTCTGCTCACTGTATAAAATGTTATTCTCCCAATAAATTCGGTGCGTTCCAGTTTGGTCGCCTGCGGCTTGGCCCTCGGCCTGGCGCCGTAGTCCGACCAAGGAAGGACAAGTGGCTTGCTCCCGGCAAAACTCCTCCCGGGTGGGCCCCGCCCTCGTGGCGCCATTGGGCTAACTCGGGTAGATCGCCCAACTCGGGGACCGGGGCGGTGTCGGACAGTGAGGGTTCGTCGCTAGCGACGGGCCCTTCCGATGGGGGGACGGGAGGACCCTCGGTGGTTACTGCTCTGACTTCTTCGGTCGGGGCGTCTTCGACTTCTCCCAGGGGGGGAAGACGAGCTGACATAGACCGGGTGGTGGCGCACACCCACTCGGGGAGCCCCATCATCTCTAGGTGGGCCTTGCGCTCGACGTGCTTCCAGGGAGAACTCTCCAGGTCGTTCCCTAAGAGGCAGTCGACCGGCTGGGAGGTTCTTACGGCCACCCTCAGTTTACCTATCACTCCACCCCACTCAAACGGCACCAGAGCTACCTGACACATACTCTCTCTATTATCTGCAGAAATTACCGGGCAAAAGACGTTGGGGAGGATCTGCTCCTCGGGGACTAAGTGCCTGAGGACACCGGTCATGCTGGCCTCGGTGTCCCGCAGGGCCTCTATTTGGTGGCCATTGATCTTGACGAGCTGCCCGTATTTCTTCGTGTTGGAGGGCAGGAGGCTACCAGGGACCATCTCCCTATCTCCCAGGGATACTAGGGCCATGGCTGCGGGTTCCCACTCCCCGGTTTCCTCAACCTCCTCCCCCAGAGCTATGTTGGCTATCTGTCTTGCAGGGGTGTTTTGGGTGGCCATGGGGCACTCTGGGTCATTGGCGTAGTGCCCGGGCTTCTGGCAACGGAAACAAGTGACGGTTACCCTGTGTCCCCGTCTCCCGGGGGGTCCGGTTACTGGTGGGGGGGGCGCTGAGAAAGGTGGAGGTTGGGACTTTGGGGGGATAGGCTGGGACTCTCTCTGGCCTCCCTGGTTCCCCCCTCCTCTCTGGCGGGGTGGTCCCTGACTGGCTCGGGGGTATTCTCCTACCATGCCCCGGGTGACCCGGGTGTTGGTCCAGCGGTCTGCTTCCACCGCCAGCTTCCTGGGATCGGTGAGTCTGCTGTCAAGCAGATGCTGGCGTAGTTCCACAAAGCAGTTCGCAGCCAGGTGTTCCCACAACAGGAGGTCGGTGAGTTCCTCAAGGGTGGTGACTTTGCTGCCCTTGACCCACCCATCGACGGCCCGACTAAAAAAGTTTACATATTCCACCCAGGTGGTGCCCGGGATTTTCCTGCAGTCCCGGAATCGCTGACGGTACATCTCGGGGGTGAGACCGTCCCTTGTGAGTAGAGCCTCTTTCATGTGGCTGTAGGAGGTCTGCAGAGAGAGGGGTAGGTCGAGCAGGGTGTCCCTTCCTTCGCTCAGAAACCGTCCCCACAACCCTGCCCCCCAGTCCTTCTGCGGGACCCGATGGGAGGTCATGGCGACCTCGTAGGCCCTGAACCATTGTTGAATGTCATCGTTTTTATAATATTCCTTGACCACGTCCTTGGGGATGTGGACCTTCTGCTCCGCTGGGGAGGTCGCCTCTCGGTTTCCCGGGGGCCTCCCTTCCTCGCTTCTGGCCTTGAGCTCGATTTCTTTCAAGCTGCGTTCGTGCTCTAGTTGGAGCTTCCTTCCTTCGTGTTCCCGTTGGAGCTTCTTCTCTTCTAGCTCGCCTTGCACGCACATTTGCTCTACTGCTAGCTTTTTCTCCGCTAACTTTAATTCGCCTTCGATTTTGAGTTTAGCTAACTCGAGTTCGTGATTGCGGCTTCTCTCTCTGTCCGCGAGTTCTTCCGGGGATAGGCCCCCGTCTGGTACGATGCCTCGCACCTGATTGCTGCTGTTTTCGCCTTGGGGAGGTTCGGCCTCGTCGGGGCGCTCCCTTGTGTCTTCCGGGTGGGAGGCCCCGGCCTCCACCCAGGATTTCAGTGCTTTCTGCAAATCTTCCTTGGTGTTGAGACCGGTGGTAGCGATTCTAAGTTCTTTGCAGACTTGCTTTAGTTCTTTGTGTGTGTATTCTTCTAGTTGTTCCACCTGGAACACCCTGTTGGCGTTGGTTTCTGCGGGGATCATGGCGTTTCCTTCTGCCATCTTTGTCGGTAGTGCGTCCGTCGTTCACAGTACTATCTCTCGGTGATGGGCCCGAATCCCATCGCTGCCACCAATGTTAGACGGCGACCTCAGAGGAGCCCGGAAAGGGGGTCCTGACTACCCTGAGACCCACCCGCAAAGTATCGTAGCCGGGCACTGGCGGGAGACTCCTCAGGAGGAGAAATCTCGTATCGAGGATCGTACTTCTGGCACCACACGACACAGAAACACCACACCGTGTGTCCTTAGGAATCAATCTTTATCAAACAGGTTAGCACTGCAAATATGTACAAGGAGAGCACGGGCTCAATGAGTCTCGGAAGGGATAGGGGGTAGCGGGACAGTCTCTGGTAAAAGGTTCAAGGCAAGGACGTACCTGGCGCACAGCTCACAATCCTCGAGCTGGGGGGTAGGCTGGTTATCGTGGGGTCCGGCGGGACCGGTGGAGTCTGTGGAAGCCGCGAGTCACTCAGCGGGCTCAGGTACTAGTTCGGAGGTCTTACGATCTTCAGGGAGCCGCGAGTCACTCAGCAGGGCTCAAGCACAAGTTCGGAGGTCTTACGATCTTCGGGGAGCCGCGAGTCACTCAGCAGGGCTCAGGTACAAGTTCGGAGGTCTTACGATCTTCAGGGAGCCGCGAGTCACTCAGCAGGGCTCAGGTACGAGTTCGGAGGTCTTACGATCTTCAGGGAGCCGCGAGTCACTCAGCAGGGCTCAGGTGGTTCTAAGTTCCAGGAGCCGCGACCGCGTCAGCAGGCTCTCGTTGTTCCAGCGTCGAATCTGCCGGACAGTCCCAGAGCACCCCTTGTTATAGGTCGATCCCTCTTTGATGTCCGGAGTCTGTGCAGGCAGGGGTCTTGTCACCTGGGGGTCGCTTGTCGGGGTTTCCTGCCATTGTCTTGGATCTTTTCTGGGCCGGGTCGGGAGGAGTCCCAGACACCCAGCAGGCGTGGAACCAGCTCTCAGGGAGGCCAGAGGGCCGATCGAAACCCATCGTCCCAGGGGAGTTCAGAGGTGCGACAGAAACTGCTCCTCCCTCTCTCATCCCCTGGAAGCGTGATGTCCTCCAGCCGGAGTGGCGCCTCTAGGCCCGGGTCGCGCTGGGGCCGGGCGGCCATCTTGGTGCATGAAGTGGGCACGCGGGCCCGGGGTGGCCGAAGGGGGAGAGGCCATGGACGAGGATGTCCGGGTCGGGTGCGTGTGTTCTGGTGGAAAGGATCGGTTAGGCCGGGAGCTCGGGGCTGCAGGTACCAGGTAAGGTGGTGCGGGGACCAGTAGAGCCATGCTACGAGGCCGGGTCCAACATATATATATATAAATATTCACTTAAAAAACCATAGGTTTCACACACGTTATAGTTAGGAATTAGCATTTAAAAAACCTTGCAATTTCACTTAAAAAAACATAGGTTTCACACATGTTATAGTTAGCTGGACATTTCCCTCGTAAAAAAACAATGAAATTCCCCCGTTATAGTTAGTGCAGGCAACTATAACTCACGCGACCGCAATCCTCTGCTGATGAAGTGAATTTGTACATTTTTTTAAATGCTAAGTTATGTATTTATTAATATATTTTTTTTTCAGGTTTTTCATCGTGCGCTCCGTGGGCACTCAGTGATGTCATGAGTGATGTCAGTGACCATGTCATGAGTGATGTCATATGTGACGTCATCAGTAGTGCATTGCGGGCGCGCGAGTTATAGTTAGCTGAACTAACTATAACGGGGAAATTTCATTGGTTTTTTACGAGTGAAATGTCCAGCTAACTATAACATGTGTGAAACCTTTGTTTTTTTCATTGAATTTCTAAGGTTTTTTAAATGCTAATTCCTAACTATAACGTGTGTGAAACCCATGGTTTTTTCAGTGAATTTGCAAGGTTTTTTAAATGCTAATTCCTAACTATAACGTGTATGAAACCCATGTTTTTTTCAGTGAATTTGCAAGGTTTTTGAAATGCTAATTTTTTGGGTTTTTTTTCTTTTTTTTTTACATATTTTTATTTAAATTTTCTATCCTTTTTTAAAGACTATGGTTAAATTTTAAAAATTCTACAATATGTTTTTTTTTTACCATTTTTATAAAATAAACAGGTAACATTTATTAGTATAACATATTGTTTTTTTTTTTCCTTTTTTTTTTTTTAAATTTTTTTTTAACGTGCGCGTACGGTAAGCGCATGTCTTGCTTTCATTACGTTAGATTTCTACGCTGTTTGCGTTCATTTACGCAATTTGCATAGACGCACGTCACGCGCGCACAGCGCGTAATGCGTACGCTGCACGCGCACGTTACGCGGAAGTGAAGGGGCGTGCCTGTTTTGCGCGTGTCTTTTTTACGCGCATGCGTACTTTTGCCGTAAGCGCACCGTAAGCGCACCGTAAGCGTAACGTACGCGCACGTTGGGTCATGTGATCAAGAAACAAGACTTTTGATTGGTTTTTACTACTTTCAGTTCTAGAACTCTCCTACACCACACCCATTCCCCTCATTTCTGCTTGTGATCCCTTAGGAGAAGGAGCTGGGTTGTCTTTGTGATACGATGGCAGAACAGCAGAGCTCTTCTGAGAGTGAGGCTAGCAGCACTACCTTGAGGCAGAGAAGGAGGAAACAAAAGACCTCTTTCATATGGGAGTATTTTACTTTTCCAGAGGACAAGAAAAAGGTAAATGCACCCTTAGTGACTTGTAAGCTGTGTGGCCGTGTACTTTCAAGAGGGAATCCCAACAAGAAGTATTCCTTCGGGAATCACACCATGTTGAGACACCTTAAAGATGTACACGGAAGGACACATGCTCGACATACTGAAGGTAACCCTTCAGTAAGTCAACCAAGCACATCCACAGCAGCTCAGCCTGGTCCATCATCTGCAGGGCCGAGTCCATCTTCGGCAGGTCAGCTGAGCCCTTCATCTGTGGGGGGAGCATCTCCTTTTTCTCGTCCTCTGGAAACCAACCATCGGTTTGTGAGGGTTGAAATACGGTGCGCCACTTGTCATGATCTAATTTGTCATAGGGAGACCAGTGTTTCCCTAGTGAACAATAAAATAGATCAGCACATTTGTCGTACCGACTAATATTCCCATTCTTTCTTTCCTCTGTCCCTGCATGAACACAACGGCTCTTGTAAGAGCCAACCTTACCTTTCAACTATTTTTTATATATGTTTTTAAAACTTTTTTTTGATTTTTTTTTTACCGTACGCGTACGGTACGCGTAATTTTTTTTTTTTTTTTTAAAAAACACTAAAAATCAATTATCACATTACAAGGTCCTTGAGAGACTACAATGAAAAACTGAAAATGTGATTGTGGAGAAGTGGAAAAAAGGGACCATGAAATTTTTGACTTACCATACCCACTCAAAAAAATATTTATTAATTTAAATTTAATTTTAATTGCTTTAAAAATGGTTCTAGTTTTCGAAAATTTTCTATCTCAATCTGAAAAAAAACAAAAAAGTATTAATATTTAATAAAACATTTTATAATACAGTACACATATTTACATATTTTTCAAAAAAATGTTTTGCCTTTTTTTTGCTGTTTTCAGAATATATTGCATTTCACTATAAATTGTGAGAGCAATTGCATTCATCATTTAACAGTGGGCAAAAAAAAAATTAACAATCTCAAAGATTGTTTTAAAAAAGCCCACAATCTCTTTTTGCATAAACAGAACTTTATAGAAATGCATAATATTCTTAAAAAATATCATCTAATATCAATACTTATTTCTTTAAAATACCGTCTGACATTTTTGCTTCAGAAGTATAATCACAAAAATATATCTCAAATAACTCCACAATACATCTGGTTCCATTTCCTTTAGGCCAAATAGTAATTTTAAAATTCTTTTTTGATTAAATTTCCAATGGTAATCCAATAAAAATCTAAAGTTTAAATTGTACAGATCTCACCGATTGTCTGTAACATTTTGGTTTCCGAAAGATTAATTAATAATTAAATAAGTCCACAATAGAATTGTTTACCTTTCCGCATGGCCAAATAGTAATTTTAAAAATCTTTTTTGAATAAATTTCCAATGGCAATCCAATAACATTCCAAAATTTAAATTGTGCAGATGTTACCGATTTTGTCTAAATTTTTGGTTTTCCAAAGTTTCATTAAAAATTGAAAAAGTTCACATTACAATTGGTTACCTTTCCATTAGGCCAAATGATAATTTGTAAAATCATTTTTTTTGAAAATTCCAATGGTAATCCAATAAAATGGTAAAATTGTTTTGTACAGATGTTGCCAAATCTCTCTAAAATTTAGGTTTCAGGAAGATTAGATAGGAATTTGCTAAATCAAAAGGCAAACGTTGCTTAAAAATCAATTGGGAATCATTACACAGTGTCCAGCCTTTTTCACATTTAAGATAAACTGTGTAATGTCCAGAAGTTACAGTAGGTCCTTCATGGAAAATTATTGCAACTGTTACAAAAGTTTTTCCTGAAATTGATAATTGCTGTCCTGTAAACTTCTTTATTAAAGTATCTAATTTTGAACCATCAGCTTTACAGCGTTGCATCATTAAAATTACATATTGTCCGTATTCCTTTAAAATTAACGTTGAAAACATGTCAGATTGACACTCACTGCATTCCATGCTATGATTAGCATCTTTAACTAATTTAGCAAAAGTGACTGTTTTACTTTCTGGCAATGTTAAATAAATAAACCTTTCAGAATCAACATTAGAGCCACATATATTGTAACAGTTTTCACAACTATGTTCCCATTTATAAGAGAGACCAAATACATTTTCAATGGGAACCCCTTCTTCTTCCAGTACCTGAAGAAAAAACATCAAGAATTCCTGTGCGTCTTGCTGTACATTTTGAGAAAACTGTGTTCGTCCTGAACATACATCTAAAAGTTTTCTAATTTCAGTAGCACTTTCTATTTGAGTTTTATCATTACTCAGCTTTTGAAAAAGGAGACTCAACTCCGAACAGAATCTTTTTCCCTGATTTACTATTATCTGCTCTTGCACACTTTCCAGATAAAATGCAACATTCAGCACTACATTAGCGTAGCAGTTGACACCAGAGCTATTTTCAAAATGACATCCTACAACCTGTTCTTCTTTTTCCTTTTTTCTTTTTGCTTGCAATTACATCACTCCTCTTTTTTTTCCTCCTCTCTACATCTTCATTACAGATATTCTCATTTCTCCTTTTACGAGAAACTACACGTTTCTCCAACACAGGATACTGACCTAAATGAGGAGCATAGCTTCTTCTTAATCTATTATACTCCTTTACACAATTTGTATCAGCACTAGCTTTTGAGTCATCAAAGTCTATCATGAATAAACCTGATAATGTTTTCACTCGTGACAAAGCAACATATGCCATACCTTCTTTGAACACAGTTGAACCAATGTTCACAAATGCACAATCTACAGTCAATCCTTGAGACTTGTGAATAGTTACAGCATATGCTAGAGAAAACGGAAACTGCTTCCTACGTACATATAAGTCTTTCACAAGCATGAAACGAACTGAACAACGACAAATGTCTTTAACTTCTTCTATCTGATCAAATTTTATTTTTAAACATTCAATTCCATCTTTTTCTGATAATTAATAAAACCCACAACTCTTCCCATAGCTCCATTAACTAAACCTTTTTCAACATCCAAATTTCTCCTTAAAAATACTCTACAGTTCATGCAAACATATAGATTTTTTTCTAATCCAGCTGTTTTGGAAATGTTCTTCTCTAGTGAATCCAATTTATTTTTCAGTGTGCCTGTTAATGTGATAGTAAATCTTCCATCCTCAATTTTGTCCACTGCTTCCAATTTCCGGATATCTTCCTTTTCCAATTTCAAAAGCTCCTCATTGAATATTGAGCATTCACGTAGAGTTGGCATTAAGCAGATGACACTTTTCTTTTCTGCAATGTTCTTGTATATCTTCTCTGCAACTATTTCTTCCTTTGGAAATAAATTATGTAGCAACCAACTCTGTAATGCTTTTGTGCCAGCTTCAGTGAGTAGTCCAATTCTGATATCTTTCAGAATACTTCCATATTCTTCATCGTTTGCTTGCCTCATGTTAGTAGTAAGTTCCTTGTACTCAAAGAAGGACCAAATATTTGCATTACCAATGCTTCCCAATGACTTCTTTGTGTCTTCATGTGTCACAGTATTAAACACTGGTTGTCCTTTAACTGGAGTAAGCTGTAGAAGATCCCCAAAAACTATGACATGTTTTCCACCAAATAACACGTCATAGTCTGTCCTTATAATTTGCTGCATTCTTAAATGCACAAAGGCAAGCATTAAGTTTGATACCATGCTCACCTCATCAATAATGAGAACTTGCATCTTCTTCAATACTCTTGAAACTTCCAAGCATGCTTCTCCAGTTAGCTTGTTGTATTGTATTTTGTTCTCATGCTCCACTGGTAACATTAGCAAACGATGTAAGGTGATTCCTTTTATGTTATAGGCTGCTAACCCAGTTGGAGCAGTAACCACACAAGACAAAGTAGAATCCGTTTTTTGCTGTAGGTAGCTTCTGATGACTTTTATTAAGAAACTTTTTCCAGTTCCAGCTTGTCCACTTACATACATCCTGATTGGTTGAAATGATGTGCATGAGCACTCTTTTTTTTCATGTAGTAATCCGTGATCAATTTTGTTTCTGATCTCTTCATAAATTTGTTGCTGCTCTTCATTCAGTTGTCTTTCCAAATTTGATAAGTCTATAAATTCTTCTTGAGCTTGATTCATAGCCGTTTCCACTTCATTCATGGCTATTGATGCTTCATTTTCAATGATTGGTTGTCCTAGGGGATCTTGACTGAGTGTTCCTGAACTTTGGCTGTCCTGAGAACTGTCTCTAGCTACTTCTGCTGCAATTGTAGTTTCCTGTTCAATTTCTTCATTTAACATTTGCAGATAAGTTGAGAATGTACTGCATTGTATGCTGTCTTTTCAAGCATTAAAAGAATCTTCATAGCTTTGAAATTCTCCCAGTAGTTCATCCTCTGTACGCCATGGTTTAAACAGCTGTAAAAGAGCCAAGTAGTAAAATTCCTTTTTGTCAGTAGTGTCGCAACTCAGCTTCCTGTGATTTATCAAACTTCCTTTTGTTTGCTTCACCAAACATCCTTCCTCACCAATGACTTTATATTTTCCATTGTTGATGTCTTCTGCGGCTTTCCGTGAATAAATGTAGTTCTGCAGCACTTCATAGAGACACATGTTCTCCAGATGATGACTTCTCTTGGGATAATATGTGTCCAACATGTTTGATTTCAAAATATCTGTACTTTCTGGGTCATTCTCGGCCAAATATTCAATTTCTCCAACAGATTTCAGTACCCGATTTCTCATTGCTGCAAGGCCTAAACTTGCCCAAATTATTCTTCTTGATTTCGAGTAGAGACTTGCAGAAGATAACCTATCTGAACATTCGTAGGATCCAATTTCTCGATGCGATAACATCTTTAAACTGAAACTGTACAGCTTCTTACTGACAGTCTTCTCGTGAGAAATCTCTTCCCACATTTCCTTCAATTCTGTTTTTTCTGATTTCGTAATGTAAGACATTACATATCGAGCAACAGCAATGGAATTGTCAGCTACATACTGTATATCCATGTTAGCATTCCACATGGATAAAATGACTGGGTTGTAGTCATTTATATTTTTTGATTCTTCTTTTCTTTTAAGGTTGTAGGTATTCTTAGGTGATTTTCTTGTGATAGTATGTCTCACAGATGACATAAAACTGTTTACTCTTCCATTTGAAAGAACAGGTCTAGGAAATCCAAATCGACATTTAGTGTAGTATTTATCTTTGCTCTTGTATTTCCGTCGACAGTATTTTCCACACCGATGACTTTGGAAACGTAAAACTTGCTCCTTTAACTTTTTCTCTTCTGTGCTTTTTGGTATAGCACATGTTGCATATTCTTCAATGTAAGATAACACTGCTTCATCAGCATCTGTTCCAAACTTTGGGGCATCCTTGATCCACAACAGCATATGAATATGAGGAGCACCTCTTGCCTGGTACTCTTTTCTCCAAAAGAAATCCACTACTTCTCCTAGAGGTGGATTTTTTTTATTGCAGATGAAGGACATCATAGCCTCAAATCTATGATTGAAATATCTGCAAACATTAACCGGATCCAAAGAGCACAGTTCTCCTGCTGTCTTGTATTCGATGTTTTTATTGTTTGAATTTGCCTCTCGTAGAAAATCCAGTAAATCATCCCAAGCATACTCAGCACAGCTTAGGGTAAGGAACCATGTTGGTGTTCCTAAATTCCGTAACATGCATTTTAATTCACCATGGCGTCGGTACCAATATTCATTTGTCCCACGCTGACAAGCCATCAGATTGATCAGTTGTGTTTCCAAATGATCATCTCGGTGCTGCACTTTCTCCATAAAATCCTTAGCAGACACATTTTGTAAATGTACTCCACTTTTTAAAATGTGATTTACTGCATAAGACAGTGCAGACAAGTCGCTTTCAAATAAAAGATGGAACAAATAAGGAATACTTTGTCGAAATCTGGGATCTTCAGAATATATTCTTGTAGTCCGATACTCAGAAGCTGGAATCTGTTCTGGACGTTCATCGTATCGTCCTCCTTTTCCTTTAGGAAGCAGCTGGGGAAAACATCGAGCTTCCAAGCTCTCCTCCCATACACTCACGGGAGTTCCTTTTGCTTTCTTCATCTGAAACAGATCAATATTGTCTCCCATAACTTCTTTTGAATGAAGAGGATGTATGCTAAAATGTTCATAAATTTCTTCTTCCTTTGACTTGTCCACTTTTTCAATTTGTCCAGTTGGTGTTTCTGTGTCTTCTTGTAAATCTTCTTCTTCTTCTTCTATATAAATTGATTCATACCATTTGTTATTCCTTTTCAAATACAAATTTGCTCTTTGTACTTTCCGTACATCTACCAGCTCCTGCCAAATCTTCTTATTCTTTGTAGGTACACCATTAACCAGAATAATTAATGGTTCAGTTTCCAAAGTATCCGCATCAATAGTTTCCATATTTTTTTTCAAATCCAAGGGCAAATACACCACTCTACCTTTTAAACCTCTCAGTAAATCTGAAGGAGGTAATTTACCAGTTTTGGGCTCCATACGTACTATGGTCTGGAACGGATGAACACATTGAATGAGTATAGACTCATATGTATTTAATTCAGAAAGTTCAGGAGGAATAGCATCCAATTCTAAATTATTATGTACAGCTCTGGTCGGCATTCTATTTTCCTCTAACTTGTTGTAACAGTATTTACAAATACGCTGATCTTCACCCAATTCAAAACAATTTTCAAGAAATATATATGTGGCAAAATCCTTCCACTTATAGTTATCTTCATTTTCACTCTTTCTGTAGAGATCAACATTCCTAGTTTGTTTTTTATAATGAGTTCTGCGGCAACAAATACAAGTAATATTTGGTCTTTCATTAGAGATTATTGCAAATTTTGTTATGTGATCATTAAATGTCTTACTTACAGAGGGTTCTACATTCTCTTCTACTTCTTCCTCATTTACTGTGTCCTTTTCTGCACTGTTTTGTTCAGGACCAAAGTAACAAAACTGAATTTCATCAACAACCTTCTCTACATCTGATACCGATCCACGGAACAGAGCCCTATTCAATTCATCTAACTTTATTGCTGGACTTTTAGCAAAATACAACCGTCTCACAAACTTTCTCATTTCAGTATGATGAACAACCAGCATCCTAAAATGATGGAAAACACTATTACACACTTTTCTAGATAGACAAGCCAGAGAATGACCCTGCAAACCAGTATTCTCTCTCACTCTGCATGGATCTAGACTTTGAAGCACCTTAATCTTCTGTTTTACACTTTTTTTACTATATTCTCTTAGAAACTCACGAAATTTATCAATAGATTCCTGACGCACAGTGCAAATACTACTACAATTCCAAGTGTACACTGGGGCTTTAGGACGTCTCCCCATAGCCTCATCCGCCATCACTTGTACCTCATCTCTTGGAACCATTATCTCCTTCTCCATTATGCAACCATTTTTCACTTCGTAAGCACGACCTCTGGTGTCAACTGCATGCAGCAAACTATTACTTTGAAAATAGCTCTCTTCATTAAAAAAAGGTTCACTACTTGAACTATGCATCCATTTTCCTAAAAACACTTTACAAACGTTTGTTCTGTTTCCTTTTGCTTTGTGATTTCAGTACATTAACCATTTTATCTAATGTACGCATCCTATTCAAAATTAAAATGAATAGTTTCCTTTTTAATTCTAATGCCTTTGCTGCAATGGCTTCAATTTCTTTTTTTCTCTTGTAAAATTTTGCCTTTTGCTTATATTTCTTCACATCCTTTATCAAATTGGACATAACTCTTCTCTGAAACATTTTTCTACGTATCTCTTTAAACGCTGTTTTTCTGTTTAAGTTAATCTTTATAGTTACAGAAGGTATATTTGCATTAACTAAATTCTCAATTTTTTCCTGTCCTTTTCTATTGAAAACATTCTTTCCAGTACAGACATTTTGTACATTTTTCCTTTTTTTGAATATGTTCTTTAAAAAATCTTTTGTCTGCTTACCAGAAGATTTTTTCTTTTTCCCAACATGAGCATCTCCAACTAACTTAGGTCCTCCAGTTGTCTTCAAATATAGGTTTTTTTTGTGGTCTTTCTTTAGTCTGGATTTTGTAGGCATCTTAAATTTTGTTCACTGCTCTTCAGCAATACCTGAAAAAAACTAAAAAAAAATTCCTTTATTTTATTTAAATATATTACTACATTTTTTATGTTCTTTAGAAATCTTAAAATACTATAAACCCCTTTCCTATAAATGAAAATCACAATAACACCTTCACAAATTAAATATCTAAAAATAATTCCTGTGTGCACACAAAGTCATGCTTTGAAATTAGACAGAAAACGAAATTTCTTTGCCAATTGCAAAGCATACTTTCTACTACTTTTTAGGCAAGTGATAAGTACTTTTACAGACTGACACATTTTGAATCCACTTTTCAGATTCTTAAAAAAGCACATGTCCAAACTGCTTTTTCAGACCAGCACCATGTGTAACCTGGGTGACTGACTACACTCCAGCAAGGGCAACCAGCCTTAGTGATGCTGAATGTATTTGCATTACTGACTGAAACCTCAAACCCCACTCGGTTGTGAATACTATGCATGATTCCAGAGGATAAGCAGCTGGGTGTGTGCTAAGAGTCTGCTTCTACACAAAAAAATGGCTCACCCTTTCCATCTAATGCAAATGTGAAATCTCCAGAGCAATACGCAAAAAATCTCTGCCTGTAATTCCTATTTGCACACAGAGTCATGTTTTCACATTAGTCACAAAACGAAATTTCTTTGCCAATTTGAAAGCACACTTACTTTTCTTTTTTTTGGCAAGTGATAAACACTTTTACAGACTGACACATCTTGAATCCACTTTTCAGATTCTGAAAACAGCACATGTCCAAACTGCTTTTTCAAACCAGCACCATTTGTAACCTGGGTGACTGCCTACACTCCAGCAAGGGCAAACAGCCTTACTGATGCTGTATGTATTTGCATTACTGACTGAAACCTCAAACTAGGGGTTGGCGGAATTTGCGGAATTAACCTTCGCAAATTATCGCGAAAATGTTTAAAATTATCGCAAACAAGCGGAAATATCGCGAAGATGCGGAAGTTTTTTTCCGGCATGTTCGCGAGATTTTCTGCATGGTTGCGGGTCGCCAACTTACCCATGTGGTTGCTTGCGGGCGCGGCCATCTTGTTTTGAGTTGTTCTCGCGGTGCATGATCGCGAGAAGAAAGACGTGATCGCGCGACGCATGACGTCACTGCGGGCTCGAACTGTCGCGAGACAGCGCAAATGGCTAAAAACAATACAACATCTCATGGAGAACGCGACCGGATCAAGAAAACTTGTCGGCGAACGCAGGGATTCAGGTAAGGCGATCGCGCGCGCGCGAGAATGTATTATTTTACAGCGCGAGCAAGAAACAAATTATCGCCAAGCTGCGGAAACCGGAATTTTTGACATTTTCGCGCTCTCTGCGGAACGCGAAAATGTCAAATTATCGCAATTTCCGCGAACGGAACAAAATTTTCGCCCAGGCCTACCTCAAACCCCACTCGGTTGTGAATACTGTGCATGATTCCAGAGGATAAGCAGCTGGGTGTGTGCTAAGAGTCTGCTTCTACACAAAAAAAATGGCTCCCCCTTTCCATCTAATGCAACTGTGAAATCACCAGAGCAATACGCAATAAATCTCTGCCTGTAATTCCTATTTGCACACAGAGTCATGTTTTCACATTAGTCACAAAACGAAATTTCTTTGCCAATTTGAAAGCACACTTACTTTTCTTTTTTTTGGCAAGTGATAAACACTTTTACAGACTGACACATCTTGAATCCACTTTTCAGACTCTGAAAACAGCACATGTCCAAACTGCTTTTTCAAACCAGCACCATTTGTAACCTGGGTGACTGCCTACACTCCAGCAAGGGCAACCAGCCTTACTGATGCTGTATGTATTTGCATTACTGACTGAAACCTCAAACCCCACTCGGTTGTGAATACTGTGCATGATTCCAGAGGATAAGCAGCTGGGTGTGTGCTAAGAGTCTGCTTCTACACAAACAAAATGGCTCACCCTTTCCATCTAATGCAAATGTGAAATCTCCAGAGCAAAACGCAATAAATCTCTGCCTGTAATTCCTATTTGCACACAGAGTCATGTTTTCACATTAGTCACAAAACGAAATTTCTTTGCCAATTTGAAAGCACACTTACTAGTATTTTTTTTGGCAAGTGATAAGTACTTTTACAGACTGACACATTTTGAATCCACTTTTCAGATTCTTAAAAAAGCACATGTCCAAACTGCTTTTTCAGACCAGCACCATATGTAACCTGGGTGACTCACTACACTCCAGCAAGGGCAACCAGCCTTAGTGATGCTGAATGTATTTGCATTACTGACTGAAACCTCAAACCCCACTCCGTTGTGAATACTGTGCATGATTCCACAGGGTAAGCAGCTGGGTGTGTGCCAAGAGTCTGCTTCTGCACAAAAAAATGGCTCCCCCTTTCCATCTAATGCAAATGTGAAATCACCAGAGCAATACGCAATAAATCTCTGCCTGTAATTCCTCTTTGCACACAGAGTCATGTTTTCATATTAGTCACAAAATGAAATGTCTTTGCCAATTTGAAAGCACACTTACTACTCTTTTTTTTGGCAAGTGATAAACACTTTTACAGAATGACACATTTTGAATCCACTTTTTAGATTCTTAAAAAAGCACATGTCCAAACTGCTTTTTCAGACCAGCACCATGTGTAACCTGGGTGACTGACTACACTCCAGCAAGGGCAACCAGCCTTAGTGATGCTGAATGTATTTGCATTACTGACTGAAACCTCAAACCCCACTCGGTTGTGAAGACTGTGCATGATTCCACAGGATAAGCAGCTGGGTGTGTGCTAAGAGTCTGCTTCTGCACAAAAAAATGGCTCCCCCTTTCCATCTAATGCAACTGTGAAATCACCAGAGCAATACGCAATAAATCTCTGCCTGTAATTCCTCTTTGCACACAGAGTCATGTTTTCACATTAGTCACAAAACGAAATTTCTTTGCCAATTTGAAAGCACACTTACTAGTCTTTTTTTTGGCAAGTGATAAGTACTTTTACAGACTGACACATTTTGAATCCACTTTTCAGATTCTTAAAAAAGCACATGTCCAAACTGCTTTTTCAGACCAGCACCATGTGTAACCTGGGTGACTGACTACACTCCAGCAAGGGCAACCAGCCTTAGTGATGCTGAATGTATTTGCATTACTGACTGAAACCTCAAACCCCACTCAGTTGTGATTACTATGCATGATTCGACAGGATAAGCAGCTGGGTGTGTGCTAAGAGTCTGCTTCTGCACAAAAAAATAGCTCCCCCTTTCCATCTAATGCAACTGTGAAATCACCAGAGCAATACGCAATAAATCTCTGCCTGTAATTCCTATTTGCACACAGAGTCATGTTTTCACATTAGTCACAAAACGAAATTTCTTTGCCAATTTGAAAGCACACTTACTTTTCTTTTTTTTGGCAAGTGATAAACACTTTTACAGACTGACACATCTTGAATCCACTTTTCAGACTCTGAAAACAGCACATGTCCAAACTGCTTTTTCAAACCAGCACCATTTGTAACCTGGGTGACTGCCTAAACTCCAGCAAGGGCAACCAGCCTTACTGATGCTGTATGTATTTGCATTACTGACTGAAACCTCAAACCCCACTCGGTTGTGAATACTGTGCATGATTCCAGAGGATAAGCAGCTGGGTGTGTGCTAAGAGTCTGCTTCTACACAAACAAAATGGCTCACCCTTTCCATCTAATGCAAATGTGAAATCTCCAGAGCAAAACGCAATAAATCTCTGCCTGTAATTCCTATTTGCACACAGAGTCATGTTTTCACATTAGTCACAAAACGAAATTTCTTTGCCAATTTGAAAGCACACTTACTAGTATTTTTTTTGGCAAGTGATAAGTACTTTTACAGACTGACACATTTTGAATCCACTTTTCAGATTCTTAAAAAAGCACATGTCCAAACTGCTTTTTCAGACCAGCACCATATGTAACCTGGGTGACTCACTACACTCCAGCAAGGGCAACCAGCCTTAGTGATGCTGAATGCATTTGCATTACTGACTGAAACCTCAAACCCCACTCCGTTGTGAATACTGTGCATGATTCCACAGGGTAAGCAGCTGGGTGTGTGCCAAGAGTCTGCTTCTGCACAAAAAAATGGCTCCCCCTTTCCATCTAATGCAAATGTGAAATCACCAGAGCAATACGCAATAAATCTCTGCCTGTAATTCCTCTTTGCACACAGAGTCATGTTTTCATATTAGTCACAAAATGAAATGTCTTTGCCAATTTGAAAGCACACTTACTACTCTTTTTTTTGGCAAGTGATAAACACTTTTACAGACTGACACATTTTGAATCCACTTTTTAGATTCTTAAAAAAGCACATGTCCAAACTGCTTTTTCAGACCAGCACCATGTGTAACCTGGGTGACTGACTACACTCCAGCAAGGGCAACCAGCCTTAGTGATGCTGAATGTATTTGCATTACTGACTGAAACCTCAAACCCCACTCGGTTGTGAAGACTGTGCATGATTCCACAGGATAAGCAGCTGGGTGTGTGCTAAGAGTCTGCTTCTGCACAACAAAATGGCTCCCCCTTTCCATCTAATGCAACTGTGAAATCACCAGAGCAATACGCAATAAATCTCTGCCTGTAATTCCTCTTTGCACACAGAGTCATGTTTTCACATTAGTCACAAAACGAAATTTCTTTGCCAATTTGAAAGCACACTTACTAGTCTTTTTTTTGGCAAGTGATAAGTACTTTTACAGACTGACACATTTTGAATCCACTTTTCAGATTCTTAAAAAAGCACATGTCCAAACTGCTTTTTCAGACCAGCACCATGTGTAACCTGGGTGACTGACTACACTCCAGCAAGGGCAACCAGCCTTAGTGATGCTGAATGTATTTGCATTACTGACTGAAACCTCAAACCCCACTCAGTTGTGATTACTATGCATGATTCGACAGGATAAGCAGCTGGGTGTGTGCTAAGAGTCTGCTTCTGCACAAAAAAATAGCTCCCCCTTTCCATCTAATGCAACTGTGAAATCACCAGAGCAATACGCAATAAATCTCTGCCTGTAATTCCTATTTGCACACAGAGTCATGTTTTCACATTAGTCACAAAACGAAATTTCTTTGCCAATTTGAAAGCACACTTACTTTTCTTTTTTTTGGCAAGTGATAAACACTTTTACAGACTGACACATCTTGAATCCACTTTTCAGACTCTGAAAACAGCACATGTCCAAACTGCTTTTTCAAACCAGCACCATTTGTAACCTGGGTGACTGCCTAAACTCCAGCAAGGGCAACCAGCCTTACTGATGCTGTATGTATTTGCATTACTGACTGAAACCTCAAACCCCACTCGGTTGTGAATACTGTGCATGATTCCAGAGGATAAGCAGCTGGGTGTGTGCTAAGAGTCTGCTTCTACACAAACAAAATGGCTCACCCTTTCCATCTAATGCAAATGTGAAATCTCCAGAGCAAAACGCAATAAATCTCTGCCTGTAATTCCTATTTGCACACAGAGTCATGTTTTCACATTAGTCACAAAACGAAATTTCTTTGCCAATTTGAAAGCACACTTACTAGTATTTTTTTTGGCAAGTGATAAGTACTTTTACAGACTGACACATTTTGAATCCACTTTTCAGATTCTTAAAAAAGCACATGTCCAAACTGCTTTTTCAGACCAGCACCATATGTAACCTGGGTGACTCACTACACTCCAGCAAGGGCAACCAGCCTTAGTGATGCTGAATGTATTTGCATTACTGACTGAAACCTCAAACCCCACTCCGTTGTGAATACTGTGCATGATTCCACAGGGTAAGCAGCTGGGTGTGTGCCAAGAGTCTGCTTCTGCACAAAAAAATGGCTCCCCCTTTCCATCTAATGCAAATGTGAAATCACCAGAGCAATACGCAATAAATCTCTGCCTGTAATTCCTCTTTGCACACAGAGTCATGTTTTCATATTAGTCACAAAATGAAATGTCTTTGCCAATTTGAAAGCACACTTACTACTCTTTTTTTTGGCAAGTGATAAACACTTTTACAGACTGACACATTTTGAATCCACTTTTTAGATTCTTAAAAAAGCACATGTCCAAACTGCTTTTTCAGACCAGCACCATGTGTAACCTGGGTGACTGACTACACTCCAGCAAGGGCAACCAGCCTTAGTGATGCTGAATGTATTTGCATTACTGACTGAAACCTCAAACCCCACTCGGTTGTGAAGACTGTGCATGATTCCACAGGATAAGCAGCTGGGTGTGTGCTAAGAGTCTGCTTCTGCACAAAAAAATGGCTCCCCCTTTCCATCTAATGCAACTGTGAAATCACCAGAGCAATACGCAATAAATCTCTGCCTGTAATTCCTCTTTGCACACAGAGTCATGTTTTCACATTAGTCACAAAACGAAATTTCTTTGCCAATTTGAAAGCACACTTACTAGTCTTTTTTTTGGCAAGTGATAAGTACTTTTACAGACTGACACATTTTGAATCCACTTTTCAGATTCTTAAAAAAGCACATGTCCAAACTGCTTTTTCAGACCAGCACCATGTGTAACCTGGGTGACTGACTACACTCCAGCAAGGGCAACCAGCCTTAGTGATGCTGAATGTATTTGCATTACTGACTGAAACCTCAAACCCCACTCAGTTGTGATTACTATGCATGATTCGACAGGATAAGCAGCTGGGTGTGTGCTAAGAGTCTGCTTCTGCACAAAAAAATAGCTCCCCCTTTCCATCTAATGCAACTGTGAAATCACCAGAGCAATACGCAATAAATCTCTGCCTGTAATTCCTCTTTGCACACAGAGTTTTGTTTTCATATTAGTCACAAAACGAAATTTCTTCGCCAATTTGAAAGCACACTTATTACTCTTTTTTTTGGCAAGTGATAAACACTTTTACAGACTGACACATTTTGAATCCACTTTTCAGATTCTGAAAACAGCACATGTCCAAACTGCTTTTTCAGACCAGCACCATGTGTAACCTGGGTGACTGACTACACTCCAGCAAGGGCAACCAGCCTTAGTGATGCTGAATGTATTTGCATTACTGACTGAAACCTCAAACCCCACTCGGTTGTGAATACTGTGCATGATTCCACAGGATAAGCAGCTGGGTGTGTGCTAAGAGTCTGCTTCTGCACAAAAAAATGGCTCCCCCTTTCCATCTAATGCAACTGTGAAATCACCAGAGCAATACGCAATAAATCTCTGCCTGTAATTCCTCTTTGCACACAGAGTCATGTTTTCACATTAGTCACAAAACGAAATTTCTTTGCCAATTTGAAAGCACACTTACTAGTCTTTTTTTTGGCAAGTGATAAGTACTTTTACAGACTGACACATTTTGAATCCCCTTTTCAGATTCTTAAAAAAGCACATGTCCAAACTGCTTTTTCAGACCAGCACCATGTGTAACCTGGGTGACTGACTACACTCCAGCAAGGGCAACCAGCCTTAGTGATGCTGAATGTATTTGCATTACTGACTGAAACCTCAAACCCCACTCGGTTGTGATTACTATGCATGATTCTACAGGATAAGCAGCTGGGTGTGTGCTAAGAGTCTGCTTCTGCACAAAAAAATAGCTCCCCCTTTCCATCTAATGCAACTGTGAAATCACCAGAGCAATACGCAATAAATCTCTGCCTGTAATTCCTCTTTGCACACAGAGTTTTGTTTTCATATTAGTCACAAAACGAAATTTCTTTGCCAATTTGAAAGCACACTTACTACTCTTTTTTTTGGCAAGTGATAAACACTTTTACAGACTGACACATTTTGAATCCACTTTTCAGATTCTGAAAACAGCACATGTCCAAACTGCTTTTTCAAACCAGCACCATTTGTAACCTGGGTGACTCACTAAACTCCAGCAAGGGCAACCAGCCTTACTGATGCTGTATGTATTTGCATTACTGACTGAAACCTCAATCCCCACTCGGTTGTGAATACTGTGCATGATACCAGAGGATAAGCAGCTGGGTGTGTGCTAAGAGTCTGCTTCTACACAAAAAAAATGGCTCACCCTTTCCATCTAATGCAACTGTGAAATCACCAGAGCAATACGCAATAAATCTCTGCCTGTAATTCCTCTTTGCACACAGAGTCATGTTTTCATATTAGTCACAAAACGAAATTTCTTTGCCAATTTGAAAGCACACTTACTACTCTTTTTTTTGGCAAGTGATAAACACTTTTACAGACTGACACATTTTGAATCCACTTTTTAGATTCTTAAAAAAGCACATGTCCAAACTGCTTTTTCAGACCAGCACCATGTGTAACCTGGGTGACTGACTACACTCCAGCAAGGGCAACCAGCCTTAGTGATGCTGAATGTATTTGCATTACTGACTGAAACCTCAAACCCCACTCGGTTGTGAATACTGTGCATGATTCCACAGGATAAGCAGCTGGGTGTGTGCTAAGAGTCTGCTTCTGCACAAAAAAATGGCTCCCCCTTTCCATATAATGCAACTGTGAAATCACCAGAGCAATACGCAATAAATCTCTGCCTGTAATTCCTCTTTGCACACAGAGTCATGTTTTCACATTAGTCACAAAACGAAATTTCTTTGCCAATTTGAAAGCACACTTACTTTTCTTTTTTTTGGCAAGTGATAAACACTTTTACAGACTGACACATCTTGAATCCACTTTTCAGATTCTGAAAACAGCACATGTCCAAACTGCTTTTTCAAACCAGCACCATTTGTAACCTGGGTGACTGCCTACACTCCAGCAAGGGCAACCAGCCTTACTGATGCTGTATGTATTTGCATTACTGAGTGCAACCTCAAACCCTTAAAGTATTCCTTATTTTTACCAGTACACCTTAATTTATCATGAAAACATAGTCCATATTATTTTACATGTTCCTCACATTTAAATTTCTCCCAAAACAGAAAATGATAAACACAACTTCAACAAAAGGAATTCCATTTCTATTATTCATTTCTTAATTTACCATATACATCCCCTCTCAAACTCTAAACTCACCTTTAAAATTAGTTAGCTGTGAAAGAAATGTGGCACTCAAACAGCAGATTATCAGAGCCAAGATTTCTGTTCTTTACACCTCTCTCCTCTCAGCAGAACCAGATAATGGCAAACTTTCCCTCTCTTTTTCCACACATATACATGTTAATTTCAAATCTCAGTGCTTCCCCCTTTTTTTCAAATGTAATCACACATTTCTATTGGTTGAAAACCAACCCTTTTCCAAAAGTACCCTTCCCCCAACTTGACTTCTGCCTAGTACCCTTCCCCCAACTTGACTTCTGCCTGCTACCATAGCAACAGCTCATGGAACACTGCTGTGTGGAGTCAGGTCAGAAGTTCACCAAACAATGTTTCAATTCCACAGAGGAAGAGTGCTTGACTTTTCAAACCTAACAGCAAATCCATAGTACTGTTCTTTGGTAACACATTTTTCTGTACCAATACAAAACGTGCTTCTATTAATTTACACATACAGCCTAGTTTTTATTCTAGAATGGTATGAAACAGCCAATCAGTTCTTTTTTTTATAAAAAAAATATGTATGCCTCCATTTCCAAACTGTCTTTCATTTCTTTTTACCATTCTACTGAATTACACCTCCTAAGTGCATCCAGTTCTCCTTTGAAGATGTTCACAGTGTGGATTGTAGGGCACAGCTATGTCTTCTGGAGTGAAAAGTATGCAGAGAAAACAGATATGGTGAGAGACCTTGCTTTGCCAAATGTAGACATTAAATGGATTGGTCAGAGAGGGTTAAAGTGGCACCAATTGATGCCATTGGTGAAATCCTTCATGCAAATCCAACACCCTGACCTCATAATAGTGCACTGTGGTGGCAATGACCTAGGCACTTTGACTGGGGTAGGTCTGGAAATGCTTATGAAGGACACCTTTGCACAACTGTTTTCACTTTTCCCTAAAACTGCCTTTGTGTTTTCTAACATATGCCAAAGGCAAAAATGGAACTGGTCCAATCATTTCTGTCCGCAGATTGACAAAGCAAGAAAGCACGTCAACAAATCTGTTTCTGCTTTCCTCCGTGACTATGGTATGGGTTCCATTTACCACAACAACTTGCGTTACGACATGCAAGACATTTATAGAGGAGATGGTGTGCACTTCAATGATGAAGGGAACAGAGTCTTCCTCTTGAACCTTAGACTCTGCATCGGTACTTACTTGTAGGTACCACTAAAAAAATCAAATCACTTCATAAACACAACGGCTCTTTTTAGAGCCCCCTAATATCTAAACTCTTAAATCTGCATTTCATTTCTTTTTTTTAATTTTTTTTCTACCGTACGCGTACGTTGAGCTTACCGTACGCGTACCCCGTGATTTTTTTAAAATCAATAAATGTTTTCTTTGTACTTTTCTGTCCTTCTTTGACCCCCTTACAAATGTTAGGGGGTCTGTAACTCTCTCCCTTGCCCCCTTTTCAAGATATCACCCTTTTTTTCTGAATGAAACACACGAAATGGCGGCCGCCGCTTCCTGGTTTCGACCGATTCGAATGTTTACTAAGATCTAACAGCCAATCAGAATCGCGCTCGCGCACGCCACCGTACGCGTACGGTAAGCGCACCGTAAGCGCACCGTAAGCTGGCTCAGATATATATATTGATTTAAAGGCTATTTTCTCAGAATCTACTGAACAGATTTACACCAAACCTACAAAAGGCACTTCCTTGGCCTGAGGACTACCTCTCTGCCAAATTTCAAGTAATTCTGTTCAGCCGTTCGGGCTGTAGCTGTGTCTAAAGGTCCTATGGAAAAATGCATGGGAAAAACGCATTTTGGGACCCCCCTTTTATCTCAGCCCCCGCTTGACGAATCCCCCCGAGACTTTCAGGGTAGGAGCGGAGCGTAGCGCCCCACCTATTTTGAAAAATTCGCGAGGATTCGTCGACTGAGAAAAAAGGGGGGTCCCAAAACGCGTTTTCCCCATGCAGTTTTCCATAGGGACCTTTAGTCCAAGGTACAGCCCGAACGGCTGAACAGAATTACTTGAAATTTGGCAGAGAGGTAGTCCTCAGCTCAGGGATGTGCCTTTTGCAGGTCTGGTGTCAATCTGTTCAGTAGTTCCTGAGAAAATCACAAGTAAAATCATATATATATGTGGGCGGAGCCTAACCACACATCTCATCCTGAGATCTGATTGGCTGTCAGCACTTCATCCAAGAAGTGTTGGCAGCCATCTTGGGACCAATATACATGATAGCACCTCATTAAAAAGCATTGCAGTTAATAGAAGGTTTTAAGACTTTAGTTACATTACAAATCATTTGTTGATGGTACCATACTCATTTTAGGAATTGTGGTATGTTCTAAGGTGATTTCACCATGTGAAAAAGACTTCTGCTGGGATATCATGATTGAGAGAAAAATATTTTCTCATGCTTTTCCCACAGAGGTTTGGAAGGTGATCTATAAGCTTAACTGAGAGCTTATTTTCTGTAAATTCACATTATCTTTCTCAGTCATGTAAGAATGAAGTCTGAAATTCTTAGTAAAACATGTACATCCAACAAGGGCAGAGACTGTCAGTTGATTCCTTTGTGTTCTAATGCAGCTTCCCAGAGTGTTCCAAAGAACAACTAGAGCGCTAACAGTCCTACTTATGATAAACGTATGGCACACCTGAAGCCATCTTGCTTGGATTAAAGTGGTAACTCTTAAAACATTTAATTTAAAAAGGAACAAAATGAGGGGGTTAATTTTTCCATAAAAAGTATGATTAGTGCTGCAGAAAGAAAAATTAGGGCACATTTTGGGTGACTTCTCAAATCCTCTTCTATTTCATTAAAAAATTCTGACATGCAGACTGAAACATGCACTTTCAATACCAGTAGCAGTTTTCCCTGGTGAGCAGTAGCTTTACTACAGTGATCTAATGAGCAAAAAGAGTGCTAACATTCTGAATTTATGGCAAATGTGTGACACATCTAAATGCCTTCTTGATGGAATCAAAGTAAAAAACTGAAAGTATTTCCTACTGAGGAGACTGCAGTAAATGAGGAAATTAGGAAACTTCATAACAAATAAGTCTCCCAAGATGGCCACCAGAGACAAAAGAGCCCAAATGTAGCCCAAATATCACCAAGATGTAGCCCAAGTATAGCCCAATGACAGAATGTCCCAGAGTGTTCTTAAAAACAACTAGAGCGCTTACTGTCTTCATTATGACAACAGTATGGCACACCTGAAGCCATCTTGATTGGAATAAACTGGTAACACTTAAAACATGTAATTTAAAAAGGAACACAATGAGGGGGTTCATTTTGCCATAGAAATTATGAGTAATGCTGAAGAAAGAAAATGAGGGCACATTTTGAGTGACTTCTCAAATCCTCTTCTATTTCATTAGAAAATTCTGACATGCAGACTGAAACATGCACTTTTAATATCAGGAGCAGACTTCCATGGTGAACAGTAGTTTTACTACAGTGATCTAATGAGATATCAAGATGGCCGACTGGTAGGAGCTCACCAAAGGAGCTCTGAGCGCTTGGGATCTGCTTGCCTGGAATATCCCTGTTAGCGGCAGTCAACTAGCAGAACGGACCATAGGAACGGGACAGAAATAGAACACACTTCGATTAAAGACATTGATATAAGGATCGGGGCCAACCACGACCCGTACCTATGTCCACACAGACCCTGGTGGGAGCGGAATAGCGACGGACCATCATCCCAGAAGTGGAGAGTTGACTGGACCCTCCTCAGCCACCTCTGCCCGCTCAGACTCCGGCGGGTTTGAGCCGTCGAGGATCGCAGACACTGGAATGAAGATTTGACTCGACCGGCGGCTATACATCGCTGCACACTGAATTAAAGAGGAAGGGTTCAGCTGGCATCGGTACGCTGCACTAGTACCTGCATGCGAAGCAGTCACCATTAGGATGCCCATAAGGTGTGAGGGAACACACAGATTCATTGATACTCAGCTCGTGGAGCCATACGGAGAAAACTTCCTTGCATAAGCGCACTCCCGGACGAAGCCGCTGCCTAGCTCCGCACCTTCAGGATCAACGCAGGAAAGCGGATGCGACGGAGAAGGCACATGATTCGGTGCGAACTCTCAGTGTCGGGCTGAGCTCTCCGATTCCTCCCCCACTGCGTCCTTCTCAATACAGCGGCTCTGAGCGCGTCCTCCGCCGTATCGGCTGAGAGGCGAGAGGCAGCCTTTGACCCCGGACGTTCATCGCAGCAGTGTCAGGACTATCGACGTGAAGGTACTTTCAGCTCCCCCTTTCACAGGACGTGGCTCACTGCTATTGTGGCCGCCACTAATACTGCTCATGACTCAGGCAGCGTTTCTGCAATGCGGGCAAGCTGCAACATTCACTTGCGTAAATTGCTTGCTGCTCCAGGGTACAGGCTATTTGAACTGTGTAGGGGTTTGTTGATTAACTGGGGCGCCCTCCCTGTTTATGCGTTGTATGAGAGTCCTTCTTCCTCTCATCTCAGTAAGCTAGTCCACCATTTGGTGATCTGGCTTTGAACAACTGCATTCCTCCCCTCAAAATGGAAGGCCTATTTACTAGATAGAGTTTATGTCGTAATACTCCTTACACATCAAGTCATGAACATAGACATAGGACCACCGCGCTCTACCCAATACTAAATGAGTGAGAGAGGACTATCAACTGCAGCCATTAGAAATAAACAGAGGACTTCACCCAGAGAGAAAATTACACAGAAAGAGTGATAGGACTTCACACAGGAACTAAACAGGCAGCCATCTTGGAACAACTTTTCCATTAGTCATTTTTACATTAGAACATATCCCAGACCACACCTTTGGACTACTGTTTTCCACCAACCTACCATCAATTCATATCCTTGGGTCCATAGTCACTTTCTTCACAATGGTTCTGATTCCGGATCCATCTGGTTCCAACGCTTCGATCATCAAGTATCCGCCCAACTTATCGGAAAATGCAGCCAAGAAATATAAGCATCAACTTCTCAAGGCCTGGCCTGAAACCCTAATCTCTGATGTATACTTCTCTACCATCAGCGGTACAAAAGTCAACGACCTTATTTTCTACACCAGGAAAAGAGCTTGCTGGCGAAAAGTCTTCTACTCTCTGCTCCGAATAACAAGCGACAGGAAAACACCGCATGGTATCAAGCTCTCAACAGCCCCTTCGTCCTCCCTCAACGCTAATTCCACCATAACCCTCTATAACAATGGTATAATCCTAATTCAAGCGTCTAATGTCAATCTACTTAAGATATCTACCATCTTCCCGTTACTCAAAAATGCGGCTTCCTTGAAACCCAATGTCACCCAGACACACCCTATAATCTCTCAGGTCCCAGTGAGTCCACGCCCTGATATGTTAGGAAGTCTTTTTCCACACCTCCCTCTAATTCAGGCCTCTCCACCTGTTCACCACAGAGGGGTCTCCCTCCACGATATTGCACCCCAACTATTGAGTCCAGAGGCTCAGCTAGCCATGACGAGCGTAGCGGCCACCAGAGCAGAGGGTACCCTTGAAATTCATCCTGCCTTGCCTCCATTCATTGAGTCCTCATCTCAGATGGCTGCACCCCAACGATCGAATCCCGACGCACATCTAGCCAGTCCGTGCCTATCGGTTCCACGAACAACGAGCAACCATGTTACGCATCTGGCCGGGCCACCAAGTATTGAGGCATCTTCCCCCAGTCCCCCCACGCTGTCCATTATGAGGTTAAAATCCAAGCTAATGCCCTCCACCGAACATGACAAGTCAAAGTCTAGCAATTTTCTTAGTCCTTGTCCTAACCCTCAGACTAATGATCACTCCCCCCTCACTAAGACACCTTCCTCTTATTTCAAAATGCTTGGATCTCACTCAGACTCAGTGGAACATCTTCCTCCACTGGATCTCACGCCCACCACCTCCGACCTTGCTGATAGTCATAGAGACCTCCCCCAACGGATTGACTCGCGTTCACACTCTCCTCCTTTCGCTCAACACACTGATTTGGCGGCTCACCTAGATGAGATTTATCGTCAGTTACATCTGCTAAGGTCGGAGCTACATGGCTTGAAAGCCCTCTCAGATGACAGATGACCTTTTCCCTTTGCTAAGATCTTTCCTCACAGCTGACAACCGGTCTAAGACCCCAGCTTGCGATAGTCACTCATTGGCCAAACCATTACCTTCCTCCATCTATAGATCCATTCCCCTACCTAATGACTCCTCCCGCCCCAGGAGATATGATACCCACCTTGCGGCTTCCGAGTTACAAGACATGATCAACTCTTACCCTACCTGGTCTAACCCTAATAGGAGCCCACTGAGACAAATACAGTCCATTCTTTCCAACCCAAATAGAGGACCGCCTGTCCATCCCAGAGGCATTGATAAGATCAATCTCACTCACGTGAATGTCACCCAGACTCCTCCTTCGTCAAAGCCACTACGAATTAAATGTGTACTTCTAAACTGCAGATCAGCCAGTAGACACGCCACTGACATCTTTGATCTAATACAACATTTGGACCTAGATGTTATCATCCTTACTGAAACTTGGTTAGATCCCGCTTCCACTCCGATTCTCGACATCCTAGTACCTCCCACTCATGATATTATTAGGTTAGATAGAGTTGGGAAACTGGGTGGGGGCTTAGCCTGTATTCATAGAAACTCACTTTCGATCTCTCCCGTTGAGTCCTCTGCGCCCTCCTCCTGTGAATACCTCTGTCTCAACATATCTAGTAAGAACCTTCCAGTCTGCAAACTCCACACTTTCTACCACCCCCCGGGAGACAATCTCCCCTTCATTGAGGAATTATTTGAAATCATTTCTAGCAATTTAGACTCAGCCGTGCCCCAAATCTTCCTCGGTGAATTTAATCTTCACTGGGCAAACTCCATAGACCTGGCAGTGTCAAGCCTTAAAGCCTTTCTGAATGATCAGGATCTGACCCAGCACTGTGACCAACCAACCCATAACAAGGGGAAAATTCTTGACCTCATTATTTCAAAGGGGCAAACCGTCTCTTTGGACTCCAGTACCCCATGTGACTGGTCTGACCACCACTGCATCCTCTTTTTTATTAACAAGGTGTGGAGGGCCCAACCATCAAAATCAAAGATATGGAAAAGGGACCTCAGACTAGTAAATCCTGTTGAGCTAGCAGCCCTCTGTACATTGACCCTTGACGCTCATGCGGACTTGACGGAGGTGCAATTACTCACTGACTCCTATAATGCGACCATTTCCAACATCATGAATGACATGGCGCCACTCAAACTCAAAAATGCCTCCTCCAAAATATCCAAACCTTGGTTTAATGAAAACCTAAACACGCAACGTCGCAATCTTAGGGCATCTGAACGCGCCTGGAGATCGAATCCCTCCACGCACCAATTTAAACTCCTAAGAGATATCAGGAGCGTTTACCATAAACAAATTAGGAACGCCAAGTCTAACTATTTCAGACTCCAATTAGATCAAGCTTCAAACCGCCCCAAGAAACTCTTCGAATTGGTCAAACAACAATCAATTGTAGGTCCTAACCTATCGGAACATGGAAGGAGTCCACCCTCATGCGAGGATCTCGCCTCCTTCTTCATTGAGAAATCTAAACGCATATCATCCGACCTCGCTGCTAAGAATACTGGTCTCCTTTCCTCCAGGGCAGCCTCGTCTCCTGTCCTCTTTGAAAAGCTCAACTATACCCCCCGATCCCTAAGAACAATGCGGTCTGGGACACCTTTACCCCGCTCAGTGAACAAGATATCAAAAAGATTCTCCTGAATATCAACCCTTCCAATCACTTCATGACCCGTTACCCCCATCCATTTTCAAGGAAATCAAGGACGCACTCATTCCCACCTGGACAAGGATTGTAAACGCGTCTCTGTCACAAGGCACAATCCCTGAGTGCTTAAAAGCCGCCCAAGTATCCCCCATACTAAAAAAACCTAACGCGGATAGATCAGACCTCAACAATTTCCGACCCATCTCCAACATACCCACACTTGCGAAACTCCTTGAAAAATGCATTCAATTCCAACTCTGTGCTCACATTGAGAACTACCAGCTCTTGGACCAACATCAATCTGGCTTCCGGAAGGGGCATAGCACTGAATCGGCACTCATACTTGTGATTGATGACATTCTAAAAATTCTCGATCAATATGAATCGTGCCTCCTGATCCTCCTCGACCTCTCCTCTGCCTTCGACACGGTCAACCATGACAACCTCTTATCCATCCTGCAAAACAGGATGGGTTTTGGCAATCAGGTGCTACAGTGGTTCTCGTCCTTCCTCCATCACAGATCGCAAAGAGTCAAGGCAAACCACTCTCTCTCCAAGCCCTCGCCAGTTCTCATGGGGGTCCCCCAAGGATCCGCCTTATCCCCTATCCTCTTCAACCTTTTCTTGGAACCATTAGCTAACGCACTGAGCTCCATGGATATTCATTTCCACATGTATGCCGATGACACACAACTCTACTTGAAAATCTCATCCCCTGAAAACCTAATATCACTTAACTCCATCCTAACGTTCACTCAAAACTGGCTAACCGAGAACCATCTCCTGCTCAACACATCAAAAACGGAATTCTTGTTCGTCTCCCCTCCGAGTTACACCCCCAACCTTGACCTCTGGATGAGTCACCTCACTGCGTTCAACGGCGCTCATCGTAAACTCTGCCAAATCTCTAGGAGTCACCTTAGACAAGAACCTGAATATGAAAAAGCATATCAGCAACACATGTAAAGGGGCAAACCACTTGATAAGGACACTAAGAAACATCAAACCTTTCCTTCCACTTAAAGAGTTCAAACAGGTGGTCCAAGCGCTTGTCCTACCGAGGCTAGATTACGTCAGTGCTACCCTTTGTGGCCTGCCCAAATACACTCTGGCCCCGCTTAGGGCCTCACTGAATGCTGCTGCGAGATTGGTTACAGGCACCAAACGCAATGAGCGCATTTCGCCAGTCCTTAAATCTCTAAATTGGCTCCCCTATGAATCAAGAATACAGCTAAAAATTGCCACGATGACACACAAAGCTATCCACTTCAAGACGCCCAGGTATCTGGCGCAAAAACTTGAACTATCTTGTGGTGTAAGAGACTCTAGAAGCTCTACTACCTTTCTTTTGAAACCACCTATCCTTAACAAAAAAAGAATCTCTAACAGAGCCTTCTCTGGCGCGGCTCCTAGGATATGGAACTCTCTTCCTCCAGAAATACGCAGAATCACCAGAACAACGGTGTTCAAGCTGGAAGTCAAAAGATTCCTGTTGAATAAACTCTTTCAGTAATTGGGCAAACCCCGGGGCCCTCTGAACAGTATTCTTTCTTCCTTGGCGTTACACTGTACTGTGCTTATCATATCATCCATGTGATTTTGCGTGCACTTTATGTTCCTCCTGTGTATGTTAGTTGTGATTGTTACTTTATTTGCCTTCCAGTATTAATGTGATTGTTAAGCGCTCTGATATCCCTTGGGATCTTGTTCGCGCTATATAAAACTTTATTTAACTAGAGTGCTAACATTCAGAATTTATGGCAAATGTGTGACATATCTGAATACCTTCATGATGGAATAAAAGTAAAAAACTGAAAGCATTTCCTACTGAGGAGACTGCAGTACATGAGGAAATTAGGAAACTTCATAACAAATAAATATCCCAAGATGGCCACCGGAGACAAAAGAGCCCAAATGTAGCCCAAAATCACCCAGATGTAGCCCAAATATAGCCCAATGACAGAAGTGTGCAAAACACTTATTATTTTGTGTTTTTGCAGTGTTATATAGTGCAGACTTGTCAGGTATTGGAGTGCTTTACATGAGCATTGGTTACATCACACAACAACAAATTCATTTTGGTTGTAGACATGGGGAGACTAAATGATTTGACCAGAATCACAGAATGTCGAGCTGAAGCAGAAACTCCAACCTGGTTCCCCAGTTGCAAAGTCTGCAGTTCTGGAAGTAACACCACATCCTCTCCCCTAAGTGCAACATTTAATCAAGTGGTCAACTGGATAAAAAAAACATAAAGATAACAAATAATTTAAAAGTGCTTTGTCGCTATTTGAAAACTCAGAAAATATGTCCTTATTTTAGTCTTTTAGAGCACTAACCATAATTTTGATGCCAATAAGACGCTCTCATATATGTAATTTCTAAAGGAAATGCTCTAGGTATTACAGTTTTGATTACATCAAGATGACGTCAGGCGTTCCACACTTTTGTAATAAATATAGAATGTTAGCAATCTAGTTGTTCATTAGGATACTGTTGAGAGGCAGAGGCCAGGGGCACGGACTCTGAAAATTGAAGGCAGGTAGGAGGGTGCAAAGGCAACAATTTAACCACAGTGAGCAGGCAAGAAGGGCCGTGGCAGCACAACAGTCTATGGAGGGCAGTGGAAAGGGGGGTAGGGGCAACAAACCAACAATACAGGACTTGCAAGAGAGGCTGTGGCAATGTAATAGACCATTGTGGGCAGAAGGAAGAGGCAATGGTAGTACAACCATACATGCCAACAGACCCGATTCAGCCAGGAAACGTCCAATGTTTTTAAGCTCAAATGGGCTTTATTTGATCTGTCTCCTGTCTACAATCTCCTCTTTTTCAATGTAACTCAAAGGGGAAAATCAATTCCCCAGTTTTTTTCAAAATCTCCCTCTTACCAAGTTCAAAATGTTCGCAAGTATGGTACATTGGATCATGGAAGGAAATGGGGTGGGACATGGACTTGGATAACAGAGGACAGGAGGGACATGGAGAGGTGCACCAAACTGACCCTGCAGGGCAGGCATCAGGGTTTGCAGCAGCACAATACACCACACAGGGCATGCGGGACGGGAGTGCAGCACAACAATCCATAGAAAGCAAGAGGGAGGGGACAGGACCATGCACATGGACAACAGAGAACAGAGAGGCAAGAGGCAATGGTAGCTAGCTGACCATAATGGACAGACAGGAGAGAAAGCTGCAGCATAACAGACCATAAAGGGTAGGAGGGACGGATCAGGGGCATTACAATGGAACAGACAAGCCAGGAGGGAGGGAGTAGGGGTCTGCACATGTAAACAGAGGGCTGGGGGCAAGGGGGCAGGGCAGGAGCAGCAAGATAGCCATGGAGGTCAGGCAGGATGGGCACTAGAAGCAAGACACACCATGAAGAGCAACAGTGAGACTCTGATGGAATACACACAGACCATGGAGGGAAGTGGGAGGGGGTCAGGGGCAGCTAACTGACCACACAGGGAAGGTGGGAGGGGCCATGACAGCACAGAAGACCATGCATGACAAGTGGGAGGGTTAGTGGCAGCACAATAGCTATGATGGGCAAGAAGGAGGGTGCAGGGGCATGCACAAAGGACGATGGAGGATAGAAGGGAGGGTCAGGACCTGTGCACAGACAAGAAAGTTCAGGGGAAGGGGCCTCACAACAGACCGCATGGGGCAGGCAGGAGGAGCAGTTGCAGCACAACAGACCAGGGAGGGCAGAAGGGTGTGGCAGTACAATGGACCATGTAGGACAGGAGGAAGAGGATAGGGGCATGACATGTGGACAGGCAGGGTGGAGGTGGCAGGGACAGGTTACAGTCATTTGACAATGCTAGGCAGGTGGGAGGGGAGTGGCAGCTCAACAGAACACTCAGAGTAGATAGGAGTGGCAGGTCCATGGAACATGGTGGGCAAAAAGGATGGAGCAGGGGCATGCACAAAGACATCGGAGGGCAGGGGGAAGGAGAATAGGGGCAGCAAGCTAAGCACAGAGTTTAAGCAGGAGGTCAATGATGGGGCATAGAATTGGGCAATGGAGGGCAGGAGGAGTGGACTGGTACATCATACTAAATTGAGGGCAGGGGCAGCACATCAGACCATGCATGGCAGGAGGGAGGAGGCTAGTCCATGGATTCACACAACAGAGGATAGGGAGGAGGGGGATGGGGCAGCAAGCTAACTGTTCAGAGAAGGCGGGTATTAGGAACTTTATTGTTTTTAAAATGTGTGTCTGTGCGAACTACTTAAAATATGAACAAGTATGCAGCATAATCTCACTTTTATTCAGGAAGAAGAGGACGTTTGTGACTGTGATGTCATTTGAGATGTCATCAGTGATGTCATCAGTGATGTCACTGACCATGTCATGAGTGATGTAATATGTGACGTCATCAGCAGTGCATTGCAGGCGCGCGAGTTATAGTTAGCTGAACTAACTATAACGGGGGAATTTCAATGGTTTTGTACAAGTGAAAAGTCCAGCTAACTATAAAACCCCTGAAACCTATGGTTTTTTCAGTGAATTTCTGAGGTTTTTTAAATGCTAATTCCTAACTATAATGTGCCTGAAACCTATGTTTTTTTCTGTGAATATAGATATATATATATATATATTGGTAGTGGCAGGGCTAATTCCATTGACTTTATGTTAATGTCCAGGAATTTTGTTTCTCTCATCCAGAATTTTACAGTTAAGCCTAACTGTGCAAGTAACCACTATCCCCTCATAGTCTCCTTCAATTTAAAGATTCAGGCGTTGGGCAGTGATGGCCCCCGATCTAGTTTCACCCAAATTAAGGTGTCAGATTAAAATGGGGACAGGTACACCCTTCTAAATTTGAGGAAGATACCATCAAAGGAAATTATTTAATAGTCGATTGCTTGCAGTTAGACTTCTTCCCGGTTGAACTTGTTCAGGAGTTTGAGTTACTTTGTTCAAATATAGCCAAGAGGCTGACTAGGAATGGATGTATGTCGTTACAACGCACACTTTTACAACGCATGCACTTACAACGCATTTTTTACAACGCAAATCCATTACAACGCATTGCATTACAACGCATGACACTACAACGCATTTTTAAAAACTACCTTTACAATGCATTCCATTACAACACATACTACCTTTACAACGCATACCATTACAACGCATAATATTAAATTGCATTTAAGGTAAGTATTAGATAGTATAGGGGTAAAAATTACTTAATAAGTGTTGGATAGTATAGGGGTAAAAATTACTATTCTAACTCCAGGGGGTGCAACAGTAGGGTAAGTGTTGGATAGTATAGGGGTAAAAATTACTATTCTAACTCCAGGGGGTGCAACAGTAGGGTAAGTGTTGGATAGTATAGGGGTAAAAATTACTATTCTAACTCCAGGGGGTGCAACAGTAGGGTAAGTGTTGGATAGTATAGGGGTAAAAATTACTATTCTAACTCCAGGGGGTGCAACAGTAGGGTAAGTGTTGGATAGTATAGGGGTAAAAATTACTATTCTAACTCCAGGGGGTGCAACAGTAGGGTAAGTGTTGGATAGTGTAGGGGTAAAAATTACTATTCTAACTCCAGGAGGTGCAACAGTAGGGTAAGTGTTGGATAGTGTAGTGTAATATTATGCGTTGTAATGGTATGCGTTGTAGAGGTAGTATGCGTTGTAATGGAATGCGTTGTAAAGGTAGTTTTTAAAAATGCGTTGTAGTGTCATGCGTTGTAATGCAATGCGTTGTAATGGATTTTGCGTTGTAAAAAATGCGTTGTAAGTGTAGTGCGTTGTAAAAGTTGCGTTGTAAAGGTTGTTCCCCACTAGGAATGCCTCGCAAAAGCAACCCCTATAGGCCTGCTGGTTTAACACTGATTGCTCCAGGGCCCATAAAGAATTCAAAAGGGCTCTTCATGCCACTCCACGTGATAGAGATCTGATGAAAACTGCAAGGTATAATTATAGAATTGTGATTGAAAAAAGGAAGGTTTATTTGAGGGGGAAGGCATGGGAGGATCTGGAAAGAGCAGGATCTCCAAAAGATAAAAAAAAAATCTGGGAAATTATTAACAGCCCTTTGTTCACCGAAGACATGAGAAAGATGGACTTGCTGATCTTAGGGGAAGCTTGGGAAGCTCACTTCTCTGGCATTTTTAATCCTCTTAATAAGAAAATAGAGGAGGAGTCAAGGGAAATGCCCTTTGACTTAACGTCAGCCACCCAACTTAACGAGTCCATCACAGTTGCAGAAGTGGAGGAGGACTTAGCACAGGGTATTTGTCTGAAAGCCCCTGGCCCAGATGGGGTGCCCCTTGATTTTGTTTTACGTAATCCTAATTTATGGGCATCTTCATTAGCAAATGTATCTAAAGCAGCTATTATTGGACCTCTGCCTGTGATTTGGAAGGAGGCAATAGTGGTCCCAGTTTTCAAGAAGGGCAGTAGGAGTGATCCGGCACACTACAGGCCCATTTCTTTGATTGATGCCGCAGCCAAGGAACTGGACAGGGTCCTTCTTGCCCAGTTAGAAGATTGGGCATCCACCACAGGGTTCTTGTCTAATATACAATATTGCTTTAGGAGGGGGATGGGCACGCACTAGTAATGTCTGAATGTGTCCTTAATTGTTAACAAGTACGTGAGGTCCAGGAAGAGTTCTATCTACCTGGCCTTCATGGACTTATCTAGCGCCTTCGACACCGTAAACCGTGACAAACTGTGGGCCCTGATGGAAGTCATGGCTGTTGAAGAAGCCTTCGTAACCTTACTCTGTAGGCTTCATTCTAATTCCACAGTAACCATTTGATATGGCAATAATGAGGAAAAAACTCACCTGATTATCTCGACAGAGGGTGTCCAGCAAGGGTGTATTTTAACCCCATTCCTCTTCTTAATCTATACAAATGGACTGAAGGCTTTTTCATTAAGTAGGGAGCTGGATTTTCCCAAAGTCGGTAAAAGAGCGGTTCCTTTATTATCATACGCGGATTATAGTGTTTTAACGGCAAGGTTAGCTATGAGCTGGCAGAAATCCTTCGTTGCCTTTACTGATTTTATTTCTTCCCTTGATCTTAAAGTTATTTTGACCAAAACCTTTTTTGTACAGGGCAAGACAATAGAAGCGGTAAACAATTTTTCTTATTTCGGCAACTTATTTAACAATCAGATGAAATGGGAACCACTTTTAACCACTAGAGCACACCGGAGAAGTAGGGTCATGAATGCCCTATTTGACTTTGCATGTAAACTAGGGCACAAGCCTGTGAGGGAATGAATCACTCTCCATAGAGCTAAATGCCTCTCCACCGCAACGTATGAGGCCGGTGTTTGGGGTTATCACAAAAGCTAACAGCTCCAAGTTATAGAGAATAAATTCATTAAAAGATTACTGATTTATTTATTTCTGTATTTTATTTATTTATTAAGGTGTTTTATATAGCGCTAGCCAGACCCGAAGGTATCAGAGCGCTTTACAACACTTTGTAAAATGGAAAACACAAATTATTGCAGTGAAACCACAAGGTGCAGAAGATGGCTTTCCGCGTTGTATAACGATAGAGGGAAGGTTTCATAGTCTCGTAATAGTGATCACAGTTGTTTAAGCTGCACAACCTTCCGATCCAGGGGGATGGTGGGGAGGAGTCGGGCTAGGTGTGAGGTAGAGGTCTTGGTTGTAAAGTGTCATAGTGCAGTGGTGTGCACGATTGTGAGTTTGGGTTTCAATCTATCCATTTGGGAAGGAACGATTGAGGTAGAGGTCTTTGAGCTGCCTTTTGAATTTTAGAAAGGAGGGGATCGTTCTGATATGGACTGGGATGGAGTTACATATTTTGGGCGCATTTCCAGAGAAGGATCTGGCTGCAGTTTTTTGTTTGTGGGTTTTCGGCGGCATGAGTGGTAGAGTATTGGAGCTCCTGAGGCTCCTTATCTGACCGGCCTTCGTGATTTTGATGGCTAGGTAGGTGGGTTTCCCAGTGTGGAGGGCTTTGTGTGTGAGGCAGGCAGTTCTGAAACTGGCTCTTAATTCAACTGGGAGACATTTCAACTCTCTGAGTACGGGTGAGATATGGTCGTATTTTTTTACTCTGGTGACCATTCTTGCAGCTGCATTAAGAGTTGATCAGCGGTAAGCTAGGTGAGATTTTGCTGTGCCTGTGAGGGTAGCATTCCCGTAGTCTAATCTGGAAAGTACCAGGGATTGAGTTGCTTGTTTGAAGTTGTTGGTCGGGATGAAGGGTATTATCTTATTGAGTAGTTTCAGGTTGAGGAAAGCGCTCTTAGCAGTGTTTTTGATGTGTTTGTCCATGCTTAGTTTAGGGTCCAGGGTGATTCCCAGCAATTTGACGGAGTCGGCCAGAGAGAGATTGTTGTAGAGAGCATCAATTGCTTTTAGCCATTCTGCATCTGGGGGTTCTCCGTTTTGTTGGAAATGAGGAGGATTTCCGTTTTGTCTTGATTCAATTTCAGGTGGTTTAGAGAGAGCCGGTGTTGGACTTCTCTAAAACTGTCATTGAGTCTCTGGATGTCTTCGATGGGGGAAATTTCAAGATAAATCTGGGTGTCGTCCGCATAAAGGTGGAAGGGAATGTTCAATTTTTTGAGTATAGTATTGAGTGGTTCCATGTATATGTTGAAAAGCTGCGGGGAGAGGACTGATCTTTGGGGTACGCCTGTGTTGACAGAATGAAGGTCTGACGAGAAGTTTTTGATTTTGACTCTTTGAGAGCGATTCTGGAGAAAGGAGCTGAACCAGCGTAAGACCACCTCTTCAGCCCCTAGCCTTTCTTGGAGTACCTTAATGAGTAGTTGATGGTCGACCGTATCGAAGGCTGCTGGTAGGTCTAGGAGGATTAGTAAGGAGCATTTGTCTTTATCAAGGGACTTGTGTATATCATCTATGATATTGAGGATCGCTGTCTCTGTGCTGCACCCTTTTCTGAAGCCCGATTGGTGGGGGTCCAGGAGGTTGATGTTGTCCATGTGTTGTGTCAATTGAAGTAGAACGCTTTTTTCCATTGTCTTGGCCAGGAGAGGGAGGTTGGAGACGGGTCTGTAGTTGTTCAAATCCTTGGTGTCCAGGCCTGTTTTTTTCAGTAAAGGAGTGACTTGGCCAACTTTGAGCCAGCCCGGAATGACCCTAGAGCTCAGGGAGCTGTTTATGATCCTAGTCCAGAGCAGTGCTAGAGAGAATTTTAGCTTCTTGGCCAGTTGGGCAGAGATCAGGTCCAAGGCATGTGAGGAGGGTTTAGAGGTGGAGATGAGTTTGACTATCTCTATTTCCAAAACAGGGTTGAATGATTTCCACTGATTCGGGGAGTGTTTGGGTGTATTGCCCTCTGCTCTTAGGGCTGGGCTCCTAAGAACAAGGTTGTGGTTGGAGACCAAGTAGATCTCAATCTTGGAGAATTTTTCGTTGAAAAAGTTGGTGCAGGTCTCGCACAAGGCATTAGAGGCCTGTGTTGAGGATGTGGGGGGCTTGGAAGTTTGTTGCTTGATGAGGGTGCTCTCTGGGTCTGTTTTTAGCGTTTACAAGGGTGTTGTGAAAGAGGGAAGTTTTTTCCCGATTGATGTGTACTTTGTGTGTCTTGCGTTTTGCTTTGAGTTGGTCCAGGAGGATTGTGGACGGATTGTTTTGTCAGAGTCTTTCTGCTGCTCTGAACTGTCTCCTTTCGTAGTTTATGTCTATGTTGAACCAGGATCTGGAGGGAGTGGTCCTGGCTCTTTTTTGTTTTAAAGGGGATAATTTGTCCAGAATGTTTATCATGGTGGACTTGTAGTGAGAGATGAGCTCTGTAGTGGATAGATCGCCAGAGGCGATGTGGAGGAGAGAGCTAATCCTTTCTTTAAGAACATCCATGAGAATCTGCTTTAGACTTCTTGCCAAGTGGGAGTGTTCCTGATTAGGGGGTTGGCATGATGTCACTTGATTGATGTGGAATAGGATGATGTGATGGTCAGACCAGTCAACGGGCAGGATGCGATCGATCGCGACTGTGTCGGGTTGGACAATGATGACATCAAGGATTGATCCTTTGTTGTGGGTTTCCTCTAAGCAGTGTTGGGTGAGGTTGTTGTTATGAAGGAGTTCGTTCAGGTTATGGATCAGCAGGGAGTTTTCCTCATTCCAATAAAGGTTGAGATCTCCTAGAATTAGGTTACTGGAGTCCCGGATTGTGCAGTTAGATATCACATCAGATAAGTGTTCTCCAAATGAAGAGTTGTTGCCTGGCGGATGGTAGAGGAGATGACAGGATAGGATTTTGTTTTCCCTCGTCTTGATGGTAGTGGAGAGACATTCAAGAGTAGTGTATTTTAGGACTTCGGTTTTCGGCACGGATATGGTGTTCTTGTGTATGATTGCTATTACCCCTCCGTAGTGGATTTTTCTGTCTTTGTTGATGATTGCAAACCCTGGGGGCATATCCAAGATTGAGGAGTAGAACTTGTTAAGCCAAGTTTTGGTGATGAATGAGGTGTCTATGTCGTGGGTCAGGATGGTTTCAGCTAGCTCTGTGGCATGTTTGATGGCTGATCTGCAGTTAATAAGCATGCAGCTGGTGTTGGTCTCTCTGTTTGTGGGTTTCTTAGTAGTGGGAGCCCTCAGAATGGTCGTGAGGCATGTTGGGGGTCTAGGAGAACTGGTTGGAGAGCGATCCCTTCTAAATCCAGTGATGACCTGGATCTGTGGATTAGGGGAAGTATCGTCGGAGAAGGCAAGGACTGAAGCTTCATCCATGGACATTGCAGCTATTGATCTTTTGGGTCTTTGTGCCGGGTCGAGGAGAGGGGTAGTGTTCCAGCAGGGCCATGAAGCCCTAGCGAGCCTAAGTAATTTTTTGTTGGTAGTGGTGGGGGTTGGGAGCAGGAAAGCCAGGTCATGGAGTGGGGTAGTGTCCGACCGGGCCAAGGAGCCCTAGCATGTCTTAGTCGTTTATTGATGGCAATGGTGGGGGTCGGGAGCGGGTGTTGCCTGGGCCTACAGAGTGAGGAGAGGTTCATTGTGATTTCTTTGAGGGCTAGTAATGCCTTTCTTAGCTGGTTTTCTAGCAGGGCAAGACATAGTGCCAGCTCCTCGGTAGAGGAGATGGGGTTGTTCTGGGGAGAGACGTCTCTAGACGGCGGGAGCTTGTTGTTGCTAAGGTGGAATTTGGTATTCGAGTTGTCAGTGTTGACTCTCTGGGTAGTCGTGGGGAAGGGGTGAGAGGATTTAGGTCTAGAAATCGGAGGCCTCAGCTTGCATGTGGGAAGGGTGAAGAAGCTTGGCGACGTAGATTGCGGGTTGACAGCGCTGGTGGATTGTTGAGGGGGCAGAGTGGAGAGTGAGGGGGAAGGATTCCTGTCTCAGGAGGATGGGGAGCCTCATTTATGCCGTACCTTATGATATTGTTTGAAGGTTGGTCTGGAGAGTGCGTGGTTGGTGCGGGGGGACAGGGCAGAGGTCACGGTCTTGGGGGGGAAGAGTGGGTGCTATAGGCACCTGGAGTGGGGTTGAATTGTGGTGGCCTCCAGCTAGTCTAGACTAAGATTTGGCTTTCAGAGGATCTAACATTTTCAGGAGAAGTCATCAAATATTGTCTGAATTCAGGCAATGTTTTAATGATACCCTGGCTTCACTATCTGTGGGAAAAATACCACGAGATTGGGGCAATTTTTGGAAAACCCTGAAAGCATCCCCCCAAACGCCAAGGTTATCATTGAAGAAGTGTACCGTAATAAGGGCAACATGCGCGATTACCAACAGGGAGAGATGGGCCTGTCCTATGGATTCCCTGCCCCTTTGCAATACTGTTTAACTTTCTTCATTAACTCTCTGACTATATTTTACTTGACTATATTTCATTTATGTACTGTGCATTTTTTGATAGCATTTCCACGCCAAGGAGGGTGGACCGACAAGCTCATCTCTTGCCAGTGAGATAACCTTTTAGAGCCAAACCACCATGCACTTTGTATTATTCTGCACCTTATATAAATTGGAGAGAACTAGATTTTTACTTCTGCTATTAAGGAAGATTTGCCCTTGCTCATATATTGATGGTTTTAATTTTTTGCATACACTGGCCTCCGCGGATATTTGCATCAAGTAGACAACTATATAAAAGCCTCTATTGCAATAAGGAAGCGTTATCAGTAAAAGACACACAAAACTAATGCTGTTTAAGTTGGCTGTTGTATGTATAACATCAAATCCTCGGAAGACCAAACCACCTACAAGACAACCATGACAGAATACCACCAATGCATCAGATCCACCAAAAGGACCTTCATCCAGAAGAAAATCCTCGCCAACTCCAGCAACTCCAAGGAACTCTTCAGTGTCATCCAGGAATTCACCAAACCCCAGTGAAACCACAGACATCACCCTCTCCCAGGACCTCTTCAACAAGCTCGGCTCCTACTTCAATCTAAAAATTAAGGACCTCTGCGACAACTTCAATGACCAGACATCTGACTCCGAAACCACTCCCTCCTCCAGCAATGCCAGCCAGCCCACCATCTCCTCCTGGACCCCAGTCACCACCGAAGACACCATATCGACCATGAAAGGCATCTACTCAGGAGGCCCCATGAACCCCTGCCGCGCACATTTTCCACAGAGCAGCCGCCTCCCTGGAACTACACCGCACCATCAACCCCACCTTCGAAACCGGCATCTTTCCAGACAACTGGAAGCGCGCAGAGGTCAGACCCCTATTCAAGAAGCCTTCAGCAGATCCCATAGACCTAAAAAACTACCGACCCATCTCCATCCTCCCCTTCGCAGCCAAAGTCACTGAGAGGGCCGTCAACGTCCAACTAACAAAATTCATCAAAGAAAACTCCATCATCGACCCCTCCCAATCCAGATTCTGCAGCAACCACAGCACCAAGACCGCTTTACTCCCTGCCACAGACAACATCCAGACCCTCCTCGATCAAGGAAGGACATGGCGCAGCCCGGATCCTCCTCGACCTCTCTGCAGCCTTCGACACCGTCTCCCACCGCACACTCACCACCAGACTCCAAAACGCTGGCATACAGGGAACCACCCTGGACTGGCTCTGCTCCCTCCTCACTGGCAGGAGTACCCCAAGGATCGTCGCTCAGCAACAGCTTTTCGAAACATCAACATGGCCCCCCTCACCACCATCGTCAGACAGCACAGACTCAGCATAGTATCCTACGCTGATGACAACCAGCTCATCCTCTCCCTCACCAAGGACCCCATCACCACCAGACTCAACTTTAGAGGTGGGCGGAATTTGCGAAATTAACTTTCGTAAATTATCCCGAAAATGTTTAAAATGATCGCCAACAAGCGGAAATATCGCGAAGATGCGGAAGTTTTTTTCCGGCATGTTCGCGAGATTTTCTGCATTGTTGCGGGTCGCCAACTTACCCAAGTGGTTGCTTGCGGGCGCGGCCATCTTGTTTTGAGTTGTCTTACGGTGCATGATCGCGAGAAGAAAGACGTGATCGCGCAACGCATGACGTCACTGCGGGCGCGAACTGTCACGAGACAGCTCAAATGGCTAAAAACAATACAACTTCTCATGGAGAACGCGACCGGATCAAGAAAACTTGTCGGCGAATGCAGGGATTCAGGTAAGGCGATCGCGCGTGCGCGAGAATGTATTATTTTACAGCGCGAGCAAGAAACAAATTATCGCCAAGCTGCGGAAAACGGAATTTTTTACATTTTCGCGCTCTCCGCGGAACGCGAAAATGTAAAATTATTGTAATTTCCGCGAACGGAACGAAATTTTCACCCAGGCCTACTCAACTTCCAGGATGGAATGAAGGAAATCGAATCCTGGATGAGCAGCAGCTGCCTGACGCTCAACTCAGTGAAGACAGAGGTCCTCGTCCTCAGACTCTCCCCCTCTGCATGGGACAACACCTAGCGGCCCACTTCCCTCGACAGGCCCCCACGGACCACGCCCAAAACCTCAGCATCATGCTCAACTCCTCCCTCTCCATGACCCGACAGGTCTACGCCGTCACCTCCACCTGCTTCAACACCCTCCGCATCCTCCGTAAGACCTTCAAATGGATCCCCCGAATCAAGGAAGACCATCACCCATGCACTCATAACCAGCAGACTAGATCACGGAAATGCCCTCTACGCCGGGATCAACCAATCTCTGCTCCGCAAACTCCAAACCATACAGAACACCACAGCTAGACTCGTCCTCAGCATCCAGCGATACAAACACATAACCCAACACCTGCGCAACCTCCACTGGCTCTTTGTTGAGAAGAAAGTAACTTTCAAGATACTTACCCACGCCTACAAATGCCTCCACAACACCAGACCCCAGTATCTCAATGACAGAATCTTCTTCCATGTACCCAAGCAGAACCTCGGTCCGCTGACCTCGCCCTAGCCGAACCCCCGCGCATCTGCAGAGTAAGAACAGGTGGAAAAACCTTCTCGTACATCACAGCCGAGACCTGGAACGAGCTCCCTATCTACATCAGACGCAGCCCCACCCTAAACATCTTCAGGAGGACCCTCAGGACCTGGCTCTTCGACTGACCGGAGCTGCTCCCCCCCAGCACCTTGAGACCCTCACTGGTGAGTAGCGTGCTTAAAACTCCCTGATTATGTCAAATATGCTATATGGCTGGAATTTTATGACCTGTCTTTTTACTCCTTTTATCCTGCTTTTAGCTAGCTAAAATGTTTTTAATGTCTTTCACCAAACCTACAGACTTGATAAATTACATGCAGTAATTTCTTTTTCTGAAATAGATGCTTGAAAATTAAACATTTAGGGCACTAGTGAGTTATAAGCATTTAATGCACCTTGATTTAAGCACATAGCACTTTCATTAAACTGTTTACAGATGTTATTACAGGCTGCACAGATCTTTTATAAAATACAATGTTTTAGTATGTTTTTTATTTTTCTTGGTGTTCACTTTCATTGCTGTATTGTATTATGTTGTGCTTTTATGGCTGCATTTTCTAAAAATGAAAGTGTGGGGGGCTTCAGCAGCCCCACACAGCCCCGAGGACTGCCACCTCCCCCGGTCTTAAATCATTAGGGCCGGGGGCACACAGCCCCCCCACAGCCCTGGGGAACGCCACCTTCCCGGGGCTATTTTTTTAAATGTAGCGTGGGGGGATTGAGCCCCACACAGTGCCCGGGGACCACCGCCTCCCCGGGACACACTTTACTTAAATGTGGGGGTTCGTTGTGGACCCCCGGCTCTTGCGATCACCACCTCCCTGGGGCTTATAAACCTGTTGGAAGGGAAGCAGTGCCGGATGGGGGGTGGAGGGAAGACTGATGGCTGAGTATTGGCTTACTTCATTCAAAGACTTTCTTTGTATATTTCAATGTGTATCTTCTCATTGTTCGATTGCCGTGTGCATGTATTTTATCTGCTAGGTGTGTTGTGTGTTGCGGGCCGACGGACTCCGGACCCCTTCTCTCCCTCTCCTAGGCTGACACTTCATATGCCCATCTAGCACAGGTGCGCAGCAGCAAGGGCCCTGTGGCTGGGAATAGCCCATGCAATCCCCGTCTCACTGCTCCTGCAGCATTGTCCTTCACAGCTCCATGCCTCCTGCGGCCTGGCAGTGACTGTGACCCCGAGCAAGCCTGCTGACATACTCCCTTGAATTTGAGGGACTGGGAAATGCATATCTCCTTTATGCCCCATCCTACTCATACCCGATCAAGGCCTAGATGCACCCCTCTGCCCCTCCTTCTTTCTCGTGACCTGGGCCTACCCTCAATCATTGGCATGCACATTCCTCACCCAGACCCACCCCAGGGAGTCTCCTGGGGCCCATACGGCGGCCTCCTGCTCTCATTCTCCTCAGCCTATGACAAGGCTCTGACCCTCGGTCCCTCCCTTCCACATCTACCATTACTCACCAAGTGCACTACGCCAGCATGGGTGCCAACCACCTCCAGATGGGGCTGATGGATCCCCAGATTCCTAGTTGTCCATCTGACCGGGCCCCCCTTTTCCTTCTTCTTCCCCTTTGATGTATATTGGTAGGTGCCCCGCTACCCCTCCTCCTTCCGACTGACTCCGGTGCTTGCTCTCTGCCCCTCACATGACTGTGATACCATTTCTGGTCACAATTGCAACAATGCACTAGTGCGCCTCCTGGCCTGCCCTGCGTTCCAAAGGGCCCCCCTTGGTGCATCACAGCCCATGAACTTAGACCTGCAGCGTATAGCTCAAAGTCCTGAGCGTCACGTTACTTGCACACAGTCTACCCCACGTGTCTCCCTATATTACCCTCGCCCTGCCCCCACTGACCCCTTCTGACACGTCTCTTGGTGCTCCCTGCCAGCTCATTCTCAGCACTAACTTTTGCCTACCAGTAGTCACTTTACCTGCATGCCCGCCCACTTGCACATTCACTCCTCATCCCCCCTCACCTTCTCCCTCTAACCCCTTCCTTTTTCCTTTATTCTTTTTCTCCCTTCCTTCCCTCTCCCCACTCCCTCCTGACCCTCCGTGTGGCCCCAATCCCACCCTCACCTTCCTCCTCCCACCCGCTCCTCTGCCTGCCCCACCCCGGACCGCCCTGCCTGCCCACATCACCCTTCCGTCTATACAGTTATACAGTTTCTGCACCCCAGCACACATCCCTACCTCACCCCCTAGCATAACATGGTTCTCCCTTCCTACTTCCCCTATGCCAGCAACTAGATGCCCACACAGACCCCCGGCCCGCTGCCCAAGCCCCACATGTCCTTTCATGGAACGCCAATGGCCTTGCGCATTATATTAAACGGAAGAAGGTGCTCTCCTATCTCCAGGCAAAGAAAGCTGATGTGGCCCTCGTACAGGAGACACACCTAGATGCCCTAGGATCTTACAAGCTACACTGTGACTCGGTGGGCAGAGTGTTCCACAGCAGTGTCTCGGCACAGACCGTGAAAAATGTAGGGTGGCGATACTTCTCTGTAAATCGCTGTCATGGTCCGATCAGGATGGCAGATACATATTTGCCAAGGTGAGAGTGGAGACAGATTCCTTTGTGTGGGCTCAATGTATGCCCGACAGGGGCCAAGCACCCCTTCTGCCTTCACCTGAACCGCCTGCTTGTCGAGATTGGAGCATCACGGTATATCATTGGAGGAGACAGGAATTTTGCCCGAGATGTGGTGCTAGTTCGGATGGGACCCTTGGACAGGGGGAACCATGCAGACAGAGCCCTGCTAGGAGATATCACCTCGGACCAAGGCCTCATAGATCACTGGCACCTCTAACACCCATCAGACAGGGAATACACCTTCCTGACCTCGGTCCATGGTACCCAAACTAGACTGTATTACTTCTCAATTCTCAGTCCACAGTTGCGCTCGTTGGGGACTCCTGTATCTTGGAGACTGCTCTCTCCGACCACTCATCGGTTCTGCTGTATCTCAACGTGGGTTTAGTCTCCCCGGGATGAAAACCGTGGCGCCTGAAAGTGCAGAGATACCGTTCACCCCAGGACAAGACCAAGCTATGGGCCCACCTATCCGCCTACCTAGCAGACTATAAGACATCCATAGACTCCCACAGGATACTAAGGGTGGCCACAAAGGCAACCATTCATGGGCAACTGATGATAGCAGCAGCCGTGGCCAACAAACAAGTGTACCTTCGGCAAATTGAGCTAGAGGGACAAATTGCCTCCCTCACCCACCTTTATTCCTCACATCACTCCGTAGCCAACCATCGCCATCTAGAACAAGCCTGCATGGCCCTTAATGGCCTCTTGACCTCCAAAGCCGAATACGCCCACCAGCGTCTAAAAGAGCAGCACTATGAGCAGGGGGAGAAAGTGGGCCGCCTGCTAGTGGCACAACTGAGACAACAGGAGGTCATCGCCGCTATCCAATCTGCAGACGGGAGATCCTCAATTGACCCCAGGACATCATCAAATAATTTGCATTATTTTACAAACAGCTATACAACCTAGAGATGCCGGCCAGCGCAGAGCGGGAATCCACGTTCCTTGAGAGAGTTGACCTCCGACGTTTAACGGGCAAGGGCAGGGAGCTTTCAGCAGGCGACATCAGTAGGGAGGAGGTCGCAACAGCCATCTCCAAGCTGCTCTTCCACAAGGACCCAGGCGAAGATGAATTTCCCACAGAATTCTACAAATGGTGCAAAGAGGAGGCAATCAATACCCTACATGCCACCTTGCAAGAGGTGGAACGGACGGACTCCTTGGAACCTTTGTCTAACACAGTGGTGATCGCGGTCCTGCCCAAACTGGGGAGAGACCCGTTACTGTGTGGCAGCTATTGCCCCATAGCCCTCCTAAATGGAGATATTAAAATCCTTGCCAGCATCTTGGTAGCACTCCTGAGCAATGTCATAAATGAATGAATGAATGAAATTAATTTGTAAAGTGCAAAACAGCTACTCAGAAAGAGTGTCCCGGCGCTAACAGATAAGCGGTTAGGGGAAACCGTGGAGAGCACCGCTAAGTTTTGAAAAGCCAAGTTTTCAGATGTTTCTTAAAGGCTGAGATATCTGAAATGGAGTGTAAGGCGACTGGGAGCCTGTTCCAAGCCTGGGCCCCCAAGAAACCATAAGATCTGCCACCCATTCGGGCCAGACATACTTTAGGAGTACAAGCGCGGTAGGAGGAGGATGAGCTTAGAGAACAGGATGGGATGTAATGAATGACTCATCTACTAAGGTAGCCAGCTCCTTTCCTGTGGATAGCCTTAAAAAAAGGCAATAAGAGGTTTACATTTGATGCTCTCCTTCAATCTCAACCAATGAAGTGGTTTAGGAAGGAGGGACATTGAAGACCTTTGTTTCGGTTGGAGGATCGCCCTGGCTGCCGCATTTTGAACTACCTGTAAACGCTGTGCAAGGTAACAGGGAAGGTCCAAATACAAAACATTTGCGTAGTCCAGTCTTGATGTCACCAAGGCCTGAACCACTATTTTCCTAGACTCTAGTGTCAAAAGAGGAAGGAATTTTTTCAACATATGCAGGATGCAGAAGCAGGAGCCCCCTAATGCTTAAATCTGGGACTTCATGGACAAGTCGTTATCCACCAACACTCCGAGGTTTCGTACAACTGACTGCTCGGTTTGCGGTGGCAAATATTCTTCAGGCCACCAAGCGTTCCAATTACTGACAGCAGGTTGGCCAAAGAACACAATCTCTGATTTATCTGAGTTTCATTTGAGCTGATTCACCTCAATCCACTGAAAAACCTTAGAGAGACAAACCCTGATACTAACACCATTGAAGTCTGATCCTTTTTCGCAGGTGAAAATCAGCTGCGTGTCGTCTGCGTAGGATATGATCTTTGCACCATTTGCCTTAGCTATGTGTGCCAGGGGGACAAGTACAAATTAAAAAGATTAGGGCTAAGAATGGAGCCCTGGGGAACCATGACACCCATGGCTGGCATAGGGGCTGAAAAAAGGGAAGCCATACCTCCTGAGCTCTATCCTTCAGGAAAGCCAGGTCAATACTGTCCCACCGATTCCCAGATTCCTCAATCTGTCAATTAGTCTCTCGTGCGGGACAGTATCAAATGCTGCAGACAGATTCAGCAATCTCAGGACAGCCCTTCCACCCCAATCCAGTATTCCTCCAATGTACTCCGTTACTTCCAATAGGGCAGTCTCAGTGCTAAATTTGGCCCTAAAACCCGATTGGGAAGGATGCAACAGATTATGGCTCTCTGCATGGTTTAGAATAACTTTATTAACGTGTTTTTCCAAAACTTTAGAAGAGCCGGAAGGAGAGCTATCGGCCTATAGTTGGCTGGATCAGTACGGCCGGCCGAAGGTTTTTTTAAAAGTCGAAGGATTTTCGCCTGTTTCCAGCTGAGTGGCACTTTACCAGCAGAGAGAGAGGAGCTTAATACCGTATTAACTGTGGAATTGATCGTAGGTGCAAGGAAGGCAAGTAGTTTAGACGGGCAGTCATAACTAGGAGAGCCAGAAGGAAGACCTTTAAGATAGTGAAGCGAGTCAGCTAATAGTATTTTAGGAAACTCAGGAAATCAGCCCTTTAAGACAGAGATTGGTCTGATGCTAGGTTCTCTTCCGTAGTTTCCATGAAGGATTGTTGAACTAAGGTAACAGGAGGGACAGAGCAACCTGCTGGGCCCATTCTGCGGAGTGTGGGTATTCTTTATTTGTTGCCACAGGAGAGGTGAAAGATTTCACTATATTAAAGATTACTTTGCCTTTATTTTGATCTGTGTCAATCTTTGCTTGTAGATAGTTAATCTTAGCTTATTTTACCATAAGGTAGTGGGATTCCTGTGCACTGTTTTAGATTTTCCTATCATTCAATAGATAGTGTTCCCACCATTTTCTTTCTAGAACCCTGCAGGTCCTTTTACTTACTCTTAGTGGTTCATTAAACCAAGGAGTGGAGGGGAGAGCCTCCTAGAGGTCCCTGAGGACAGGGGAGTGGCATTTTCCAGGTTGGACTTAAGCCAGCATTCTATAGTGGGATATCGCATTTGAGATCACCGCCCAGCATAGGAATTGATGATTCCAAAGCCTCACTCAGCGAAGGCAGAGATATTTTGTGAAAAGATCTATATTTGTGCTCTGTCCTAGTAGGCCTGAGAGGGAAGCCTAGGTCTGGATTAGGTATCTTAAAGTTGATAAGAAAATGGTCAGACCAAATGATGGGAAGCAGCAGATCAGTTTTAATTTCTGTGCTACAGAAAATCTGATCGAGAGTATGTCCCAAATTATGGGTGGGAGCAGTGATGGACGGTGTCAAATTGCACACGACTGTGATTTCAAACAGGGAGGTAGTATTAGGGTTGGTGTGTTTATCCATGTATGGATTAAAATTACCCATCACCTCCTTCATTCAACACACACAGGTCAGTCTTGTTCAGGGCCGCTCCTCCAGGATTTACCTCTGCACTCTGATTCACACTATATGGACTGCTAACGACCTACCGGAGGATGTGGTAGCCCTCTCACTAGACGCAGAAAAGTTGTTCAACCGCATCGAATTCCGCTACCCGCAACCTCTTTCCTGATATGAAATGATTCCACCTGGGAGAACAGTTTATCGCAAAGGTGCACTTACTTATTGACTGCCCCATGGCCCAGGTCAACTGCAGCGGATTCCTCTTGTATACTTTTCAGAGCTGGAGAGACACCTGTCAGGGTTGCATGCTCTCTCCCTTTTTGTTTCTTCTGGCCATGGAACCCTGGCCTCTGTCATTCTCCACTCACCGCTCATAGCGGGCATACCCTTCGGGGGAGGCCTTTCCAATGTGTACCTATATGCTGATGACATTCTGTCTACCCTAAAGGATCACACACACTCCTTACCGGCGTTACTAGAAGTCATTGAAGACTTCACTGCCCTATCGGGGTACAAGGTGAATTGGGACAAAAACAAAGCCCTCCAGCTCTCCTTAAAAAACAAAAATGTAAATCCGTATTTCTAAAGCGCAAACTACTCACCCTTACGGGTCTCAAGGCGCTGAGGGCTGTTGTGGAAATTAAGTGAGCTATTGCCCAGACTCAAAGGGTGCTGACCTGTCGCCAGAGCTGGGGATCAAACCGTGAACCCTGTGCTCCAAAGTCAGCTACCCTGGCCGCTGCACCACACCTCTCCACCTCTCCTTAGGCATCACAAAGGTGGCAATCCAAGGATACCCCTTCCAATGGAAATCCTCACGGCTCAAATAGCTGGGGTCCTGGTTAACAGAGGCCTGTTGAAATGGTCATGGATAACCTGACACCCCTGATCGCACAGATGGACTTTACAAATGGTCCCTTCTGGGATTCTCCATGTGGGGCAGAGTGCAGGCATAAGAATGGTAACTCTTCTGCGCATTACCTACACATTGGGAATGATACCCCTCATAGTGCCTCTAACTGCCCAAGCATCATTGACACCAGGATACGGGCCTTTGTCTGGGGCTATAGTCGCACCTGTTAAGCCACGTCCAAACTTAGACTCGTCACTCCTGTGGTGGTCTGGGCCTCCCGTCTGTAAAGCACTACTCTTTAGCCCTTCATCTCTTCCAGCTCGCTTACCTACTCCTGGGCACACCAGACCACCCACAGTGGGTTTCAATGGAACGCTCGCTCCTCGCCAGCAGCGATGGCCTTGGCACCCTTTACAGGGACCACACCCCTCAACTACCTCTTTCGCATCCTGTGATACAGACCGGAGATAAAGCATGGCATCATGCGCACCGCCTATTAGGCATGTACCACCAACTACACATCAAGGTACCGATATGGGGCAATGACAGCATCCGTATAAACATCCAGACACTCCTTTGGCCCCGATGGATAGAAGTGGGTATACAGACCCTGGACCAGGTGTTGCTGGACGATGACTTGAAACCTTTCATCCACCTACGGGAGGAAATGAGATTACACTTGCGTCAGGCCTGGCGGTACCTGCAGGTGCAACACTGCCTGCGGCGATGTCTTGGTCCTCACCCTTGGGCCCTGCAGACTTTGCCAATAGTGGAATATCTGCCTGTGTGAGGGCGGCACAGGGAAGGGGTGTTGGGACTCTACAGCACACTCACGAACCACCTCTTCTCCCAACCCCTCCTGCAAGGCCTCCGCGCTAAGCGGCAGGCCAACCTACAGTTCACCGTCGAATAAGAGGACTGGGTCAAGATTATGGAGGCCCTAGAACTGGGGTCCCATGAAGCCTGGTTAAAATTCTGCCTTTTTAAAACACTCCATCAGTGGTACTGGACACCAGCAAAGGTGCGGAGGGCCGACCTCCTGCCCCATTTGAGGTGTTGGAGATGCACTGACACCTGCTGCAACCTCCTCCACATTCTCTGAGACTGACCCTCTATTCAGCCCTTTTGGTCCTATATTGGGGACACCTTGGGAGTGTCCATGCCTCTATAGGGCCCTGTCACCTCCCATTATCCACTGCACAACACCAGAGACTCCCTGGACATCTCTCACACACAACGCCACCTCCTACATACGGAGCTATCCACAGCTAAGCTATGCATCCTCCGGCAATAGAGGTTGCCCACTCCCCCCTCACAAGAGGATTGATGGTGGTGATGATTCAAACAGCGTGCCACGAACGTGTTATCTATAACATGAAGGACCAGGCTGAGGTTATTGCAAAGACATAGGCCCCCTTCCTCACTAGTGTCCTCTCCAGCAGCCATGGGCCCGATTGTGGCAAACGCCAGTCAGCTGGGCCTCCTCCCCTCAGCTTTTCACCCCCTGCAGAAACTCCTGGCCACCTCCACCCACACCCTTCCTATCCCCTCTTGCCCTTTCCCTCCCCCTCCACTCATACCTTTTCCTTCACCTCTTGCCCTCCTTTAAACCCTTCTCACCCTCATCTCATCACTCCTCCTACCTTCTCCAAAGCTGTTCTCTACCTCTCTCTTGCCACCCCTTCTCCCGCACCCTCGGCTTCTCAGACATTTAGGCAGGCACACGCCCTCCCTACTCAGCACGAGCACAGTTGCCACCACACATGCACAACTCTGCTCATCGATCTCCTCCCCAGGGACACTGCCCATGTTGTACCTCCAATGCCACCTGACATTCCCCCATACCAACCCATTGAACTATCCCTCCAACCACAGCACACCCTGCCTCCTCCCTCTATGCCTACAGCTGGTGTTCAAGACTCATGATGCCCCTCCCACCCAGGCCCGAACTATGAACCCCCACATCCCCCCTCATTACCCCTGTAACCCTTCCACTTCCTCTCCTGCAGAGATGTTCTTTGATACAAGCAATCTGTTGGGCAGATCTCACACCACTCATCAGAAAATAAGGTCTCAAAACTAAATGTCTAAGATTAATCAGCTTCGGGCATACACATATTATATGTACAAGAGTTTCCTGTGGCCATCTGCAAAATCTACAATTAGAATCTGGCCACTGTTTGATCCAAGATTGAGTACCCTCATTTGTTGGGTTTATACCCATTTTTTAAAATTTTACGGAAAAGAAAACATTTAAATATGGCTGAACACGCAGGGATTGGTATGAATTGATCACGTACCACGCATAGTTTTTCTCAGCTAATGCAATTTTATCTAATTTAAACGATTCAACTTTAATACGCTTTTTTAGAATTAATTTACAGTTGGGCATTTTCAAAGCTGGCAGTTAAATTTGCAGGCCAATATCTCGAAAGGCAGTTAAAATATAACCTCTCCATTTAACCGTGTAAGCAGCTTTATCAATTTCTTGCCAACAAATATTCCCTAAAGATGCAGGGGCCGATGTTGACAATGCAGCCATACATTTTAGGAAAGATACTTTTCATACCAGGCACTGTCTTTGGAGACCGAATTCAAATCTAATTGCTGCTTGACACACTGACCTGGCAATTCCAAAGGTTGCTTTAAAAATATTAAAACAATCAGTAAGTCAAGCACCTTCACATCTTTTCCTCTAGTAATCGGGGAACCATAAATGAGGGTAGGTTGTAACTTGGCTTTGATTACTTTAAGAATAGACTCATATGATTGACAGTTCAGTGATTTCTTTAAACATTTAAAAGCATGGATCAATGTCACAGTCTTGGCCCTTAGATCTTTAAGGTGAAATTTAAAAGACATGTGATTGTATCTATACGTCTTAACAATATCAATTGTACCTGCTCTGGCCTTCCAGGGATTAAACTTCTGTTTGACTACACCAATCTTCATCACTTTAGTTTTTTAACATTCAGTTCAAGGACATTCTGCTGTATATAATAATCAAAGGCAGTAATAAGTCTTTGTAGGCCGATAGGGGTATGGCTCACAAGAATCGTATCATCAGCATACTTGAAGTAGCTAATTTGCACTCCCCCCATTTTAGGAACATGCCCATTCACAACATCCAAATGCTGAGAAAGCTCTGATAAAATGAATTAAATAAGCAGTGGGCAAGAACACAGCCCTGCTTCAGGCCATTATATGTTCTAATCTTCCTTGATAATGAATTACCCTTCCCAATCTTAACTTGAGCCCAAGTGTTGGTATACAGAAGTATAATAGCTTTCAACAATTTCCTTGATATTCCCAGATCTGACAATTTTTTCCATAATAAATTTCGAGGCACAGAGTCGAAGGCTGCCTTAAGATCAATAAAAGCAATATATACATTTTGTTTATTCAAGACAGCCTTCTCCGCAAGCAAGGTAAGAGCCAACAAATTAGTGATAGTGGATTGACCTTTCTGGAAACCAGTCTGATTAAATGGGATAATACTCTCCTTCATAGTCCAGTCTTCCAATTCTATTAGGAGACCAGAAGCCAACACCCTTGCATCAACATCGGTCAACGAGATTAGTCGATAATTAGCGGGGTTTGACACCAGGCCGTTTTTATAAATTGGTTGCACTATGCTACCTTGCCATGACTCCGGAACAACCCCTAAAGTCAGTGGTAAAGTGCACTGAGTCCTAAACCAGCAGAAACGATGTTAGAAAAAGTGGAGGAGGTAGGCAAAACGTTGAGAAAGACCACCCTAAAGCTGTGAGGTCTAACGCATGGTGTGCATAATAACAATTGATTGGATGCACCCCAAGTGATTACCAGTGGCTGAGATTCATTCAAGCATTGAACCCATTACTGTGTTATATACTTACTTATTGGGGAGGCGGGATAGGCACTGGAAGCACAACACACCATGGAGGGAAACAGGGAGACTATTAAGGCATACACACAGACAATGGAGGGAAGGTGCGAGGGTGTCAGGGCAGCACAATGGCCATGGTGGGCAAGAGGGAGGGGCAGAGACATGCACAACAGACTACGGAGGGCAAAAGGGAGAGATAGGGGCTGTACACAGACAAGAGAGAGCAGGGGAAGGGGGCAGGGGCTTTACTACAGACCATGCAGGGCAGGCTGGAGGAGCAGTTGTACCACAACAGAACATGGGGGCAGAAGGAAGCAGCAGCAGACTGGACCATGCAGAACAGGAGGGAGAGAATAGGGCGCCTGCATTGGCGCATGGCAGCCATTTGTGCACCAGCACTGTGAAAGACGACAGGAATGCACCATATCTCACATAGGGCAACGAGGCAGGAAGGCTTGCAGTGCTACCCTAGGCCAAAATGTAGTAAATGAGGCCCAAGGTTTTGGCGCTGACCCAGGTTTAAAAGAGATTGTAAATCTGGGGCAGCATCAAAGTCCATGGGTGTTGCGTGGGAACACCCACAGCAACATCCATGGAATGCCTCTTTGCCGCAGAGGGTGGCAAGGCAGCAACTTGCGCTGCTTTGCATTACCACATCTCTACAATGCCATGAAAAGGCACATAGAGTGGCATTACATGGCCTTGTAGATATGGCTGAGCCCTGTGCTCCATGCTGTCACAAAAAAGTGACGTTCCGCTGGCTCACATGGCTTGTAAACATGTCTGCTGTATTTTTTAAAGAATTAGGGGCTTTTTAATAAGCCCCTTGGCCACGGGTATGTCAGTTTTTCCCATATTAAAAGTAATGCAACGGGGCACAAGAGGCTTGCAAATAAGCCTCTTGATATACTCCACATATTGTTAACACATGTCAGGAATATGTTGAAAACAAAGGAAACTGCAACTTACTCCCAGCCCTTTCACGTCAGCAGTGAATGTGTTCAGGTCATTGTCAATGATTCGTCCTGCAACGACTATTTCGCTGCCATCATAGTAGTTCTTGAAGATGTTCTGCGTTAGGTCAGATATCTCGTTTTCGGGATACTGAAGCTGGACGTCCACCAGCAGGGGGTTGGCGACTTCATTATAAAATCCCTGCAGGAGTAACAATAGGATACAAATGAAGAAGCATGACGATTTCAGCTTCCATATCTAGCAAATCTGTTGATGTGCCTGTTACCATTCCTATCTAACGAAATCTGTTATTGTAAATGAGACAGAATGTGCTTGCAAATGTTGACCCTGGTGCTATTGTAATGTTCTTTTTGACTGCTCAATGGAGTATGCTGCAATTGTACATCGCGTTATTCAAGACAGCCTTCTCCGCAAGCAAGGTTAGAGCCAACAAAATAGTCGGGAATAGTTTAAGGAGCATCATTTAAATAACTTTGATAGGTTTCTATTTGTTAAACTGATATATGGTTTGTTTTCCCGTTGTGCTTTAAAGAAATTGCAGACACATTTATGCATTACATCACAACTAAGTTTATACCATACCATCAAATCATAATAATATTGGGCATACAGTGTGTTATTTTATATACCAATGAAACACAATTAAAGTTTTGCAATTGTTTGAAAAGGATGAACCAAAACACCGTAGGCCTAATGTACCAAATACACTTTTATCCTTACAAAGCCTGAGCTGTGCACATTTTCTGGCTTTGTAGGGGTGAAAATGAAAACACAATGGGGCTTATTTATGGGATTTTGGTGTAGGGTAGCACAGCAAGGCACCTCACTGCACAGCCCTATGTCAAAGTGAAAGGGCAGGAGTGCACCGTATTTAAGCAATATGGTGCATTCTTGCACTTTCTCCCTGTCCTGGCGCTGTGTCGGCAGACTAGCGCCAACATAGGCACCCTTTGAGAATAGTGCAAGGGTGCCTCGGTTGCATGCAAGGGGCACCGTCCTGCACAAAAACAATCCTAAGAGGTGTTTCTTCCTTATAGATGAAAACATGTGGGAAAATAAACATATTTCTTCTCCTTATGTCTCACCTACGGAGGCTTACGAACTTGGTGCTTCCCCAGGCTTACATCACTTCAGAAATTTGGAGCAGTGCCAAATTCCATTGGTGTTGCATGGGGAAACCTATCTCAATGCCCATGGAACGCCTCCTGGGCGCAGAGTAAGGCGACTCAGAGATTTGTGCTAGGTAGCTTTACTCAATATTTATAAGGCCACTGAAAGCCATGCAGGGTGGCTTTGCATGGCTTCATAAATCGAAGTGAGAGCCCTGCATCACACATGTACCACTGTGCATGGTGCACAAGTAATGCAAGGCTCTCAAAATAAGCCCCAACATCTTAAAGTGGCACAGTAAGTCACAAACGTTTCTGCGACTTGCACAAGCTCAAGATTACAATACTTTGTGAAGCAGAGTACATTGAGGAAGGCAAATGAATATTACCTCATCGTTGAAATTCACAAAAATATATATATATGGTTCCAAAAGCTCCTATAGGCACAACGCTGTAATTCATAGGGTTTGCATTTACCTATTTGATAAACATGTATAACAGTTAAAAGAGTGTTACTGAATCCGAAATGTGTTCAGAAATTGTTACTGATTTGGGGCCCAATTCACAAAGGGACTTACGTGTAGTTACGAGTGTGGAGTCTCTGCACTCATGGCAGAAATTCCACAGAAGTGGCGAAATCTCTGCACGGTGCACTACAGAGAGGGTGGCATATGGAGATTCTGCCCCGAGCACAGAGATTGCACCACGAGAATTGAAACTCCACCACAAATGCAAAAACTTCACACCTGTAACTTTACCAGACGTAAGATCCTTTTAGAATTGGGCCTTTGAGAAAAGGTGTATATTATAGGCATCTCTTCCAGATACTGAATCAATATGCTATGTATCATTGTTATGCAATCAAAAAACATTCACAAACCATTGATAATTTACCGACACCTCAAAGGAGTTGGAAAGCCATTATGAAGGTAAAAAAACACATTTGTTTAAGTGGAGGCAGTCCTCAGAAACAAAAAAGGCTTTTCTTTTTCAACAAAGTCCAATTGCCTTTGAAGAAAACAGACTGCTTTATTAAACAAGCATTTACAATGCAATAGGTCTCGCATTTGCAAAAGTTAGAGCTATTGGCATTGTAAATGACAAACCTTTTATTTATGTGTTGGTTTTGAAAACAGATAAATAAATGGCATTGTCATTGACAATGTCAGTAGCTTAATCACTTGCAAATGCAAGACCTATTGCATTTGCAATGCAATAGGTATCGTATTTACGCGAGTTTGAGCTATTGACATTGCAAATAACAATGTGTTTTATTTATGTTTCAAAAACCAAAACATAAATAAAAGGCATTGTCATTTACAATGCCAATAGGTCAAACTCGCGTAAATGCGAGACCTGTTGAGTTGCAAATGCTTGTTACAGCAGGGCATAAACAGCAACAAATTGTCAAACCCCAGCCATTTTGGAAGCTACCAACACAAGGGTGTCTGATTTCTGGCGAATTATAAAACAATTACAGCCACATTGCTATGGCCCTTTGATATCCCCAACCTGCCCAAGAGGCTTCAAAGGTTCCTACAGTACAGTTTCTGGAGACTCAGCCTAAACACGGACAAGATTCAGGCACACAAACACACTTATATGGCACAACGGAAAGGAAAGGTGTCCCCTGCAGTGGCCTGGTAAGCAATGCCTTGGGCCGTGGCACTGAATTACCAATACGTTGTGGGTGAAGTGGGATCTGAGAGGAATAAAAACTGTAACTGTAGTGCCTTTTTTAATACAACACTTTGGAGCATTTTTATGCCTATTAAATATCTGGTGTTTGTTAAGCTTAGTAGCTGTAATGGCGCTCGATGTACTGACCCCTGTAAGCATAGAAGGCTGAACTGATTTTGAGGAGATGTGAACCCGTAACTTTGTTCCTGCCTCTTCTATGTAATTGTGATCCTGCCTGCCTGTGTCACGGAGTCACATTGTTCTTGTGTGGTCAGTGTGTCCATGACTGTCTGATGTTGCCTGCCTCTGATTGTTGTTGTGTGTCTGCCTTTCCATCTTCCTGTCTTTTCTCTGACTGTGTGACCCTGTCTGTCTCTGCCTGTCACTGAGTCAGATTGTTGTTTTCGCAGCCTGCGTGTCCCATGACTGCCTGATGTTTCCTGCCTCTGACTGTTGTAGTGTGTCTGATGTTCAAGCTTTCTGTCTCTTTTATAACTGTGCGTGCCTGTTTGGTGCTGATGCAGATTGTTGTTTTGTGTCTGCCTTTCTGTCTCCCCCCCTCTTCTATGACACTTAGGGGGCATATTATCAAGGACCGGCGTTAACAGCTAAAGCGGTGATAATGGGCTTGATAATATGCCCTTGAAAATTCCCATAGAAGCCCATCTTCTGGGGTGAACCTGGGCTTCTATGGGAATTCTCAAGGGCATATTATCAAGCCCATTATCGCCGCTTTAGCGGCAGTTTTCTGCCGATAAAGCGGCGATAATTTTAACGCCGGTCCTTGATAATATGCCCATGTTATCCTGCCTTCCTGTGTCAGAAGTCCAGCGTAAAGCGCTATGTAAATGTAAACCACTGGTTAGTTATCTTCCCAGAATCGTCTCCACCATACCACTACACTCAGGGAAAATGCTTTCATCCTGAACGACAGGATGGCTCAGCGAGTTGAACGCGTGTCCCCGGCACGTGAGGTGGTCTGTAGAGGGTCTGTGGATTCCGGCAAGGCTGACTGCGCCTTCTGTCCATCCGGCGCTGGGAAATTGAGACGTTTTGCATTTACAGCGCTTAAAAACACAGACTCATTGGTTTAAGCGCTCCACAACAAAAGTTGTTATATTGAAAAGGCAAGATACCCCGGCAGAGCTGAAGAGGGTGATATAGATTTGACTCACTCCTTATGGTTAATTACAGTTGATAGAGTTAAAGTGCCTTCCTATCGCGAAAACTGTTGACACACATCAGTGGCTTTTGGCAACTTCTCTGGAGACTGGGCTTTGGGAGACCCGGGGGTCTGAAATGAGGTCAACGTGACCCATAGAGCGCCCAGAATGTGTGCCGGAGGCGCTGTACTGCGGCTGCTGTACATTAAGCACTGCAGCGCGTGCGGCGCAAACAATGTAGGGTTAAAGAAAAGGATGAATCATTTCATTTTCCTAGAGATATTCAAAGGCCAGGGCTAGGAAAGCTGACTTAAGACGTCATTCTTTTGCAGGCCAAAACACAGTTTACTCAGAGGAGTGTGTGTCCCCCAGAAGGCACTAAAACACAATCTGTTCAGGGCTATGTGTGTCACAGACTACCCAGTGCTCTGTGTGCCCCACACAATATACCAGGCCGTGGCCCATCCTGTCCAGAGCAGTGTGTCTCCAGCAGGCACAAAAACACAGTCTTGCTCAGAGCTATGTGTGTCCCTCAGTAAGCGCCGATACACAGTCAACTCAGAGGAGTGTGTGTCCCCCAGCGGGCACTGAAACACAGTAGGCATAGAGCTGTCTGTGTCACCAGGAGTCCCTGAGAGACATCTGTGTGTCTCCCCCCAGTAGACACAAACGCCCTCTTTATTGTACTTTATAAAAGTAGAATTTACATTTTTGGTTAAAAAAAGACAAAAGAAAACCATACATATTCATAAACAGCGCACGTTTGTAGTTGTTGACTCAAGTAAAACACGCCACTTGCACTTTCAACTTATAACAAGCATTTGTAAGAGAGGGTGTGGGGAAGAAGAGCTCGTAGGGTGAGTTTGGGGTGAGACTGAGGAAAGGTTTGTGGCTGAGGGCGAGCTCACTGCAGACTCTCTCCCAGGCCCCATTGAAAGCGGGTGTTTGCTTTGGAGCTGGGGTCGTTACCGTGTGTCTGCAGAGGGACTCTTCTGTAAATGTTGTTTCAGGTGGTGGCGCTTGTGGGGGAGGGGGGTTTAATGAGCTCGATCATGCAGCAGACATTGCCTTTTATTTTCTTTATTTAGGAAGTCGGAGTTGTAATGGGTAAAAACATCTCGATCCCTCTTGTAGCCCCCTCCCTGGATCTCTTCGGCCGCTTTCGTCTTGTGAATATCCGTGTTTTCATTGAAAGTAGAATGTGCAGAAACAGCACATCTCGCTGAAGCGCGAGTGCTGCCGGGCACGGGAGCAGGCCCTGCGCTAACACAGGCGGCGCTGCACCCGTAAGCGGGCACTGCAGTGCGATGTGAGAGTAGGCACTGGACTGTGCTCCTAAGGCAAGCACTGTAGCACTCTATGTATCACAGGCAGGCACTCAGCACTATATGTATCATAGCATTTTGCCGTTGGAGTGCTCCCTGCCTGTCGCGTCGCTTGTTCTCATCGTAAGCATCTTTTTTGGGGCATTTCTTGTTATTTGGCACCGCCTTCTGGTGCGCTGCCGCCAAAATGGCTACCTTAGCTCGCGCTTTGGCATGCTGTGGGGGGAGGCGGGAGGGGTCTGAAGGCACCGCTGAACAGGCTGTAACAAGCTGGGCACAAAGCCACTCGTAGTGAGAGAGGAGGGCGGCCGCAAGTTTCGCTGCAACAATAAAGGCGCTTCGGCATGCTGTGCTGGGAGGCGGGAGGGGTCTGAAAGGTCGCTGCAACAATCTTATAAAAGAGTTCTCCTCAGCAACAGATTAAATATACAAGCGGACCGAAACAGTAGTTGGGCGCTGCTGCTTCCGGACTTAACGGAAGTCAGTATCACATCAACAGCCACTAGAAAGCCAGATAACAACAGCTATAGCAACGTTAAACTAATGGCAAGCAGCAATAGAAATTACTCGGCAGTGGGCGGAGTTTCACCCATCATACTAATTACTTAATGCCTCGGAGAGGCAGCGCATGCGCTGCCCTATGCGAGACCTAAAAACGATCACAGACATGATCACTGTGATGGCTTGCAGTCATAGTGGGTCACAATTTGCTACCTAAATATTCATGAGGTAGGTCAAGTTGCGACTCACTAAGATTAAGAATTTTGCGAAGCAACCCAATAGCACGTAAGTTGGTTTCCAAAACACCACACTGATTGCAAAGATACGGATCACAAATTGCGACCAATACTTAGCAACCAGCATTTAAAACATCTGACTTTAGGTATATACTCATTGCCTTTGTTAGGCACTAAACATTTGCAAAGTGGAAGCTGTTCTTAAGTGGCAGCTGTAGGTATTTGCCAAAGAAGACAGTGGTCTTGTGGACTTCGCTAAGGGCCCTATCATGCACTTCACAGCATTTCATTTTATAGGTCTGGACTTGGGGACAGTTTTAGCTCGCCCCCAAACTAGTGTTTTCCAAAAATATTCGCAAATAACATAAATATATACTTTGAGGTGCGTCTGGTCAACTGGATTCACTCATTGGTCTTTTGAATTCTCATTCACAGTTTTGTTCATCCCACTACAGACCATCACATGGCTCAAGGGGTCAGCCCACTTTGAGTGATAGCACAATGCTTCTGCACATTGTGCACATCTGCCTAAAAATAGTTACATTTGCATCTTTTTTATTCTGTTTTTGTAAATTACCTCTGAAAACAGCTACTTATGTTGCTGCACTTCAGATGCCCAGTATGATAATGAGCTATTTTCTGTCTCCTTTTAAAAGTAATGTTTATAAAAAAAATGGTTCAGTGGTTGAAGGAGGTGAAGCCTTGCTCAAGCAGGAACCACAATTCTTGTCAGGGTGATGTCACAAACAAACCCTAAGCTAACCTGTGTTCAACCCTCAGGTAGCTTGTCAGTCAGGCTTAACTCAAGACAATGTGTAAAGTATTTGCGCGAAAGTTCAAACAGTAAAAGTGAAAACATACCACAAAAAAATCCCACACCATTTTTGAAAAAAAGATAAACTTTTAATAAATAAACCAAGACCAAATCAACAAAAGTCCAATCAGTAGAACACAGATATGTACGTTTTAAGATTTCAATGAAAACTAGCACCAAAAACACAAAGTGCCAATGGTGGATATCTAGTTGTGCCCGACCATGACAAATTTCCAAGTTCAGGCCCACCTTGATGAAGCACTGGCCAGCTACAGGAACCCAGTTAAATCCGCTGAACAAAAGTACCTTAAATCCCGGTTGCAGAGAGATATGAGGTCCTGTGTCAAGGATGCATCATGCACCTGAGTTGTGCGTTGGTTTTGAGGAGCTGGCATGCAAGATCCTGCATCATCCTCTAGGATCCCGTTGATGAGGGCTTGCGATGTGAAGTCCGGTGTTGTGGATGCGTCGAGCAGAGGGGATGAGTCGGTTCTGATGGCCTGGTAGAGCACATTCAGGCCTGATTTCTAGGGTCCAGGACTTGGGTGGCATGACTTGGCAGGGTAGGACTCACAGTTAGCAGAGTGCAGGTGCTGATTATCAAGGTTGTTAGAGCCTTCTGTTTCTTCAGTTTGGGCTCACACAGCCCTTGGCACTACAGTGCTGTTTTGCCTCCCCTTTTATCCACCACCCGCTTTTCACTGCCCGCGTCCCCACCTCCCTGTTCCCTTCCAGGACCTACTTAATGGAGGCTGCAGTGCAGCCGCGCCACCAACGTGCTGAAGGTGCACCAAAGGCAATCCTGCCTGTGACCCTCCGTGCCTGGACTGCGCCCAGCACCAGAAACTCTGGCCCTCCAGACAGCTACAGGTACTCCACTGCAGGTCACTGAACCTAGGACCTTGGATACCGCAACAAATGCTGCCTCCCATCGCCTCGCTCCACAACAGGACAGTTCCAGTGCCACCGATGATAGTTGACATGCAACCTAAGACCGCCAGCCCTCATAGAATCCCACAACATCCCCACCCCTCTGGCTGACACCTTCCTAGAACCTCTATGATGCCTCCTGATCAACGGCAAATTGCTCGCAAAACACACCAATGAAGTCTAGGATGCCATCTCCATCCTCACACCAGATGTGACTTTCATTACACAGCAAAGGCTCAACCATTGCTTCGGCCCCGGACATCACCACCACAATGCCCAATGGGCAAATAATGAAACACCAGGACCACAACAACAAACACGGAGGTGGCATTGCCATCATCCACAAACAATAAATCTGCTGCACCACCACCAAAAATGAAACCATGCCGATCATTGAACACCTGAATTTTCCAACTCCACACTGATGACAAAACTTCCATCAAAGGCATCCTCGCCTACACACCCCCACGACCATGAGCAGGACTTTGCAACACCATCACAGACTTCATTGCCCCACTCGCTATCGAATCCAAGCACTACATCTTCATCAGGAGACCTCAAGTTCCATCTGGATGAGCACATAGACAGGAACTCTGCCAACCTCCTGGAATGAATGGACAACATCAGCCTCAACCAGCTAGTCACATACCCCACAAACAGGGCAGGACACAAACTAGACCCTATCTTCACGTCCAGCAACAGAGTCAAATACAGCTATGCATGAACTCACTTGGACTCATAACTCCATTGTTCACTTCACCATCACAGGAAAACCTCACAACATTCACAACCATCCATCACTTCCTTCCACAGCTAGAGCAAAGTAACACAGAACCAATGGAGGCACCCCTTCAGCACCACCCATCCTGATGCTGCACCCAATCTAAAACAAGAAGTCAAGAACTTCAAAACCTGGATCACCAATACCGCAAACTGAGTTGCCACATTAACCCAGGCAAAACTCACAGATCCACCAAACAAGAAAGCTGGTACATGCCGGAACTCAGCACAATGAAATGTATGTGCAGACAACTTGAAAGATAATGGCACACCGGCAGAGATAACAAAGACCAAGCCACCTTCAAGCCCTCATCAAATACTGCCACCAACTCAAAGATGCAAAAAAGAGGCCCTTGAGGACCGCATTGAGACTAGCACCAACCCCATCAAGGCACTCTTCAACATTATCAGAGTTGTTGTCCTGCTCTGCAGCCACCGAGAACTCGATCCCTTCCTCACAGGAACGCTGCAAGGCTCTAGCAAATTACTTCCACAACAAGATATCCACCATCTACGAGAACTACGACCCCTGGCCCACCATCTTCCTCAGCCTCGACACTCCTATGGAAGCCTCACTCGACCACCATCTCACTGCATGGGAACAGCTTAACATACTGGGAACCACAGCCATAATGACCTCCATCCACTCAGCAGCGACCCATGACCCCATTGCCTCTTCAGCCTAGGAATCAACGATATCAGCCACCAACTCACCACCATTCTAAATGCATCCATCACCATATCCACCTCTTCCAACACATATAAACACGCTGAGGTCAAACCTCTCCTCAAGAAACCATCCGCAGACCCCAGCTATCTCCTAAACTACTGAACCATCTCCCAGCTCCCATTTCCCGCCAAGGTCCTAGAGAAGACCATCAACCGTCAGTTCACCGAACACCTGTGAGAAACAACCTGCTAGACCCCTCCCAATCGGGTTTCAGAGCCAACCACAACAATGAGACCACCCTGATAGTTGCCCACTGATGACATCTGCACCCTACTCAAAAGAGAAGAATCAACCGTACTGATCCTTCTCGACCTCTCCGCAGCCTTCGACATGGTTTCTCACCACACACTCATCAAAAGACTGCACCAGATTGTAATCAAAGGAGACACATTCAAGATGGATGGCATCATTCCTCACGGGGTGCACACAGAGAATCTGCCTCCCTCTCTTCACCTCCTAATCCAAGAGTGCTATCTGCTGCATCTCCCAAGGTTTATTTCTCAGCTCCACCCTTTTCAACATCTACATGACGCACCTAGCCGACACTGTCAAAAACCCCAACATCATATCATATGCTGATGACATCCAGCTCATCGTCTCACTCTCAGCAGACCCCACTACAATGAAGACCATCTTCCACAACTGCATGAAGAACATTGAGGCATAAATGAAGGAAAAACTGCCTAAAACTCAACACGGACAAGACCAAAGTGCTGATCTTTTGCAACCATACCTCCCTCTGAAATGACACCTGGTAGCCTGCGGAACTTGGGTCCATCCCCACACCAAAAGACCACGTCTGCAACCTTGGCATCATTTTAAAACTTAAAATTACATGTCCTACTTTTAAAATACACTGCACCCTCCCCTCTGAACTGTCCAGGGCATTCCCTTGGTGTGAGTTATATGTAATAAAAAGGAAGGGTTGAGCCTGGAAAATGGTTTATTTTGTCAGATCGGAATGGCAGTTTAAAACTGTACACATAGGTTACAATGGCAGGCCTGAGACATCTTTAAAGGGCTACATAAGTGGGTGGCACAATAAGTGCTGCAAGCCCACTGGTGGCATTTAATTTACAGGCCCTGGATACATGTAGTACAACATTACTAGGGACTTAGAGGTAAATTGAATATGCCAATGTTACAATGTTTTAAGGAGTGAACGCATGCATTTTAGCACCGGTTAGCAGTAGTAAAGTGCACAGAGCCCTAAGGCCAGCAAAAAATAGAGGAGGGAGGCAAAATGTTTGGGGGAAGACCACACTACAGCTGACAGGTCCAACACTGTTATAATGTGTTTAAGTGCCATTGTAACACTGTAGCAGCCTGCAATTTAATTGCTTATTTGGCTGATAAATTCTTCGTAGCAGATATAAGTGGCGGCCTGCTATTTTTTTTGTTTTTTGTAGCATATGCTTGCATAATCAATGCAAAAAAAAACAAATAATAATCATTGCACCAGCATGCCAAGGTTAGACATATTGGCTTTGCCACTTCTTATTTGGGATTATAATCCTTGCTTCACAAGGAACAAGGTTTGTGATTCTGGCATATTGTGAATGCAATTGAAGAGATGGAGTACTTTCATCTCTACACTTGCTGTCATTCAAAAGCGTTTACAAACTGTATTCCTCACCAATAAAATTCAGAAGGTAGGCTCTCTGCCACTATTTGTGAATACCCCCTTTTGATGTGATTTGCATCAGGGTTGCATCACTTTTGCGATGCAGCACTAATGCAAAATCCTTTTTGGCATTTACTTGTGATTTCTTTATTTATTTATTTGAAGTTTTTATGGAGCGTGAACTTGACCCGTTAGAGTATCAGAGCGCTTTCAGGAATCAGCAATAATATACAACATACTTGAGGGGGGGGCTGGGTACACAAGGGATAAAGGACAAGCAATTAAATTTACATTTGCATTTTACGAGAAAATATAGGTCCCTGGGTCCATGGAGGGATGCCCAGAAGTTCGGGGTGGATAGTGTCAGGGTACTCCAGGGGGATGCATTAGACGGAAGTAGGGGAAGGTCTCTGGATGAGTAGGAGGCAAAGTTTAGGCGAGGAATTTGCCCATTAGGAAGGGTGTGGCATCCTTTTTGAAGCGAGCCAGAGAAGGGATTCTTCTAATGGCGGGCGGGAATGAGTTCCATATTCTCAGTGCGGCCCCAGAAAGTGCCCAGATTGCAAGTTTTCTTTTTCCCAAAACGTGCAGTTTGGAGCAAGAGGTCTCTGGGGGATCGGGTGTTTCTGGTTCCTCCGGATAACATGAGTTTCTGAGCAAGATATGCAGGGGAGTTTGAGTATAATGCCTTGTGCGTGATACATGCCAACTTGAGTTGGATTCTGACCTGTAGAGGATGCCAATTCAGAGCTTTCAGGTGAGGAGAAATATGGTTGAAATTCCTTGAGCTAGTTAGTAGTCTGGCGGCTGCGTTGAGGCAGGCTTTTAGAGGTGCCAGGGAGATCTTGGGTAGATTCGAGAGGGTAGAGCAGCCATAATCAATTCAAGTTGTGATACTTTACCTTGAGTGGGCATTACATGGGTAGAGCATGAACATTCCCATGCATTCACCGATGCATTTTGATGCAAAACCAGATTTACAAAGACATGTAAATACGGATTTTTGTCAGAATAGTGTGCCTACTCAAAAGAGATGCATTAAGTTGAAATATACTTATTTCTCCTTGTTACTTCCTCTTTTGTACTGCCTCTTTGGATTGTTTTTGTGCACAAAGGTGTTCCTTTCTGGACAAAAGCAATCCTGCATGTAATACAAGGTGGGAAGATGCCTGCATTGGCTCTAGGTAGTGCACAGTCCAAGGAGAGAGGAGAAGAGGAGAAATGCTCCATATCTTTGGAAATATGGAGCATTTTTGCTCTCTCCTTTTCACACGAGCTGGCACAGCAAGTTCCTTTGCTGCTTCGCATTGCAAGAACTGATAGTAAATGTGCCCTATAGTGTGGAAAATGAGCCCATATGTACTAAAAGTTGGGCGCACATTTGTGTGTGATATTCCATAATTCTGACTTGCACGTAATAAAAATAAATGTGCAGTGCCCATATTTTCAAAGAGACGCAAACAAGCTTTTGCTAAAAATGCCTTTTTGGTAAAATACTAAGGGGGATATTCCCAAGGACTCCTTACCGAGTTAGCGGCACTTTATCGCAGCCAAAGTGGTGAAAAATTCATCGCACCATTCAATAGCTGGTGCTAACAGCTGATATCACCAATTTACCTGCGAAAGGAGCCGCAAAAAACAACGCCACGGATGACACCGGCAATTAACGCTAATGAGATGCAGAGTAAGCGTTCCCGTGCAAAAACACCCGAAAAAACCACACCACTACTTTCACAGTGGCCTGCCAGATCCGCGATGCGTGTCAAAACCACACGATAAGCCGCGGTAGCCGCAGGTATTTAACACCTGCCTCAAGCAGGTGTAAAGACGGACGCCTCCCTGTAGTAGGCAACGGAGCCCCGCACACAGCCACACCCGAAGAACAAACGACGCCATGGAGCTACTCATCATGCAGCTCGGAGCCTCAACAGGGCTACAACACCCACCGCCACCACCCCCAGGACCACCACTACCCCTGGACCCGGACCCGCCCCCCCGGACCACCACAGAGGCAGCGCAGAGTAAGACAGCGGACCTACCAAAAACGCACCACTCTCACAGACCTAACGCCTGCGACCCTGTGCGCCTGCTGCGCCCCAGGACACTGATGCACAGACTAGTCCTGCCCGCCCCAGCACTCCACGGCCGCACTGCTCAGCTGCCGACACCATTGTGTGTCGAATAGGGCCCAACACGTACCGGTGCAAGCTCCAGGCCCCAGGAACATGAGCTCAGCAGCCTACGCAGACCATCGCTGGCCCCACCATCGCTGGCCCACATCACTCCTTACTTATTGACATGCTCCACCGGCGTCCTCTTTCGACCAGTAGGTCCCATATGTGGAACAGTGTCCTGAATCCTGAATGGCAGTGACCCCAAGTCTGTGGCAGTGGCCACAGCACCAGACTCCCTTCGATCAGTGCGGCATACTTTCATTGAGCAGGCCTGCGACACGTGATGCCACTTACCCTGTGCACCATAAGTGTCTGTCATCCGCCGGCAGAACATCGTTGGTGTCTGAGCCGATGGCATGGGGGTTTTCATCAGCAATGGGCAGGTATGGACTTGGTGTTGGGCCTGGGTCTGTGGCATTCATATGCATGTTGCTGGTCAAAGCTGGCATGTGCCCTCTGCATCATGCCCTGGGGGTAGGCCCCCCATTCTCCCCGTGACACAATCCGCGGAAGGCACATATGACACATACGAGACCCTGCTATGCCCTCATGACCCTGTCTCAAGCAGGTCAGCGTCCCATGTCGGTGGGGCCCGTGATGGCCGCTGTGCATCTGGGGACACTAGCCCTGTGCGACTTGAGTCATTCCCCCCTGTTGTACTGACATTGCATTACTGAGTGCCTGATGACTTTTGGAGTTGTTGCCAACACCAGCTACTCCCTGAGGGCTGTCTTACACTCACCCCACACACAGCCAGCACAGGCGTCACTGTATTGGTGGGCCTGCCATCACATCCTGCCTAATCAAGTATTGACTCTTTTCTCCCTGCACTGTCACAGGTGATCAAGGATATGCACTCTGCCCTTGGATTATGACACCCCTTCGAGACCCAAAAACACCCGCACAGAGGCAGTACAATGCGGCCCACATTTGCACCAGGGGCATCGTTGAACGCACATTTGGCATGTTGAAGTCACGTTTCAGGTGCCTGGACGTCACAGGTGGAAAGCTCCTGTACAGCCTGGACATCATGTGCAAGATTGTCGTTGCATGTTGTGTGTTGCACAACGTCTGTGTACACACCAATGACCCATGGATCCCAGTTCCAGAGGTACCAGACAATGATGGTGACGATGGAGCAGGCGGCCCACATCCCACTGCAGCTGCGGCAGGAATGGCCCATAGGAGCTCCATCATTGACACTTACTTCTCATGAGCACGTCACATTGTGGCCATCCATGACAATCGTGGGATAATTGAGGATGTCCAATAGCACTGCATATGTGATTAAACCATATTTGCAGGTTACAGGTTGCACTTGTTCATTGTCATGTTCCATATCCCTGTGGTTTCAGGTATGATTTGCCATGGTGTGCACATTTGCGGAACCTGTAGTGTCTTGTGTTCTGTTGTGGAGGGGTTGCTGTTTGTACCGGGATGTTGCCAATGTCGAGGTGCACTTCTGCTTATGTGCGTTTGCTGCACGGTGGGCGAGTCGCTCCTGCGGCTCTGATTTGTCTGCCATTGGTCTCTTTCATGCAGTGTGCCGGTCAGTTCTATTCTTCCATGGTGCTTGGATGTTGTGGTGTACATGTTGTCCTCTGTAGTCGGTCAGGGTGCATCCGTGGTACTCCGCTGTTGATGTTTTATTTCGGTGGCATTTTCCGTATGCTGTTCTTGTGCTTTTTCTCACATTACACTTGTGTATTGCTGCCCTCGCGCTGGTTGTCACTGTTTTCTTTTCACGCTTTGACCCATCGCAGGTTTTTTGGTGTTGTGGTTTGTGTTTTTATCTCCGTCGAGGTGGTTGCATCGCGGAAATTGTCCGCGGTTCCGGCAGACTATCGCATGGTACCGCCTTGTTGTTAATTCCACGTTGACACAGGCTTATTTTCTCGCAATGGGCTGCGAAGTTGAGAGTTGCGTTAAGCTACTCCTGTGGTAGTTATCACACGTTCCTGTGAATATGCCCCTAAGAGTTTTGGCACATTGCAAACGTGATAATTTTTTGTGTTATATTTGTTTTCAAAGCACACCAATCAATGAAAACATCTACAAGCAAAAGACTGTCTCATAGTCTGGCATGTAAAATATGCAATTTTCCCTGAAATAGCTTTTTACATGTGCAAATATGTCACAACATTTGGCTTCTTTATTGCTTCTGCCTGGTTTCATCTGGCACTACCGCTTCACACAAAGTCAGGTCACACTACATTAGTGAATTGTCTTATGTGGATTTTGAACTCTTACCTCCCCATTGCATTTCATTTTTAAATACAGCTGAGATATTGTGCATTTAGCATGGAAAATATCTAATTCCAGAAAGAAAAAATCCAGTTCATCTTTTGACGGAAACAGGTCTTTTCTGTGTGGTCACCTCACATTTTTGCCTTTTTATAGCCCTTTTTTGCTGGCTTTACAATTCTGTGCACTTTACTCCTGCTAAACAGCAAAGAGCCTCTTCTACCCCTTCAAGCATGGTTAAATTGTCTTATTCTTGATTGCCACATTAACTTTCCTGTATGTCCCTAGTTTATGGTGTAGCAAGAGCACAAAAAGCCTGGACCCGCTGGTAGACTACAGCGCCTGTTGTACCTCTCACTACAGTGGAAATGGAAATATGGCTATGGGAAAAGGCCTTCCCTCTAAATATTATTAAGTCACCAATATGTTGGCCTTGTGGCCCGCAGGGCAAGGAGAATGGTTTTTAAAAGTGGGGCAGGTTGAAAATTAATATTATTGTGTCCCTGTGGTGACAATTACTTATGTCCTACGTAGAATATCAGAATTACAGATTACAAAACTACTAATGCATATTGGGAAAGGAACTAGCTAGAAAAATATTTAAACCGCTATTTGAATAGTTGTTTAAAAACCCAAATTCAATGGTGAAAAGGGATGTTTCATCAAAAATGTATTAAATTGAAAAAGTTACCTTTTCCCTGCCTTGAATTCCTTGAGGGCGAATTTGCATTAACTTTTCAGCAATGACCAGGCTGTTCATTATATCTTGCTTATGTATTCTTACTCCTGTGAGGTGAGGTGTGACAGTTGGAGTACGGGCTGAGCAGCAGGCAGGCTGCTCCTGGTGAGCCTGCTGCACATGGATCTATCAACCCACAATTAAAACTGAATAAATCTTCCCAAACTATACTCAGCTGCCAGACCTTGATTACAAAACTGTGCTCAGTCAGGGAGAGGTATGAAAGAAGTGTGACATTCCACCCAGGAACACACAATAGGCTGACCATAATGGGCATAGATGACTCCTCTGAACTCTATAGAATATTCTAGGCGGGGCTGTGGGCATTCTGTTGACACCACAGTGTACAATCCTCCATGACATCTCTGTTGAGCCACATGTAACACTTGAATGCACTTAAAAAGTTTAGAACAGGACATGAGGACAATATTTGTGTTTATCCTGTCGGGTTAGTGAAGTGCCTGGCTTTTGTTCTCCCAGACTTCCGTCTCTGGGTTTGCTGTGGGTACAATCCTTTCTTCAAACTGGATTTCAGTGTTAGATGTAGGTGGGTGCTACTGAGTACCATATTGTTCCCAATAACTCTAAGAGCCAAAGCTTAATGTGGCTGAAGAGTTTTGCCATCATGAAAATGCCCTGTCACATGGCATTGCAGTCCTGTTTGCAGTTATGCAAACAGGAACTGCTGAAAAGTTAGTAGAATTACCCCCAGAACTTTTACCACATTGGTGAGGGAGTGCCAAAGAATCACCTCCTCTCACACTAACTAATGTCAGGCATAAATATGTCACCCCAAGGCACCTTGAACACTAGTGGCCATTTCCCCAGAATTTTCAACTGACCAGTGACAATAGAAACTAGGACTGGACTTTGTTGCACCCTCTGCCTGGCAACCTGAGAGTCTCTACGTGCTGCCCTGAGGTACTGGGGGTGTAGACGTGTACTCCTATGGATGCCTGAGCACCAGGAAAAACTTTGGGAAAAATGGTGGACACTTTTGTCCCAGAGCTCCAAAGCCAAAGGGTCCTATAACAAATAGTACATGATCTGCAGTTACGTGGCATCGGATTACATTTTTCAAATCATTAAGGCTCCAGTAATTCCTTAAAAATTGACAAAGTCCCTTTCTTTTTTAGCATTTTGAAACGGGTTCTAGAAAAAACTTCTAAAGAAGCAGGGCCTTACCAGGACCACCTGTGACCAGTATCTGGTCAGAAGATCCACATCAATGTCCACAATTTAAGGTTTGTCCCACATGGAGTCCATTTTTTGTTAAATGAGAAGACACCTTTTTGGATTCGGACTTTGAACCTTTTTTGAACTTTTGAAATTGAGTCTTTTAAATTATGCAGAGATTCAGGGCCACCAGGACCACTAACTACCATTGGTGCATTGTGATTTTTGGTGCTATTCTCACTTAAATCTTTAAAAATCAATATCTTTAGTATCCCTTTTTGTATTTTTGTCATTTTGGAGTCGTTGAATTTAATAAAATACCCTTTACTTTTCAAAAATTAGTATGGATTTCTTCTTGTGTAATTACTTGACTTTATTGATATTTTGGTTCTGAAAAATATTTTACACAGTTACTGTTTTGGTGCTAAAAATATTTCACACAGTCATGCCTGTCTGCTCTGTGCCATTGGGTTGAGCTCAGGTTAAATTAGTGATTTTGAAGGTTCACCCTGACAGTTGTGACTATTCCCTGAGATAGGAAGTCGCCCACCCAAATGAATAATCTAATAAATACAGTTTTGGATTATGAAGTGCTGCTCAGTGTCATGCAAGACACATGATACAGTGTCTGTGTTGTCCGCAGCTTACTATTAAATGTGGTCGAATGACAGACACATCCAGTTGCATAGGTGCAATTAGACAGAGTTTTTTCAGCCTAATTCAGTATATAAAAATGTGTTCCTTCTAAAATTGTCCATGAGGAACTAGGTATCATAGTCCATCGTTATTTTGCACAACATGCCATCTCATTTGGGAACAACCCATATGCAAATCAGTCTTCAACCAGTCCAGCCAGAACTGCCAAGCCAGGTCTTCGATGGACCAGAAACAAGCACCCTGGGACCGGTCTAAAGATACATTCACCTTACCGTGAGGTTATCACCATTCGGGTCTCTATCTGACAAACACCGGGTTTATGTGCTTTATAAAATGGTATCATTCTTTTCTCTCAGTACACCACCCACTACTGTGAACCTGACCCAAACATGTCAGAGCTCAACACTGTTGTATTCTTTCATGATACCTAAGGTTCACTTCTTATTGGGGCATGGCTTGCACCCAGAGCAAAATGGCAACGGACTCATGAGTTCAGATGTCCAGCAGGGCATATTTCTTCTCAAAAAGCCACCAGCTGATAGATGCTGTTTGACCTTCCTGATGAGGTACGCTGTCTACGAACTTAATTTTCCTCCCTCGCAATATTTCTTCTAATGAGTTACAGTCAGTTTACTTTTCTGCACATTTGCCTTGCTCAGTGATGCAGTCTGGCAGCGGTTGCCTTTCTTTCAATGCACTGCTTGCATCCTCTTCTACCTTATGTTCTTTAGCTGGAAGGCCAACAACTCCCTTTTACCATACCGGCTTGTTGTTTTAATTTGACATTAGAAGTTTCCTCCTTTTTAGGTCGAGCCTAAATAGTGCTTGCACTGTCTGGGAGAACTGTTGTATGCACTTAGTGTGGGCTTCGGAGCAAAGCACCAGGACTTGTCTGCTTCCACTTTTGCATTGGGACTACTTTTTTCTAGCATCTGCCTCTATTTAACTGTCTTGATAGAAAATGACCAGCAGAGGTCAGTAAAATACCAGAGTCTCATCACCCAGGATAATGTGCTTCATAGTTAAAAATGTATACAGTCTCGAAGGTGAGATCTATTGCATTGCAAATGCTTGTTTACATTGATGCTGTTTGACAACCATTTTCTGTGCGACTTTGTGCACGTACTCCCTCCAGGTTGTGACAGAGGTGCTCCACTCAGCAGGTCATTTTGCTGTTGTTAGTTTCTTGCTTCCTTTATGTTCATGCTACATAGTTATTCAAAGACCCCCATTTCCTAAACATAATTGAATGACAACTTTTCTGCTTTATATTGTTTTCAAAGTATTATCGCAAACCTAATTTGCTCTGCACTTACTTATACTTTTTGGTCATCATAAGATTATTGCAAGGAGGCATGGCCAACTGCCAAGAAAGATGGCTGCTTTCTGAAGCAGCTCCCACTGCCCGCTGGCTTATTCCCCACCATCCACACAATTATCTGTTCCCCACGATAATATAACCCACTGCCTGAGTCCCATAAGCTTTATGGCAGCTGCAGTTGCGCCTTAGGTTGTGGTGAAGCCACAGCCTTGTGTCCGCCAGTGGCGAGAAGGTGAGAGGGCAAGTAGGGTCAATCTCCATGTGGTGCCAGATCGCTCTCACCTGGAGTCATCCCATTGGAGCCGCTGACCAAGCTGTGAGGCTTCCATGGGTTGGAAGCCAACAGTGACTTGTACACTGGCAGGGGCCTGGAGGTGAGACGCGCTGGGAGGGGTCCAGCCGTACATCTGATTTCCCCGTTCAGCTAAAGAGATCACCATGCCCCCACTCCCCTGTGGCTACTTTGACACCACTGCTGGCTGACTTCAGGAGAGTGTGGGGCACCCGATGTACCATTTGCCCCACTACAGCTGCAGTGAAACACCTCCAGCAAGGAGGCACTTGCCTGGGGATGGTCCCTGTGAACAGTGCTTGTTGTTCAAGGACCAGATGAAGCCTACTGCCTGGTGTGCTCCTATTCCCTCAAACTTGGTCACCTACTCCCTGGAATCCCCCATCTTTAGTTGGGGGATCAACCATCTGAACTGGTATATGGCGCTGGGCTGAAGGTACCTTCGGCAACAGTGGCTGGTGAGTAACTTACCCCAAATGCGACATCCACTTTTTTTTCAGAGGGGAAGAATGCACCTTCCTGGGCACCCTTTGATAGGACACGCTAGGGACCATGGTGCAACGCAATTTGAACTAGCCCCACGTACTACTACAACAGCAACACCTGAACCTATGAGAACTCTCTTCTACAGCCTCTAGGGAAGGCCATCCTCGTTCCCTGATGCTGCTTCTCGTGCCATTGGCTGCCACTGGTGAGGTAACCCCACGGTGGCCTGCCACTTCAGGAAATGACACCGGGATAGATTGTCTCGCAGTGAGAGAAAAAGGTTGTTTCAACAGTTCACCCATCCAAGCAGTTGCACCACTCCAATCAGCTGGGGTGAGGGGAGAGGGACAAGGCAATGAGTAGGACTTCTACTGGGATTCTCTTTGGGGTCTCTGCCAAGTGACATGCAACTGAATTGTTCTGGTCTATTCCAGGTTCCACAAACAGGACCTGTCCTGTTACTGCAACTGATGAAGAGACACTGTCCATTGGCAATTATGACTGACGTTTTTCCTTTTGTTTACTGCTTCTGTGGTAACACTTTTTCTTCTCATTAGTGGGGGGGCTGGCGGGATCACTCTTTGGTGGGATCCACAGCCTCCCTTTAATAGTAATGCATTTTGGGATGACAAGTACTCTGCAAAGTTATGGGGCGGGCAGTTTTAGGTTTGCCATGCAGGGAGGCAGGGTGGGGGATACGTTTGGGGTTTATGTTGATCTGCTTGTTCTTTTTTTGAGTTTTCAGTATCATGGTGACATTATCCCACTGATAGAGCACCAACTCACACCAATAGCTCTGGTTTTGCTCCTGGGGCTCGCCCTCATGGCTAGAGAGGGCCTTGATCCTACCCACATACGTGATCCCCAGTGGAGGATGAAACAAAGTTACTGGTACCATTATTGCAGATTGTGCAGACTAACAATACACAGGGGACAAGTACCCCTGGGCTTTATTGACTCTGTCATCCCACTAATTGATCATAGCTGCCACTGTACTAACTCCTAGGTTCAAGATCCTCCCCTGGAACGTTAATGGACTGGGAGCTAAAATTAAGAGGGTGATAGTACTTGAATACCTTAAGTCTCAATCGCCTGACGTGATTCTCTCTTGCAGGGGATACATTTACAGGGAAACACATATGGTGCCCTGGATAAGTTGGCGTATAAAATGGTTGCTCTTGTGGGATATACGACCAGCTCCAGATACGTGGGTAGTTTACTTGGAAGAAAACAAGAGTTCGGTAGACTCTGCTAGGGTGATAAGGGAAGCATATAAAACGGTTGTACGAGGCCAGGCCTGGGGCTGATAGCTGCTCATAAGAGGGAAAAGAGCGCCCAGTTGGAAACGATTGACAGAGAGATCCAGGCACTGGAATTCCAACTCACAACAGATGATCAGGGAACCATAAAACACATTTTATCCTTGAGGCAATAGGAGTATAAAAATATTTCGAGCGAAGCCACAAGGGCTTGCCACCTTCCGACACAGGTGAGCAATAAGGCTTGGAGAAGACTGGCGTGGTTATATAGGGGGGAAGCATTGTCCCAATAGGTTCAGGAGATCCTGAACAATAAGGCGAGCGTGCTAAAGACAGACAGGGGATGGCTGATGTGTTTTCAGACTACCATACCCGCTTGTACTCACCGCCTCACATAGCCACAGAGGAGGAATCCAGTAAACTTCTTTCTGATATTCAAATGCTTTAGAAACTCACAGAGACTATAATCACACCTTCTGCCTGGTTTCATCTGGCACTATCGTTTCAGACAAAGTCAGGTCACACTACATTAGTAAATTGTCTTATGTGGATTTTGAACTCTTACCTCCCCATTGCATTTCATTTTTAAAGACAGCTGAGATATTGTGCATTTAGCATGGCAAATATCAAATTCCAGACCGAAAAAATCCAGTTCATCTTTTGACGGAAACAAGTCTTTACTGTGTGGTCACCTCAGATTTTTGCCTTTTTCTAGCCCTTTTTTGCTGGCTTTACAATTCTGTGCACTTTACTCCCGCTAAACAGCAAAGAGCCTCTTCTAGCCCTTCGAGCATGGTCAAATTGTCTTATTCTTGATTGCCACATTTAACTTTCCTGTATGTCCCTAGTTTATGGGGCAGCAAGAGCACAAAAGCCTGGACCCGCTGGTAGACTACAGCGCCTGTTGTACCTCTCACTACAGTGGAAATGGAAATATGGCTATGGGTAAAAGGAAAAGGGCTTCCCTCTAAATATTATTAAGTCACCACTATGTTGGCCTTGTGGCCCGCAGGGCAAGGAGAATGGTATTTAAAAGTGCGGCAGGTTGAAATTTAATATTATTGTGTCCCTGTGGTGACAATTACTTATGTTCTACGTAGAATATCAGAATTACAGATTACAAAACTACTAATGCATATTGGGAAAGGAACTAGCTAGAAAAATGTTTAAACAGCTATTTGAATAGTTGTTTAAAAACCCAAATTCAATGGTGAAAATGGATGTTTCATCAAAAAATTATTAAATTGAAAAAGTTACCTTTCCCTGCCTTGAATTCCTTGAGGCAAATTTGCATTAACTTTTCAGCAATGACCAGGCTGTTCATTATATCTTGCTTATGTATTCTTACTCCTGTGAGGTGAGGTGTGACAGTTGGAGTATGGGCTGAGCAGCAGGCAGGCTGCTCCTGGTGGGCTTGCTGCACATGGATCTACCAACCCACAATTAAATCTGAATAAATCTTCCCAAACTATACTCAGCTGCCAGACCATGATTACAAAACTGTGCTCAGTCAGGGAGAGGTATGAAAGAAGTGTGACATTCCACCCGGGAACACACAATAGGCTGACCATAATGGGCAGAGATGACTCCTCTGAACTCTACAGAATATTCTAGGCGGGGCTGTGGGCATTCTGTTGACACCACAGTGTACAATCCTCCATGACATCTCTGTTGAGCCACATGTAACACTTGGATGCACTTAAAAGTTGAGAACAGGACGTGAGGACAATATTTGTGTTTTCTCCTGTCGGGTTAGTGAAGTGCCTGGCTTTTGTTCTCCCAGACTTCCGTCTCTGGGTTTGCTGTGGGTACAATCCTTTCTTCAAACTGGATTTCAGTGTTAGATGTAGGTGGGTGCTATTGAGTACCATAGTGTTCCCAATAACTCTAAGAGCCAAAGCTTAATGTGGCTGAAGAGTTTTGCCATCATGAAAATGCCCTGTCACATGGCATTGCAGTCCTGTTTGCAGTTATGCAAACAGGAACTGCTGAAAAGTTAGTAGAATCACTCCCAGAACTTTTACCACATTGGTGAGGGAATGCCAAAGAATCACCTCCTCTCACACTAACTAATGTCAGGCATAAATATGACACCCCAAGGCACCTTGAACACTAGTGGCCATTTCCCCAGAATTTTCAACTGACCAGTGACAGAAACTAGGACTGGACTTTGTTGCACCCTCTGCCTGGCAACCTGAGAGTCTCTACGTGCTGCCCTGAGGTTCTGGGGGAGTAGACGTGTACTCCTATGGATGCCTGAGCACCAGGAAAAACTTTGGGAAAAATGGTGGACACTTTTGTCCCAGAGCTCCGAAGCCAAAGGGTCCTATAAGAAATAGTACATGATCTGCAGTTACGTGGCATCAGATTACATTTTTCAAATCATTAAGGCTTCAGTAATTCCTTAAAAATTGACAAAGTCCCTTTCTTTTATAGCACTTTGAAACGGGTTCTAGCAAAAACTTCAAAAGAAGCAGGGCCTTACCAGGACCACCTGTGACCAGTATCCGGTCAGAAGATCCACATCAATGTCCACAATTTAAGGTTTGTCCCACATGGAGTCCATTTTTTGTTAAATGAGAAGGCACCTTTTTGGATTCAGACTTTGAAACTTTTTCGAACTTTTGAAATCGAGTCTTTTAAATTATGCAGAGATTCAGGGCCACCAGGACCACTAACTACCATTGGTGCATTGTGATTTTTGGCACTATTCTCACTTAAATCTTTAAAAATTAATATCTTTAGTATCCCTTTTTGCATTTTTGTCATTTTGGAGTCATTCTAATTTCTAATTTAATTTATTTCTAATTTAAAACACTTGTAGAGCGCAGCATACACCTAGCGGTTTCTTGGCGCTGAGGGTTCATTGGCTGAGGGAAAGGAAGACCGGGGCGATAGTTTTTAAGCGGGGAAAGCCTGGCTGAATAGGAAGGTTTTTAAGTCTCTGCGGAAAGGAAGGTATTGGGTTGCGGAGCGGAGATTGTCAGGGAGGGAGTTCCAGAAGGAAGGGGCCAGAGTGGAAAAGTTGGACCCGCCCCACTTTTTGCGCGAAAAGCGGGGGATCTGGAGAAGGGACTTGGAGGAGGACCGGAGATTTCTAGCGGGGACGTAGGGTTTGATGAGTGAGGTGATGAAAGCAGGGGCAGTGCCCTGACGGGCCTGAAAGACCATGCACCCGATTTTGAAAAGGGAACGTTGTTTCACAGGGAGCCAATGGAGTTTTTTCAGGAGGGGAGTGGTGTGGTGATAACGTGGAAGGCCAAATATCAGTCTGGCCGCCTGGTTCTGAATGACTTGGAGTCTACGCAGGCTGTAGGCTGGGATTCCATGGAAAAGGGCGTTGGCGTAGTCCAGACGCGAAATCACCAGGGCGGCCATAATGGTCTTCAGAGCCTGGGGGGAGAAAAAACGGGATACAGAGCGAATGGTTCGAAGAGTGAGGGAACAGGAAGAAACCACGGAGCTGATGTGTGAGTGAAGGGTGAGCTGATTGTTCATTTTGACACCCAGTGTTTTGACAGTGGGGGAGGGGGATGGTGCGGGACCGAGGGAAGAGGGCCAGAAGGAAGAGTTCCAGGGGCTGGATGAACCACCAGTAAGAACCAACTCGGTTTTGTCAGGGTTCAGTTTAAGATGGTTGTGGTTCATCCAGTCCCTGATGAATGTCATAGTAGACTGGAAGTTAGTGACCGAGAGAGAAGAGGAGGACAGATCAAAGATGAGCTGGAGGTCATCCGCATAGTTGAAAACGGTGACCTCCAGCTGCTGAAGAGCAAAGATAAGAGGAAAGATGTAGAGGTTAAAGAGAAGAGGGGAGAGAGAGGAACCCTGGGGAACCCCGCAGGTGACAGGAAGGGGAGTGGAGGTGAAGTTGCCTAGACGGACCGCCTGGGTGCGGTCCCTCAGAAAGGAGGAGAGCCAGACCAGGGCTGATCCTCCGATACCAGCCGCCCCGACACGGTTAAGTAGGATGGTGTGGTCCACCGTGTCAAAGGCGGCGGAGAGATCGAGGAGGACCAGTGCCTGGTAGTTGTTATCGTCCATGCCCTTTCTGAGGTTGTCTAGGACAGAGACTACAACCGATTCTGTTGAGTGCCTGGGGCGGAATCCTGCCTGACGAGAGGCCAGCCCCCCATTGGCCTCGATGTGAGCGCTCAGAGCTGCGGTGACATGACGTTCCATCACTTTGCCCAGAAAGGGCAACAGGGAGATGGGCCGGAAATTGGACGAGATCGAAGTGTCCGAGCCGGGTTTCTTCAGCAGGGGTACTATTGTGGCCGCTTTTAGTACTGGAGTCACCATACCCTGAGCCAAGGCACTATTGAGAAAGGCAATCGGGGGATCCGGGCAGCTAGAATAAATTTGCTGTAGGATGCGTGCAGGGCAGACATCCGCCGGGGACCCCGATTTAACTTTGGGGAGTATCGCCAGAAAGGATTCCTGAGTGAGGGGAGGGATGACGGTGAGATGATTTTGTACAGGGGGGGGGGAAGGATCGACGAAGGCCGACGAGGGTAAAGGGATATTTGCCTTGATATTGGTGATCTTGTCCACGAAGTAGTTGTTTAATTGGTCGCAGAGGGACTGGGAGGGAGGGATTTGGGGTGAGGCTCGATCTGAAAACGCCAGGTCGTTCACGATGTCGAAGATAGCCCTGGGTTTATTGGCGGCCGACGTTATTTTCGTGGAGAAATAGTCGGTCTTTGCAGATAAGATTGCTGATTTGTATTCGGCCAACAGTGTCAAAAAATGGGTTTTTAGTGAGGGGCTATACTCCTTCCTCCACTGCCTCTCCGCCCTCCGGACACTCAGTTTGAGTTCTTTTAGGTGGTCGTTGAACCATCTGTTAGAGTCTTTAAGCCGGCGAATGGAGATGCGTCGCAGAGGGGCCTCTGAGTCGCAGGCTCCGGCCAGCCAGGTATTAATGTCCTTGGCCTGTGAGGCAGAAGATAAGCCGGAGAGGGAGGGGATGGAATTGTGAAGCAGGGAGGTCAGGGCGGGGAGATCCAGCCTGTTCCAGTTCCGCACCCAGGTGTTTTTGGCGAGCGGGGTTTTGGGGGATGGGTTGTGAGGAATGGAGAAGGAAATGAGGGAGTGGTCGGACCAGGGGCAAGGAGAGACAACCACCGAGGCCAGTGGGAGATTGAGAGCCCAGACCTGATCAAGTGTGTGCCCGTGGGAATGAGTAGGGACAGAGATGTACGGGACGAAGTTGAAGGAAAACAGAGAATCAGTAAATTCTCTTGAGGCGGGGCACTCGTGTGGGTCAGAGGGCCAGTAGTTGAAATCCCCCGTCACCAACACCGAGGCAAAGTTAACCGCCAGATTTGCCAGTAGATCTTGGAAGGCAGGTAGAAAAGAAGGCGAGGACTGAGGGGGGCGGTACATGAGGAGACAGGTGATGGGAGGGGAGGTCTGGAGGGAGCGGACCACCAGGAAGTCAGCAGGGGCCATAGGGGAAGAGGGGAGTGTCTGAAAGTGCAGATCTGACCTGGTGATTAGGTCATTGAATTTAATAAAATACCCTTTACTTTTCAAAAACTAGTATGGATTTCTTCTTGTGTAATTACTTGACTTTATTGATATTTTGGTTCTGAAAAATATTTTACACAGTTACTGTTTGGGTGCTAAAAATATTTTACACAGTCATGCCTGTCTGCTCTGTGCCATTGGGTGGAGCTCAGGTTAAATTAGTGATTTTGAAGGTTCACCCTGACAGTTGTGACTATTCCCTGAGATAGGAAGTGGCCTACCCAAATGAATAATCTAATTAATACAATTTTGGATTATGAAGTGCTGCTCAGTGTCATGCAAGACACATGATACAGTGTCTGTGTTGTCCGCAGCTTACTATTAAATGTGGTCGAATGACAGACACATCCAGTTGCATAGGTGCAATTAGACAGAGTAGTTTCATCCTAATTCAGTATATAAAAAGTGTTCCTTCTAAAATTGTCCATGAGGAACTAGGTATCATAGTCCATAGATATTTTGCACAACATGCCATCTCATTTGGGAACAACCCATATGCAAATCAGTCTTGACCCAGTCCAGCCAGAACTGCCAAGCCAGGTCTTCGATGGACCAGAAACAAGCACCCTGGTACCGGTTTAAAGATACATTCACCTTACCGTGAGGTTATCACCATTCTGTTCTCTATCTGACAAACACCGGGCTCATGTGCTTTATAAAATGGTATCATTCTTTTCTCTCAGTACACCACCCACTACTGTGAACCTGACCCAAACATGTCAGAGCTCAACACTGTTGTATTCTTTCATGATACCTAAAGTTCACTTCTTATTGGGGCATGGCTTACACCCAGAGCAAAATGGCAGCGGACTCACTGGAATCCCCCATCCTTAGTTGGGGGATCAACCATCTGAACTGGTATATGTGCTGGGCTGAAGGTACCTTCGGCGACAGTGGCTGGTGAGTGACTTACCCCAAATGCGACATCCATTTTTTCTTCAGAGGGGAAGAATGCACCTTCCTGGGCACTCTTTGATAGGACACGCTAGGGACCATGGTGCAACGCAACTTGAACTAGCCCCACGTACTACTACATCAACACCTGAACATATGAGACCTCTCTTCTACAGCCTCTAGGGAGGGCCATCCTCGTTCCCTGACGCTGACTCTCGTGCCATTGGCTGCCACTGGTGAGGTAATCCCACGGTGGCCTGCCACTTCAGGAAATGACACCAGGATAGATTGTCTCGCAGTGAGAGAAAAAGGCTATTTCAACAGTTCACCCATCCAAGCAGTTGCACCACTCCAATCAGCTGGGGTGAGGGGAGAGGGACAAGGCAATGAGTAGGACTTCTATTGGGATTCTCTTTGGGGGCTCGGCCAAGTGACATGCAACTGAATTGTTCTGGTCTATTCCAGCTTCCACGACCAGGACCTGTCCTGTTACTGAAATTGATGAAGAGACACTGTCCGTTGGCAATTATGACTGACGTTTTTCCTTTTGTTTACTGCTTCTGTGGTAACACTTTTTCTTCTCATTAGTGTGGGGGCTGGCGGGATCACTCTTTGGTGGTATCCACAGCCTCCCTTTAATTGTAATGCGTTTTGGGATGACGAGTACTCTGCAAAGTTATGGGGCGGGCAGTTTTAGGATCGCCATGCAGGGAGGCAGGGTGGTGGATACGTTTGGGGTTTAAAGCTGATCTGCTTGTTCTTTTTTTGCGTTTTCAGTATCATGGTGACATTATCCCACTGATAGAGCACCAACTCACACCAATAGCTCTGGTTTTGCTCCTGGGGCTCGCCCTCATGGCTAGAGAGGGCCTTGCTCCTACCCACATATGTGATCCCCAGTGGAGGATGAAACAAAGTTACTGGTACCATTATTGCAGATTGCACAGACTAACAATACACAGGGGACAAGTACCCCTGGGCTTTATTGACTCTGTCATCCCACTAATTGATCATAGCTGCCACTGTACTAACTCCTAGGTTCAAGATCCTCCCCTGGAACGTTAATGGACTGGGAGCTAAAATTAAGATTAAAATTAAAAATAATTGATCATAGCTGCCACTGTACTAACTCCTAGGTTCAAGATCCTCCCCTGGAACGTTAATGGACTGGGAGCTAAAATTAAGAGGGTGGTAGTGCTTGAATAACTTTAGTCTCAATCGCCTGACGTGATTCTCTCTTGCAGGGGATACATTTACAGGCAAACACATATGGTGCCCTGGATAAGTTGGGGTATAAAATGGTTGCTCTTGTGGGATACACGACCAGCTCCAGATACGTGGGTAGTTTACTGGGAAGAAAACAAGAGTTCGGTAAACTCTGCTAGGGTGATAAGGGAAGCATATAAAACGGTTATACGAGGCCAGGCCTGGGGCTGATAGCTGCTCACAAGAGGGAAAAGAGCGCCCAGTTGGAAACGATTGACAGAGAGATCCAGGCACTGGAATCCCAACTCACAACAGTTGATCAGGGAACCATAAAACACATTTTATCCTTGAGGCAACAGGAGTATAAAAATATTTCGAGCGAGGCCACAAGGGCTTGCCACCTTCCGACACAGGTGAGCAATAAGGCTGGGAGAAGACTGGCGTGGTTAGATAGGGGGGAAGCATTGTCCCGATAGGTTCAGGAGATCCTGAACAATAAGGCGAGCGTGCTAAAGACAGACAGGGGATGGCTGATGTGTTTTCAGACTACCATACCCGCTTGTATGGTAGTCTCACATAGCCACAGAGGAGGAATCCAGTAAACTTCTTTCTGATATTCAAATGCTTTACAAACTCACAGAGACTTTAATCACACCTTACATCCTGTTGATGTACCTGGTGGGCCGGGACTCGGGGTGCTGACTGCAGACCAGAGGTTGGCCACCACAGTTATAATCTATATAGCGGGCAAACCATCAGAAGCGTGCGCTTTTTACAGACCCGTTTTGTTTTTAACCCTTTGGGTGCCAGGCCTTTTCCCCCTCCTGTGCCTGGCGATTCCCTAGTGGGTGGGTGTCATGACGAGATAGTCTCGTCATGGGCACAGCGCGACTGTGCTCCATGACGAGACCATCTCGTCATGGGCACAGAAGAGGCTAAATGCAGAAGTGAGTATCCTGGGAAGCTCTTAGCTACACGTTTGGTCAAAGTGATTTGCTCCTTGTGTCCTCCAGATCAATCGGGCTTTATGCCGGGTAGGAATAATGTGCTAAATCTATAGAGACTGCACGGAGGCCTGGGCTGGCCGGCTAATATCAGTGAGGATGCTCTTCGGCTATACCTTGACGCGCAGACAGCATTTGACACAGTGGAATGGCCCATATGTATGCAGTCTTGTAGAAGCTGGGGTTCGGCTCCTTGATTAGTTTCCTGAATTGGGATCCTCTACTCTGACACCCTCACCCAAGTAACGGTGAATGGAGGCACATTTAGGATATTCCCCCTCCGATGGGGTACAAGGCAGGTCTACCTCCTCTAACCCCTAATTTGTGCCTTAGTCCAAGAGCCACTTGCAGCTTGGATTCGAAATGACCCTTTGGTTAGGGTGCAATGGTAGACCATGAACTGGGAGGATAGAATCTCTCTTTACGCAGATGACATCCTGCTCTATGTTGCTTATCCATCCTTTACCCTGGATACGGTCATGAATATGTTCACAAACGTTCACAAGTACTCTATACCATCAATTGGAACAAGGGCTGTTTTATGTCCTCCATGGGCTTGCACTGCACATACCTAAAGACTGTGACGCTCAGGTGGTCACGGAGGGTTTCCATTATTTGGGGCTCTTTGTCACCATCAAACTGACACTTTTTACACACACAATCTCAAACTACCACATACAGGATAGCAAGGAGATGTAAAACACTAGAGGACCTTGCCCTTTTTTCTACTAAGGAAAGCAGCCTAATTTAAAATGTGGCCCTCCCACACTTTCAGTACATACTTCAAATACTCCATACCAAGTCCTGCAGCCCTGCTTTCCGGCAATATACAGTACACTCAGCACAATTCTTTCAGATGGGCCCCTCCCCGTAAAGCAATCCAGAAACTATCAAGGGGACGGTATAATTGAGGGATAGCTCTACCCGATCTCCAAAAATACTAATGGGCGTCATAAATCACTGTCATCAACCACTGGGTCCACCTGCCGGAGAAAGAGCCAGCTTATGGAATGGACAGGAGGAACATGCAACCCAGAGGTTATCTCGAGGCCATCTATGGGGGTTTGTGCACTTCACCCCTTTACGACTGTTACTTTGGCACACAGCATTGAATGTGTTGGGATGGCATGGAATGATTACACAGGCCTGCACAACTGGGTACTCAGGCCTTACAGGGGGACTCTGATAAATGGGACCTCATATGTCTCCCCACGTTGGGGGATTAGTGGAAAGAAGGCAAGGTACTGACCTTTGAGGAGTTGCAAAGGAAATGTTAAATGGCACCCACTGAGGCATTCAGCTATTTACAAATCCAACATGGTCTCCAAAAAGTGTTACCCTGGGGCGAGGAGATCCCTGAGTCATCCCCACTTGAAGACAGATAGTTCGATGACACTCTACGCAGAAAAGGGATCTCAGTCACATATAAAACACTGTTAAATAACTCCCAAGACCCTTTGACCTGCTTGCAGGAAAGCTTTGGAGCGTGACTTGGGGAGACTCAAAGAGAATGAGTGGCTTGAGGCATTGGCATCCCCTCGGTAGGTGGCTATCAGGTCAAGATTCTGCCTGGTGCAGCTTAAGGTTCTCCACAGGTAATATTATGCTTGAACGACACTGCGCTCTGTCCTAAGAGGTGTGGTCGAGATGTGATCTGATTTCACTGGGTGGTGGTTTTTGATTGCATCAACAATGCATGTGGGAGTGTATTGGAGAAGTCAGCAAAGTGGTGCCTCCTAAGAATCTGAGACAAAAGAGATCTCCCACGCATGGATTGCCTCTGTCTCACATTGGGATTGATGGTAGCTAAACATAATGTGTCACGACTCAGGGAGGCTGAGTCACCACTGAACCTGAGCAACTGAAAGAAAGATATGGATTGGCCTATAAAGGCGGAGAGGGTGATCTATGAAAGCAGAGGCTGTCTGGGCAAGTGGACTTAAATTTGGGAGAACTGGAACAAATTTCTTGGAGACCTATGTGCTCCTATAACTGGTATACGCAGTGATGCTTGGGCCAATGTCACCTGGACTTTGTTGCTAATCTGTGAACAGGTGGGGGAAGGGCAGATCCTAAAGGTTATCGAGAGTGGGATAGGGTTTCGCCAACACATGCTTATGCTTTGTCACTGCACAGCAAACACCTGTTTATTACCATGTGTTTTCTTGTTTCTTCTGCAATAAAAGATCTTTGGAAAAAAAAACAAGACTATTGCATGGGCAGACTAAAATCCTCTCAGAGAGGTATTCACAGTAATACGCATCAAGTCAAAATAGCCAGTCTTGCTGTAACGAAGTCCAATTGGGTGAAAAATTACCCTCTTTGACCTATAATATCTTCTAATAATCCAATTTTGAATAGTATTCTTGATGAGGTGAGAGGCTTACACCCTTTTATGTGTGCTTTCAACAAGAAACTGCATCAGACTGAAGAGAGATGGATCATTATGGAGGGCAGGATGATGCAAAATGGAGCAACACATTAGTTCTCTCTGGGACATGTCCACAAATGTTCCTTCGCTAGAACAGCATATCTTAAAACTTAAACTCCATACAGAAGATTTGGAGAACAGAAATCATTGCAACAACCTAAGCCTATATGACCTTCCTGAACCTCTCAAAAGTCCTGACCTCCTTGTAGTTTTGAGGAAATTTCTTCCAGAACTCCTTGGAATCCCTGCTGCTCCTCCTCTCAATTTGTAATGAGCTGGGTCTGTTGAACCCTTATTCTTCCAAGCCTCTAGGTAAAATGATGCTCTTCCTTGAATTTCCAGACCTTCTCTGTGTCTTGAAAGCTGCTAAGGACAAACAGCATCTTGTTTGGTCTGACATAATATATTTATATTTCAGGACATTTCCAATGCTAAGAATGCTGGAAGGAAGGAGTTCCTGGCTTTGAGGACTCAAATGTGACATCTGAATATATAATACAGCATTCTTCACCCTTCCTTACACAAGATAACTTACAAAGGCACATCTAAATCCTTTTATGATCATATGAAATTGAAAATGTTTCTACAGAGCATATTATCACATGTTATGGATAATGTTGTTCAGACGTCTTGAGCTGTTTCTAAGCAGTTGTCTCTTATTCCTTTCTTAATGTTGGCTTCAGTTTTTTTCTTCACATTAGCATAGTTTTCTCCTCTCCGTTGCTGCTCTTGTTATGGGTCTGACAGATCTCTTACTACTGCTTAATATTTACATTTTGAGATCTGAATGTTTATCGTTGATCTGTTCTTTCATCTACTCTCTTACTGTTTTTAATCTCTGTTCTTTGTTAGTGCTCACATGATATTTATTATTGTTTTTTTTATATCCTGATTCTCGTTCTGTGATTTATTTCATGAATGATGTCATTTTGCACCTTTCATCTTTTTTTGCAGCGTGTCACCCATCTTTCTGTACTGTCTCCCTCTTGTATCCAGTATGTTTAACGTTGTCTCGTGGAATATTCCAGGTCTTGGTCATCCAGTGAAGCATCAAAAGTTAATCTCTTACTTATTTAAGCTTGATTCTCAAATTGCCTTTTTACAAGAAACTCACTGTAATGTTATTGAATCTGTTAACTCTTTCTGTGTTCATGAAAGAATGGCTCCGTCATGAGCACAGGAGCACTGGTGCTCATGACGGAGCCATTCTGTTATGTGCACAAGCGCACTGAATGCCTCTGCTGCAAACAGCAGAGAGATTTCTTCTTTTTTTGGGGGGGGGGACTCTGGAGCTTCTCTAACCTCCAAGGCACTTTTTTTCCTTCAATGTAATGTTGATCGCCCACATGATTGCTGACGTCATTACATTGTAATTGAAACTGAAGCTTAATTTCAGTTTCAATGCCTGAGCACCGAAACAAATGAGGTATCATTGGAAAGGGGATAATCTTTTTATTATACATAGGAGTGGTGGCTGCCCAGAATGGGCATGCCAATGCCCCACCCCAAAAGAAATTACCACAGTCTTTTTGCCCCCCGGGAGGAAGATAGGGGCAATAGCCCCTTATCTGCCCCCAGGAGGCATAAAGTCCAGTAGGCACCAGGGATTATTTATTTTCAAAGTTCAGGGGTGGGAGCTACCTGGAACGGGCATGCCAATGCCCCCACCCACCTCAAAAAATGGCAGTCTTTCTGTCCCCCCCAGGAGGCAGATGGGGGACATAGCCCCTGATCTGCCCCAGGGGGCCAGAAATCCCACTAGGCACCAAGGATTGTTTTTTTTACATACATGGGGTAGGGGTTGCCCAGAATGCAAATGGCCTCACCCCCCAAAAAATTGCCACAATCTTTCTGCCCTCCCAGGGAGGCAGATAGGGGCTATAGCGCCAGGGATTTTTTTTTTCAAAGGGAAAGGGCTGCCCAGAATGGGCATGGCAATGCCCCCACCACCCACACCTCCAATTTAATTTAAAAAAACTAATTTCCCTCACATTTCTACCTGGGATCATTGTGAAAAAAAACATGTTACAGCATGGTCATAAATCCAGTACAACACCCCATATATTATGCATAAAAGGTAGATCTTCTATAAAGAAATACAGCAACATCTCTCCTCCTGATCTACCCCACCATCCCCGTATCGATTGACGTATCCCCATCTGTCCCCTGTCTCTCCCGGGCCCAAGTGATGAATGGTTCCCAAATGTTTCTGGGTCTGGAGGTAGGAGGCATTAATTCCCAGAAGGTGGTCAATTGGGAGTGACCGTACAAAATGTCTTTGATCCATTCCTTAATGAAAGGCACCCTCTCCCCCCCCATGCACAGCAACTTGGCATTTGGCAAAAAGGAGAAGCAATGCATGCAGCTTACAAACCTTAATTGGTGTATCTTTTACAACAGCTCAACAGGCCCAGCAAAGGTGTGGGAGTCGCAGAGGCACCAGTGATCTGATATATCATTGTAAATACTGTGGACCAAAATTGCATCAGACGTGGACAATCCCATGCCATATGGAAAAAAGATGCTGGGATAAATCCACATTGCCAACAGCCTTCATCATCCCTCAGCCCCATAAGGTGCAGGCCTATAGGGGCCCAGTAAAATCGATGGAGGAACTTGAAGTGTATTAGGTGAATTTTATAATTGGGGGATAACTCAGTGAGCTGGCAGCAGCAGTACGACCACTGGAACTCGGTGAGCGGGGCGGGGAGTTCGTCATTCCATGCCTGAAATGCCCTCGGCTTTATCAGAGGTGCCGTGGTCTGCATATGTGTATAGAGCCGCGTCACGAGTTTACAGGGCGAAGGTGAGCTTAACAGGTTTTCTAATGATTACATGGATGGCGGGGGGCTCAGAAAAGTTTCATGTAGAGAGTGACAAGTGGCCCGAAGTTTATAATAGAGAAATAGTTCAGCAAGAGGCACTGCTCGGCCCTCCTCTGCAACCGGGGGCGATCGAAATGCGTTCCCGGGGTTCAGGTCAGCCAAAGTACATAGGTTAAACTTTTGTGCCACAGTCTTACGGATTGCGTCTCCTATATTGGGTAGCATAGGGTTGTGCGCTAATGATATAGATGGGGCATATAATATGGGAGTGCCCACTCTCTTCCACAGTTCATTCCACGCCCATCACAGGGTCTCCACAGTGTCTATGCCACCTCTGGGATGACGGTAAGGCTGATAGAGAGCCACACGGAGAGGGACAGGTTCCGCTGCATCAGTCTTCACAGCCACATGGGGTTGGAAAGGAGTCGGGTGGACCCAGTGGTAGAGAAACTGAGCCTGGGCGCACCATGCATACAGTTGCATATCCGGGGCTCCCAAGCCACCCTGGCGCAGCGGAAGCATCAGCAAATCCCATGACACCCGAGCCTGCCCACCTGCCCACACCAGCGAAACCAGCAAGGTCCTGAAGGACCCAAAAAGGCGTGTGTGAGAGGGATCAGGATATTAGCAAATAAAGAAAGAAATTTTGGCAGTACTACCATTTTAGCTAGGGCTATTTTTCCGGTCAGGGAGAGCGGGAGCTTGGCTCACGCAGTGACCTTCTCCTCCAGCCACGTAATCGCATGTCCGTAGTTTAGATTCCACACCTCTTGCAAGTTTCTGCTGAGCCACATGCCCAGATACTTTACTTTGTCATCCGCCCATTGTAGAGGGAACTCTGAGGTAACTGGGGCGGTGGTGTCCGTCAATGGAAAGACAATGGACTCAGCCTAGTTGATGGAAACTCCAAAAAGGCCACCAAATCGAATACATTCCCTAAGGAGGGGGTCCAGGTTTGCCATGGGGTCGATCACATACAGCGTGACGTCGTCAGCATATAACGATATAAGGAAGCTTCTGGTGCTAAACCCAATCTCCCTGGCCGTGTGGTGCTGTCTTATGCGTGCTGCCTGCGGCTTCATCGCTATCGCGAAAAGCAGGGGGGTCAAAGGGCATCCGAGATGAGGCCATTCACTCGGATCCGAGCTGTCGGCTGAGTATATAACAAGCGGATTAAATTTATAAACAGCGGTCTGAACCCCATGCGGCCCAGAATGGCAAACAGATACGGCCATTCTAGCGTGTCGAACGCTTTGGTAGAGTCGAGGAAAACCGCAGCCACCTGCACGTCTGGATGGAGGTAGTGTAATACCGAGAAATCAGTCCTGAGGTTGTGTGAGGTGGACTGCCCAGGAATAAATCCCAAATAATCGAGACGAGCGATCAAGGGTAGTAGGGGCTGTAACCTGTTAGCAATCAACTTGGTCAAGATTTAACGTCCACATTTATTAATGACAGTGGTCTAGAAGTCTGAGCTTCCTCATATAGTGCTATCTGGTGCAGCGCCTGTTCTTCCACATAGGTTTTGTAAAAGGTGGTGGTTAGGCCATCAGACCCGGGGGCCTTGTCCAGTGGCAGACTTTTAATCACCTGAGAAACGTCCTATACTGTGAACGGGAAATCTAAATTATCTCTATGCCTCTGACTGAACCAAAGTAGCTCAATTGAATCAAGGAAAGACTGCATGCCTTCTGGACATGTCTCTTGAATAGCGGTATAGAGACCGGAGTGGATTGTGGGTCACGAATCATCGTCGCTAGAGTCCGCCCTGGCCTATCACCCTCCCCGTATCTCCGTGCCTTGGCGTATTTTCCCAAGAACTTGACCTCACGCTGCACTTCTTCCTCAAAGTCAAGCAATCTGGCCTTTAAAAGGGCCAGCATGCTGGAATCGTTGGAGGAGTAATATTGTGTTTCTAGTCCCCTGATTTGAGTCTCTAGCGAAGCAAGCGAGCCCCAAATAGCCTTTAATACCCCGGCTTGACGAGCAATGCATTTACCCCTAATATTCACCTTGAATGCCTCCCCGAGGGAGGCCTCCGTGTCCAACGAACTGGAATTTCTGGTCTGATTTCTTCTTTAAAGGCCTCATCCAAAAGCGCATGTGGTGATAACCGCGATGATAACAGGTGCGGAGGGGACTCAGGAAGTACAGAAGGCATGGGCGTGATCCGATAGGGATCTGGGGAGATGGGATACCTCCTTGGTCCAGGTGGCAACATTGTGCGACACCAGCCAGAAGACCAACCTTGACCAGGCGCCATGATGCTCAGAGATACAGGTACCTTCCCGAATCGCTGGGTGTCTACATCGCCAAATGTCAACCAGATATCCATCCGAAATTATGGCGTTCAAGCCCACACTAGCATAAGGGTGCAATGTCCAGGAAGCCCCCCTCCTGTCCAGGTCATCATCTAAAATTGTATTAAAGTCCCCCCCCAGATAATAGTGTCACAGCCGGTCACTTTAACTCTGGCCCATATGTCTTGAAAAAAGCTAGGAGAGTCCACATTAGGGCCATACAGCACAACTATCATGACTGGGAACTCCCCAATGTGCCCAGTGTGACAACGAATCTACACTCTGGGTCAGTGTGTAGTTCCCTTTCCCTCCAGTCCAAGCCCCGCCTTATCAGCACAAAAATCCCTCTGGAGTAGTTGGAGTATATGGAAGAGTACACTTGGCCCCATCGACTATACCTCAACCTGGGGGAGGGTAAGGCATTGAGATGTGTCTTTTGCAGTACACATAAGTCTATATTATGCCTCAGCAGGTAGGCATGTACAAGCCTGGACTTTTTACCGTCATTCAATTCCCGAAAGTTCCATGTTAATTAGTTCAAACTGGTGGCGTGGTGGCTGACTGTATACATTGCAAAAAAGCAGTGGGGTAGGGTAGTGCATCACATTCTTAGTTACCCAGGTGCAGACAATCAAGCAGCAAAGTGTCATACTGGCTGAAAACATAACAACAAACCCCTCCCCAACCCACCACCCACTCTAACCCCCCAAGTAGGTTGTAGAGAACACACACTCGACAACATGAAGAAACAGTTCGCAAAAGGGAAACCTCCCATAGGGGCGCCGAACAGGCAGCGTACTCCTCTGTCGAGACAGGGTGACCGAGAAACTGCAGAGAGCTAAACCAAAAGCATGAGAAATGTTCAAATAAACCATCCACATATCATTAGAACATGGTAAGGGGCTAGGCAGTTCGTACAGCGCAGTCCGACATAGTGTGTGTTCCAACCCCTTCAGGTATGCCGTAGGGCTTACCAAGCCCCATATGCAGGCCCCCACTGAATTGGACCACTCAAAACCGGCCAGGGGGGATTAAACCAAAAACAAACTTTGCAGTATATCAATCATGGTCCAACAGAGAGAGGGGCACACAGAAGCCTCCCATTCTCGGTCCCAATACAAAACAACCAGATCATAGGATATGACATGAATGGAGAGCCATCAATCATTGTCACTGAGCCTGGCCTCAGCCGAATCCACCACCCTGGAACCATGTTTACCACCTACGTGTTTTGCAAATTTGAGGGCGGATTTGGCATCCATGAAGAAGGGTGTAGATCCATCATGAGTGATCTCAAGTTTGGCCGAATATAGCAATGAGTAGGGGATTTGGGACTGCAGCAGGAGTTGTATAGCAGGCAGGAATTCACGCCTCACCATCTGCACCGCAGGCGTAAAGACCGGGTAAAAGGAGACTTGATTGCCCTTGTGCGTGCTCATCCCATTCTCTTGTGCCAGACGCAGAATCAGGTCACGGTCTTGGTAGTTAACAATCTGGGCCAGGATGGGTCTGAGCGGAGCTCCGACCAGTGGTCTAGGGCCCAAGGCACGGTGCGCCCTCTCAACTGTGAACAGATGAGTGTCAAAGAGCTCCCGAGCAGGTCAGCCACGTAGGTCTCCATCTTGACAATAGCCGTGGTCTCTAGTATGCCCGTGATACGCAGGTTGTTGACCTCGCCTCCAAATCCTCGTTTTTGGGGTGGATTAAATCCAACACTTTGTTCATCTGCAGAAGTTGTTCTTTCGTTTCCACTTGGAACTCGTGAAAGTTGGAAACTTTATTGTCAAGTATATCGAGTCTGGTCTCATGGGTTCCCACTTGGGGTTTGACGGCATCTAGTTGGGTAGTGAGTGCATCCAGCTTGGTGTCGATGTTTTGCAGACTAGACCGCATCTCAAGCACCAGAGTGCATAGGTCTTCTCCCCGATCCTCCGTCTGCGGCTCCGCAGGTCTCTCCACCCCGGCCTTAGGGTCTGACTCCATAAGCCTTGTGGTCCTTGAGGGTCAGCTTCGGCTGCTTTGCGTCCTGCTTCCCCATGTCTCGTGCACGTGTTACCAACTTCCACAGCAGGGCCCACTGGTCGCCTGCGGCGTAAGTGACACACACGCGGCCTCCTCACTCCTGCGACTCACCCTCCGGCGAACTGTAAGTCCACAGGGGACAGCGCACAGCCGCAGTCTATCGGGACAGCCAGGTGACCCACCCGCACCGCAGTCAGACAATAGATGTCCCCGCAGGGTTCGATACACGCTTCAGAGAGGCACAGCACTCTATGGGATCCCAATCTGTCCAGGCCACAGCAGCGCCAGGTCAGGGCCCACAAAGCTCTCCACCAGCACGGCCCACACTCACTTGGCAGCTCAATCAGGCAATCCACCATCAGGCCTTCCATATCAAAATGGCCGTTGCAGCGAGCTCAGGCTCACAGGTACAAAATGGCATGTGAAGCACAGCTGGCCCTAGTCCAGTCCTCAGATGTAAATCCACTAAGGGCAGTGGTAGCTTTTGCTCCTTTGGAGAGACGGGGCCCAAGCGCTGGCCCGATGTGCGCCACCTAAAAACAGCAGGCAGGCCCCTCACTCACTCGGACTGCAGGATGGTGCCATCACCTCCCTTGTCTCCACACCACCACTCCACCGCCGCGCCTCACCGTCAGGGCTCGGGCAGCCCGGATGAAGTCCCTTGGGCAGGTCAGCACAGCACTGCGGTAGGATCGGGTCACACCTTTATGGCTCCCGAACAGAAGGAAAATCCCTGCAGTCGCCCCAGCCCAGGCCCACACCGTTGTGGGTTGCCGCGGGCTGGATTTCCAGGTCAGCCTGCCCGTGCAGCGACAGGACGAGCACGCACTGCCTCTTCCATCAAGGCACACAGATCAGCTCCGGAGCGAAGCCCAGGGACGTGAGTCACAGCGATCGGTACTGCACGTTGTCCGCTTTCTGTGGGTGAATGTGCAACGCAGTAGTAGCTCTCTAAATGCACGTATTACAGCAGGATTCATTCTTGGCCGGTGGAGCTCACTCACAGAGTGGCTATTTTGCAGCTCAGCAGGCCACGCCCCTGACTAAAAACATATTTTAAAAAAATATAGCACTTAGAGTGCGCTGTGCATACCCTCAAGCTCCATGTTTTTGGCCCTTCCCAGTCGCAGGCCCTTGGCCCACCCACACCAGTGAGGTATCATTTTACTTGGGAGACTGAGGGGAATACTGAGTGGTAGGACGTTTGTGCCAGTGCAGCGATCCCAGACAGAAATGTGAGTAAAATGTGTTTTTCAGCTAAATTTGAGGTTTACAGGGGATTCTGGGTAGAAAACAGTGAGGGGTCCACACAAGCCCTACCTTTCTGAACTCCCTCAGTTGTCAAGTTTTCAGAAATGTCTGGGTTTGGTACGTTTTCCTAGAGGACCATTGAGCCCAGGACCAAAAATGCAGGTGACACCCTTGCAAAACTAGTTCATTTTGTGATAGATAATTCTGATGTCTCCACAATATATTTTGGACCCTTGCCTTACGCAGGCACTTGTCCCAAACACACAGAAGTGAAGTACCATTTTTAGGGGGGACAATGAGAGGTAGGGCATTTCTGTCAGTCCAGTGACAAGGTCTTTTTGTAACCGATAATGTTGATGTCTCCACAATACGTTTTGGGCCCTTCGCTGTTGTGGGTACTTGGCCCACCCACACAAATGAGGTACCATTTTTATTGGGAGACCAGCGGGAATGCTGAGTGGTAGGAAATTTGTGTCAGCCCGGTGATCCCACCTCTAGCTGGGCGTTACACAAAGTTCCGCGTAATGGTTAAAAATCTCCATGAGCTAGGCAGAATTCTGCGAGCATGCCGAATTGCTTTTTCCGCCCGTTAGCGATGCGTTTTACCTGTTCGGGGATGCTGTTTGCATGCTCGGGGGGAAATATCTCGCGAACTTGCCCATGCGGTTGCCAATTGGCACGGCCATCTTGTTTCACTTGTCCTGCACGCTCGCGATGCGTGTTTCCTGTTCGAGAACGCGGATGTCCGATGGTGCGTCCGAATGATGTGTTTACGATCGCACACTCTCGCGGGATCTCGTGGCGCACACAAATGGATAGGAAAACTTGTCGGCGAACGCAGGGATCCTGGTAAGGCGCTCCCGTGCACGCATTTTGAAAGCGCGAACAAGGAAAATATTCCGCTACTGTCGGATAGCAGAATTTTCGGCAATTCTGCATTCTCCACGGAACGCAGAATTGCCAAAATTCCACAAATTCCGCAAGCAGAGTGGAATTTACTGCCCAGGCCTACCTACAATGTTCACACACAGAAATGTGAGAAAAATGTAATTTTTTCAGCTAAATTTAAGGTTTTCAGGGGATTCTGGGTAGGAAAACGTTGGGGGATCCATTCAAGTCACACCTCCCTGGACTACTCCAGGAGTCTAGTTTTCAGAAATTTCTAGGATTACTAGTTTTCCCTGGATGGATGCAGTGCCCCGGATTAAAAACACAGGTGACTTGTAAAACAAGGTCTTTTTGTAACCGATAATGTTGATGTCTCCACAATACGTTTTGGGCCCTTCGCTGCTGTGAGTACTTGGTCCACCCACACAAATGAGGTACCATTTTTATTGGGAGACCAGCAGGAATGCTGAGTAGTAGGAAATTTGTGTCAGCCCGGTGATCCCACCTCTAGCTGGGCGTTACACAAAGTTCTGCGTAATGGTAAAAAAATCTCCACGAGCTACGCAGAATTCTGCGAGCATGCCGAATTGCTTTTTCCGCCCGTTAGCGATGTGTTTTACCTGTTCGGGGATGCTGTTTGCATGCTCGGGGGAAATATCTCGCGAACTTGCCCATGCGGTTTCCAATTGGCACGGCCATCTTGTTTCACTTTTCCTGCACGCTCGCGATGCGTGTTTCCTGCTCGAGAACGCGGATGTCCGATGGCGCGTCCGAATGATGTGTTTACGAGCGCACACTCTCGCGGGATCTCGTGGCGCACACAAATGGATAGGAAAACTCATCGGCGAACGCAGGGATCCTGGTAAGTCGCTCCCGTGCACGCATTTTGAAAGCGCGAACAAGGAAAATATTCCGCTACTGTCGGATAGCAGAATTTTCGGCAATTCTGCATTCTCCATGGAACGCAGAATTGCCAAAATTCCACAAATTCCGCGAGCAGAGCGGAATTTACTGCCCAGGCCTACCTACAATGTTCACACACAGAAATGTGAGATAAATTTGATTTCTCAGCTAAATTTGAAGTTTGCAGTGGATTTTGGTTGGAAAACCTTGGATCCACACACGTCACACCTCCCTGGACTCTCCCAGGAATCTAGTTTTCAGAAATGTGTGGGTTTGGTAGGTTTCCCCAGATGACCGCTGAGCCTGGGATCAAAAACACAGGTACCCCTTTGCAAAACCAGGTCATTTTGTGATAGATAAATTCTGATGTCTCCACAATATGTTTTGGGCCCTTCCCTGCCGCAGGTACTTGGCCCACCCACAGAAGTGAAGTACAATTTTTATCAGGAGACCTGGGGGAATGCTGGTGGTAGGAAATTTGTGTCAGCCCAGTGATCCCACAACTTTCCCACACAGAAATTTGAGAAAAACTTGATTTTTTTCAGCTAAATTTGAAGTTTGCAGGGATATCTGGATGGGAAAACATTGGGGGATCCACGCAAGTCACACCTTCCTGGACTCCTCTAAGTGTCTAGTTTACGTAAATGTCTGGGATTGGTAGGTTTCCTTGGATGGCCGCCGATCCCGGAATTGAAAACGGACATTTGTGCCATTGCGCTGATCCGAGGCAGAAATGTGAAGAAAATGTGTTTTTTAGCTAAACTTGAGGTTTGCAGGGTATTCTGGGTAGGAAAACAGTGAGGGGTCCATGCAAGCCATACCTTCCTGAACTTTACATTTCACCTCGTCACTCTACACCTTCACTGCATCAAAATCCTACGCCTGCTCACACCATGCGACTCACCTATCTGTTGTGGTGCATTGCTGGAGTTGCGTCACTTTCATGAGCAACTCCAGCAATGCATCACTTTTATGCAAACATGAGCAGAATTTCTGACGCATCTGTCAATCCATGCGCCATGGTGAGCCATATTGTAAATAAGGCGCACCCATGGTGGCGCAAGTGTTTCGTAAGGAGGTGGAGGGAAACTGACGCATCTGTACAGATGCGTCAGTTTCTTGTAAATCTGCCCCTCTATTTTAAAATATTCACAGTTTTTACTCCACAAACTATGTTTTGCTATCCTCACCTTTCAACATTGCTTTTTGTACTCCTCTATTTGGTACAATAAATTCCTTAAAGTATATAATAGATCTTTTTTTACTTTAAACTTTGGAATGGTATTATGTTTGTTCACCTATTTTTGTATTATGACTTTTTTGTAACTTCTGAGTTCTTAAAACTACCTTATCATTTACCCGAATCATTCGTAAAGGAATATCGACAGATTTTCACTTCAATCCAATGTTTCTTTTCTAAGCATCAGATGGACCTTGGCCTAGCAACACCTGTACCTGTTACCATTTTTTATATGGTTTTGTGAGACACCACTCCCAAGTTTGCCTACATATAAAAATCATTGTTATCTTCTAAATCTCTTAGAACTAAAAGTCCTCTGGAATGGGGATGGGAAACTGATTTATCTCTCTCATTCTCTCTATTCTTCTGGAATAAGGTTTGGTGTAAATTATTCACTGTCCCTGAAGCTGCTCACATTACACAATCACTTTTTTCATTTATAATAGAGTAATTAGCACTCCAGAATCCACTGATGAATTTGATCCCTCTTTTTCCCCTTCATGTTGGTCATTTTCTAAATATACTAGTTCTTTACTACATATGTTATATAATTGCTCTCATGTTAAAAGTTTTTGGTCTCTAAAGGTTTAAAGATGTTTAACTGTAATGTACCACTTACACTACAGAATCTATTTTTGGTTCAATACCACCTAATTTTGATCAGTTATTTGCTAAACACTTATTATTTGATCTTTTCATTGCTCTTGCTTTTAAAAAGTTATACTTTCATGCTGGAAAGACTTTTCTAAACTATCAATACTTATATAGTGGATTTTCATATCTGATGAACATATAATTCATAAAGTGTCATCTTTAAATTTGCACCAAAAAATCAAATCTGATCTATATTGGTTACCCTTTATTACATTTCTCTCCTCAAACTCATTAAATCCTCAATCTCTTCTTTCTCTCTCTTTTATTAGTTTGTATCTCTTACTTTTCTTTTCTATCTTTTCTTCCTCCAACTTTTTATCCTCGTTTTCTCTCTTTTTCATATAAAATAAAAGTACCCTCTTAAAACATATGTTTATCCCTTATATTTGCAATTCTGTTATTGTATGCCTATGTGAGGAATGTTATTAGTATTTTATTTGAAACTATAATAAAAAACATTTAACAAAAAACGTTCACTTCTTATGAGTCAGTAGTTGATGAATAAGTGTTGTGGCAGCACTTTATAAAAACAACAATGCAGCTAGTTGTATAATTCTCTTCCACTGTCTGGGCCCTCATTGCTTGTGAACCTTGGAGTTGTAATTTTAAGTATTCAGCTGACAGTTCAAAATTGAAGGTTCGAATAGCCCAAAATATTATGCCCCAATGCATGCCAATTACATTAACAAGCTTTGTTCATTAGAAAAAACACCCAATATACCCCAACACAGAGCAGACACATAGCAACCGATATACTATGGCCTGAAGCCCAAATGGTCACTACGAATCATCAAAGATAGCTATGTCACATTCACCACAAGCTCCACGCACCTACCTGCTCCCCCACCCCCCACAACTCCAAAAACAACACTAGTATAGCACCAGGACACCCAACTGCGGAGATAGGTTTGGTACACCCTATAAATTATTATGACAGGTTATTTTTTCTTTAAGTTTATTTTTAATTTCTGTGCATTTGTGTGATTATATAACTGAAAACAAAATGTAGGCACTAATGAGCTAGCAACATACAAATAGTACAGGGAGCGATCGTCCTCAGCTGAAATATTCTATGATGTGGGTATCCATCAAACAGCAATATGGAGGGATGTTGTGAAGCAATTCTTGAATGCCAATTTAGGGGTCCATTAGGATGTAGGGTGGATCGCCACCACCCACATGGCGGTGGCGATCCGCCCTACATCCTTCCCTGCCCGCCACCCATTCCCCCCGCCATATTAGTATGGCGGGGGACCCCGGCGGAAGAAAAGACCGTCTGCCTGTTTTCCGCTGGTAGGCAATCCGCCCAATTGCTTACTGGGTGGAAAAGGAATATGGTTGGAGGCACCGCCATCCATATTTGGATGATGGCGGGGAATTGCCTTTCCATGGCGGAGACTCTGACATGGAAAGGCTGGCGGTTTTGGCTTTGGGGGCCCGTTGTGGGCCCCCAGGGTGTTCTGGAGGGGCGGGGGGTATACAGGGGGGTACCTATGGTACCCCACTGCATTGTCATGGACATGGTGGCAGGCACCTCGCAGTGCCTGTCAGCTTTTGCATGACAATGCATGCAGGGCATTCCCAGCATTGTGGCGGGCAGTGCTGTGAGCACTGCCAGCCACAATGCTGGGAGTGGAGGATGCAACCGGCACAGTGGCATCCTAATCGCCGGTGCGGGACCGCCGCACCACTGGCGGCCGGTCACAGCACCACTAGGGTGGTGGGCGGACGTAAGTCTGCCAGCCATCCTAATGGGCCTCCTACTGTCAAGCCACACTGAAAACTATTGTAATGATATAATCAGAGGTAATGATTGAGATGTAAGAATTATGAAGCTATAAACATGTGCTAGAAATACCAAAAAACAAATCTTTAAAAACAAAACAAACAAAAAAGCTATGTTAATTAGGTTGCCATGATACCTGTAACTGCAGAGAGGAGTCTGAATCTTCATATATACGTCGAGCTACTCCAGAATTCTCTAGTGCCAATTTTTCCAAAAATGGATAATTAACTCCTCTACCAAAACCAAGAGAGTAAAGAGTATATTTTCCTTTGATGGCATTTTTTGCATTCATTTGGATTTTCTCTGGATCAGTTTCACCTGCATGAAATTAAAAGAAAAACAAATTATAGAGATAATAAAACAAACAAAACTAAGGGGCCTATTACTATGGCGGATGGATCGATGTGTGTTTGTGATACTGTGCAGGTAACTGCAGAATTATGGAAATAGTATGTGAAATTTATGTTGGGATTTAGGAGTGGTTCCCTGGGAAACGTATGAGCAGAGAAGGTTTAAAGTCATGATATGGGTTAGTTGAAGAGAAACATGGTTGATTAAAATATTATGTTTATAAGGACAAGGAGACCTACAAGTCTGTGAGAGGTTTTATTATGATACAGAAAGGTGTTCTCAACATTAACAAGTTTGTTGAAGATAAGTGATGAGTTGTGTGTTGGAGAAGTGTCTTTTAGGAAGTGTGTGAAGGGTACTGTTGTTTATGAGGCCTGGTATGCAGCTGCATGTTTGCTCATAAAGCCAGTTCTGATCAGAGTGAGGGTAAGTGAGTGGATGAGGAAACAATGGTGTGGTGCTTAAGTGTTGTGTGCTGGATGTGGAAAAGAATTATGGGGCTTAATGTTTGCTTGATGTGTAGCTCTTTTGACAGTCCTAAAGTTTCATGATTCAGACGGGCAATTTTGTGCATTACATTATGCCATTGATTTTGCTCCAAGATCTATATCTCCACACACGAGCGTCATCACATGATACCATTGTAATGTCCACCATTCACTAACAGGACCAAGCACAATTATCCTGGAGGAAATGCTAAACAAAACGTAGACATTAATATTTTAAACATTCTTACCACAGGGACCCCTCTTTCAGATACCCAACAGGAAGACTCAAAACAGAAGAACAAAGGAAGACTTTTTGGGCTTATTGATGTGGTTGCGTCTGCTGGGCTGAGTATTCCTATGATGTTAGGAGTTCCTCAGAAGTTTACTGAGGTTGTTTTCAGCAGTATAAAGATGGTAGCTCTCAACAATTTTGCAAGCCACATGTCCTTTTGTATTGATTGTAGTGCTGCAGATGTTGGCCACAAGAGGACATCTCGCCACTCGGGCAAACTGTGTTTTTGATGGATCTCAGTAGTAATCAGAGACATTACAAGGCATGGACAATAGGATTCTGGCCCAGGACCCCCACCTATAAAGAGGTTCACTGTTAACATCTCTCAACAGTTCCACACTGTCTAGAATTATAAAATAATTAGTCAGTTTACTTTATTTTTTGCAAGCCAGCCTAGCTGTTTGATCAATAAGGCCTCTGCCTGTGATTTAGAGAAAGCTATAAAAAATACCTATTTGATTCGGGTTTGATGAAGCGAGCATTCAGGCCTTTTGAAGTGCCTGGTCCCAACCCTGCTGCACAAGCCATCATCTTTATTCAGCATGTGCCACTTTCTGTGCAGCAAAGATTGGAAAGGTGTGGTCCTTAAGTGACTGCACTGTTCTTGTGGAGCTGCTGCCAGGCAGTATGATAACAGCTTGCTGCTTCCCAACCTACCAGTAACTCACAGCTTAGGTAGTGAAGTAAAGCAATCAACCGTCACCCTCGTATTCCCATATCGTTCTGACAGTGTAACTGTAGCTATCTATTATGGGTAGAATGCTTAGTCGAAACACCACAATTTCTACTTTTCTGACAGGTTAGGCCACATATCAATGTGTAGTGCAGGGCTGCATTATATCCTACCTCCATGATTGCACCATCCATGTGGAGTCACTGCTGTGCTGGTGCAGTCACAGCCTATCGTCACCTGACTCAGAGTCCCTGTTACGCAAAGAGCACAGTCCCAAAATGAGAGACACTAGTCTACTGCACCACATGCAGTAGGCTTGTTCAGGCTGCTAATCCCCATGTTGCTCTGGCACTGGAGAGAGACTATTTGCTTCAGTGTTGGGTCCAGATCTAGGCTGGTCAAGGGAGAGGGTTGTCAGTGATCCAACCAAAGTCACAGAGTGAGTGAATTGGCTAAAATCAGATTTAAAAAAAATCAGATTTGTTCTGAGCAGCATGTCCAGATTTATGTTTGGACTGGGAAACCCATAATCCTTAAGATGTCATTGGTAGTAATGTGTATTAAAATTGTAACTTGCTTGTTAAGTAATTGATTGACTATCCTGTTGATAATAATTATTATATGTGAGGTCTTTCTTTCTAACATATGTCAACAGATTTTCAGTCCTGTATAATTTCTAGTAGACTTTTTCGTCAATTTCACTTACCTCCATTAGCTTCACCATCAGTCAAGAGGATGATCATTGAGGCGCTTTTTTCAGGTACCAGCTGACGATCGTGAGCTTCATTTAGCATTTCTATCGCCTTGAGTAAGGGATCATTTATGTTTGTCCCTGCATAGAAAAAAAGTAACCATATTCTGTGAAAATCATTATACTGATAATACCTTGAGCTCTACGCTTGCACCCACAATGCTTTCTCATATGAAGAGCACTTCAGGTGGGAAATAGAACCTAAATATCCTGAAGAGGTTACATATAATGAACTTAAAGCATGTGACATTCAGAAGAGCCATTAAGGTTATTACTTCTTTGTTTCTTAAGATATATATATAATTTATCACAGCCGCTACCAAATCGCTCTTGAGATACTTTTTCAGTGTCCTTTGGGTACCTGTGCTTTCATTTGAAGTTTTTATCATTAAATCACATCTGACTCTTAAGACATATGTGGCACCTTCCGGTCCCGCTCAAGTGCTTCTCCTTTTCTGACAAAGAATATTCTAGAACCATAGAACTTCACTTCAGAACACTTATGCTCCCAGCTTCTGATGGGGATCATAATCTAACAGACCATCACTCCAAAACCAAAACAAGAATTAAGCATATGTTCCTGATCTCCTAATTCCTAGTTCACAACTCTGTGACACTGCATTACCTTTTCAGAATTACTGTATAGCCAGTACCATCGACACAGCTCTCCATGACCATCCCTCCTCCCCTACTATCTCCAATACCATTCCCCTTCATAACGCAGCTTCTCGCCCTAGATGTTCGCTGACCTTTCTTGCTCCCAATGAAATTGACAGCCTCCTCAAGTCCTATTCGTCCAGCACGGACATCAACACGAGTCCAAAGGGAATAATTCAAACCATTCACTCTAACCCGAACAGAGAACCCTACCACAATTTCAGAATCATAAACAACGACAACCTCAAGAGAGTGAACATCATTCAGACTCCTCCCACCCATACGCCGGCTACACTCAAATGCATACTACTCAATTGTAGGTCTGCCAACAAACACGTCTCCGAGATCTTCGACCTCATACAACATAATGAGATAGATATCATTGTCCTCACAGAAACTTGGCTCAACCCCTCGTCCACGCCGATTCTAGACCTCTTGGTGCCCCCCACCCATGACATAATTCGTCTGGACAGAGTAAAGAAGATGGGCGGTGGTCTAGCCTGTATACGTCGAAGCACACTCGCGGTCTCCCTCTCAGAGTCCTCCTCACCATTATCATGCGAATTTCTTTGCCTCAACATCTCTAGTAACAATCCGCTGGTTTGCAAACTACATACATTCTATCACTCCCCTGGCGACAACCTCCCGTTCATTGAACAATTAATGGAAATCATCTCTGACAATGGGGATTCAGTGCAGTCCCACATCTACCTTGGGGACTTTAACCTTCACTGGTGAAACCCTAATGACCAAGCAGTAGCATGCCTCAATTCCTTCTTGAAGGATCACGAATTGGTTCAACATTGTGACCAGCCTACCCACAGTAAAGGGGAAACTCTTGACCTCATCATCTCCAAAGGACACACCATCACATTGGACTCCATCTTACCCTGCGATTGGTCGGACCATCACATCATTTCCTTCTACATCAACTCGGAGGTATCTCAGAGTAAGGTTCAAACAACTAAACCAAAGATCTGGAAAAGAGACCTCAGAGAAATCAATACCGTTGACCTAGCAACCCGCTGTAAACATGCCCTCAACCCCATAAGTGGACATACATGAAGTCCATGCACTCACAGACTTCTATAACTCTTCTATCTCTAGCATCATGGATGATACGGCTCCACTCCAACGAAAAAGTGCACCTACTAAAATATCTAAACCCTGGTTCAATGGCAACCTAAACTCGGATCGTCGCAATCTAAGGGCCATCGAACGTTCCTGGAGATCCACTCCATCCGCTGACCATCTAAAAATCCTTAGATCAGCTAGAAGCTCTTATAACAAACAAATTAAGACAGCCAAGGTGGAAAATTTCAGATCCCAACTTAACCAAGTGGCTAATCGACCCAAGAATCTGTTCGGATGTGAGTCCCCCCACATGTGATGACCTGGCGGACTTTTTTGCTGAGAAAACTAGACTTATTAACATTGATCTAGAAACCAGGAGGACTCAATTAATACCCAATGGTCCGGCACCCCCCTGGCCTTACCAGACAAGGTCGCACCATGTAGCTGTGGTATCAAGCACAACGCTTCCTGGGACACCATTACCACCCTAAATGAAAATGATATCAAAAAGGTTCTTCGGAGTATCAACCCATCTAATCACTTCAATGACCCATTACCACCCACCATCTTCAAAGCAATTAAGGATGCAATCTCCCCCATTTGGACAAAGATCGTCAATGCATCTCTGTCACAAGGTATGATCCAAGAATGCCTAAAAGAGGCCCAGGTAACAACTATATTAAAAAAAACCTACAACAGACAGTACAGATCTTAACAACTTCTGCCCTATCTCCAGCATCCCCACACTAGCCAAACTCCTGGAAAAATGCATCCAATCACAACTATGTGCACACATCGAAAATTTCCATCTCCTGGACCAACACCAATCTGGCTTTCGTAGTGGGCACAGTACTGAATTGGCTCTCAATCTTGTGATGGATGACATCCTAATAATGCTTGATCGAAATGAATCCTGCCTCCTTATCCTAGTCGACCTTTCCTCTGCCTTTGATACTGTCAATCATGACAACCGCCTAGATATTCTGTAGCAAGGGATGGGGCTCTCTGGTCAGGTGCTCTAATGGTTCTCGTCCTTCCTCCAGCACAGGTCCCAAATAGTTATGACGAAGCACTCACTCTCCCAGCCATCCCCAGTCACCATGGGGGTTCCCCAAGGGTGCTCCTTATCGCCCATTCTCTTCAATTTGATCCTGGAACCATTAGCTAATGTTCTAAAATCCATGGACATTCACTTCCATATGTATGCAGACGACTCCCAACTCTACCTGAAAATCTCCTCCCCGGATAACATCACGTCACTCAACTCCACCCTACTGACTACTCAAAACTGGCTAACGGAGAACCACCTCCTGCTAAACATCTCCAAAACAGAATTCCTCCTAATTTCTCCCCCGAAACACACTCCTAATATTGACCTCTGGATGAACCAACTCACCGCCTTCAACTGCTCCCCCCACATTATTGACTCAGCTAAATCTCTAGGAATCACCCTGGACAAACATCTGAATATGAAGTCTCATATTAAAAATGTGTGCAAGGGAGCTAACCACCTTTTGAGAACACTCAGGAATCTCAAACCTTTCCTACCTCAAGCAGATTTCAAGCAAGTGGTCCAAGCGCTTGTTTTACCGAGGCTTGACTATGGCAGTGCTATGCTATGTGGCCTCCCCAAATACACTTTGGCCCCCCTAAAGGCATCATTGAATGCGGCGGCCAGATTGATAACGGGCACCAAGCAAAACGCCCACATCTCCCCGGTCCTAAAATCTCTAAACTGGCTGTCCTACGAAGCTAGAATTCAACTAAAGATTGCCTGCTTATCACACAAAGCCCTCCACTTCAAAACCCCCAACTACCTTGCGCAAAAGCTAGAACTATCCGGAGGGGGTAGACTGTCGAGGAGTGCTAATTCCCTCCTCTTGAAACCCCAGATCTTCCGCAAAAAGAGAACATGCCAACGAGCCTTCTCGGGCTCTGCACCAAAAATGTGGAACCCTCTTCCACCGGAAATACGTAGAATCTCTTCCTTCAAACTGGAAGCAAAAAGATTCCTCATGAATAAGTTCTTACCTTAACAAGAGGAGCGACTGTCAGCTCTAATCGCATCGGACTTACTACAGTATTGGTTGTCAATCTTGTATTTTACTATTGTATTTGCTCCCCTTTTGTCATTATGTTTCATTGACTAGCCCATTCTTCGCTTACCCCAGGTTTATTTATGGTATTTTATGTGTGCACTATTTGAATCAATGCCTATGTATATTCCCTATTTGACTCATGTACTGATCTGTTACCTTCATTTCCCTCAAACTGTAAAGCGCTCTGATATCCTTTGGGATCAAGTTTACGCTATATAAATCTTTATAAATAAATAAATAGCTACTTTACAACTTGCCGCTGCATTTACTTTTTTTTTGTTTCATAATTCTTTATTGGAAGATTAAAACTAAGCAGTGTTTATGGGAAGGAAGGATGGAGAACATAAGGTATCATATGTGAAACAGTAATGCTATATGAAAACACACAGGGCCAGATGAAACAGAGTGCTAGGTGCATAGTATGTGGTGTTCCTGTGAGGCAGGGGCCCTTGAAGTATAAGGAATGGCTATATGAAGGAAGACACACACGTCCTCCCCTGTTCACAGAATGGTCAGCAGGGTGGGGGGGGTAGAAAAATATAACATGACCAAAAAACTATTAGAGGTGAAGCAAACAGGTGATCCATACTCGCATTCACACGCCCGGGGGTGAGGGGGGAGAGAGAGAATGGGAGAGTAGAAGGAAAGAAGAGGGAAGAGAGGAAAACTATGAGAGACAAAGAAGGAGAGAGATGTAGAAAAGGTAACAGAGGAAGAGGAAAGTGGGGAAGTAGGCACGCACCCTCAAGTGTCATGACCAGATGGGATTTCAAGGGCAGTCAGTGTCAGTGTGATATAATATTTGGTTACCTTTTAGGGGACAAGGGAAATTTTAATTAAGGGCTAATGGGCTTCATCCCGGAGGAAAGGAGCCCAGGTGAGGAGGAAGGTCTCTATCTTATCCTGTAGGGTATATATGACCTGTCTAGTACATTGTCAAGATCCATTCATCATGGGAGGTGAGGGTTGTGGGTACGCCAATGGCGGGGAATTCAGATTTTATCCATGGCCATGGCCAAAGCCATATGTAATAGATGGCCCTGAAGGCGACAAATGTCCAGGGAGGTCACATGATCAAGTAGAAGGATCAGGTGGTGAGGCATGGGTGACATGATCGGTGAGTCTCGCTCAGCATGGTGCCAACTGCCTCCCAAAAACGTTCTACCCAATGGCAATCCCAAAGGACATGTATCAGGTTACATCGGTTGTGGGAGCAGCAGCAGCAGCAATAGCATGAGGTAAGAGGCCTACTGCCCACGGTTTTATGGTAGTCCAGTGCCAGTCATGCAGTGACTAAAAGAGACAGAACATCAATCATGTCTCCGGGCCACATGATCCAATTCCTCCAGAAGATCCTCCTAATCCTCCTGTTCATATTCTGTTTGAAGTCTGGTTTGCCATGAGATATGGAGGCTATTTAGAATGGGCAGGTAGAAAAGTTGATGGCCCAAGAGTCTATAGAGGGTAGACATCCCCCCACAGATGTGACCACACGTTCTAAGGTAGGCGACTAGAGCAGAGGGCTGAATGGCCCAGGTTTGTGCACCCAGGCAACGATTGCCAGGACTGATGAGATGTGAGACCGAATTCTTTGCAGATTACCAAAAAGAACTTATAGGTTCCTGGTTTGAGGACTTGATGGAGGCTGTAAATGTCTGCAGAATGCCACGCCTCCCAGTCCAACATCTCTCCACCTACACAGATGCCAGAGTGACCCCATAATGGTCCATGTTGGTGAAGAAGAGTATCCACCCCGAAGTGGTGGTGGGCCCGCCGCCAAGATTTTACCATGGCTTGCTGCATTAGATTGGTGGAGTTCGGCATAGGTGTGCCACACTTGTAGAGTGAATGCAGTCTCTGCGGGCAAATCAGTAGGATGCGCTCCACCACTGCGGTGGATCCCGAGTCCTGGGGAGCATGTAAGGGAGCTGTGCCAAGTACTGCTGTATCGGTGGTCACCCATGACATGTGTAGTGCCTTGCTTTTGTCCCAGTTAAACCTATACCCTAAGAGCACACCAAAGCCAAAGAGGATGTCCAAAGGGCCAGGAGGAAATTAGGGAGATCTGAAAGAGTAAGCAATATGTCATTGGCATATAGATAAACGGTGGACATTGCACCGGGGATGGTAATACCGGTGAGGTGCAGGGATTGGCATAGAGTGGCAGCAAGGGCAAGAAGGAACAGCAAGGGGGACAGAGGGCAGCCGGGCCCACACCAGACTGGGAATGGGTCTGAGAGAAAGCCTCCACAGTTAATGTAGGCAGCAGGTGAATCGTAGAGCTATAGAATTTTGGTTATTAAGTCCTGCCCCAGACCAAACCGTCCGAGGGTCACAAAGAGGTATCCCCACTAAATCCTATCAAATGCCTTCAAAGCATCCGGTGAAAGGGCAAGGGCATCATCCTGTAGGTCATAGCCCGACCCCAGGGCATGAGCAATTGTGCAAAGGTGATTTCTGAAGGAGCAATCAGGAACTAGCCCCACCTGTGTATGGTGGATATAGGACAGGATTACTGCTTGGAGGCGAGCCTTTAAAAAAACGGCCAGCATCTTGATGTCCCAGTTAAGCAGGGAGATGGGCCTGTAGCTCCCGCACAGTAGGGGGTCTTTCCCCAGCTTAGGAAGGACCGCTTTTACTCCTTATTGGAGATGGAGCCAAGGGAATTTGATTGATCGGCCTCTCAAAAGGCCTCATAGAGGAGGTCCACCACATTCTCGCCCGCCCACTTATCAAACTATGCAGCTTTTGCAATGGCCGCATCTCTTATGAGCTGGACCCAGATAGTTGCTTTAGTGGCCATCCATAAGACTCAGTGGGAAGCGACAAACCCCCTTTTATTTTCCAGATAAGTGTGTTTCTCTTGCTTTAACTTTTTTTGATGTGCACGATCTACAGGATTGCAGACATCTTATATGAAAATTAGCTTTCCTAGTATGATTTGTATTTTAAAGCACAGTATTGTCAAGCAGGTGGTGGCAGTCAACTGTACATGTGTGTGTACAAATATCTAACCGTGTTCACAGTGGCTGCATTGTTTTACATTTGTGTGTCTTTTAGGAGTGTTCCAGTGGTCATAATTTCTTTTAGCGACTGGGATAAGCATTTTTTGGGCACAAACAAGAGCCCTGATTTACTTCTGCATTTTGATTGCAGTGTAAATATTATTGCTCAATGTTCCATTTTACTTTGAAAATACCTATATATTTCCAGATATTATTAACGAGCAGTGTCTTTACAAAAGCTCCCAACATTAACAACTCATTATCACGTGTATTGCAACTGTGATAATTGTTCTATTCTTTGCATACCTCTTCCTTTGTGCTAGGCCTTAACTGCTAACCCATATAAACCAAGAGAGTCACGCAGGCAGAGGAGGATATATTATCTTTACGGATAAAGTATCCAATGTCTTCATCACTCAGAATACCAAACCTCTTGCATACAGGGACGTAACTTCTATTGGGGCAGCAGGGTCAGTGGCACCGGGGCCCAGAGGCCTGACTGTCCACTGAACTCTGGTTATTGATGTATTTTGCTATTCAAACATTAGCCATCTAATTTCGTTCCATGGACTAGCGCTCACAACTAAGCCTGGGCAAAGCACTACACTACGCTCGAGTAGTTTGCGGAGTTTGCTCTACTTCGCACCACGCGAATTGCACATAGCACAGTGCAAACACACGTAGCGTAGTGTAGCGTAGTGCAGCGGTCATTTTTGCTTGCTCGCGGTCCACAACGTCCAGTTGGCGACCGCGAGCAAGCAAAATGACATCCCGGCGAGTCTTTTTCCTCGTTCGTGATCAGCAACATCAAGTTGCCGATAGCGAGCGTGGAAAATAAACCCCCTGGCGAGTTTCTCAACGCGGGGACGTCAGGTTTCTCATTGCGAGTGGTCGCGTATGCTCATGACCGCTCGCGATGAGCAACTACCAGTCCGTATTAAGAAAACTGCCGCTCGAGTAGAAATCTACTCGAGCGGCAAAAAACAACCGCTTGCACTGTGCACTGTGCAAGATACAGTTTGCACTGATTGCACAGTGCGGACAAGCATCGTCACTGTGCAATCAGTGCGAACAGCATCTTGCACAGTGCACTATGCAGTTTGCGAAGCTACGCGTAGCTCGCGTAGTGAGAAGGGCACTTTGCGCAGCGCTACTTCGCATACTACGCCCAGGGTTACTCACAACACACTGGCTACACACCTGGTCACATACAATATTATTTTGTTGTACCCAAGAGCACAAGAATATGGGGACAAGACTGACCCCCGGATAACATATGGATAACATATGGGGACAAGGCTGACACTCAGTTAAAGTTTTGTTCACAGTCAGCTACTTTCAATTTGTGCAGATGTATGATAGAAATCAAGATACCCCTATTTTACATCATACATGATATGAGTAGATATACTAGGTGTTCCCTTTTGTGTCCCACATTACGAGTTGCCCAAAGCTGTATCCTCCGGCTAGATACCATTCAAAGAAAGTTTGGGTTACCACGTAGGGCCATGAAATATATGAGTTTACCCAGATAGCCATGGGCATTGGGCGGTACCTAAATTCACGTTATATTATTGGGCTTGTTTTCTTCAACACATGCGAATATTACTTACAGGGGAGGAAAATCTTGAGATGGTAGAGACCCATATTGATTTATCAAATGGAGTTAGGACCTGAGGCCAAGAAAAGTTTTTTTTAAATGTCTCGAACCAAGCTACTATAAGAACACTCATTTTAAGATCATACAAACAGCTAGTAAAGTATGGCAACAGGTTTGAAGACATTTGCAACTTAGCAGGGTTTGTCATTATACACCCACTGCAGGATCACTATTACTACTCTCTATATTTTGGGATACTACCATGGCCTGTTGGCAACGAACGGTTATAGTGATATTGGGAGTTTTTTTTGATAAAGATGGTGTTCTGCCTTATTCTACCCTGGCAGCAAAGTTGTCTTTATTAAAGAAGGATTTCTTTAAATATTTGCAGATTCGGGATTACCTGCAAAGAAAATCAAATCAAGAAACATTAGCCAAAGAAGAAGAATTTAATTGAGGCAATTAGAGGCGGTCGGAGAATCGGCACTCTGTATCAAGCCCTCATTGAAACACAGCAAGATTATTTGGATGTCTAAAATCTCAAATGGAATACAAAATTATCTCAAAATGGCGAAATTCTACAGGATTCTATTGCAAAGGATGAGAAGATTTTGATTTCTTCTAATCTTAAAGCACAACATTTCAAGACCATTTTCAATCTTTATTACACGCCAGCTAAAATCTCTCAATGGGGTGGGGCAAATAATGGTAAATGCATGCGCTGCGGAGCCAATCAGGGGGATAGTCTTCATATAATTTTTCTGTGTCCTAAATTGAGACAGCTAACAGGGGGGATTGAGACCTTCTTGACAGGAAAACTGGGGTACAGATTTCTATCACACCGATAATCATGCTCCTGGGAGTTCTGGATGAGTCTATGATTAGCCGGGAGTTGTATCAATGTGGGTATTTGATTTTATGGTTGTAGCAGTGGCTCGGCTGTGCATAGCCTCATTTTGGCTGCAAAACGTACCCCGTCATTTGAAATATGGAGAGCAAGATTTTATGCCATATGCAATCTAGAGCAGAGTCTGTACGCCCTTAAAGGGCTGCAAAAACGTAGACTTGGTATAAAAATCTGGGGCGCAATGCTAGACCATATAGGATGAAGTGACAATATACATACTGCAGAAGGAAATTGTTTGTTCTTCCTATATTTTAACCTGTATGTATCCTATTATGTTCACACAGAATGAATGAATTGTACATCATGTGAACCTTATGTATTAATGCAGGAAATCTATTTGGATGTTTTTTTCTGTATCTGCTCCAAATCTTATCTTTAATTCTAAATTCTGTATATGTATGGCATTTATTGGCTTAATAAAATTTATTTTTTAAAAAGCAAAGAAAATGAGTAGTTTTAACAGGTGAGGATGCTAACCCAGTAAACATAAAGGTGCAGACGGCTAGGGGATGCAGACCAAAGGACAGAGCAGCCTCTACCTGGCCCTCCATCATCATGGAGGAGAGGTCAATGCCCCCCTCATAGTCTCGCCAACTTCTACCCCATCCCAAAAAACCTCTCTGATCCCCGGTCCAAAACCAACCAACCTCAACAAGTCCCCTCTCAGATATTGACCACTTGCTCAGAGCAGGCGTTAAGTATTCTGTTAAAGTAACGAGAATTACTAAAACCTGTGGCGAAGGACAGAGTAAATCTGGGCACAGAAGGTTATTCTCCAATCCTGGAACTTTAACTCTAGACTGAATATGTCCTCACAGAAATAACAGGGAACTTGTAATGAGGGTCTAAGTGAGTTATTCAGTACTCTCCTATTAAAATGGCTCAAGCCACAGGCAAGGGCCTGTAATTAGGAGATGGCTTTTAGCGATCAATGTGGCAGAAGAACAATCCATTCACTAAGGGATGAATGTTTAAACTGAAACAAGAATGCAAAAGACCAGAAGCATGTGATTTTTGAAGCAGGTATATTTTTTTAACAGCTGTTGTTGACCCTTCTAAATGGAGCTCCCTACATTCCAATATTGTAATGAGATTTATATTAAATATCCATATCAGTATACTATTTCCAAATGCCCTAATAAGTAACCTTCAGAATTTTAAGACAATTCCTGGAGTTGAGCCTTTCATTAAACTATTTAAATCTAGTTATCTATACCGTTAATCAAACACACCTACAGAGTATGTGTAACTTAGTTTGATATCAGATTTCAGAATTGTAAACCTTTGGCGTATACTGAGTAAGCCTTATATTCGCTTTCTCTATTTTGTTAAACTTTCTTGTTTCTGTTTCTTTATGGGCATCTCCCTCAGAAAACTAGCATTCTTCATTCAAGGCACATTTTCAAATGATTGTGCTTGATTTTCTATCTATTTCACTAATATGTCACATAACTCATCTAATCTGCAGCATTTATGTGTCTATAAAAGGTGCATTATGTAATTCAGATTCCTAACATCTATCACCATTGCCTTGTTGTATTTGTCTAGTTTTATGTCATCAATGTTCTTACTTGTAACAATGATTCTCTCTTCCACATCCCCACTACCCCAGCCCAGGATTTCCACAGAATAAGCCACTCCCTCATCCCAACTGAGCCCCTCAACAATTGTTCAGACTAGTATTAACAATTTCACATTCAATTCCACATCACCACCTCAACTATTGTCTCTCCTTTGCAATGAAGCTACCTGAAAATCATGAAACAAAATATAAATATCTTAGTTTTTGGCTGGAGGAAACTCTTGACGTGTCATACAAAAGGACAGATGCCTTGAAGGGCTGCAGTCATGGCTATCGCTTGAAGTAGGCAGCCGCTCATTACCCTCATACTCCTCTTAAATACATTGACAAAATTAGCTAAATTAGTACTACGTATTGATGGTTCTATTTTTTTTAATTGGCAAGTATTAAATAGGTAATCATCTGTGCATATAGTTTTGATAACTATGAATGAAATTCATAGTGTAGATGAGTGTGATTCATCATGCTACTAATTCTGTTTAAGGAAGATAGTTCTTGTGTTGGTCTCTGTGTGGTCCTGAATGAGGGCTGGGTGTTTGTACCACCTCCCATGAGCTTATGCTACCCCTTCATCTCAACATGGCTGTCAAAGAAGAAGTTCTTGTCATAGTGGATCACTGTCAATCTATAAAAGGAGAGCAATATGTAGCATCTTTGAGCTTATCTCATTTTCTAAGTTATTCCCTTAAAAGATATCTGTTTCTTCTGCACTAAATGTGTACGGTCAAGCCATATTAATAGTCTTGATGTAATGTACATGAGTGATACATTTTTCCTTATGCATTGAAGTAACTCACTTTATTCTTATAGTTCTGCATCTGTTAATGGCTACAAATGAGACATCATCACAGAGGTTATATGATCAAGGTACTTCTTCCCCCTCTATTGTAAACTTTGGTGAGTTTACATTCACACCAGTCTCGTAACCCACCTATGGTCGTGATTTCCTTTCAGACAGGCCCAAGGCTGTTATATTGCTTCATAGGGAGGTTATGAGTTTTTGGGCGCTAAGGGGTTTTGAGGGTTTACGGTAAATATGGGTTTTTGAGTGGCATGACTAATTTTAGGGTTTAGGGTGTGTATGGGTTTTTGGGTGGTAAGGGTATTTTTAGAGTTTTAGGCATGTATGGGTTTTTGGGTGGCAAGGTTATTTTTAGGGTTTAAGGTGGATATTAGTTTTTGTATGGTAAGGGTATTTTAGATTGTACGGTGGGTATGGGTCTTTGGTTGGCCAGGGAATTTTTAGGATTTAGAATTTAGGGTGGGTATGGGTTTTTGAGTGGTAAGGGGTTTGGATGGTTTAGGATGGTTACGAGCAATTGGCTGCTAAGGGCTTTTTAGGATTTGGGATTTAGTTTGGATATGGGTTTTTAGGTGTTATGGGTTTTTAGTGTTTAGGGTGGGTATGGGTTTTAGGGTCGTAGGGTCTCTACACGTGTATGTGTGTTTGTGTGTGTATACATATGTATATATATATATATATTCACATACATCACTGTATTTAGACACTTATTTACCCATGTCTTCTTCCATTCATCTTTAGCTATACATATATTACATTTTTTTTTTTCAGAAAGACACATATGTCATCATTGATGTAATATCTGACGTCATCAGCAGAGGATTGCGGTCGTGTGAGTTATAGTTGCCTGTACTAACTATAACGGGGGAATTTCATTGGTTTTTTACGAGGGAAATGCCCAGCTAACTATAACATGTGTGAAACCTATGGTTTTTTCAGTGAATTTGCAAGGTTTTTTAAATGCTAATTCCTAACTATAACGTGTGTGAAACCTATGGTTTTTTCAGTGAATTTGTACGGTTTTTTAAATGCTAAGTTATGTATTTATTAATATATTTTTTTTAAACAAAATGTTTTCACGGCGCGCGCACGTAGATAATATATAAATATATCTATATATATCTATATATATATATATATATATATATTGAACAAAGTCTTGTTCCCAAGCAGGAGTGCACACAATGACAGGCGGACTCTCACTTTCCAGAAGAGTCCTTTATTCTGCAGAAAAGCGGCAAACATGCAAATTCCTAAATTCCTCCCTACGCATTTCGGAGCCGTTGCTCCTTGCTCATGGGAAACTTGCAGTCAGCAGATATGAAAGCACGTGTTTCAATTACCCTTTATATTACCCTCCAATGGGTTTCCTGATCCTTGGGCTTTTGGGACATGCAATTTTGAAAAAAGACAAGAAATCATTGGTTGTTTGACAACCTTCTACACTGAAAGGTGGGTGCATATTTCTGTTTTTTAAACGCATGACTCTTATTGGTTAACAAAAACTGATTGTAAGGAACATTATATATGATAAGCTGATATGTTGAGAAGTCAAGCACACTTGCTGTTTTGATTAGCAACATTGTGTGTGCTGAACTTGTGAACTGTGTCCTCAGTACAGTGTTCCATGACCTGTTTCTATGGTAACGGGCAGAAGGCAGATTGGGGGAAGGGTTGAAGTTTATGTCATTTGGAAAGGGTTGAAATGTTTAACCGATAGAAATGTGTGTTTGCTTTTGAATTTATGTGGGAACGAATGTGATTTGATGTTTACATATATATGTGTGGAAAAAGAGATGGAAACGTTGCCATTCTTTGGTTCTGCTGACAGGTGCACAGTGCAGAGATTCTGTATAAGAAAATCTGGTGTGTGATTGATATCTGGTGTGTGACTGATATACTTCTTAATCTACAAAACATCTTGAAAGGTGAGTTATTTAATTGTGAGGGGATGTATGTAGACTATTTTGATTTTAATCAGACTAATGTATTTCTTCTGCTAAAGTGTGGGGAGTACGTTTTTTTCTCTACAATCTTATTGACAGTGTGTGTGCATGTAGAAACCATTCTGTGATAACCATTTGTGTTTTTCATGTGTTTGCAGACAGATAACTGTGCTGTTCTAGATGAAGAAATGTGTTTTGGTATAGTGCAAGGGGTAGTGCTGTTTGTCTAGAATCACACAGAGAGCCTGTGTACATTTGGGAACCACTGTGAGAGAAGCATTTAGTAATATCTTGTATTTGCTGACAGATAACTCTTTTAAAACCTGTGATGTTGTCAAGTTTTAGTAGCATTAGAAGCCAGTCTTTGCTTATGCGTTGATTAAATGAGTCAGGCATTGACACTAAAGTGCAGTCGTGAAATATGTAGATTGTGTGCAGTTCCCTTACCTCTTCCACTGTAGTGAATGAGTTTTGGTAAACTCCTAGGGATAGTGGTGCTTGTCTAGAATCACACTGTGAGTCTGTGTACATTTGAGAACCACTGTGAGAGAAGTGTTTGGTAACATCGTGTATTTGATGACAGATAACTCTTTTAAAACATGTCATGTTGTCAAGTTTTAGTAGCATTAGAAGACAGTTATGGCTTATGCTTTCTTTAAATGAGTTAGGTATTGACAGTAAAGTGTAGTTGTGAAATATGTAGATTGTGTGCAGTTCCCTTACCACTTCCAGTGTAGTGAATGAGTTTTGGAAACTCCTAGGGATAGTGGTGCTTGTCTAGAATCACACTGTGAGTCTGTGTGCATTTGGGAACCACTGTGAGAGAAGCGTTTGGTAACATTGTGTATTTGCTGACAGATAACTGTTTTAAAACCTGTCATGTTGTCAAGTTTTAGTAGCATTAGAAGACAGTTATGGCTTATGCTTTCATTAAATGAGTTAGGTATTGACAGTAAAGTGTAGTCGTGAAATATGTAGATTGTGTGCAGTTCCTTTACCACTTCCACTGTAGTGAATGAGTTTTGGTATATTCCTAGGGATAGTGGTGCTTGTCTAGAATCACACTGTGAGTCTGTGTGCATTTGGGAACCACTGTGAGAGAAGCATTTGGTAACATCGTGTATTTGCTGACAGATAACTGTTTTAAAACCTGTCATGTTGTCAAGTTTTAGTAGCATTAGAAGTCAGTCTTTGCTTATGCGTTGATTATATGAGTCAGGCATTGACACTAAAGTGCAGTCATGAAATATGTAGATTGTGTGCAGTTCCCTTACCTCTTCCACTGTAGTGAATGAGTTTTGGTAAGCTCCTTGGGATAGTGGTGCTTGTCTAGAATCACACTGTGAGTCTGTGTACATTTGAGAACCACTGTGAGAGAAGTGTTTGGTAACATCGTGTATTTGCTGACAGATAACTGTTTTAAAACATGTCATGTTGTCAAGTTTTAGTAGCATTAGAAGACAGTTATGGCTTATGCTTTCATTAAATGAGTTAGGTATTGACAGTAAAGTGTAGTTGTGAAATATGTAGATTGTGTGCAGTTCCCTTACCACTTCCAGTGTTGTGAATGAGTTTTGGTAAACTCCTAGGGATAGTGTTGCTTGTCTAGAATCACACTGTGAGTCTGTGTGCATTTGGGAACCACTGTGAGAGAAGTGTTTGGTAACAGTGTATTTGCTGACAGATAACTGTTTTAAAACCTGTCATGTTGTCAAGTTTTAGTAGCATTAGAAGACAGTTATGGCTTATGCTTTCATTAAATGAGTTAGGTATTGACAGTAAAGTGTAGTCGTGAAATATGTAGATTGTGTGCAGTTCCCTTACCACTTCCAGTGTAGTGAATGAGTTTTGGTAAACTCCTAGGGATAGTGGTGCTTGTCTAGAATTACACTATGAGTCTGTGTGCATTTGGGAACCACTGTGAGAGAAGCGTTTGGTAACATCGTGTATTTGCTGACAGATAACTGTTTTAAAACATGTCATGTTGTGAAGTTTTAGTAGCATTAGAAGACAGTTATGGCTTATGCTTTCATTAAATGAGTTAGGTATTGACAGTAAAGTGTAGTCGAGAAATATGTAGATTATGTGCAGTTCCCTTACCACTTCCAGTGTAGTGAATGAGTTTTGGTAAACTCCTAGGGATAGTGGTGCTTGTCTAGAATCATACTGTGAGTCTGTGTGCATTTGGGAACCACTGTGAAAGAAGCGTTTGGTAACATCGTGTATTTGCTGACAGATAACTTTTTTAAAACCTGTCATGTTGTCAAGTTTTAGTAGCCTTAGAAGCCAGTCTTTGCTTATGCGTTGATTAAATGAGTCAGGTATTGACACTAAAATGCAGTCGAGAAATATGTAGATTGTGTGCAGTTCCCTTACCACTTCCACTATAGTGAATGAGGTTTGGTAAACTCCTAGGGATAGTGGTTGTTGTGTAGAATCACACTGTGAGTTTGTGTGCATTTGGGAACCACTGTGAGAGAAGCATTTGGTAACATTGTGTATTTGGTGGCAGATAAGTGTTTTAAAACCTGTCATGTTGTCAAGTTTTAGTAGCATTAGAAGCCAGTGTTTGCTTATGCATTGATAAAATTAGTCATGCTTTGACACTAAAGTGCAGTACCATGTAGTATTGTCTTCACTGCACCAGAACTGAAAATTACATTTTTTTACCCAGGCACTGTCCTAGCAGTAGTCTGATGATTTAGCCAGTTTCCAAGTACTCATGCAGTGAGCCAGGCCTTATCACATAGACTGCTTCAAACGCCTATTCACTATGCATGTAGTTCTCTAACCACCTACAGAGTTGTTTTCACACCTTCAATTCCCTAGTCAGTATCCATACACTTCTAGGAAACACCCTGTCAGTCCCTTTGCAGTCTTCTAGTGACCCATTCAGCACCATGTACTAATCCATTCACTGTGCCAAAACCCAAACACTTATAAATTCACCAAGACATTCTCTTTCCAGTACTCTAATGATTCAGTCACTGTCTAAGTATTCATGCACTGAGCCTTGCCTTAGCACATGGACTGCTTCAAACCCCTATGCACTATGCATGCAGTTTTCTAACCACCTAGAGACTTGTCTTTTACACTTTCAATTCCCTAGTCAGCATCCATATAGTCCAGCAAACATCCTGTCACTCCCTTTGCACTCTTCTAGTACCAAGTATTAATCCATTCCCTGTGCGAAAAGCCTACCACTTATAAATTCATCCAGGCAGTCTCCTTGCTGTAGTCTAATCATTCAGTCAGTACCCAAGTACTCATGCAGTGAGCTAGGCCTTAGTACATGGACTGCTTTAAATGCCTATCCAGTATGCATTCAGTTCTCTTATCAGCTTCACAGTTGTCTTTCGCACCTTCAATTCCTCAGTAAGTATTCATACACTTCTAGGAAACACCCTGTTTCTCACCCAGTGTGTCTCGTTTTAGTACTGTAATCATTCAGTCAGTCAGCATGTAGTCTTTTAGTGAGGTAGGCTTTAGGGCATGAACTGCTTCAAAGTAGTATGCACTATGTATGTAGTGTTTTAATCATCGTCACACTTGTGGTTCAGGGCTATAGTTTCTTAGTCAGTTTTTATATAAAATGTGTTTTTACAGTAATGGAATACTGTAAATTTGAAAGTTATTAATATACATTTATTTGTGATTCTTTTTTGCAGATACTGTTTTTCAACATTAAAATCGAGAAATTATGCCAGAAAACAAAAGAAAAAGAAAAGAAGAGAGACAGGAGGATTATTTGAAGAAACATCAACCATAAGTATTGAATGTGCAAGATAATGTGGCTAAAAGGAAAAAATCTTCAGGTAAGATCACGAACCAATTTATTAAAAATGTTTGTAGGAGCAAACAGAATGTAGAGAATGCTGCAACTTCAGAATTTTTTTTAAGTAAGAAAAAAAATCAAAATAATAGGAAAAGTAAAAAACCAAATGTTCAGTCAAAGGAGATAAAGTATGGTAAAAGAAGACAAAATCAGTATAAGGAATTACGTAAAAAAATATTTTACAAGAGAGTAGTGCATAATTTGCTGAAAGATGTGAAGAAATATAAAAAGAGAGCTTTATTTTATAAAAAGAAGAAGCATATTGAAAGCATTGTGGAAAAGGCTTTTGAAGTAAAAAGGAAACTGTTTATTTTACTGTTAAACAGAATTCGATCACTAGATAAACCAATATATGTAATGAAGGCCAAAAGTAGGAGGAAAAGAGTTATTAATAAAAAGAATGTTTGTGATGTTTTTTGGGAGAATGGGAGCACAGTTCTAGTTCAGAGCCTTTTTTTAATGAAGAGTTATTCACTAAGTGGAAAATTATTGTATGCAGTTGACACCAGTGGTAGAGGTTATGAGGATAGTGATGGTTGTCCAATGGAGAAAGAGAAAATGGTTGAAAGAAATGCAGAAGAAGTGATAGTTTTAGGGAGACGTGCTAAAAACCCTGTGTACACTTGGGATTGCAGTAGTGTTTGTAGTGTACGACAGGAATCTATAGAAAAATGATGTAGTCTATACTAAAAAAAGTGTAAAACAAAAGATTAAGCTGTTGCAAGGACTCGACCCTTGCAGAGTGAGAAAACATACTGGTTTGCAAGGTCATTCTCTGGCTTGTCTTTCTAGGAAAGTTTGTGAAAGTGTTTTTCACCATTTCAGAATGCTGGCAGTACATCATACTCAAATGCAGAAGTTAGTGAGAAGGTTGTATTATGCAAAAAGTCCAGCACTAAAGTTAAGTGAGTTGAACAGTGCTCTTTTACGTGGGTCAGTTTCAGATGTGAAGCAGGTCTGTGAGGATATTGAGTTTTGTTACTTTGGGCCTCAGCAAGAGAGTGAAGAAACTGATGCATTAGTAGAACAAAATGTTGAAGACCTGTAATTACAGAAAAATTTGAGGATGAAATCACAAAGTTTAAGGTAATTTCAGGTGAAAGACCAAATGTTTCTTGTATTTGTTGTCAGCGAAGTCACTATAGAAATCAGACTAGGGGTGTTAATCTGTATTTAAAAAGTGAAATAGAAGATAATGATAAGTGGATGGAATTTGCAACTTATTTGTTGGTAGAGGATTGTTTTGATTTGGGATGTGAGCAGCGTATTTGCAAATATTGTTATAATAAATTAGATTAGAATAAAATGCCTGCTAGAGCTGTTCATAATAATCTAGAGTTGGTTGCTATTCCTCCAGAGCTGATTGATTTAAATACGTATGAGTCTATTCTGATACAATGTGTTCACCCGTTTCAGGCTATTGTTCGTATGGAGCCCAAAACAAGTAAATTACCTCCATCAGAGTTGCAAAGTGGATTGAAAGGAAGAGTTGTGTATTTACCATTAGATTTAAAGAAAAATGTTAAAACTATTGGTGTAGATCATGCAGAAAATGAGCCACTGGTCATTCTAGTTAATGGTGTTCCTACTAAGAATAAGAAAATCTGGCAAGAGTTAGTGGATGTTAGAAAAGTGCAAAAGGCATCATTGTATCTGTTAAAAAATAATGAGTACAATAGAAATGTGTTTGTTGGAGAAGAAGAAATAGGTTTAGCAGAAGATAGTGAAACATTAAGTGGACAAATTGAAAAAGTGGACATGTCCAGATGTGAAGAGATCTATGAACACTACAGTGTACATCCACTTCATTCCAAAGAGGTGATGGGGCGTACAATTGAGCTGTTTCAAATGAAAAAAGCAACAGGAAGTCCCATGAGTGTATGGGAAGAGAGCTTGGAAGCTTGTTGTTTCCCGCAGTTGTTTCCAACAGGAAAAGGTGGACGATATGATGAACGTCCTGTGCAGATTCCTGCATCTGAATACCGGACAACAGGATTATATGCAGAAGATCCAAGATTTCGACAATGTATCCCTTATATGTTTCATCTTCTGTTTGAAAGTGACTTGTCTGGACTTTCATATGCAGTAAATCACATTTTAAAAACTGGAATGCATCTTCAAAATGTAACTGCAAAGGATTTTATGGATAAAGTGCATCAGAGAGATGATCATTTAGAATCTCAGTTGATTAATCTGATGGCATGTCAGCGTGGGACTAATGAATATTGGTACCGTCGACATGGAGAACTGAAATGCATGCTACGGAACTTGGGAACTCCTACATGGTTTGTTACACTAGTCTGTGCTGAGTATGCTTGGGATGATTTACTTGAATTTCTTCGAGAGGCAAATTCCAATATAAAAAATATTGAATACAAGACACCTGGAGAATTGTGCTCTTTGGATCCTGTCAATGTATGCAGATATTTCAATCATAGATTTGAAGCTATGATGTCTTTCATCTGCAATAAAAAGAATCCTCCTCTTGGAGAAGTTGTGGATTTCTTTTGGAGAAAGGAGTATCAAGCAAGAGGTGCTCCTCACATACATATGTTGTTATGGGTCAAGGACGCCCCCAAATTTGGAACAGATTCAGATGAAACTGTTTTGTCTTTCATTGAATATTATGCTACATGTGCTCTTCCAAATAGCAGAGAAGAGAAAAACTTAAAACAACAAGTCTTACGATTTCAAAGCCATGCGAAATCAGGTACTGAAATCTGTTCAAGAAATTGAATATTTAGCAAAAAATGACCCTGAAAGTACAGATATTTTGAAAACCAATATGTTGGACACATACTATCCAAAGAGAAGTCATCATCTTGAGAACATGTGTCTCTATGAAGTGCTGCAAAACTACACTTTTAAACGGATTACAGAGAACATCAACGATGGAAAATATGGAGTGATTGCTTCTGAAGGATGTCTGGTGAAACAAAGGAAAGGAAATTTAATTAATCACAGAAAACTGAGTTGCGTCACTGCTGACAAAAGGGAATTTTACTATTTAGCCCTTTTGCAAATGTTCAAACCATGGCGTTCTGAACTGGAATTACTTGTAGATTTTCCCAGCTATGAAGATTCATTTAATGCTTGTAAAGATAGCATACAATGCAGTGCTTTCGCAAATTATGTGAAAATGTTGAATGATAAAATTGATCAAGAAGCTACAATTGCAGCTGAGATTGCTAGAGACAGTTCTCAAGACAGTCAAAGTTCTGCTGCACTGAGTCAAGATCCACTAGGACAACCAATTGTTGAAAATGAAGCAGCGATTGCGGAAACAGCAATGTATCAAGCACAAGAAGATGCAATACAGTTAGGAAACTTGGAAGAGCAACTAAATGTTGAACAGAAACAAATATATCAGCAAGTGAAAGAGCAGATTGACCATGGATTATTTCATGAAAAAAAAGGGTGCTCATGTCATCATTTCAACCTATCCGAATGTATGTGAGTGGTCAAGCTGGAACAGGAAAGAGTTTCTTAATTAAAGTAATTACAAGTTATCTGCAAAAAACAACTGAGTCGCATTTGTCTTGTGTTGTCACTGCTCCAACTGGGTTGGCAGCACATAACATTAAAGGAATTACTTTACATCGTTTACTAATGCTGCCAGTAGAGCATGAGAACAAATTGGAATACCACAAGCTATCTGGAGAAGCTTGTTGTGAAGTTTCAAGAGTGCTGAAGAAAATGAAACTTCTCATTATTAATGAGGTGAGCATGGTTTCGAACTTGATGCTTGCCTTTGTGCATTTAAGAATGCAACAAATTCTTAAAACAGAGTATGACGTGTTATTTGGAGGAAAACATGTCATAGTTTTTGGGGATCTACTGCAACTGACACCGGTAAAAGGACAACCAGTATTTAAAACACTTGCCCATGAAGATACCAGAAAGTCTCTTGGCAGTGTTGGTAATGTGAACATTTGGAGTAATTTTGAATACAAAGAACTGACAACAAATATGCGACAGGCAAATGATGCTGAATATGGAAGCATTCTTCAAGACATAAGAATTGGAATTCTTTCAAAAAAAGGGAAAGAAGCTTTGGAGAGTCGATTACTTTGCAATGTCTTTCCAAATGAAAATGCAGTTGCTGCAAAAGTGTACGTGGAAATTGCTAAAAATAAGTCAGTGATTTGCTTAATGCCGACACTGCGTGAGTGTTCAATATTCAACGAAGAATTATTAAAATTGGAAAATGAAGAAATTGTAAAAATGGAAGCCATCGATAAAATACTACATGAAGGAATCACTATTATTTTGATGGTTAAGTTGAAATCAAAACTAGAATGTTTAGAAAAAAAAATATCTAAAACTGCTGGTTTGGAAAAGACACTGTATGTGTGTGTAAACTGTTGGGTAATTTTAAGGCGTAATTTGGATGTAGAGAAAGGTTTAGTTAATGGTGCAATGGGTAAAGTGGTGGATTTTGTGAATTATCAGGAAAAAGAAGGAATTGAATTTTTAAAAATTAAATTTGATCAGATTGATGAAGTTAAAGAAATTGGTCATTGTTCAGTTCGTTTTTTGCTTGTTAAAGATTTATATGTCCGTAGGAAACAATTTCCATTTTCTCTGGCATATGCAGTGACTATTCATAAATCTCAAGGATTAAGTGTAGACAGTGCATTGGTGAACATTGGATCTACTGTATTTAAAGAGGGTATGGCATATGTTGCTTTGTCGCGAATCAGAACATTATCTGGTTTGTTTTTGATTGATTTTGATGAGACAAAGGTTACTGCAGATGCAAACTGTGTTAAAGAGTATAATAGGTTAGGAAGGGTGTATGCTCGAAATTTAGGTCAATATCCTGTATTTGAAAAGTGTATGGTTGGTCGAAAAAGAAGGTTAGAGAATATCTGTTCTGAAGGTATCAAGAAAAGAAAAGAAGAAGATAATGTTGTGATTGCAGGTAAAAAGAAATTGGACACTGTTGAAGAGATTGTTGGTTATCAGTTTGAAAATAGTTCTGGTGTCAACTACTATGCTAATGTAGTGGTCAATTTTGTTTTTTATCTGGAAGGTTTGCAAGCACAAATTATGCAGAATCGGGAAAAAAGATTTTGTTCTCTGTTGCATTCTGTTTATGAAAAATTGACAACAGATAGAAGTAAAATACAATCTGTTTCAGATGTTCGTAATCTTTTGGATGTGTGTTCTGGTTCTACACAATTTACACAAAATATCCAACAAGATGCTCAGGAATTTTTTATGTATATGCTTACAATTTTTGAAAATGAAGGTGTAGAAATAGAAAATATTGTTGGCCTTTCTTACAAATGGGAACATTATTGTGAAAATTGCATGTATACATGTAGCATCAATGTAGACACTGAGAGATTTCTGTATTTAACATTACCAGACTGTAAATCAGTGTCTTTCAATAAATTAGTGAACGGTGCAATTCAAAACATGGAGTGTAGCCAATGTAAATCCGAAATGTTATCCACATTATTCTTAACAAAATATGGAAAATACATAATTTTAATGCTGCAACGTTGTACAGCTGGCGGAAGAAAATTGGATACTTTAATAAAACAATTTGTAGCAGCTCAACTATCAATATCAGGAAGGACTTTTGTAGCAATTGCAATAATTTTCCATGATGGTCCTTCCACCACATCTGGACATTACACTGCCTATCTAAAATGTGACAAAAGCTGGACACTTTGTAATGATGCCCAGTTGGTTTTCAAACAACGTTTGCCTAGGGAATTACAAAATTCCTACATAATATTTTTAAAGCCAAAGTTTTAGGAAGATAATTCACTCTCTGAGGAATTCATTATTATAATTTAATAGGACTACCATTGGACAATTTACATAAAGAAGAAGTGCAAAAATTCCATTTGGCCTCAAGGAAAGGTATATTTTTGAATTATGGACTTTTTGGTGGTCATTTATTCGGTGATTATCTTAATGCGGCATCATTTACAGTTTTTATAAGTTTTATAACATTTTGTAATCTGTAAGCATTTCATATATGTATGATTTGTATTTTCTGGTATTTTACTGAGAATAGTATGTTGTTTTTTTTTTAACAATCTATCTGATTGTTTCTTTGTTGCCCGCTGTTAAGCGATGAGAACCATTGAAATCACTATTTCGAGTGAAATTCAATATATTCTGAGAAAAGCAAAAAAGGCAAACAAATTACTTTGTGGAAATTATGTTGTGTTGTAAAAAATGTATTATTATATGGTATAATTTTTTTTTCTTTTCTTTCACAAATCCAAATTTTAAAATAAGCAATTTTTAAGAATTTATATTTGAATGAAAAACAGCAAAAAATGAATACCATTTGTTATTCCTATTACTGTGAAGGTAAGTTTAACTAAGTCTCAATATGCAGAATGAAGAGGCCTGCAAGAAGCTACAAAGTTGAAACACGTTTCTAAGAACACTCTGTTTATGTAGTTTCAAAATCTGACCATAATCAGATATCATGTGACCTGCAAAAAAAGAGATTTGAGGGGTTCATAATATTTCACCTTTTTAGCTGTTGAAGGACCGCAATCATTTCAATCATTCTTCTTTGAACATCTTTGCAGACAAAACTCTGTGCTTACCTTCTATCATTCGCAAGGAAATTTAAAAACGGAAATATTTCACTTTTTGTAACATAGTTATTGTGCAAGATACTCTTTTATATTTACAAAGAGAGGAAAAGTGCACTTTTTATACTCCATGTAAATACAACCTCATCATTTAGACCACTTTGTGTTGAAAGGGTGTTCTACAAGTTTTGTTGTGCATGAATGCACTTAATACTCATAGAACAAGACACATGTCTAGATTTATCAGAAATCATAAATCTCGATATGTGTGTGAATGGTGCACCATTCTACAATTGGTGTAGGAAAGCACAACAAAGAGAATAGTTTTCATTTCTCCACATTTTTATAACTTCAATGCATGCTGAAATGTTCAGCATACATTGAAGGAGAAAAATGCATTTTCTCATTGTTTTTGTGCAGGAAGGTGTGACTTTCTGCAGAAAAACAAACAGCACATGACACAGATATCCTTGCACTATGGTGCAAGGGTGCCTGTGTCACCACATGGCTGCAGTTTAAGCAGCCGTGCAGACAGAAGCATAGATTTGCAACATATTTATGTACATATGTTGCATCCCTGTGCTTCAGAAGTACTACAGCACACTGCAGTTAAAGAGGTTACTGTGTGATGCTGCAGCACTTCCTTATAGTTCTGCACTTATACATTCACCATACGCTACTAATGCATTAATTCAGTCAATTACGTACTACACATACATTCATCTAAACTTTCACACACTAACAAAGAAATTTAGCTCTTTTTTTAAACCAGGAAAGTTAGTTCTTACAAGAACTTTTTTTTTTCTTTTTTCTTCTTTTATATTTTTTTGGGGGGTTTTCTAACAATTTTGTGATTTTTTTTGGTTTTTCAGAAAAAAAAGCAAAACAGGAGAAACCAAACAATGAACTTCAGGGAACAACAACAAAAAAAAATAGCAAATTTGACTTTCTTGGCGGCGGCAGATCAGATCGATCGACTGCTCGCCATAGCACAAAGTCAGATTGCACTTAGTGCAGAGCACTTTTAAAAATTGAAATTGAGGACGAATGTCCAAGGTTTGGTCTGATGGATGCACTCGTGATGTGCTCGGCTGCGATGAGGTGGATGGTGCAGGAGCAGGAGTGTTTCTCATCCGTCGGCACTCTTCTTTTGCAAGATTGTTTGGATGAAGGGTCCTCATGTGCTTCACCATACTTGCCGTGCCGCAAGAGTATTTCTTGTTAGGATCCCCTCTCGATAGGACTCTTTTGCAAATCTTGCATGTGACCAAGGTGGCATTGGTCTTATTCTGCCCCTTGGGAAAAGTAAAAAATTTCCACCCCACTGAAGAGAAACGTTCTTTGCGTGGTAACTCCGGCAAAAATTCATCCTCAGAAGTATGAGTTGATGCAGGTGATGCCTGCTGCCCTGAAGCCATTTTTGGTTGAAAAAAGTTAGAGCTAAGTGTACCCTTAGTCTAAAAAATCTTCTTCTCTCCAAAGAGGTGGTTCTCCAAAGAAGCTCAAAGAATGATTGAAATGGGTGGGGTCTTTCAGTAGTTAGAACAGAAACTGTAATGAACCAATCAAATCTCTTTTTTTGCAGGTCACATGGGATCCGCGCACCCTGCGCTTACGCAGCACGCACGCAGCGTGCATCCGCAAAATTGAATTAAAAAGAAATATAGGATTATATGTCAAAATATATTACTTTTAAGCCAAGTTTAGAGTTTGTCTTCAATTAATATTCACATGAAATACATAAATATGTTTTTTTAAATGTTAAATACTTCTCGGGATCCGCACACCCACCGCGTCATAGACGCAGATGACGCATCGCGGAAGCGCGTAAACGGCGTGTTACGTGCATCGAACGTGTCGCGTATAGGCTGGGAGTCGCGTACCGGTCGCATTGGAATCGCGCACTCAGCACGTACCTGACGCATACTATGCACGGATGCTATTGCATAGGGATCATGAACGGTGCGCTTAGGGTGCGCGGACCCAAAAACATGGCAAAAAATATATAAAATAAAGTTGTGCACATATAGTTAAAAAAATATTTTGAAAAATATTAAAAAAATATGTTTGAAAAACCCATTAAGTTCAAATAGTATTTTTTAATTTTTAAAAGAATTAAGTGAAAAAATACATTTAAAAATGGTGATAAAAAAGTATTTTAAAAAAATGTAATTAATGAAATGACACACTGAATTTGAAAAATATAGAAATCCAATGAAAATCATTAAACATAATATCTTCAGAGATAAGTTATAGATAGGAATTAGCATTTAAAAAACCTTTGAAATTCACTGAAAAAACCATAGGTTTCATGCACGTTATAGTTAGGAATGGACATTTCCCTCGTACAAAACCCTAGAAATTCCCCTGTTATAGTGAGTTCAGCTAACTATAACTTGCGTCCCCGCAATGCACTGCTGATGACGTCACATATTACATCACTCATGACATGGTCAGTGACATCACTGATAACATCACTGATGACATCTCAAATGACATGGCTCATGTATTTCATAATATACACAGATGTACAATAATATCTGCAATAATGAAGTTTCAGAATCAAGTAGGATGACAGTTATACAAGAATTTACTTTGCATGGCGTAAGTAGCTGATCCAATGGCTTGGCTATCCACACACTCAGCATCTTGCTACTTTACTAATATTTCTTGGACATTTTTAATAAATGATTTTAACCTAGGGGAAAACATTATATGCCCATATGTAAGTTTGAACTGCACAGCTAAAACTGTCATGTGGTGGTCAGCATAGATGTTTCAAACAACCATATGTAGAAATAAGTGCTCAAATAAGAAAGGACATATACTAAAGTTGCCCTGCCAACCTTTATAACTCTACACACAGACCGATTTAGAAATCAAAAGTAGATTGATAAAAGTCACATTTCCTTTACAAGGAGAAATCCATAAATGGTATACACAGTGCTATACTTTTTAGAATGTCTCCACTTATAATGTCAACAAACCACCAGTACTAACCATTTTCAATCTAACTTTCATTAAACTGTCTACACATCAGTAAGAAATATTTTTTATATGGCTCTCCTACAAGTCTGAACCACTGCAGAGCAAGAATTACACATTGAACTAGTAATGATAAATTGCCAAATCTTAACTCCCAAAAAGATTGGTAAATTAAAGCAAACAAGGCAATAACACATGATTGATGTACTGATGATAATAACTTTCTAAAGAATTTAAAATACATATTTATGCTAAAAACGTTTAGGGAGTGTCCTGATTTTTAAACATTTTTCAAACATGTAGGCATAAGTCACATGATCTAGTGAGATGCATGACTTGGTCATACCTCAAGAATCATCCTTGTACAAAAAGGTGAATAGGGCACCCTTGATAGTATTAGTGGGCACAGCTGATGCTAGACTCACTTACTAAAAAAACAACATAATAATGAAATATAAATGTTCTTACATCCATCATCTCTAATGGTTTTCACAAAGGCCTTTGCTTCCTCTACATTCTCTGCTGTTGCTTGTATCAATGAATGTTTCCATGGTTCAACTCTGTTGTCAAACAGTATGAAATTGAAATGATCATGTTCCTTGATATCCTCCAGTATCTTAAGAAGAGCTTCCTTTGTCTGGAGAACAAACACATTATCATTGTTATCAGATAGAACACAGCATCCGCTGAGTACCTAATGCCACTCCTTTACTAAAAGCAGATAGTTTTTCTTTTTTCAACTGCATTTTCAAAATTTTAAATCAAACATGTTGTTGAGGTTCTCATCTAAAAGAGGCATCACCTTGCTGTGATGCCTGTTTTAGATCCAGATTTGGTTGAACTTGATGGCATTAGGTTGCTAAATTGTATGTGTCACCCATTAAATGATGATAAATCTATCTATACTAGCCAGAAAATATGATTGTAGTGTTTTTTTTAATGTAATTAAAATGTGTTAGATCCTAAAAAATCAACCAATTTAATTTTAAAACTATTAGTGATTCAGAATCATGTGGCTTGACTTCTGAAGAAACTCATTCTACCTTGCCTCGCCTCGTTACCGTGTCATACAGTATATGGGAATATACACATCGACCTTGATGAACTATCTGCAGGCACAGTTGGTGTATGTCAGTGCCAAGCCTTATTTTTCAATACCTGGTAAACTGTATACAATTCTGGTTCTTCATATTCATTTAGTTTATATATTTTTTGTGTATGGCAACAATTGTTCACCAGACTACTGAAATAAATTCACATAATTATGTTTATGTGTTACTTTGCATTCGTTGAAAATATCCATAGAATTTTTAATCTAGTTTCACCAACCAAAATCCAATATATTAGGTTGGTCATAAAATCCAAGAGAGGGTAGTAGGGGCTAAGATACACATGGTAAAAATACACACACAAACAGTATTGCTGTCTGATTTAGTGCTTGTGCATATTAAGATATGAGTGCAAATAGTGCTCCTGTCTGTGACGTAGCCGAGTGGATGACGACCAGCCGCCTGAAACTGAACTCAGACAAGACGGAAGTCCTCATCCTGGGCTCCTCGCCCTCCGCCTGGGACGACTCATGGTGGCCCCCCGCCCTGGGCACCGCACCCAAACCGACAGACCACGCACGCAACCTGGGCTTCATCCTGGACTCCTCCCTCTCCATGACCAGACAAGTCAATGCCGTCTCCGCGTCCTGCTTTAACATCCTGCGCATGCTACGGAAGATCTTCCGGTGGATCCCCACCGAGACTAGGAAGACGGTCACCCAGGCCCTCATCACCAGCCGACTGGACTACGGCAACGCCCTCTACGCCGGAACCACCGCCAAGCTCCAGAAGAGACTCCAGCGGATCCAGAACGCCTCAGCCAGACTCATCCTCGACATCCCCCGACGCAACCACATCTCCGGACATCTGAGAGACCTGCACTGGCTCCCCGTCAACAAGAGAATCACCTTCCGTCTCCTCACCCACGCACACAAAGCCCTACACGACCAAGGCCCGAGCTACCTCAACAACCGCCTCAACTTCTACGCTCCCAAACGCCACCTTCGATCGACCAACCACGCCTTCGCTGCCGTCCCCCGCATCCGAAGGGCGACAACAGGAGGAAGGTCCTTCTCCTACCTGGCCGCCAAGACCTGGAACACCCTCCCAACCGACCTTCGCCTGACCCAAGACCACCTCTCCTTCAGGAAGAAACTCAAGACCTGGCTGTTCGAGCAGTAGCGGCACCTTACCCCCCCCCCCCCCCCCAAGCGCCTTGAGACCCTCCGGGTGAGTAGCGCGCTCTATAAATGCCTTGATTGATTGATTGATTGATTGAGCCACTTACCACCTGGGACCTGACTGCATAGTGGGTGTGCAATTCCAATTTGAGACCTTGCACACACTAGTTAGGTGTTACTAGTGCAGCTGCTAATTTAAGATTTTTCCATTCACCTCACCTCTTCCTTAATCCACTGCCTCTCTGTAGTAATCTTGTCATACAAAAGCTTTCAACTGTGACATTTTATTTTTTCAAACTCAGAAGAGATGAGCTGCTTTACAACCACAGCGCTCAGTCACAGAACCCTAATGGACCTCCCCACTTCAAACCCTAACATTCCAAGGTTTTACCTAACATTCTGAAGATGTATAGAATACTCAAATATGAACATTTTATGCTTACAGGATATTACATAACATTCCTTTTATTTAAAACAAAAGAACAATAAAGTACTTCAAATAAAGAAGATGAAAACAGAAAAAGCTTAACATAGTAATAATGTCCCTATAATTTTATTCTTAATGGCGATAAACTGAAACAACCTATAAATATTATCAACTAATAAATTCGCTGAAGTCAAAAAATTGTAAAAACTATAGTAAAACTTTAACATGTTATAAATGGCCCACCATGTTAAGAATATTTTTAACTAATCGTCTTTACCTAAAACAAGCAGATTTGATTATATTGTGTGAACTTCTCTTTAACTTCAACATACTTGGATCCTTACTTCCCGAAAAAATAGTTTTCCTTCACAGACACACCTTCCCGTTCCACTTCATCATCTACTTTTACTACTCTCTCAAAATTCCACCATTGTACTCTAGACACTACTACTGCTGGACCACATACCTTTTCAATCAAACCTGGAGTCCGTAAACTATGAATCTCCTTTCCAAACCTGTCCTCCTTTCTCTACACAAACAACATCAGTCACTTGAAATGTACACAATTTTGCATTATGCATGTTATCATAATATTTGTTTTTGTTTCTCCCAGGCAATTTTAACGTTATGTGGGGTAGTTTAATGAAACCTCTGTATAACTCTAATGGTATTTACTATAATACAATTATTAACTATAGCCCACTGAATACTATCATTCTCGTCTTCCTTTCAACCAGCCCTTTTGTTTGAGGATGTTATAAGGAGCTTTTAAATACCATTTGCTGTGAGAAATTCCGATACTTTTTTCGATACCATCATCTGAGATCAACGCTGCTGGAAACCTTCTTTTAAAAATGTGTCCTTTAAAAATGTAATTACTGACTTTGATCTGACTTCATTAACATATTTAACTTCTGGGGAGTTTCCGTAATAGTCAGTCAGTCAAAATTCCTTTATTCGATAAATTAATATCATAAAAGACACATATACAATCCTAACAAACACAATTAAAAAACTTTCAGTAATACACACAGTTCATGCAATGAGTACCGATCATAATATGACCTATTTCATATTCAAATATAAATAGTGTAAAAAACTACAAATATAAAAATTGTACGTTAAATGTTAAAAAAATGATCTAATTTAAAACCTCCAATGGGAAAACAAGTTTTTTCCTAATACGCATAGCAGCGACCAAGAAGCTTGCGACGTGAAACATAATTCGTGGGGTACTTAATTGCTGTAAATATACAAGAGCTGGCCTAACCTGTCTAAAACCCAGCTCCCTCAATATCGGGAGCAAAAACTTCCTCCCGCAATCCTTGTAAAAACTACAGAACATAAAAAAGTGTAGAGTATCCTGTCTCGAACAATTATCACATTTGCAGGGTTCTGCACGATCCACAGGGCACCAGGTTTTGAAAAAGCCCAGAGAAAAGTGCGCCAGGTTAAACCTAAATCTGATTAGGAGATACCGATGGTATAGGGCATTCACAACAATCAGATATGGTTCAGGACCAGGGGAACTAATCAGGGCATAATTAGCTCTGACTATTGGCTTTGTCATTTCTAGCTCCTCACGTTCAAAGGAGAATAAGGTCTCAAGGGCAGTTTTGGTCAATGCAAGATCCTTCTTCGTAATGGTTTCTGGCGATCGGAAGAGGGCCTCGCGTCCTATCTTTTGAAACCCAGATTTTATGTATGCCAACCATGATATTTTATTTACATTGTCCAGTTTTAAGCAATTATTTAATAATGCATGGTTTAATGTAATTTCTTTATTTAGCCAAATCTTGAGCCAGTAAAGGAGAGGAGCAATTCTAATCAGGTCAGTCACAAAACCAATCCCCACTTCCGTATGTATAGAAAAAGTCGGAGTGGACTGTGGGACAGAAAGGGTGTCTCTAAGGAACTTATTTTCAATAAGCTGTATTTTATTATGGTTGGTATAGCCCCATATCTGACAACCGTACGTTGCGACAGCTAAACATTTTGCATCGTATACTTTTAGTAGGGCTACAACTGGTCAAGCCCCTAATCTTTTAGCAAAGCCGCTAACTCCCGAGACTGTCCTAGCAAATGCCACACTCCGGCTATTGATTTGTGGATTCCAAGTGCCCTTTTCATCAAAAATCACCCCTAAGTAGGGGAATGTTGGGACCCTGTTTACCACATCCCCACAACAGAAGAAAGTTTTAGCCCTGGATTTCTGCCTTCCCTTCCCAGCAATCAGGACCTGAGATTTTTTCGCATTTATTTTAAGATCCAGTTTTTGCATAAAATTTCCGAAGGCATCCAGCAACTTTTGCAACCCCACTCCAGTGCGAGCCAGAAGCACTGCGTCATCCGCATACAGGAGAACTGGGACAACCTGGTCTCCTATATGGGGAATGTCTAAAGATACCTCTCCCAATTGGGAATCGAGAGCGTTTATATATAGGGTGAACAGCAAGGGGGCCAGGATACATCCCTGTCTGACACCTCTGTCTGAACTAAAGTGCCTCGTGCATCGCCCATTTGAATTAACTCTAATTTTGGCCGATAAATCCGAGTGAAGATCGGCCAAAAAATATACAAGCGAAGGTTGGAGGCCCATGTTCAATAGGATATTCCAAAGTTTAGATCTATTAACAAGATCGAACGCAGAGGAAAGATCCATAAAACCCATGTACAGAAACCCCTCCTTGGCCACTGTATATTTATTTATTAAAAGGTGCAAATTTAAGCACTGGTCAATGGTGCTCCGTTTAGGTCTGAAACCATATTGTGCATCCGACAGGATCCCACTCCCCTTCAACCATTCACTTAATCTATTCAAGACCACTCTACCTAATATTTTAACAGATGAATCTATCAAGGAGATTGGTCTATAACAGGAGGGGTCCTGTCGGTCTCCTTTTTTAAAAATTGGAATAATGATTGAGGTTGCCCAAGTAGCAGGAAAACTGTTATTATTTGACCCAGTCCTGTTAAATACATTAGTTAAAATGTTTGCCCAGATATGTGGGTCAGCTCTAAACAGGTCCGCAGGGACCCCATCAGGTCCAGGGGCCTTGTTTTGCGACATTTCTTCTATGGCCCTTTCTACTTCAGGAACCTGGAAATCAAGAGAAAAAGAATTTCTTTGTGGCAATCTTGATGGAACATGATTGCCATCTACAGGAAGACTGTATATTTTTTCGAAATGGGTTAGCCATGCCTCGTCAGGAATATTACAGTCAAATTCGTGGTTTTTATCATCATTAGAAAACAAGGGCTGGTTTATAGTTGCCCAAAATTTCCCGCTATCTTTCAGGGTATCAATAGACAGAAGATTTGTCCAAGCTTCCTCCCTTAGTTCCTGTTTTCTTTGGGCTAAGGCCTGTTTATATACTAGCCTTTTAGAAACTACGAGATCCCTATCTCTAGGGATTTTTTTCAGGGCTTTCAGAAGGCCAGCGTGGGATTGAGAACATTTATTGTTAAACCATCTTTTTTCCAGCTGAGGTTTTTGCTTACCTTTAAGCAATAAATTCTGATTTATTTGTTTACAAATAATGTTAAAGGCATTTATAACCTCTGGGCCTTGAGACTCAGGATCTAGGCAAATATTAAACTCTGTTTCGGTTTGAAACCGAACTTCGGACAAAAAAGTAGCTGGGACCACTTTAGTCCACCGGAGTTTCCTACCCTGATCAGTTAGGGCAACTTCTTTCGCCAAATTTTGTGACGGATGGCTAAACGCTAATGTTCGGCCACCCGGGATTATCTCCAGGATCACCGGGTTATGATCAGTAAAAATAGAAACCTCTGTAAAATAACGTACAACTTGGACTAACATTAAGGAACTCAAAAAAATATAATCGATGATTGTACCTTTATCTTTCCCTTTAAAGGTTGGGATCCTATTTTCTCCCTCCCCACAAGCTGACTCATAAAGGTTCCATTCTGCGAGGAGATATTCTAATTTTTCCCCCTGTTTAGAATGTTCAAAATGTGGGGCGGCCGAGAATTGTGGATCCTCATGGTCATCACCTCGACACAATTTATCACAACGGTGAATATTTAGATCCCCCATCAGAAAGATCTCAAAGGAATTCGACCTTGAACTATAAGATAAAAGAAACTGCTCTAAAAGGTCCAGGTTATTGTCGACATCCATTGAGTTATATAGATTAATAAATAAAACTTCGTTTACATCGGGAGCCGAAAGTTCCACAATTAAACAGTTTAGACACCCTGCATCAAGCTGCCTAAGTGAGCCCTTTATCTCAAGGGAGATCAACGTAATCAGGCCGCCCTTTGCTCTCCCTGCTGCACTTTGTTTAGCTGGAATGTGGAAATGGCAATAGCCGTCCATAGAAAAACGATTTTGTGTGTCCCAAGTCTCTTGTAGGGATATTATATCAAATGAGCATAGGAATTCCTGCCAACTAGAGTCGTTCATTTTGGCCCTAATACCCGCCACGTTCCAACTCATAATCTTACAAGGAGGGACTAAGGGCTTTCCGGGTACTTTATCTCCCTAATATCATGATCCAAAAATTTAAGAGTCTCCTGGGCTGATGCCACCAAAATAGCAGAAGGGGCAGGCACTGGATTAGATGAAAGAGAAGGGTCAGGATGTTCCTGTGAGTATACAAAAGGAACGGGGGAACTTGGACCAGTATTACAGTCCTCTATCAAGGATGGAACAACCAGTGTAGGACAATCACCACCAAACTCTATTGGGCCACCCGGCAATTGGGCGTCGGGATTTATTCTCCTGTTAACAGCTCTATCCTGATCTATTGTATCAGTAAGGTCAAGAACTGTATTGTTTAGATTCAGTCAATCCACACCTTCAATATCATTGAGGGGACCAAAACGGTTGTGCAATGGGAGGTTAAAATCTAACATAGGTGGTCTAGGATTGCCCCTGTTTACCCTTACCCATTGTGCTGGCTGAGTGAAATAGATAGACGGATAAAAATACCGTAAGTCAAGGGTGAGGATGCCTACGGAATTTTGGGTATTAGGATGGTAGCATATATGCCTAGCTGCCATAGGATCTCTAAAGTTTATAATAATGCAATCGCCCTCCACATCCTTAATTTTGGTACCCAGCCAACTCACCCTTCGCACAAACAAAATTTCGGCTTGCAGGTTGGGTGGGAGAGACCTGTTTCCATTAAGCCAATATATGACCTTGTTTTTTAATTCTTTAAAGGATTCTGTCTTGTCGTGTGAAATCCTAGGGACACCCGCCAGAATAACCGTATAAGGAAGTGACTCTGGAGGTAAATTTATGCATGGAAGTATAGAGATCGGGCCAGTATTCAACGGGTCAGGGATAGCACTAGCGAGCTGGTCTTTATTTAAGTCTGCATTTACTGGCTTAGTTTTGCTTGCTCTAATTACAATATTAGAACGTTCTTTGTCAGGCTCCTCTGCGGAACCGGCTTCCGTCACCGTGGGTACAGAATCTGAACCACAATGAGATTTTTTAGTATGCGGAGTTGACTCGCTAATAATATCTGAAGTGTCCTTATGTGGTAACACGTTCTTAACCGGGAATAAACACCCATGGCCTGCCTGAAGTTCTAAAGCTTTTTTCATCACAGCCGTATTTGCCGACAATACGTTTTCAAGATTCTCTACTTTGGCACTCAGTTGTTTTACTCTCTCTAAGATGGGAGCCAACAATGATCTTAATAAATGTTCAAATGTATCCATGTTGCCAGTAGAAGATGGGTTCGCACGTGGCATGCCAGATGTAGTTTTAGTGACTGTAGAACTAGAAATATCTAAAAGTAAATTACAGTCTGATTGAATATTAGTATTATTTGTAGATATCTGACTTTTTGCCACTTTAGCTCGTTTTCCCTTGCTCACCCCGCCTGCACGTTTCCTTTTACAGGATTTAGGCAAACTCATATGCCCTTTACCATTGACTTTATCAGTTTCTGGTGGTATCTCTGGGTTAGGGAATAAAGGAATAGTGTTATAAACTCCCAAACAAGGTCTATTTTCCAAGATAGAAACGCTGTCTGTGCTGCGGATACTGTTTGGGCTTATGTTCGTTTTGTCTGAACCAAGAGCCTCAATGCTAGATGCCACATTTTGGACCATATCAGTAGCCACGTGAACAGGGGACTGTGCCATCCTTATGTTCCCCAGAGAGGATCTCTTAGCTGTTAGCTCTACGAACAGTCTCTTCTCTGTGAGAATGATCTCATGTTCAAGGACACGGGTAGCTCTGGAAATGAAGTCATCCAAGGAGCCTGATACAGATCCCCCTGAACAGACTTGCCCGCGTTTCCGACCAGATCTTAGAGAGGTTGCCATAATTTAAGAATGTGATAAACAATCCAAAAGCAAGCAGGAACAGTACTTTCTGCCTTGAGGCAAAGGGGTACCAATAGATCGATCTGTTACTTTTCTCGGCATATATCGTTAGCAGGAATAACGTCCAGTACCTGAGACGAGGAACAAAGAGATATGGCCCGGCCCGGCCTCCTTAGGCCCCTGACGGCCCGCCCTCTGCCCGGGCTCAGCCCGGCGCCGCCCGCGCGTGTCCCGCGATGCGGGGGGCGTGCTCCAATTTGTAGCGCCTCCAGGCACGTCCAATGGGCGTGCGCTTCCGCCCTGCCCCACCAGGTGCTGCTGGGAATTGTAGTTCCCCTCCTTGCCGGTTCCGCGGACGTTGCAAGCGCGGCGGCGGGAGGGATACCAGTGCACAGGCAGGCAGGCTGCAGACAAAGTTCCCGAAGTCACAGGGCAGGAGACCTCAGCTCACAACTGACCAGGTACAACACCCCCCGTAATAGTCAATTTCTCTATCCATAGAGAGCCACCAAAAACATTCTAAAGCTTTGTTTTGTCTACGGACAATCAAACTGTCCATATTGTGCCTTAGTTGCAATCCCCTTTCTTAAACTTGATGGTGGAGTAAACCTAGCATCTCTTAATAGTAATCCATCTTCCACTGTAACTTAATCTGCAGTTTTAACAAATGGTTGGCGATTCCTGTCCACATTTCTTTCCTTTGGGCAACAAAGTTTAGAATATTGCATAACTTTGTTAAGAACTTCATGTTCATTAAAGCCGTTTGCCAGAATTCTTCATAAAATACATGAATTAATCAAACTTAACTGCTGCTGCTATGCAATCTTTCAAATGTTCATTACGTTTCTTTTCTAAACCATCTGAATGTTCCTCTTCTATTGGGAACATTTAGACATGTCAGCTGAAGGGTGGCTTTCATCTAAACCTTTCGCCTTCCTCTCCTTATTTTTGCTGGCCTTAGGACTCTGGACTTTATCACTGTTAACTAGTGCTACAGTGCATGTGCTCACTCCCGAAACCAAGATAATATTGGCTTATTCCCCAACTGGCATAGTGAATTCACTTGTAAGTCCCTAGTAGTGTTGTACCCTTGCCCTGTAAATTAAATGCTACTAGTAGTCCTGCAACACTGATTGTTCTTCCAATTAAAGTAGTCCTTTAACCATGTCTCAGGCCTGCCATTGCAGACTGTGTGTGTGCAGTTTTAAATTGCCATTTTGACCTGGCAAAATAAACTTTTGGTTAGGCACAAACGTTCCTTAATAATTAATCCTGGGCGTAGTTCGCGAAGTAGCGCTACGCGTAGCTACGCAAAGTGCATTTTGCACTATGCAAGCTACGCGTAGCACTTTGCGAACTGCTTAGTACCCTGTTCGCACTGTGCAAGATGTCGTTTTCAATGATTACACAGTGCGGACAAGCAACCGGCACTGTGCAATCATTGAAAACGGCATCTTGCACAGTGCGAGTTGTAGTTTTCTGCCGCTCGAGTAGATTTTTACTCGAGCGGCAGCTTTCTCAACGCGGACTGGTAGTTTCTCATCGCGAGCGGTCGCGAGCATACGCGACCACTCGCAATGAGAAACCTGACGTCCCCACGTTGAGAATCTCGCCGGGAGGTTTATTTTCCACGCTCGCGATCGCCAACTTGATGTTGCTGATCGCGAATGAGGAAAAAGTCTCGCCGGCATGTCATTTTGCTTGCTCGCAGACGTCAACTTGACTTTGAGGACTGCGAGCAAGCAATAAATGACCTCTGCACTACGCAACACTACGCTACGCGTGTTTGCACTGTTCTACGTGCAATTCGCGTAGTGCGAAGTAGCGCAAACTTCGCAAACTACGCGAGCGTAGCGTAGTGCTTTGCCCAGGCTTACTAATAATGCATATAATTCACCCCTAAGGTAGGCCCCGGACAGCCTAGAGGGCAGGGTGAAGTGTTTTTAAAATGTTGGCTACATACCCTTTAGTTTTACATGTCCTGGTAGTGATACACTCTCACACTAGTTTTTCAGTACTACAAGGCCTACCTCTGCCGTAGATAACCTTGGAGTTACCTTACTATATTTAATAAACTATAATTTCCAAATGGGAGCAGGTATTCAGTTCATGTTTGGTGCCTTTGGAATTGTATTGAAAAATCCTCTCTCATGGTAAAGCCGGATTTTAAATTACAATTTTGACTAAGCCACTGTCAGTAAGTTCGCATTTTCCTGCTATAGCCATTTAGTGCATCTAGCCTGTCTGTGGGTCACCTGTATGGATTTAGCAGATATTTGCCTCCTACTGAGCTGCACACAATAGTGATCCTATGTATGCCTGGATGGATCATCACTGGGAGGATGGAAGGGCAGAGGTTTGCGCAGCCCTACTTATGCTTGAATAAGCTGTGTTCTGCCTCCACATAAAGAACACACCCCGTGTTGATTGTCTGGAGCCAGGGCAAGGAAGGAAGGAAACCTGTGCATGTCAAAGAGAATTTACAGAAGCTTCTCCCACCTTCCAGAAGAAGGGCACTGGGTATAAATATTGGCCATCGGACAGCCCCTTTTCAGTACACTTCTGGACCTGTGGATACTTTGCCTGGAAGGAGGACTGTTGTGTTCCTGAAAGGACTACCACTCTGCAAGACAGCTGCTCTGAATGACTGCTGTCCTGTTGTGCTGACCTGCTGCCTGCTGCCTTCTTGCCCAGCTAAGATGGACCTGACCTCCATCTGTTGAACCCAGGAACCCACAGTGACTCTAAGGGCTAGTTAGCTGACCTCTCTGGCCTCCTGACTAGAGCCTCAGGGACAGAAAGCTCCAAACCACTTGCACCCAGCACCTGGACTCTAACATCTGAATCCTACCCTGCCAAGTGGCCCCATTCCTGGACCTTTGGAAGTGGGTCTGAAGGTGCTCGGCCAGCCAATTGTGGGTGGACCCAGCAGAACCAATGCATCACCTCTGCTGGGTAGCACAATCCCAAGCAGAACCAAAGCATATTCTCTGCTGTGAAGGTGCTCCTAATGCAATGACTCTACATCAAACTCATGGCTCACATCCAAACTGCCACCTGTAGAAAGCTTTCCTGAAGCAGGCCCTTGCATCACAAATCCCCCCATCAACGGCAGCCTGGACAAAGATGCAGGTTTTTGCATCGTTGCCTCACAGCTCCTCAGAATCAATGCATTGCTCGACTGTGCGACGCATCCTTGATGTTAGACTTTATATCACAAGCCTTTGTTGATATGGGGGCCTATCTACACTTATTCGCCTCTTTGTATACTTTTCTGTTTGCTTCAGCCCCAGAGACAAAGTGTGTTCATAACTATCAACTAAACTCCTTAAAAGAAATGTGCTCACTTAATATGTGATTACTGAGGGCAAAGGGGGAAGGGTTGCATTGCTTCCGTATTCCGACTTTTAACCTTTGTTGCTTTTCAGCAGGATTCTAGTTTAAAGTCAGCCAGTCAGTGTTAAGTGTGGTCTCACTTAGGAGGATGTATTTCAGTCAGGGGGCAGGTGATGTGGGTGCCAGCAGAGCCGGAAGTGTCATTGGCTTTGACTGCTTACCCAGACACATGTCCATAAAAGCGGCCATGATGTCTCTGCTTCCATTGCCTGTCCCCACCAGGATGTCCATGGCTAGTCATTCACAGGGCACTCTTGAAACTGAGCCAAGTGACTGGACAATGAACATGAGGCCGTAGGTGCACAGCACAGAACTGGAAGAGCACAGGGTGCAAAGTCAGGACAGAGGCACACAGCTCATGTATGGTGCCAAAGTCTAGGCATGGAAGCCAGTAATGCGCTCAGGCACAGAGTCAGGGTGGGCAGAGAAAGGTACACAAAAACATATACAGTGCAGGTACAGTCTAAGTACAGAGCTCAAATATGCAAAGCAGGGGCAGATATGAGGGGTGTGCAGCAGAGAGAATACAAGTGTCTGAGATAGTGCCCAGGTACAGGTCTATGTATGGAGTCCAAGAACGTTACTCAGGTACAGAGATTTGGTGGGACGAGGGCAGAGACACACAGTTATGCTGTCTTGGACATGCCCAGGTACCGAGACTTGGTACAGGGCCTAAGCATCGCACTCCATTAGCCGGGACCCTAGAACAGACCATAAGAACGCTTCACTGAGTCATAGTCTAGAAGAATAAGAGAGCAGGGAGGTAATTAAGTACTGAGGTGCAGAGCCTGATACAGTCGGATGCACATGAACAGTGTAGAGAGCCGCGCATCGAGTCTGAGAATGTCCTTTACAGAGTAAATGTACAAGAGAAGATGCAAAAGCAGGCGGACCAGAGTAAGCCCTGGAAATAACGTACAGAGTCATCACATGGAGACAACGTATAGAGCACGCAAACATAGACACAGTACAGAGCACACACAAGGAGACAGAGTCCACATACAGAAACAACATCCAGAGACTGCATACTTACTGACATTGGGGCATATTTACAAGGTCTGGCGCATCTCTGCAAATCAGCAGGGATGCGCCAGAACACTTGTGACAGGCAAAATCACCCGTGTGCCACCACTGATGCGCCGCATTTACAATGCGGCGCGCCGTGGCGCACGGATGGGCAGATGCGTGTTGCATCCCCCGTCGTAAAGGCGGCGCATTGCTGGAGTTGCGCCGCAAACGCGACGCGGCTCCAGTAAGGCTCGGGGGCACCCTATGCCTAACATGCTGCATCACTCCTTGCGCCTGCTTCAAGCAGGCACAGGGTTTTGATGCAGCATGGCCGAAAAAGTGACTCAGTGAAATCTTGTAGATTTCACATCGTCACGTTTACGAGGCGTACCTGCGAGGGAATGCCCATCCCGTGCCGTAACGCCCACATGAAACCTGACACAGGTTTCATGTGGGCGCAGGGCCTAACAACGTGACACATCTCCCTAGATGCGTCACGTTGTAAATAGAGCGTAACGTGGAGCAAGGTTTATGCCGTCGCTGCGTCACAGACGTGACTCAACGATGGCGCAAATGAGGCGCAAGGGGCTTGTAAATCTGCCCCATTATGTACAGAGCCCACATAATGAGACAGCCAACATACTCAAAATAAGTGTTAGTGTGCTCTAAATGTTAAAAGATATAGACATAGGGGCATATTAGCAAGACCGGCGATAAAATTATCTTCGTTTGCTAAAACGGCGATAATGGGCTTGCTAATATGCATTATAGAATTCCAATAGAAGCTCAGGTTAGATGTGCAGGACATCTAACCTGGGCTTCTATTGGAATTCTATAACGCATATTAGCAAGCCCATTATCGCAGTTTTTGCGGCAGTTTCCTGCCGCTAAAACGGCAATCATTTTATCGCCGGTCTTGCTAATAGGCCCCATTGCTATTATTTAGCTAGATTAATTTGGATGTAAAGTGATGGCTTTAGTAAAGTAGTTGAAGAAAGTTGCATATATTTGCTATTTAGTTGGACTTCCGCTCATTCTCCTTGTTAGTATAATATTTAGGGTGATTGTGGGTTGGAGACAGTGGGAATAATGTCTCACAGATCACAGCTCACATCATTATGGTTTCAGGAGATTTGAGTTATCTTCCGGGTTACTAACTTGGCCATGCTGTGTGATCTTGGGCAAATCACATCACTGTGTCGCTGTTGAGCGTTCACTTATCTAACAGAACTAGGTTTACTTAGAAAGTAGCTAAATGCTGATATTTAGAACTATATAAGTCACTAAGGCGCATATCATCAAAGCCAGGCGATAAAATTATCGCCACTTTAGCGTCTGTTTTCGGACGGAAAGCGGGGATAATTTTATCGCCTTATCAGCAAGGTCACGCTATCGCGTGAATCCTTGCCTTATCGCCCTTTCCCCCAACGCCCATCTTCGCATCTCTAATTAGATGCAAAGTGGGCGTTCCACCCCAAGATAACGGGAGAAATGTCGAAATATCTAGCCACACGCTAACCTGCAGAGCGACCAGAAAAGTAGCGATAACCTCGGTTATGGCTACTTTCCTTACGCCTGCTTTTCAACTGACTTAGCCATGATATCCTATGGAAGGTGGATATCATGGCTACGTCTGCATTGCCCTATCAGCAAGCTTTCGCCAAACGTTGTGCGAGTATCGCTATCTCCGCAATAAAATTCAGCGTTTGCCGGCGATAATTATCCTCATGATATGCCCTTAACCGTTTACTGGAGTTGCTGCTAGTGCTAACCACAGATGCTCTCTGACCAGGTTTTAATAGGACTGACATTTTGACCACTTCACAGTTGTCTAACTGCAAATTTGTATAAAACATATTATCAAAATCTCATAATCATTCCTAATTGCAAATGTCACATTTTTTTAATCCATTTAAACAGGGGTTACCCTGGTTGAAACGAACTTCATGCACAAGTCAATGCTGCCATTCTGTGGTCATTACCATGCAGTGCAAGATCAAGAACAAAACACAGGCAAAGATGGCATTTGGGTGGGACTGAGCATGCTGGTAAAGTCCGCTCTGCCAGCTTTCTGCAGAGTTTTGCCAAACTCTGTGCTCCAAGCAGAGTGTGGAGTGGCAAAAATCTGCGAAAGTCCCCAGCGGAGTGGAGTTCACCACCCACTCCTAGAATGACCTGTGGTATCTTAAAGACAAAAAAATGTAAAACCATCCTGTGAAAACAAACGGTGCTATTTTTTGCTGAAAACGTAGGGTCTATGAGTTCACCAGTGACGCGTTCACCAGGGAGGCATTCAAAACGGTAGTCAAGGGGCATGATCAGGCTCATGTGGGGGCAATTAAGAAGGAGAAAAACCAGAGTGCCGCACTTTAGAGAGTAACATGTTGATCCTGGAGGCCCGTGTTGCCAACGGGGAGGAGGCGTCACCGGAGCTAGGACACCAGTTATGATTACACCAGCAGGATCTATGAGAGTTACTGGAGGATAGTGCCAGGACGCAGGCTTTAGCTACACAACACTGATTATATGAGGTAGGAGACAAGGCAAGTAAACTGCTGGTGTGGCTGGATAGTAGGGAGGTGAGTCGTAGGTGGGTTCCAAAGATAGTCGAGAGAGCAGGAAGAGGACATGAGACCGGGAATGAGATCTCTGAGGCATTTGCAACATATTATGAAACACTACACACATCCACATCTGGGATGACAGAGTCAGACTGGAGACATTTAAAGAGATATAACCTTACTACAACTGTCCACAGGTGACTGTCCACAGGTGACATTGAATTGATGGAGGAAGATTTGAAGGTGGAGGAGATAAGTACAGCGGCACATGCTCTAAAGTCCGGAAAGGCGGTGGGGCCAAAGAATTATTTAAATAAATGTTAAATAAAACTGTGAAATACATACTGAGTATGTTTACGAGGGCCAGTATGGAGGGCACCCTACTTTGGGACCAGAGGACGGCAGTGATAGTAGTGCTCCCCAAAGATCGTGGGTCATGCAGACCAATTTCTTTGCTGAACTATGAGGTAAAAGTCTTGGCTAAGGCCCTATCCATGCATTTGGGTGCAGAGATGACCTCACTCATTTATCTGGATCAATCCAGATTTATGCCTCATAGAGAAACTAGACTAAATCTGCAAAGATTGCTTGGTATCCTACATGTCACAGAGTGCAATTTCGCTGACCTGGTGGCCCTCCTGTCCTTAGACGCCAGGATAGCTTTTGATAGTGTGGAATGTAGTTACCTCTTCACTGTTTTACACCGTCTTGGCTTTGGGCCTAAATTTATTGGGTGGGTAAATCTTCTATATGAGCAACCGTTAGCTAGGGTGTGGGTCAACTCCAAGTTGTCTTGAATGTTCCCTCTGTAGAAGGGGACCCCTATGTTTTTTGTCTTAGCCTTAGAGCCGCTTGCACCATGGGTATGACAAGAACCCCTCATATGGGATATCCCTGGTGGGAGAAGAGTGGGACAAATGATTAATAGGGAAGGTGTTAGACTTAAATATCCAACACCAGTTCAACAACGTCCCTGTAATGGATTGTATATTTTCAATTGTAAATTATTTTCACTGTAAGCACGAGATGAGCATCCGTGCTCATCTCATGTTGTGTTTCAATATGCTTGTTATGTTTTGACAAGCCTTTAAATGTGCACAGTAGTGGATACCGTTAAAGCGACAGTCAGCTGTTGGTATCCAGGCCGACAGAACGTGCTTTGGCGTGGGCATCTTATTGTAGAATAAATCTACTTCATTATTCTTCGGCTTGCTTCTGATCCATCATTTCATATTGCCGATAATAGTTTCACCCACTGACAAGCGAATTGGTTAATTTTGTGTTTTTAGCCCATCTCTGCCTCGTCTAGGATTGCAAAGCCACTCCATTCTGCATCACACTGTACTTCACCAGCAGCTTCCCGTGGGCCAGCGATTCCTGCATTCAGCTCTTGGTGCCTCATACAATTTATTTGGCTTTCCTGACCAGGAACTCCACATGCTGGCTACTGCGCTCTCTGCCCCGATGGACCTCGCATTAGGGTAGACTGCTTACGCCAGCAAGTGGGGCACACGTCTTCATGTTGGATGTTGGTGGTGGCCATTTTCTATTGGTATATCGCTCTCAATATTTCAGCAACAGTTATTGCTAACGCGTCTACCTGGGCACACATCACGTTGGATGTCAGTGGTGGTTATTTTGAATTGGTCTATTGCTTCTACTCTTGTGCAATGGCTGCGTATGTGCTTTCACAATCGGTGACAGGCACACCAATTCTTCAGAATGACAGCTGTTTCCATTTCTGTTCTACTGCAATGGCACACTGCCCCTACTCTTCTGCAATGAAGTTTTCACAATTTGACTGCACGCTCGATGACAGGCACACCACTTCATACAGATACAGTCTTTTCACAGCAATTTAACTGAATGTAGGGTACATTTATATTTTCTGCTTGCGCTTTTAGTGACAAGCACACCATTTCTTTAGAGCTACAAGCCATTCTTTATTGCTCATTTTACGTTATTATTCTCTATTATTTTATGCTTTCTTATTCTTCTCTCCAGCAGTTCTGACCCATTAAGGAAAAGCATTTGGTATAGACCTTTGGGTCAGTTACTACTGACCCTCCAATTATTTGCCTATTGTTTTGTTTTCACAGCTACTTCACAGAAAGCAATGGTCACTCAACCACCACCTTTCTTAAGTAAAAGTTGATGGACAGCTGATTTAAGAACATTGCTTGTGTGCAGGTGTACCAAGATGATATATTGATTTGCACCAAATATTTGGAGCAACATAACATCATCTTGGGGAATGCTTTAACAATTTTGTTACAGAGAGGTTTGACAGTGAAATTAGAAAAGTGTAGGTTTGCTACCTATGAGTATTTAGGGCATTCTGTGCCACAGGATGGCATAAAACCAAAGGGATCTCTAATCAAAGCCATCGCTGACGCTAAAACGCCAGGAGACAAGGATGCACTTCGCTCATTTATTGGTTTAGCAGAATATTATGCATGATTTGCATCTGGTTAAACTCAGTCTGTGGAGGCACACAGGATTTTGCTTAGAAAGGGACAAAAATGTACATGGTCTGACGATCTCAAAATTGCGTTCGAAAATTTGAAGAGACTAATTGTGTCAGCCCCTACTTTTTGTGAAAGTCGCACATCTACCATTATGGTGGAAGTCAGTGCATCTGGTTTAGATGCCATGCTCACTCAGTAAACAGAAACTGGTAATAATATTATTGCATTTGCATCCATGTCCCATAAATCATACGAGTGCCAGTATAGTACCATAGAACGAGAAGCCTTAGCGTGTGTATGGGCAGCCATTTGATTAGGACATACATTTGGGGCACAAGATTTAAGCTGGTTACAGACCACAAACCTTTAGTTCATATTTTCACCAATTGTGTACGTGGTGACATGTCTGCTAGCCTCACTAGATTGGTCTCTAAGTACAGGAATATAACTTTATCATCAGTCACATCCCAGGCGGGAACCATTTCCTTGCTGATTGTATGTCACATTTTGCTACGGATGATGTTGATGATGTGCCTGATGATGTAGAATGTGTTGCTTTCATTGATGCTCTCTCAGAGTGTAACACTGTGGATCATGAACAAGACTGGGTTAGTGTGGATGAGCAGAAGTGAGGTGTTTGGCAGGGGATTTGAAGACTATTGCACAAATATCAGAAAATATATCTGAGGAGAATGGGTTTGTGCTTGCACAGGACCATTGAGGTCATTTATGTGGCACCAAAACAAGCATGAAGATTAAACAGCTTTACTGGTGGTCCGCCTTGGACAGTCAGGTCGAGTCAGTTGTTGACAAATTCCCTAAATGTCTGTTATCAGACAAACATTGGGGAAGTATTAATACCCCTATTTGCCCCTCTCCATTCCCTGAAAAAGCGTGGGAGAAGTTAGGATTAGATTTCTCCAGATTATACTCCATTTTACCCAGCAACATGAAGTAAGCCATTCTACTTGTAGATTACCACTCAAAGTGGATCTACCATGCTTTCACAGAGTCCCGAGACACTCATACATGTACTACATTTTTAGAACATGCCTTTTACATATAAAGGGCTCCCAAATCTTGTTACAGACAATAACACCCACTTTGTCTCTGAACACATGAAGAAATCTTTTCTAGCACGGATGTTAAGCACCTTAAAGTAGCTTTATACTCTTGATCTTCCAATGGTATGGTTGGGCGCGCCAATAAAGTCATCATGGAGGACGTCCAAACAGCATTGGCTTCAGGTCTGGATGTTACAACATTTGTGGACCAGAAAGTATGAGGTTAAAATACATCATTGCATTGTACGACGGGTGTTACTACTTTCTCTTTACTAAGAGGTAGGAATATGCACACGTCTTTTTGTCCGTGGTTATGTGGTAAGTCTCACAAAGGAAATGAAACAGTACCTTCCAAGGATGTGGTTGTTGCTAGGGTGACTTTGAAGCAAGCGGAAATGAAGTTGAGATTCTCGAAAGGGCGCAGTTAAATGCGTGGATGTGGTGATTGGGTAATGATCAGAAATCCAGTCATAAAAGAGAAGGGTGAGTCAAAATTCTTTGTCCCAGTGCAGGTAGACGGAGTCAGCAAGGGCTCATTTGGGAAAAGGGTTGGTGGAACAAACCCCAGCTGGTTAAGCTTTCTCCAGACCAAGTTAGCATCATGTGCAATAGGATAGTTCAGGTACATAATGTAGATTTGTCACAGTGGCCTCATTCCCCTTGTCAGCCTTCAATAGACAATGATGTGGAGGCTGCTCAAGGGCCCATGAGCAGCAATTAAGGTATTGTGTGTAGACATTTGACCTCTGTCCCTGAGAAATCAGATACTAATTTGGTAGTGCCTCAAGCTAGGAGAGTTTCCAACAGATTTGATGATTTTGTAATTTCTTAACTCACTTTCCAACATGTTGCTGCTTAGGAGTTATTGTATTTCTGTTTCAAATAAAAGGGGGAAGAGGCTGTGATGGATTGTATGTATTCAATTGTAAATTGTAAGCAGGAGATGAGTGCCCACGTTTATCACGTCATGTGTGCTTTAATATGCTCGTGATGTTTTGAGCAGCTTTTCCACGTGCCCAGTAGTACTGAGGGCATGGATACTGTTACAGCCACAGTCCGCTGTTGAGATCCAGGCCAGCAGGGGGTGCTTTGTCATGGGCATCTTATTGTAGAGTAAATCTACTTCTTTATTCTTCGTCTTGCCTCCAAGCTATCGTTTCGTAGCCCCCTACAGCATCTCTTTGTAATGACTTACGTGGTAAAGTCATGTGTGGTAACATCGCATGTGGGTATTGACTTCACTGCAGAGGCTGGTCATTGTAAAGACTGTGGGGTAAAAAGGATGTTTTCCAAATGTGAATCTCAAAACTACCAGGCTAGGTGGAAAATCAACTCTACCTTCAAGTTTCTTGACATTCTCTTGACATACATTTATGAAACTCTTCATCACTCTTAATCATCTCCTAAAAACAAACCATGAAGATGCTTTAAATTTCTCTGCCTTCAAAGCCTAATAAAGAAAGTAAAAGATACAAGTTCCTCTCAGTTCTAAAATGTGGATAATACTCTGCACGCAAATTGTAGAAACGACCTGCCATTTCCCAACTCAAAGTAGCTTTCATGTAGTCTTGTGGATGTATTCTCAATCTCAAATGTCCACACTCACAGTAGTGAATGCAGATACATCATCGCAAAACTCAGAGACGTGTTAATTAATTGCATTTCAGCAGGCCCTTCTACATTCCGCAACAAGTAAGCCTTTGTCTTACCCTCCTTTTGACATGCGCAACAGCCAGGCCCGGCCCTTCTACCTGTGGAACGCTGCTGCAGGCGAGCGATGGGCCATACTAGCGTGCAGCAGGGACACACCCCAGGCACAGGGTGCAGTCTCGGCCGAAGGTCAAGTGCGACCTGGGGCCCGTTCATTTATCCCCAAGCCCGGTCACGAGGGGTGGTGCAAACGCAACACTGTAGGGTACTGGCCGGGTGGCCCCATGCTTCTCAGACATGCGCACAGAAGGGGAAAACTATTGAGTCACTATATGAATGCCGGGAAATCTGGTGAGCACCGCCTCAATGCAAACTGAGAAGTAACACACGGAGACTTCCTGCAGTGCTTGTTAGGCCGAAATGATTGACAATGACACGCAGGTCCGTCGTGAGCAGCTTGCAGGTAGAATACCTGTCGCAAACACAGTTGTAGGACTCTATCACAGTAAAGCATTCAATGGAGAATTTTTTTATTTCAAGTAAGCTAGAGATGATCTTCTTGAGAGCCACATCGGGTAGTCAGAGAAACAAACCCCAACCAAGCTCCCCCCTTTAAACTCCAACATTCCAGGGATATACTTAACATTCTAAAGATGCATAGGCCTTTCAAATATGAGCATTCTGTGCTCACAGGATATTATTCTCGCCCACCTTGTAAAATCTTCTTCCTCCGTAGTGTGAGCAAGCCAAACAAGCAGGCACTGGCACTGCCTACTAGCGCAGCCTCTCTCGGAGCCGGACATATGTTGTGCAATGCTGCCATCAATCCAGACTGATGCCCAAATGCCCTCATGGGGATTGCACATAGGAGCAGGCTGCACATGCCAGTGCTTGACCAGCATGATGAGTCTGCACATGCTGGTGCCGGATTTCGTTTTGCGACCCAACTCAGAGATGGAAATTGGGGGCAGGCCACAAATATCGGCCCCTACCCAGCAGCCTCTCTCTTAGACAGGCCCCTCTCAATGACAATACCCTGCTGTGCATGCCTGGGCCTGGCCAGCAACCCAAGGTGCACCAGGATACCCAGTGGCAGGCTGAAAGCAGTGCACTGTGGCAGAGGAATAACACCCCCTGCAAGTCACATCAGAACCCCGAAGACGGTACACAGACTCATGCCACTAAAAGGTTAAAGTTGTTTTCCTACATATAATGTTTAGTTGAAATACTTATGAACACCGTTAAATATAAGCAATTGATAACACTTGCTAAACTTGCTGTGAAGCAATGTGTACTAAGAAATGTCTGTTTGCCAGAAGGAAAATACAAAAAGAAAAATATTTTCATTACAAGGATTAAAACCAATAAAATCCTTGATCTAACCGTTCTTCATATTATACTGTGAGAAAGGTCTTATTCTATCCAGTCTGACTGTTCCTACAAATCTGTATTCTGAAATGCAGCAGACAGATTTCACTTTCATTCTTCTTTCACCTGTAAAATGTCCGAGTGCAAGCTTTCTAATGCCTTACAAGAGCAGAGTGGTCCCCTACCAACCAAATGTGAGACAGCATTATCAGAGGATTTTAAAACCCTGCTATAGGCAGGCCTCTGCAAGGTGCTTCCAGAAGAAGCATCTGAATGTATCAGATTACCATGCCGAAGCTACCTGAGAGTTATCAAATGAATCCACCACAAAAAAGGCTAACAGCTAAAGGTGATCAGCTCTGCTTTACAAGATACTATGTCAACACATCTTATTTTAGTTTATTTTTCGGATAAAGTTACCTGCATCCGACTTACAGTTGCCTTAGAGCCCTCTAATGCACCACAGATCTCCACCGAATGTTGTTTGAAAGAACAGTTTTCATTTCAGAGCTGGTAGAGACACCCGCCCATTTCCGATGCTTAATGAATTGTCTGGAGCCCACTGGTCGGTACTTCATCGGTGACACTTACATCTGCGTTTTTACAGTTGGTGTCTCTGATTCGTAAACAACGACAACAGAATAATTGCAAGTGTTTCCATGTCTTTCAACTTCTTTGGTAGACATTCAATATGGCCTGTCCCGTCCAACCTTTTCTTGCCCTCAGGCCATGCTTCAGGGAACAAACAAGCGTTGTGAAAGGTATTGGGTACATACTAACAAGCTTGCGAGAGCTCTCGCACCTGCTTCCTGTGCCTTGGAGTAATTGGTGACACTGCACCTTGATAGCTGTGCACCGGATTTAATGACGCCTCCTGCCCCAAAGTGTACCATGCACTCTGCATCTTGAGGCCTGGTCTCTGACGAAACAGCGCCCTGTCCACAGTGGCACCATCATAACTGAGGGTAGTGTTACTCTGAGATCTGCACCACTAAGTGATTCATGCCGCACATTCCTCTGTCTGCAGCTTAGGTAGGAGCATTGCTGTTATGATTGCAGTGGGTGGTATCAAAAAGGGGGCCAAATGCATGGAGGGTCCCTCTGTCGCCCAAATATTGGCTGTTTTACTGCTTGACTAGGACAAGGGGTGGGTCATTCCCCTCACTTGTATTAGTACCCATGCCAATTTTGCAGCACCATAATTATGTGTACCCCTGGCATGGTATCATTTGTGGTCTTTTTTTCCACACCATATGTGTGACATTTGAGTGAGGGTTCCTCCATGAAATACTAAAAGCACTTCCTCTCCTGAATTTAAAGTGAGTTGTGATTTCCTGTACTAGCCACACCTCATTTGCACCCACATTCTCAGTGAGACCAAGTCACATTTAAAATACACTGTGCTACCATCTGCTACAATAGTTCCTTCAACAATTATTCTCCTCCTCTTCTGAGTATCTCTCCTAAGGCCACGGGGCTCCTACAAAATTCTTGAGCCAGCACACAACACTTAATTACACCATATATCTACACTGACCTTGAACATATGGTGATCCGCAATTCTCCAGAAGCACCCCAGTAACTCCTAACCCCACAACCTTATGTCACTTCATACTTCAACATCCAACATATTAAATACACTAAAGACCAACCTCTTCATAGACACTAAGACGTGGTTCCTAAGCATGTGTAATAAAAAAATCTACATAAATGAATACTTTCATTATAATTGTCCCTTCACAATAATGCATTCTCTGAAACCCAAATCAATCAGAAACATGCAACTACATCTACTGACCTCAACACCAACACTAGTACATTCATTTACTCACCAAGAACTGTAAACATGTGTGGTGGTTTTGGGAGCATAATTGACAGATACCTCATCTTTATATAATGAAACAGCTTTTCTGCTTTCCCTCTGTTTTATGCTTTTTTCCTTAGCCTCTTTTAAACTGTTTCCTGTTTTGCTCAACACGCCAGCTTCTGTTTTTGCTTTAGCTCTTTTTCAACCATTTTACTCTTTTTCTCTTTCCTTGGTTTCCTGCCCATTTTGCTCTTGTCTTATTATCTTTCCTGCTCACCTCTTTCTGCTCTTCTGATCTCATTCTCTGTGTACTCCAGACCTACCCACACCGGCACCTTTTTCCCATCTCCATCTTCCCCAGTTCTTTACCTCCTCTACTGCATCTTCATCCCACTCAGTCATGCATGTTCTACTGCCAAAAAAGGCAATCCCGTCTGCACCCATCTACACCAGGAACACGACTGGTGCCACGAACAGTGGCCCAACCACTACCCAGCGACGCACCACAGAGCTCCTCCCCTCGCTCGACCCACAACGCCTCTCTCCCTGCTGCTAACGCACTGCACTACACACCACAGTGGGAGCGTCACCTGCATCCACTGCTGCTTTTCCAGCAGCTACCAACCCTCATACCCCAAGCAGAATCCAGCCCGACAACAACTCTCCCACTCATCACTTTACGCCACAGCAAGCCAACAGGCCAAACCCCAATATCGTGCATGCTACTAAAGTCATGCTCACTCAGCAGCAAACATGCTACCAAAATCTTGGACATGCTGAGCAACCATGTACTGGGCCTCCTCTTGCTCAAGGTAACCTGGCTCAGCCCGACATCAGCACTTACCATTGCTAAGGCAACATCAGACTAACCCAGCTCACATTAGAGCCCCCACACATCGCCAGCCACACATTGGACCCCATCTTCGCCGCCTTAATGACATCAAGTTCAACTCCACCTCACCCCTTACATGTACTGACTACTCTATCATTCACTTCCAAATCAACACACCACAGACCAAAGCAGCAAACAACATCAACCTACCCAGCCACAGCTAGAGCAAAATCTCAGAAGTAGACTGGCTCAACAACTGCCACACAAACCCACCTAACCCTGTGGACAACATCAACAAAGACATCAACAACTTTAACGCCTGGATCAAGAACTGCACAGACTTTCTTGCACCCACCAAACTCAACAAAAAGAGAAGATCCAACATGCAAGCCAGTTGGTACAAAAAGGTCCTCCAGGGCACCCAAAGACTGCACACACCTATAGAGAATGTGGAGAGCCAGCCATGAAGATACCGAAAGAACCACCTTCAAAGCTGCACTCATATGATACGACCAACAACTTAGAGAAACCAAGAAAAGAGCGCTAGCTGAAGGCATAGAAGGGAACTACAACAGCAGCAGAGAAATCTTCTAGATCATGAAAGAATTCACCACACACACAGACTCCGTCAACAGCATCACCCCTCTCAAGAACTCTGCGATAACCTATCCAACTTCTTCCACAGCAAAATCACTAACATCTACAGCAGCTTCATGCCCCAACCAGATCCCAACGCACTCATCCCCAAACTGCCCATCACTAATCATGACAACCACCTGATCAGAGTGAAGTCCTCCTCCAGCAATGAACAGCCACAATCATGCAGACCATCCACTCCAGGGCCCCATTGGACCAATGCCCCCACAATATCAGGTGTCTCTAACCAGTCAATCACAAGCTAACAGTAGCTCCCAGACAGCTTCAGAGCAGCTACCAGCCTTAAGTTCATTATCAATAAGTTCAGGGTCACATTTTCCTTTTAAAGTTAAAGGCTGCAGAGAGCAAGAGCTGACAATGAGCAGTGCTCCTGTCAGATTTGTGGGCCAAGCTAGGGCAGAGAGATAAAGAACTGAAGCACTGAAGTATTTAACTCTTGAGTAAAAGTCCTTGTTGACTCAATATCTGAATATAAGAATAAAACAATATTTCTGAATGCCTTTAAATGGGAAAAAATTTAAATGAAAAGTTACCCTAATGATTAACTCTTCATTTTAGTGTTATACTATTTCAATGTGTCGCATTTCAAAGCAACAGGCCTTTTGCTCCCAGAAGCCAATAGACACTGTGCCATATTTATATCTGAAAAATAGGCATTTCTTCAAATGGGTGAAAGTTAAAGTGAAGAAACATTTTTCTATGCCACATTAAGGGCCTCATGTAGGTAGCATACCAGTTACCACTTCTAAAATACCGAACGATACCGAATCGGTATTTTAGAAGTGGTAACTGGTATGTAGGTAATGAGTCGGTATTTTTTACCGAATCGTTACTAGTCGGTAATTACCGAATCGGTATTTACCGATTCGGTAATGAGGCATACCTTCCCATTGATGGGAAGGTATGCCTCATTACCGAATCGGTAAATACCGATTCGGTAATGGGGGGAACACATACAAGGGTGGCAGGGTGTCACATTGACACCCTGTTGCACCCCTGATTCGGCCATGTGTGCACATGTGGCACACATACATGCCCTAAGGGCATGTATGTATGCCACATTGCACACTGCTACGCGCGTAAAAATGCATTTACACATACATTCATTATTTACCACCAACTATAAGTTGGTGGTAAATACCGACTCATAAACACACACACACACTCCCCCTACATCTCGATTTTGCTTTCGGAATTTACCGAATCGGTAAAATTACCGATTCGGAAAAGTTACCGATTCGGTAACATTACCGATTCGGTATTATTACCGAATCGGTAATTTTACCGATTCGGTAAATTCCGAAAGCAAAATATGTCCCCCTACATACCAATGGCCAAAATACCGGTCGGTAACGGTATAGTTACCGAAAATCGGCCGTTACCGACCGGTATTTGGCTACCTACATGAGGCCCTTAGTCTTAATGTCTTTCTCAACTTTCAATTAAGCCAATTATCTCTCAATGTTTTATTAAGAATTTTTCTTTACTTAAAATTCCTCCCATTTAAACAAATGTATTTTTCTGTTATAAATATGGCACCATGTCTGCTGGCCAATGGGAGTAAGATGCTTGATGTTTGTAAATGTAATACTTTGAAATGTGAGAAATTTTAAATGATGAGTTTTATGGAATCCATTCCAACAAAGTTAACTCTCAAGTTTAACTTTCTCAGCTCAGTGCCATATTTATAAGTGAAAAATACAGCCATTATTTTGAGTGGGAGACATTTAAAGTGCTGAAAAATGTTCCATATCCTGAACATTTTTGCTGAACATTTTTCTGCACTTTATATTTCTCCCATTTGTGTTATACATGTAACGTTGCCACATATGTGAAAGGTATGGCCTGTGCCACAAGTAAATATGACACAGTCTCTCAGTCATATGCACACATGTTCATATATCCCCATGAAACAGACTCTCACTGACTCAAATGGCAGCCCTGTCATAGTGCGCCTAGTCAAAGTATTTTGTCCAAAGCATGGTATCTGGCTCTATGGAACCTTGGCTTAAAGTCAATTAATCTGGGAGTGGGGGCATCTGGCAACAATGCGTGAGTTGCTTAGCCTTCAATAGCTCACAATACTTTTCACTGATCACTAGTAGCTCTCACTACGGAAAAATGTTGGAGACCCTTGATCTATAACCTTGACACATCAGTAATCAGCACAGCTACCACCCACATCATGAACACCTTCATTACCTCCCCCACCTTCCCAGAAGCTTGGAAGCATGCAGCAGTCAATGCCTTCCTCAAGAAACCTCCAGTTGACCCCAGCCAATTGACCAACCTCGGACTTATTTCCCTGAATACCTACCCAGCAAAAATAAAGAAAAATGCCATCAACAAACAACTCAGAAGCCACCTTAAGCTCCACCACCTACTGACAACTCTCAATCAGATTTCAGAAAGAACCAGAGCATAGAAACTGCACTCATCACAGCAACTGACAATATCAGGACCATCTTTGATCGAGAAGAAACAGTCTCCCTCATCCTGCTCAACCTCTTTGCCACTTTTGACACAGATTCCCACAACACACTCATAAGAAGACGCCACAATTGTTGTATTCAAGGACCAGCTGGATCTGCTCCTTTTCCTTACAGAGAGAACCCAAAGAGTCAGACTGCCTTTCTTCACATCTGAGGCTATGAACCGTGTAGGTAGAGCCCCCAGGGTTCATTCCCAGCCCAACCCTGTTCAGCGTCAAAATAACACCACTCACCAACATCATCTGGTCCCAAGGCATCATCTCCTATGCAGATGACAGCCAACTCTTCATCTACATAATGGACAAAACACCCACCACCAGAAAAAACGTCCCTGCCTGCAGGACCCTGGCAGTGGAATGTATGAGAACCAATTGCTTGCAACTGAATAGGACTGAAGTGCTAGTCTTTGGAAACAAGCACTTTCCATGGGACACCCCCAGGTGGCCGACAGAACTGGGACCCACACCAACACCCACCAACCACACCAGACATCTGGGGATCATCCAGGATGACAAGTTAAACATAACAGAACAAGACAACACAGTAAGCTTCCCTTTGCTTCCATTTCCTACAAATGCTATGGGAAATGTCCAAGTGGGTCCTACAGAACCTCATAAGAAACCATCACACAAGTACTCATCACAAACCGACTTGACTGTAGCAATGGACTGTAGGCAAAATTTTCCAAGAATCTCCTGAATGGACTTCAGACCATCTAAAACGCTGCCATAAGACTCATACTCGACCTTCCTCACTGTACCCACACCTAATCTCACTTCAGGGAGATCCACTGGCTTCCCATTCAGAAACACTGCAAATTCAAACTCCTCATGCACACGTACAAAGCCCTACACAACACAGGACCCGCATACCTCAACAGCTGCTTACACTGCCAAAACCCATCAAGACACTTATGTACAGTCTTGCTCTCATTTGCACACTCCCCTTGAAATCACAGAAGCAGAACAGGTAGTCATTTCTATATATATAAGATATTGGCTGCTAGCCAATTTAGAATCTTATGAGCCAGTAATGAGTCATGATGGATACACAGACCTGTGTAAAAAAGAGAATTGTTTTCACGGAGTATGAGGTTCTTTTATGCATTCCCCTAGCAGCAGACAAATTAACAGAAGTGCATGATAAAAAGACAAAATAGAGGTTGTCATTAACAAATGTAGAATTTTTTCAAAGCTCCAAAAAAGCTTTGTAGAAAATGTAGAGGGTTGACTGTCCATTGCTCCCTGGATTTTACTTGTTTACACTTAATAACACCGGATTCACTATTGATCTCCCATGGCTAACTCAAATTCTTTGATATGCAATAAAGATATCAGCTCATGGGAACACTTGCTCATTAACTGTTCAAGAATGCCGTTCTTCTGGAGACAACTTCAAGCTCAACTATGGAATCACATAGGTGACAATTTGGCTGTTTGCTTCACTTACAGATCTTAAAACCAAACATACTTTGCTTGAGAAATGTCATTGTTTTGAGATGAAGACAATAATCGTTTGAGAAACATGTCATTACATAGTAGTATCGATATTTATGGAAATACAATGGGGCCATTTCCTAAGACACATTTTGAAATGGTGACAGTTCAGGCATATGTCTTTTGTTGTCATGAATTTGTGATGTGCCTGCTAACAGTAGTTATAAATTATGGTGCTTCACGTGGAAATTCTTGCTCTGGAAAGCAGACGAAGTCTCTTTGTGAAAAATGGTGGAATACATATGGGAATTGGTGCAGCAACCCCGCTTCTGACATTTATTCCCCAATCACTCACAATCCCACTATTTACCTGACCACAGAATTACCAGAACACCAGGTAATGGCAATTGTAGGGAGGGAATGTAGCCAAGAATATTTCAGGATACTCATAAGGATGGGCCAATGCAGCTTAAAATCAAAGGCAATGACTAGGAACCAGCACAACAATGAAAACAGACCAATTGCATTTTCATAGGTATAATGTTGAATATGTTACTCACACACACATTTCATTTAATAATTTTAGGACCCATACAAGCTGCCCGGAGCCATATCCCTTGGGCAACGCCTAATGCCCTGTACTATTGGTCTATAAAGTGCAAGGCCTGGAAAGACTAGACCTCATTTTGCCGGGTGTGTATCTTCACCAAGAAAAACAAAGACTGGGGGAGGAGCAGGGGTTGTCTGCAGAGGCACCCCCCTCCAGCACAACGGGGGATCAGACAAGGCCCCACCCCATGAGGTCACCGCTTCACAATCCCCAGATGCCCTAGTCGCTCTACCCCCTGCTGATGATTATCACATGCTCAAAACAGGTAGTAAATATCAGTGTTACTCTCAACTAAAATAGAGAAAACCTGCCCGTTCCAGGTCCTTCAATCTATTCCCCATGCAGAATAATTTCCCATTAAATCAAGTGGAAATACAGTCCGAAAGCATTCATTTTAACCCCAGTATACGCTTGTGTGTTTGCTGTCATAATCATTTTTACTTTAGAGATGTGCTAGTTACCTGATCCATCTTGCGACCATTCATGGATCCACTTTTGTCTATGACAAAGACAACATTCTTTGGCACAGTTGGAAGATTGACAGGCGCAAAAAAATGAACAAAATATCCATTTACAATCTAAAAGAAAGTATAAAGAGAAACAAAATTACTATGTTTTAGCTACAGGATACATAACATATTTAAGAGGAATTGACAAATACCCTGAGTAATATTTGTTGTTTAATAAGTAATAATATCAGTCAGAAAAGCAACAGACTGGAATTTAGTAGTTGGGGTCAACAAAACATTCTTCAGTAAAGAGGGAAGTGAGTCATTCATTGTGATGGTATACCATCCAGTCATTGACCCTGCTGAGATTGGGTTTGAGAGACTATTCTCTGCAAGGACAAAGTACTTCTGGAGGACATGTATAGTATCAACAATGGAGTCCGTGAACATCTGGAAGGAGAAAGACAAGACAGAAGCTGAGGGCTGGAACAGGTTGGAACAGGCTATGATTAGAATACTAAACCTGACCTGAGTGATGCCAGCAAGGGCAAAATTAGACTGACAAGGTAGAGACTGAACCATGAACAATAGGAAGGCAATCGAAAGGAGCACAACATAAGAATGATAAACTATCATAAGTGATAGCTTGTACACTATGTGGAAAGTGACCTCTCTGTGAGGGCAAAAAGATCTTACTCCCAGTTACTCTCAGATTCTTGCAAGGCACCAAACTGGTCTTATGGAAGAGAAGTGCTGGGTAGCCTCTGTGCAAGCGACACCAAGCCTCAGAATCCCTTACTCTTGGTAACAATTATCAAGATCGCAATACGATTAAAGGACAAGGCTCAGGGAAAGCAGAAATTAATTATAAGAACAGGAATCAGACTAGACTATATGTATGAATGCAGAATTTGGTGTGTTAAAAAATGATTCTGCATGTTATGCTCCATTTTCCTTTTACGGACTTGGAATAGGAGGTACTGACCACATGTGGTACATACCTCATCTTGAGGTAATGACATTTATTGCATCCGATAAATACCACCCCCTAGCCTGACAAACTCATGAGTGCCTAAGAATTCTGCTTACAAACAAGGGCTGGATGAAAGAATACAGACCACACTAGAAACGTTTGCATACAGCAGGGAAAAATAGGCTATAACAGCAAGGAACAGAAACAGATAAGCCAAATAAGCAACATAGAAAATGGCAAACAAGTAATAGGGTTAACTAATTGCACATAAAGTTAGATGTACTAACACATTTTTTTTATTGCAAACCCTGTGATTTAGTCAATCGTAGAGTTTGGGACAAGAAAATTTAGTTTTCAAATGTACTGAACCCATTAAGCGATTCAGTAACATGTTACAGAATAGCTGAATGCTTTGGGGAATCATAAGGAATTGCCATTTAGAAGGCACATATTTAGGGTGTCCCTTCCAAATAATGACTTTGTATGGTATGGGATAATGTTTTGCAACCAAAATGCTGTTGCAAAAATTTATTATTTTATTTGCCACCTCAAAGGAGGTGGTAATCCATTTGCATAAGGGAAGGGATCCCCAAGGAACCCTTTCCCCTTTATGAAGAGTCAAAAAAATGTTTTAGAAGTAGGTAGTGGTCCGTGGGACATCTGTCTACTCTAAAAATAGATCTCTATTTTTTAATGCACATCAGGTTTTCCTCTAAGGATAACACGTTACATTAAAAAGATTGCTTTATTTGAAGGCAGTCACAGGCATTGTGGTATGCTGAGCCCAGTAGGCCACCATCCCTGGGAAAGTAATGAGTCATACTGGGTTGCAATTTGTGGTTTACCACATTAACATTCATGAGATAGGTCCAATTGCAACACACTGGCATTCAGTATTTTGTAAGCTATACATTGGTTTGGTAAATACTGTTGAATTCGCTAGAAGTTAGTGCATACATTATGATCACTTTTAGGAAATACAATGTATGTACATCTGGCTCACAGAATTAAGTAGCAAGCCTGAAACCAAAGCAGCAACACAGAGTGAGCATGCGGGCCCTAAGTGTAAAGACTGTTGCAAGCCACCACACACAGGGCTTACAGGGTAGAAATAGCTAGAAGTTCAGGGGAGGATCACAGGTGCTGGATGTGAGTGGCTGTGAGTCATCAAACAGGTTATAGGATTCAGTAGAACCACCAATAAAGGGAAATCTGCATAAGAACCTTGAGAAGAAAAGACTATGGAAGTCAGTAGGCACAATAAGGGAAACCAGGAATGGAATGTGAAATGGAGCTGTGAGTGTAACACGTCAAGGAAGCAGATCTGAAGGTGTCTATATATCTATAGGAGTCAGTGACAATTATTCTGAACAGAGCTCAATCAGCAGGACATTAACTGGGCAATGTTTAGCAAACATAAGGAGGACGTATGGGTATTGCAATGCACCAGGATAGTAAAGTGGAAACCAGAACAGAAGTGTTCTTCTCAACCTTGAAGGGGAAAGGTCCTTTCACTCTCTGTTGCATCATCTGGAAATGGTATCAAACTCTTGTAAAAGTGCATGGGTTGGAAGATACAACATAAAAACAGGTGAAACAAGCGCTCATTTTTGAAGGGCTGATTAGCAAGCAGGAAATGCAAGCTATTACTGCTAATTTGTGCCTCTGTTCTCTAAACCCTGACTAGCTGGCTACAAATGAACATCCTACTACATGTAGTGCTTATAGTGTATCATCAGAAAAACTCCAGGTTCTTAACAGAGCTAGTACAATGCACCTGATGGAAGTTAAGGGGTAGATACTAAGGTTGTGTAGTGGGTTCTGTCATTTTTATGGTGCTGCCCGAAAACAAAATTCTTTTTGCCATTCACTAAGCCATGCAAACCCATTTTGCGTGACTTTACATGGTTTAGTAAACTAAATAACGCAAGGCAGCACACAGCGCTGCCTTGCTTTACCTTGTATTGAGAAGGCATTGCATGGATGGATTTGATGCTTTCCCATATTTACTAAAGCTAATAAACCTGGGAATGCAGCATAAGCTCCCTGAAGAATAACAAGGAGGAATATCTTCATTTTTCCCTAATATTTCATCTTTCTGAGCATCATGCATTCTGCAGCACACTTAAAAAGAGAAATTTGCCTCTAAGGATGTTTTTGTGCATGAAGATAATAATTGCTGCATAAAATAAATCCATCTTGTAACACAGACACCCTTGCATCATGGTGCAAGGGTGCCTGTGTTGGCGCTAGGCAGCACACAGAGCACCAGTGATAGAAGGCAGCAGAAATACAACATATCCTAGTAGATATGGAACATTTCTGCAATCTCCCTTTCACACAATGGAGCACAACAGTGTTGCTTGTTGCCCTGGATTGCGTGGAACGTAAGTAAATCTGTCCCTTATTCATCTCTCCTTGAGCATACTAATGGCCTGATTACTACTTTGGTGCAGTTGCACTGGTTCTCCGCCGGTACAGCTGCGCCAAAGCCACACAAGCACTGCCCACCTTATTAAGAGCTGAACTTGTGTAAGGCGGGCAGTCCTTTGACTTTCCCATGGCGGTGCCTGGAAAACAGGCACCACAATGGGAATGAAAAAAAAGTTCCAGCACGGTATGGATAGTGATGTCTATGCCATGCTTGAACTTTGGGGGAATACAGATAGGGATGCACATGTTGTGCCCCCCTGAATGTATACCCATGGCAAGGGGGGCATGGGAGCCCAGTAGGAGGGACCCCATTGATCCTCAACTGCCAACCATTTCTTGGCAGGGGTCCTGCCATAAATTGGCTGGGGTGGCAGAACTCATAATATGCTCAGAGGGACTGCACCAGTCCCACTCAGCATCTTCCATAGAGGCGCAGCTTCATCACAGCCAGGGGAACCACTGTTCCCTGGCGCAGCGGGTGGTCCTCCTCCGCAATGACTTTTGAAGTCATAATGCAGCGGATGGACCACTGCGAGACTTGTAATCAACCACTTTGATTTTTCCCATTTTATGGTAGCTGTTCACAGTCCATGAGTAATGGCATTGTGAGCAAAGGGGTTGTGTAGAAAATATTCATAGATGTAGGAAAAATGATAGCGCCCTACAGAAATGCAGGTTACCTGTACATTTCCTGCTGACTCTCTGTTCACGTCATATGAAATTGTGAAATCTCCATCCAACAATGTTGTGGAGCAATTTGCGCATGATCGCTGTTGATCAATTGATGGCTTGAACGACACGTGACCCTAAAATTGAAAAGCCAATGAATATGACATGGAAAGAAAGGGCATACAAAGTACAGTGCAAACGTTTTGCAAAAAAGATAATTACACCTATTTTACATTGATCACGTCAACACCACTCTGCTGCTCATGAATTAACAGCCGAGGATAAATTAAACATTTATTAAAAACCAGCTGTGTACTAGTATCTGGGTTATAGCTGTACTGAATCTTAATGAGATTTTCACAAGAGCCACTGACTATATAAATCAGTTTATTTTAGATTTTTTGTATGGGAAATTGCTCAAATGGTTTTTATTAATAAATGGTTATTATGATTAAAAAGTTATAAGAAATGGTATGACATAGTTATCTTGCTACACTGGGAAGAATTCTGTTCTTCAGGATAAAAGGTACACAATCCTGCTCTAGTTATTCGCAATAAAATCTCTAGATCATTTACTATAACCAGAAACAGGACCTTGTTTCCTGAAAAAGAAGTTTTAGTGATCTCCTGCAAATCGTTGGTGATGAAGGTGCCATGAGCGTCCAATGACTTGATTCCTTGGGGTTCATAAATATTTGCTTCAATCTGAAATATTTAAAGGAAAAAGTATTTAGAGATCAAACGAAAGTGGGATGACTTGGATAGCTGTAAGCTTATTCAACAGATTGCATTGAACCTTACGAAGAAGGCCTATGATTCCAAAGTATAAAGTATGATTTATAAAGGGGGTAGTATAGAGTATTCTGCTTCTCAATTTCCGGCACTAGGCAGGTTGCATTTGCTAGCTGTTTTAACCATAAACTAGTATTTTATACGATTGCAGTCATTTGCAAGCACATCCACATTACTATCTTTAAATACATTTTTTAAATTGTATATGTGATTGTTTTTGTGTACATTGTAACAATAGAAATTAAAAATGTTTGGAATTGAAAAGTAAATTGTCTTCCAGACAGTAACACCAAAGTTAGCAGGGTGTGGGAGTCATATAAGAAAATAGCTAGAATGATAATTCCCGAAATTGCTGTCATTACCAAGAATGAAAAGTACGACACATTATCCTATTGTGAATTGAATCCCTGAATGGTAATCAATATTAACTGCAAGTAAAGAAGACAAAATATCACAATGAATACAAACACTGTCAATATATTTGGCCTTTGTATAGGGTGTGCACAGAGACAGAAATCGTACAGGCACATATACATACACAGGTGTGAACAGGTGCCTATATCTCAAAAGATATACAGGTGCTCAAGCAAGCAGATCAATGGGACATGAATAGCCATCTTAAAGAAGGCTGACAAAGCGAAGTGTGCAACTGCATCTTCCTTTCTGCTGTGGGGGCATTTCCCAAGAACAGGCATTGGGAAATCTCTGTTTTGATAAAGTCAAGCTATTCGTTTTCTCAGTGCTTATTGGCATTGGGTTTCTGGTTGGCAGAGGTATGCCCACCTTCCAAGCAGGAGCCACAATCCTAGTCAGGGTAAGTCACAAACCCTGACCCTAAATTAACCTGTGGTCACCCCCGGTAGCTTGGCACAGGGCAATCAGGCTTAACTTCAGAGGCAATGTGTAAAGTATTTGTGCAACACTTCAAAAAGTAAAATAATGAAACCAGTGCATAAAAAGATACCACACCTGGGTAGAAAAATAGAGCTTAATTTAATGAACAAAACTACAAACATTCAATAAGTAGAACCGGAGTTATGATTTGTTTTAAAAAATAAACTGAAATATAGTGCTTAAAAGCATAAAGCTCTAACAGGGGCTATCTGGTCACTATAGACCGGGTCAAATCCACAGGTTCAGTCCTACCGCACCAGAGTGCGGGTTGGATAGAGGTACCAGCTTTGGCCCGCTGCAAAGTAACTTGCTTGCATAGATGTCAAAGGCGAGATGCGGTGTGCAGAAGAGGTGATGGGTCCACATAGGTAGGCAGGCGATGCATCAGTTCCAAGCCGTGCAACGAGGATGATGCGTTGAGAATGAAGTTGATGCGCTTCACTATCTCCAAACCCATCAACGTTGATCCTCATAACAGTGGCGATGCGTCCACAGTTGAGGAGATGCACTGGTTCTGAGTCCTTTGCATCAAGAGTGATGAGTAGAGAATGCTGGAGAAGTACTTCAAACCTACTTCTAAGGGTCCATCACTGGGTTGGCACCATGTGGCAAGGCAGACTCACAGCTGGCAGAGTCCAGGTGGTGTACCAAGTGAGTTGGAAGTCTTTTATGTCCCTGAAACTTCAATCAGGAGGCAAGCCCTTGGAGTCACTCTGGTTCTGGGTTCAAGTGATGTGCGTCCAGTACTTCTCACACAGGCAAGGAGGGCAGCAGGTCAGAACAGAAGGAAAGCAGTTCTTCCAGAGCAGCAGGCTACCAGAGTGTCTGAGGTCCAGTGCATATACCCAGTTGTGCCATTGAAGTGGGGAGAAGCTACTAGAAGCATGCATTTAAGAAGTGCAAATATGTCCTGCCTCCCCTGTCCTGGCTCCAAGCTGGCAGAAGTGACAATGCAGGGTCATTAAGCCCTATTGTGTGTGGATAATGATACATGAGGTCAGTGTTTGAAGATATAATGGCACTTCTTGGAAACATAGCTGCACTTTAATAGAAGGGCACCTTTTGGGCATATGATCTGGTTTCGTTGTCGTTCGCTGATGCAAATTGGCCTTTCAATTTCAGTGAGTGATATAGGATGTCAGTTCCTGGGACCAGGTAGATTTCCTGTAATAGGGCAGTGGTGGCAGGCTAGGAAATCAAAATACCTGGGGATATCAAGGTGACATTTGGACATAATAAGGAGTATCTATATTTTAATGGGAACATATTATAACAATGGACTTTATCATGTGTTGGTAATAGCCGGCGAACCCACATACAGTAAAAATGTCCGGCAAAGTAAAGAGCATGTGAATAGTAGACACACAGCAGAAAACCCCTGATAGTTTTATAACACAGAAAAGATTATACTTAGGAGTGCCTGCTGTTTGTGATCTAGGCTCATCAGAAGAGGAAGGTCTTAAAACAGCCTTGGGCCTTGGTAGAGTCACATTTCAACCTCAAATGGATGAGTTGGGTGCTCTAAAATAATGCTTCTTGTACATGTGGGACGGTGACTTCAAATACTTTGAATTTTCTAGTGCAGAGGACAAGCTGGTTATGGATGTAGGGCTCGGATTTCTGACAACCGAAAGACCTTGGGGAAAAAGCTTAATTTGCAGTTGTTCATTGTCTCCTGAGTAAGGTATATTCTGGTCCACTATATGCTGTCTTTAATAGGAATCTGGTGTGGGCTCTACGAGAATGGTGAGATATGATGGCCGCATTTCAAGCTTGCTGTGAGCAAATAGAGTGGGTTTGGGTGATAGTTGGCATTTCCTTGGGTTGTGTGTGAAGGGCATACTTGTCACAAGGTGTCAGATTTTCAGTATTTACATGAATTATATTAGTGGCTCAGAACTACCCAAATAGAAGTAATTGGCATGAAACATTTCCTTCTTGTTGGTGCTTATGTTTAATATAAGCAGGCTAAATGAGCCTCTACCAAAAGAGAGACTCAGCTTCTTTCTGAGAACACCGAGATGATATTGGATAAGTATGTCTGAAAACGTGGTCTCATGTGTGTGTCAAGCATGTAAAGGATGAGCTTGTATTAGCTGCCAAACCCATATCACAAATGCAATTGGAAGTCCAGGGCAGCCAATGTATTGTTTCTTTCTTTCGCATTAGGCCGCATAAATGACTAAATCATGTTTTTTTCCCCCCACAAACCTGTGACCTTCGCGAATATGATAACAACATTGTAAAGTGGAAAATGCACCATCGCTTACCTCGAAGTGGTTTACAAGCTGCTTTGGTTTGACTTTAAGGATCAATTCATATTTGCCCAAATGGCGCTTTAGCAGCTCCTCGTAGATCAGCTCAAAAGTCACTTTGCTTTCTGATGCCACATTCACAGAGACAGTAAATTTTTCGGTCTTCCTCCCAGAGGCCCTTCAGAACCAAAATAAAGCAAATAAATACAATGGACCATGCATGGCAGTTCCATGAATAAAGCGGCGACACAGTTGCTCCTCCATGTGCTCTTTTCACCTAGACTCATTTATGGTCATGACATTTGCATTGGTCAGTTTGGAAGAAGGTGCGACGCGCCATCAGCAAGTTTACATTTCAATTAACCGCTAAAAATGATTTAAGAGGAACAACCATATTTTAGCGAACTTGTTACACTGCACCTGTGACGGTGAGGCAACAAGTGAGTGAGGGAAACTCAAAGCACTTTGGGGTTCATCAATGATCCGTCAGACATCTATCTCTGTCCTCTTGCACCCGTCAGTACGACATGGGGCTACACCGCGCATTACTGTATTGACACGTTTTGCAATTGTCTCCCTTTTTCCCCCCTTTTTTGCCCCTCCCTCTTTTCGTTGCAGTTGGTACTTCGTTAATTCTTGGGCCAACTCCCCCCCTCCTTCCATGTAGTAGCACTTTCCGCCCAATAAGGTAAGACCTGGCATGCCTCTACCATGTGTGTATGTCTCCATACTTCTCATGACGCTGGGTTATTGTTTTTAAACCCTTGCTATATTTTGTGGTTGGTGTGAGAAGTTGGCCTGGTATATGCTGTTCACTAGTTCTAGTGACCACCTTGTACCATGCCAAGCAACCCTTATGGTGTGGTTGTAAGTCAACCTTTTTGGACTAGCTGCCCTAGTGGTAGCGTAGGCTAAGCAGTCTTTGAGGCTAAACTCGTGATGCGTGTTAAGCAAGCTGTTTTACCAATAGTAACCCCCTTTTATACCAATGAAAGGACACCACACAGATATATATTCAAAATATACATGTATTTATTTCTCAAAGTAACCCCTAGTCTCTTTATGAGCACAGGAGCACAAATCGTCAAACAAGATTATCACAGAATACACAGAAGTTGCACTTTATATGGATAGGCCCTGGTGGCCACTCAAACCATATACTAAAATAGTGGTATAAGTACCACGAACAGAAAAGGGAAAAGGCCTAGGGCCTCTAGAATCGCTGGGCCTACAAGGAGCTAACGTCAGTTAGTGACCAGGAGGTCCACGGGTGGCGTGTGCAGAGCAAATAGTCACACGCGGGCTCCCATAGGTTTCAATGGGTGCGTAAAAAGTACAAAGTTACTGCAAAAGGAATCTTCCGGATGACCTAGGAACTTAAGATTTGGAACACAGGCACTAGAGATGTAATACTACACTTGGGCACAGGTGTGCCAGCTTTACCTCACCCACAGGAAGCGGGTGCATAGGCCTCGAAGTGCGTCGGGTTTCTTCTATCTGTTCCGTGGGGCCTGTAGACAAAAGTGCTGCAGGCGGTCGGTCGGGAAGAGATGCAGTGGATCCAAGAGTGGATCGGAGATGTTGAAGACCTGTAAGCAGAGGGGACAGTGTTCACAGTCACTAGCCAGTGACCAGCGTGGCACCAGGTGGGTACCAGGCGATGTCGGGTGCAAACAGGTGATGAGGGGTAGCTTGTCTCCGCAGCCACGTGGTCCCTGAAGGTCGACGACGTCCAGGAGTCGAGTCACGAGCTGGCCCACGCAGGCTCTCGCTGTCGGCGGTGTCGGCGACTTGATCGAAGCAAACAAGCCTTGGCAAAAGCAATTGTTGTGGGCAAGGAGATAAGCTGATGGTTCTGACCAGCAAGGTCAGAGGAACGGCTCCTTTGGAGGGGAGCAAGGGCCAGTCTGGAGCAACCAGACCAGCGGTGTTTGTCGTAGATTTCGTCGCCAAGATGGCCACTAGCCAGCGGGCCAGCAACCGGTTAGGCGCGTCGAGTGGCAAAATGCAGAAGGGCCCCACGCAGATCGTGGAGATGCTGGAGGGCTCACCTTTAGTGCAGATGCTGCTCGAGGGTTGGGCTTCTCAGGACCCAAAGCACAACTTGGAGGGAGCCTCGGTTGTTGCACTTGTCAGCTTGTCGTGGTCGTTCCAAGATGGCTGGCTCCACGTGTCTCGGTGCCTCCACGGGTCTCCTCTTTGCAGGGACTGTGGATCGGGCGGTGAGAGGTCTGGAGGTCCAGGTCTTGTCAGTCTCTGGGCTCGGGCTCCGGCGGGAGGCGGCGGCAAAGCAGACGTTGATTCGCTGGATGGTGCTTGCGTTAGCAAGGTGGTCACTCCCTGACCACAGGGGAGATTTTCTTCAGTCTTCTGTGCAGCAGAATGTCGAAGTTCCCGTCTTCTTCTTAGTTTCAAGTTGATTCCAGGATGTCTGAAGTCTTAGGACACAGCTCCTACCTTTAAGCGGATTCTAGGGGCCGGACTACCTGCTAGGTCCCTCCCTATGGGTGGGACCAGGAAGGGGGGTGGTTACACCCCCAATCCTTTGTCCAGCTCGCCCCAGGCCCGGGACTGGTGTGCCCCAGGACCGGTTTGAACTGGCATATGCACCGAGGCTCCTTGTGAGCCACAGGCATGTCTGGTTTCTTTCAAGCCCTACCTGACCAATACACAAAATCCTGTCTGGGGTGGTGCACGCACCTCCCCTGGCAGGAAACCCTTTGTCCACACCTCCCAAGCTGGAAGGACTCCCAGCAGCAGGAGGGCAGACTTGTGTCTGTGGTGGCAGCATCCATTTTGTGGAGCTGAGGCTATGTCTGATTTTACCCGGGTTTCAGGTACTGTACATGTCGTGTCCCTCTAGAAGGGTGGAATGCTAACCCCGTCGCCAGAATTGGCGAGGGGTTAGTATTCCAATTCGTATGACACCTTACTCGACATGTTTTGATAAAGCCAAACCAAAGATAGCATTTAACCGCGAGGTTCATAATGCACTTAAGAGTATATGGTATGACGATATCTGGAAACAGTAGAAGGAAGTTGTTCCGACCACTGCAGACAGGCTCAGCTCATGCCAGAGCACCATCTCACATGGAACCAAGCACTCTGCCTTCAGGATTGTTAAGGCCTGCCATAGGAGTGACTTATAGGTTACCAGGTGTCCCATTTAAGTTTAGGTATAGGTATACTACACCTAAGTAAGAGGTGATTACACCAACTTACCCCAGCTGAGTGATCAGCCAGTTGTGTCAGATTGTTAGGCCAAGCCTGGGGTGGCATAATACATGCTGCAGCCCTTGGCAGGCCTTGGGTACACCAATGCCCTGGGTACCTAGTGTACACTGGTACAGGGGCTGACAGGGTGATCCAACCAATTGGGTATGTACCTAGGGTACATGGAGTCCATTTTACAGAGAGAGCAGATAGCCTGAGAGCCTGAATGGCAGGATCTCAGGCCAACTAAGTCGAAAAACCAGCTAGACACTAGGCAAAAATTTGGGGGTAACCATAGTCAGATATCCACCTTCCTACACAACCCCCCCCCAAACGAAGGGAGATAAGGCTGACCTTGACCAGGTAAGCCTATATTGCCCAAGTGGCCATATAAGGAGGAACCAGCACTGGCACGGTTACCCCCTGTCTCATGGTCCACTAAGCAATCCCTCACCCTAAGGGTATCAGAGGGTCTCCACCATAGGGAATCTCTACCTGTGGTGTGTCTTGGCAAAGTAAAAGGCTGGTGTTGAGATGGAGTACTGAAGTGAGTGTCCTCAAAGTGAGGCCTCAGCTTCCTCCAATCATCCTCCACCATGGATGCCTTTCTTTCTTTAACTGAGTTGCACTGTGCTCTCAGGGTCAGCCTCTGGCTACCTAAAGCTGGAGGCTGGGTCCCTTTTGTGGGCTTACTGGAGGGACAGGTCAGGTTTGGGGCCCTAAGGTCCCATGTTTGCCTGTGCCCAACAGAATCCCCCTGGGGGAGGTCCCTAACTACCTGTAAAGGAGATCCCTCAGGAATGTTTTTACCCATCACCTGACTAGGGCTACTAGCCAGGCAATCCTCATTCTTTTGATGGGGGGGTTCTTGTGGACAGGGGCCCTCTGGGGGTCCACTGGCCTCCCTGACCTCTGCAGCCCTGGGCTGACTGAGGCAGGGTAGAGAGAGGCAGGCTACCTGCACCAGACTGGATCCCACCTTGGAAGGGGCCACTGACATCAGAGGCTCTGCCAGGCCAGGCCTGGCTACCTCTGGGGCAGTTCCTTCACAAGGGGTGAGGTCAGATCCCTGAGGAGGCTGACCTTTTCCTAATGTCTGGGGAGAGGGAGACTTTTCTTCCTCCCCACTACTCTCAGTTTGTGTGGAGTGATCCATTGTTTCAGGCTTCACTACACCTATGTCAGTCTGAGTATAGGCTGAGACCATTACAGCCTTGCCAACCTTTTCAGGGGGGCACTCAGTTTGTGTTTGAGCTGTGACTGTCACAGCTCTGCCAGTCCCTACAGGGAAGTCTGTCTGTGCCTGGGCTGTGGCTACCACTGCCCTTCCAACCTTTTCAGGGAGGAAATCTATTTGGACAGGGGTTGTGAATGGCACAACCCCCCTACCCTTTTGTGAAAGGCCTACCATTTTAGAATGGGTGTCTTGTTCAACTCCAGCCCAAGCTGAGAGTTCTAAGTCATTCCCCAGTAAGCAGTCTACAGGCAAGGTTGGGGACACTGCTACCCTTTTAGGGCCAGTGACCCCTCCCCAGCTGAGACATACCTCTGCCATGGGATGACTGTTCTGTTTGCCATCAATGTTAGTCACCTGGTAGGAGAAACCGGGCAAAAGCTGCTCAGAGGGAACTAGCCAATGGGCCACCATTGTGATGCTAGCCCCAGTGTCTCTGTAGGCCTCAGCTTTTGTACCATTGATGTAGGGCTCCTGTCTGTACCTACCCAAAGTGTTGGGACAGGCAGTGAAGTTGGCAAACCCCACGCCACCATCACAGACAAGAGTGGTTGCTGTAGGGGAATTGGCTAAGCCAGGGTCCCCCTGTGTTCCCCAAGTAAACCCACCCAGATTTCTGGGGGCACTCCCACCACCTGGGGGATTACTGCTGACAGTAATAGGTGGTGTGACAGGAGTAATTGGAGGAACAGTTTTGTTTTTAGCCCTTGGGCAACCGCTGTCAGTTTTCCAATGCCCAGGAGTTTTACACTCATGGCAGTAGGGCTTTTTAGCTGTGGTAGAGGAGGGAGCTTGGGACCCACCACCCTGTGTGGAGTTTTGGGGCCCTGAGGAAGGTTTCTCTTTTTCTTTATCCCCACCCTTCTCTTGAGGCTTGGTGGTATCTTTCTTTTGGTCACCACCCTGGTTTTTAGGCCTGATCCTGGTCCTGACCCATTTATCTGCCCTCTTTCCCAATTCTTGGGGAGAGGTCAAATCTGAGTCTACCAGGTGTTGATGGAGAAGCTGGTTTTGACAATTACTTAAAATCTGCTCTCTCATCATCAAATTGTACAATCCTGTATAATCAGACACCTTACTTCCCAGCAACCAACCCTCCAAAGCCTTAGTGGCACATTCCACATATTCAGACCAGTCCTGAGTCTGTGTCTTCTGGGTGTCTCTGAACATTAACCTGTACTGTTCAGTGGTTAAGCCTAACCCATCAACTAGGACACTCTTCAGGACTCTGTAATTTCTGACATCCTCTTCTCTAACAGTGAGGAGTCTATCTCTGCCTCTCCCCTCAAAGGAGAGCCATAAGATTGCTGCCCACTGGTCTTCAGGAACCTGCTGCACTTTGCAGGCTCTCTCAAGAGCAGTCATCCATTTGTGGATGTCATCCCCACTTTTGTAGGGGGGCACAATCTTGGACAGGTTCCTATTGTCAAAGACCCTATCTTTGTCCCTAGGGACATTGCTGCCACCAGTGGGTATAGACCCACTCTCTCTATGCTGCCTAGCCTTGCTCAGTTTTTCTTCCATCAGGGCTACTTCTAGCTCCTGCTTCCTGATCCTCAGCTGGGCTTCCTGCATTCTGGCCTCATGTTCCCTCCTCTGAGGGGTGGTCAGTCTCCTTCTGGAGTGACCTTGAGAGCCTCTAGAGCCATGGGAAGCATTGGAGTCACCTGAGCGATTCCTTTGCCTTCCAAGCCCTGTGTTAAGTCCACTGGGGAGATCCAATGGGGTGAACCCACTGTCAGTCCCCAATAGCCTTAGTTTAGCTGGGCCAAGTATAATACTTGGCACTGGGCTAGTTCTCCCTTCATCATCACTACTTTCTGTATCCTCACCACTTTCCTCCCCTGTAGTATGGTTCTCATCTAAGGGATGACTATTGGGAAGGGGTACTTCTGTAGTATCTTCAGAAGGGGGGCCTCCTGTTCCTGACCCTAAGGGGGCTAACTGGGAAGCTTTCTTGAGTGCTCTCTGATTCTCATCATTCTGTAAGAGCTCTCTGAGCTCAGCAGAGTTTGGGTTCTTGGGCTGTTTAAGGCCTCTAAGAGTTGCCAAATGCCTGAGCTCATTCTGATTAAGGGTAGCAAAGCTGGATGGTGCCCTCTGGGGGTCACTCTCAACAGAGATGGGTACAGTGGACCCCTCTGCCCCGGCCATTGCTCTTAAGTGTGGGTGGATGTGTTGCAATCTACCTACACTTGTGTTTACCTACTAAACCTATCTAGTAGTTGTAGTCAGGGTGTGCTACTCCCTTTGCTCTACAACAACTAAGTTCAGTAGAACTTAAGTATATCTAATCTTGTTTTATATGTACCTACAGGTACCTATGTGATCTTTCAATTGGTAACCAAGAGATTACAATGGTAAAACACAGCAAGCTCAAATCCAACCGCTGCTCACCAATGTGAGAAGTTGGCCTGGTATATGCTGTTCACTAGTTCTAGTGACCACCTTGTACCATGCCAAGCAACCCTTATGGTGTGGTTGTAAGTCAACCTTTTTGGACTAGCTGCCCTAGTGGTAGCGTAGGCTAAGCAGTCTTTGAGGCTAAACTCGTGATGCGTGTTAAGCAAGCTGTTTTACCAATAGTAACCCCCTTTTATACCAATGAAAGGACACCACACAGATATATATTCAAAATATACATGTATTTATTTCTCAAAGTAACCCCTAGTCTCTTTATGAGCACAGGAGCACAAATCGTCAAACAAGATTATCACAGAATACACAGAAGTTGCACTTTATATGGATAGGCCCTGGTGGCCACTCAAACCATATACTAAAATAGTGGTATAAGTACCACGAACAGAAAAGGGAAAAGGCCTAGGGCCTCTAGAATCGCTGGGCCTACAAGGAGCTAACGTCAGTTAGTGACCAGGAGGTCCACGGGTGGCGTGTGCAGAGCAAATAGTCACACGCGGGCTCCCATAGGTTTCAATGGGTGCGTAAAAAGTACAAAGTTACTGCAAAAGGAATCTTCCGGATGACCTAGGAACTTAAGATTTGGAACACAGGCACTAGAGATGTAATACTACACTTGGGCACAGGTGTGCCAGCTTTACCTCACCCACAGGAAGCGGGTGCATAGGCCTCGAAGTGCGTCGGGTTTCTTCTATCTGTTCCGTGGGGCCTGTAGACAAAAGTGCTGCAGGCGGTCGGTCGGGAAGAGATGCAGTGGATCCAAGAGTGGATCGGAGATGTTGAAGACCTGTAAGCAGAGGGGACAGTGTTCACAGTCACTAGCCAGTGACCAGCGTGGCACCAGGTGGGTACCAGGCGATGTCGGGTGCAAACAGGTGATGAGGGGTAGCTTGTCTCCGCAGCCACGTGGTCCCTGAAGGTCGACGACGTCCAGGAGTCGAGTCACGAGCTGGCCCACGCAGGCTCTCGCTGTCGGCGGTGTCGGCGACTTGATCGAAGCAAACAAGCCTTGGCAAAAGCAATTGTTGTGGGCAAGGAGATAAGCTGATGGTTCTGACCAGCAAGGTCAGAGGAACGGCTCCTTTGGAGGGGAGCAAGGGCCAGTCTGGAGCAACCAGACCAGCGGTGTTTGTCGTAGATTTCGTCGCCAAGATGGCCACTAGCCAGCGGGCCAGCAACCGGTTAGGCGCGTCGAGTGGCAAAATGCAGAAGGGCCCCACGCAGATCGTGGAGATGCTGGAGGGCTCACCTTTAGTGCAGATGCTGCTCGAGGGTTGGGCTTCTCAGGACCCAAAGCACAACTTGGAGGGAGCCTCGGTTGTTGCACTTGTCAGCTTGTCGTGGTCGTTCCAAGATGGCTGGCTCCACGTGTCTCGGTGCCTCCACGGGTCTCCTCTTTGCAGGGACTGTGGATCGGGCGGTGAGAGGTCTGGAGGTCCAGGTCTTGTCAGTCTCTGGGCTCGGGCTCCGGCGGGAGGCGGCGGCAAAGCAGACGTTGATTCGCTGGATGGTGCTTGCGTTAGCAAGGTGGTCACTCCCTGACCACAGGGGAGATTTTCTTCAGTCTTCTGTGCAGCAGAATGTCGAAGTTCCCGTCTTCTTCTTAGTTTCAAGTTGATTCCAGGATGTCTGAAGTCTTAGGACACAGCTCCTACCTTTAAGCGGATTCTAGGGGCCGGACTACCTGCTAGGTCCCTCCCTATGGGTGGGACCAGGAAGGGGGGTGGTTACACCCCCAATCCTTTGTCCAGCTCGCCCCAGGCCCGGGACTGGTGTGCCCCAGGACCGGTTTGAACTGGCATATGCACCGAGGCTCCTTGTGAGCCACAGGCATGTCTGGTTTCTTTCAAGCCCTACCTGACCAATACACAAAATCCTGTCTGGGGTGGTGCACGCACCTCCCCTGGCAGGAAACCCTTTGTCCACACCTCCCAAGCTGGAAGGACTCCCAGCAGCAGGAGGGCAGACTTGTGTCTGTGGTGGCAGCATCCATTTTGTGGAGCTGAGGCTATGTCTGATTTTACCCGGGTTTCAGGTACTGTACATGTCGTGTCCCTCTAGAAGGGTGGAATGCTAACCCCGTCGCCAGAATTGGCGAGGGGTTAGTATTCCAATTCGTATGACACCTTACTCGACATGTTTTGATAAAGCCAAACCAAAGATAGCATTTAACCGCGAGGTTCATAATGCACTTAAGAGTATATGGTATGACGATATCTGGAAACAGTAGAAGGAAGTTGTTCCGACCACTGCAGACAGGCTCAGCTCATGCCAGAGCACCATCTCACATGGAACCAAGCACTCTGCCTTCAGGATTGTTAAGGCCTGCCATAGGAGTGACTTATAGGTTACCAGGTGTCCCATTTAAGTTTAGGTATAGGTATACTACACCTAAGTAAGAGGTGATTACACCAACTTACCCCAGCTGAGTGATCAGCCAGTTGTGTCAGATTGTTAGGCCAAGCCTGGGGTGGCATAATACATGCTGCAGCCCTTGGCAGGCCTTGGGTACACCAATGCCCTGGGTACCTAGTGTACACTGGTACAGGGGCTGACAGGGTGATCCAACCAATTGGGTATGTACCTAGGGTACATGGAGTCCATTTTACAGAGAGAGCAGATAGCCTGAGAGCCTGAATGGCAGGATCTCAGGCCAACTAAGTCGAAAAACCAGCTAGACACTAGGCAAAAATTTGGGGGTAACCATAGTCAGATATCCACCTTCCTACAGTTGGGTTAGCCATTTCACCAGCCAATGCCTATGATTACTTTTAATGAACACTTTTACTTGACAATGATTCCCTCACCTGACTAATCCTTACTTGTGATGGGGATTGGGCCAGTTTTTACTGCCTAGACCATTTAGTTCAAAACTTTGGAAAGTTTCCTCGAGACAATTTACGCCAAGTGTGTATTTTCAGCTTGAACTATATCCTCTCATGTCGCTCCCTTTGTCCTCCCCCTTTTGTCTCCATTACTTTCTGTCTCCCACTCTATTTAGGTGGAGAGACAAGGTGTAGTCCCTATTGGGGATTCCCTTTTGATTTAACCATATCCTCCGACCTTGGAGGTTCCCTCTGCTTGGTGCTCTCCATTGGGGTTCATCAATACCTTTCCGAGGTCCTGAAGAAGTATCGCTCGAGTTCGGAGCTTCTATGACACGAAACATGTCGACCTTATAAACTCACTAGCCACCAAGGTACCTTACATCCTGCTGGTGGCACCACTATTTTTACTTAGTCCCAGTTCTACTTTCGAATTAAAATATTCTTAGATCTGGAGCCTATTTTAAATCACTCACTCACGTTATTATACACATAGCACCAGTTGCCCACATACATCCTTCACATACGGCGATCTCATATCAAAAGAACTCGGCCAAAGCAGCCACCAGGCCCGTTGGACATTGCATCGCCGGTCCGACGAGGAGCGCCCTATGATGAAGCATGACACCCTAACAGGTGTGTGAGGGCATTATGATCTGAAAATCAGATCTCCCAGCGACAAAACACGCCTGGCATATAGTGACACTTTTCACATACATGTCATTACAGAGGAACTGCTTACCCACAGTGTCTGGCATATATATTGTGGAGCATGGGAACAGGACCTCTTTAAATATCAGCTCTTCAGTCCCCCTTATTGATTATATGTTCATCAAACCAAGCCATGAAACAGAGTTTGAGACCTTGAAACCTTCAGGAACATGCAAAGATTAACGCTCCCAAATATCCTGATAAAGTCAGGAGCAGGCTTGAGTCAATAGGGCATGCATAGCACTGACATTGCCTAAATGTGAGCACATGTTATGCAGATAACAGTAATTACTACCCAGCAACACACCCACAAACACACCCCTCAGCAGAGGTAGCTGCTAACAAATGAAAGTGGAGGGAGTGCAAACATTTTGCCCCTCTGACAGGCACTAGTTTGTAAAGATATGTTTTTGGCATAAGCCTGAATCATGAAAAAAAGGTAGGAGCGGGAATCTTTGCCTAAACGTACTTTTCCTATTCCCAAAAATTCTATGGAATGTATCTGGAAACTTGTACCAGGTTTCCAGTTGTACTCCTGGGGATGTCATTAGACTTTTCATGTGTGCAATGAGGGTTTCTCCAGAGCAGATTATGCCACACAACAGAAATAGTATCCTGTTCCTGTGCACATTTCTTTTATGGATAAAGCCCTTTCTCTATACCACCAGTAAACCTTGGGCAACCCCATCCCCCAATACCATAAGGAGAGGTATGCCAGCTCTTGTCTAGAGTACATTTCTGACCGTGTACATGGTGGAAATGGAATGGATCAAAGTTTGAGAATGTCAACAAATGTACATGTCAAATGTACAAGGCACAAACCATCCTTTGAAATGCCCACTTCCAATCCCTTGTGTGGTATTTACAGCTGACACAATCTCTGCACTAGTGGTAGTGAGCTTCACCACATAATTGAGTTATGCCTGAAAGGAATCACATTTTGAATTCCTAAGAGGCCTAAAATGTAAATTTGGTCATAAATGTAGGTGTGTAATCAAATGTATGTTAGACCTGGCACCTTGGCGTGAGTTTCCCTTCCACTTTTTGATGGTGTGCCTCGATTGTTTTGCTGGTGTTGTCCGCTCAGGGCACTGCGCCACGGCTAATCCGTGCCGCAGTGCAAGTGCTCCCAAAGTAAAATGTACCTGTAATTGATGTCCATGATGGGTTTATTGGATTCACTGTCAGTCCCCAGTAAAGTGCACCAAGGGTGCCAGGGCTTGTGAATGCCAATGCTGCTGGTGGGCTTGCAGCGCTGGTTGCGCCACCCACAGAAGCGGCCGTGTAAAATGTGTCTAGGGTCTGCCACCGCAGACCCTGTGCGCGGTCCCGGACCGTCGCGCTGACTGCGCAAGTGCCCCCACTTGCCAGTCCCTAAACCTTCCCTTACCTACATATTAGCCACCCCTCTGGTAGGCCCAAGGGCAGGGTGCATTGTAGGCATAAGGTAAGACATGCCCTGGTGTGTGTGGCATGTCTTAGTAGTGAATTACAGCCCTTTCCGTTCTTCACTATTGAAGGCTACCTGCTCTCCATAGGCCAGAATGGGCTGCTGGGATCACGCCAACGCTGTGACCCCAGTGGACTCAGAGAGCATGGTAGAGTGTCAAGTTTGGTATGCCTGAACTCAGAATAATAAAATACTTCTTGTAGTCAAGTTTATTTTAATATCCTGGGTTTGTAAATACTACTTTTAGAAAGTTAGTATTTACTGACCTGACCATCTCAGTCCGCCTCTGCTGTGTGTGTGCGTTCTGCCCAGCAACAGTAAGGAGCAGGGTTGGGGAATCCCCAGAGACAGGTTGGCTGCCAGGTGGTGGGTAGAGAGATTACACCTGGATGGGTGGGAGGAGTACACCTTGACTTTTGAATAGACCTGTGCTCTGCCACCACAAAGCCGGCGCCACCCCCTGTGGGGCGGCTGATGTCTCTGCCCTGCTGCTGAAAGGAAAGAGCAGAGTCACAATAACAAAGTGCTCCAGAACTGGACTGAGCCAGGCCTAGGCCCCCTGGCGCTAAAGAACAAAAGAATCATGGTATAAAAGTAGGAGCCTGGCTCCTAAGAAATCAGAATCCTGTTTACCACAAAGAACCTCTGCCCGACTAGAAGGAGAAGGAGACGCTGGAGGAGCTGGCCTGCTGCCTGCCTTGCTGAGAAAGGAGAGGAAGAGACTTACTGAAAAGACTTTGCTACTTTGTGCTTGAACATTCTCCAAGGGCTTGATCTGAGCTTGCCCCCTGAACTGAACCCCAGGAACAGTGGGTTCTCTGTGCTTCTTGCTCATCCTCCAATTCGAGCCGTGTGGGCATCCCGCTGGAAAAGAGACTGCGCCCCTCATCGCCCCTCCTAGGGCCGTGACACTCAGGAGCTCGCCTGCCGCAATCCCGTGAGAGCCCCGCTCCGTCCGGAGCCGCTCTCTGTCCCCGGGCCAGGCCGCCTGCACCCCTGTCACCGCCTGCCATTGGAGTGCGCTGAACGCGCTATCACCCCTCCTGCCGGAAGCCGTCCGACGACTGTGATCCACGCCGGGTCACCCAGCTGCACTGACCGTGCCCTGTGACCCCGCTTCGCTATCCCCGGACATCTCAGGCCGCGCCGCCCCCGCTGTGGAGACCCTCCTGCACCGCCGTGCTAAAGGGTCGCTGGCCGCGCCTGCCTACGTGCCCACACCTGCTGATTGAGGACCCAAGAACACTTCCCAAGCTGAGAGTCGCCCCGACCTGTGCCGACTCTCCACATCACGAAAGAAGTTCCAGTATCGGGCTCGGGGCCCGCAACGCCTTATTTCCCCGTTCGCAGGAACCGATCTCTGTGAGTACTGGAACTACAAGTAAAGAGACTACGAACTATCCATTTGAAACTACGAACCAAGAACATTTGCCTGCTTTACAACCTGGTGGCCTAGCGAAAACGTTATTGGTCTTGTGATAAGTCTGTTGAGATATATATACCTTATTTTTACATAAAGACTCGTATTTTTATATATATCCAAGTCTGGTGTCCGTTTCTGGGGGGATTGATGTATTTACTGTGTGTATGATTGTAAGTGCTTAACCAACAACGCCTGAGGAATCGCCTTGGCTGCTCACGCCACGCACCTAGAGGGTGAGCAAGGGTCATTCGCGAGGGGTTATCCTGCGCCCTGACGTGGAGGAGAGGGTTCCTGCTTGACACAAGGGCAACCTTGCGCCAACCAGAGATCCCCGACTCTAACATTGTTGGCAGCGGTTGGGATTTCGGATTTGCACTTATAATTTGCATACAGTGAATTATTAATCACCAGATAGTGAGAGCAGACCAAATAACGCAGCCACAGGTTTTCATTTGTTGAACTTTGTTGAGACATCTGCCATTACTGCAACCATGCCTGGCTCACACTCCGCTGGAAGAGCACTCTCTGTGATTTCTGGAATAGATGAGGTGGATTGGGAGAGACTGGAAGGCTACACGATAGAGCAATTGAAAGGCTACAGTGTAAAATTCCGAGTCCCCCATGCTGGATTCAAGAGGAGAACCCAGTACGCCAAGGCGCTGAGAGCCTGGAAGGAGTCACGAGACCCACGGAATGCGGGGGACATCGTTCCACCCGACAACCTTGAGGAGCCCAGCAGGGTCCGGTCGCCAGAGGAGCTAGCAGACAGGGCAGCAGACAGGGCGCATGCAATGGAGATGGCAAAGTTGGCAGGACAGATGGAAATGGAAAAGCAGAAGTTGGCCCTGGAGGCACAACAACGCCAAATGGATCATGATATCAGATTGAAGGAGTTGGAGCTGAAGGCGAAAAGTTTGGACACCGCTCCTTCTGGTGGCAGCACTCCACCAGCGCAGGTAGAGTCCAAGGTGTACATCCCCAAAGATGTAGTAAAGGAGTATTTTAGAAAGGATGACATAGGGCAGTGGTTTAGGGCCTACGAGGTGGCCATGTCCTCACACCGGGTCCCTGAGAAAGACTGGGGAGCGGGGTTGTGGGGAAGGTTCCTTGCTGAAGGGCGTGACACACTGTTAGATTTACCCTTAGATCTCCAAACCTCATACCCCCACATGAAGGAAGCTTTAATGACCAGGTATGGGTTAACTCCGGAGCTATATAGACAGCGGTTCAGGGAGACGAAGAAGATCCCTGAGAGTACGTATGTGGAGTATGTGACCTTTTTCTGCAGAGCGCTGGATGGTTGGGTGAAGGGTAGCAAAGTGAATGATTATCAAGGGCTGCTTGATTTAATTGCATGGGAGCACTTGTCCAGTCAATGTTTTCCTGAGCTACGCCAGCACCTGATTGATAGCAAGCTGTCCAACCCGAGGAAGCTTGCTGAGGAGGCGGACCGCTGGCTCAGCACCAGGGTCCACAAGGGTCAAGTGGGAGACTCCGCCAAAGGTGGGCAGGGTCCCCAGCAGAAGAGTGGGGGGGACAGGGGTAAACAGAAGGGGTTCCAAAAAGGCCCCCAAAGTAATTCCCAAGGGAACCAGCAGAAGGGTTCTCAGCCTCCCCCACCCCCGCAGCAGAACGGGGCCCCGACAGGTAGACCTGTTCCAAAGGGGCCCTTCAATTGTTATAAGTGTGGTGATCCGGGTCACATTGCCTCTGATCCTAAGTGTCGCCTGTTTGGTAAGACCGCACCCACTGGTGCTCCACCCCGGCAAGTAGCTAGTGTTAACTTTGGGGAGGAAGTAGCCGTCCAGGAGGGTGGGGGTCCCGGGCAAATGACCCTAGTCTCGCTAGGAGACAGTGAGATGGTCCCTGTAACCTACCTGCCCTCGAACACTAAGAAATATGGGCAAGTGGTGACCATCAATGGAAAGAATGTTGAGGCTCTTAGAGATACAGGAGCCAGCGTGACCTCGGTGAGGCAACACCTGGTGTCTCAAGAGCAAATTGTACCCAATGCCTACTGTAGGGTTGTCAATGCTGACAACGTAGAGAGTCGTTGTCCAATGGCTCAAGTTCCCTTGGAGTGGGGGGAGGTCTCTGGTACTCTACAAGTCGCTGTGAGAACTGACATGCCTGTAGACTGTCTGCTAGGGAACGACCTGGAGAGTTCCCCTTGGGAAAAGGTGGAGAAGACCACGCATCTGAGGATGGTGGGTCTACCCGACTGGGCGTGCGTGACCACCCGGTCCATGGCAGCCAGTAGGGGTGTTGAGAGGGTCCTGGAGCCTGAGGGAGAGGTCCAGGAACCGGCCTTAGGGAGAAGGCGCAGGAGGCGCGGGAAACCGGCCCCCGAAGTTCCCACGGCCCAGGAGGAAGTAGACCCTGAGGGGGATGCTCTGGAGCCTACCGGGGAACAGATTGCCGAACTGGGAGATCTGCCTGAGCTGACCCATTGGCAGCAAGAAGGAGGTCCCTCCAGGGAGGAATTCTGCAGGGAGCAGAAAGAATGCCCTTCTCTCGTGGGTATGCGGCAGCAGGCTGCAGACCAGGCCAATGGTGTTCAGGCCAAAACACACTACGTGTACTGGGAGAGTGACCTCCTGTATTCCGAGCCTAAGGCTGCTGAACCTGGGTCAGCCCGTGTGCTGGTGGTACCCCAGAAGTTCAGAACCTTCCTACTGGGGCTGGCTCACGATGTGCCGTTAGCAGGACATTTGGGGATGGACAAGACCTATGACAGGCTTGTCACCCACTTTTACTGGCCCCAAATGCACAAGAATTCAGATTCCTACTGCCGAACCTGTCAGACTTGCCAGGCAAGTGGTAAGAGCGGAGGGAAGCATAAGGCTCCTCTGCAACCTTTCCCTGTGGTCGGTACGCCATTCCAACGAGTGGGGATTGATATTGTGGGGCCTCTGGACCCCAAGACAGCCCTGGGCAACAGGTTCATCCTGGTCTTGGTGGACCATGCCACCCGGTACCCTGAAGCCATCCCTCTGAGGACAGTGACGGCCCCCGTGGTGGGACGGGCACTGATGGGGATTTTCTCCCGAGTGGGATTCCCTCTAGAGGTGGTGAGCGACAGGGGGACCAATTTCATATCCACATATATGAAATCCCTGTGGAAGGAGTGTGGGGTAACTTACAAGTTCACCACTCCTTACCACCCCCAAGGAAATGGGTTGGTTGAGAGATTCAACCGAACCCTCAAAGGCATGATCACGGGCCTGGACGGTCCAATGAGGCGTAAGTGGGACGTCCTCTTGCCATGCCTGCTCTTCGCTTACCGAGAGGTGCCACAGAAGTCTCTAGGGTTCAGCCCCTTTGAGCTTCTGTATGGTCACCCGGTAAGAGGACCTCTGAGTTTGGTGAAGGAAGGCTGGGAGAAATCTCCCAGGAAACCTCCCCAGAATGTATATAGTTACATGCTGGCCTTCCGAAACCAGACTCGGCGTTTCAGGCAACTTGCTGAGGCAAATCTGGAAGCCAGCCAGGAGGAGATGAAGCGGTGGTACGACCGGAATGCCACTCTGGTAGAGCTTCAACCTGGACAAAAGGTGTGGGTCTTGGCCCCAGTGGAGCCGTGTGCACTTCAGGATAAGTGGACAGGTCCATTTGAGGTTGTGGAGCGCAAAAGTCCTATCACCTACTTGGTGGACATGCAGACTCCCAGGAACCCTTTGAGGGTCCTACATGTTAACCGCCTTAAGCCCCACTTAGAGAGGACCGAAGTGGGCATGCTGCTGGCCACTGATGATGGAATGGAAGAGGAGACCGAGCCTCTTCCTGACCTCTTAGTGGCCTCTGAGAAAGATGGGTCAGTGGATGGAGTTAACCTCTCACCCACCCTGACGCCCGAACAACAGGAAGACTGCCGCCACTTGCTGGGACAATTTTCCGACCGATTCTCCCTGGTTCCTGGTGTCACAGATTGGTGCGTCCATGATGTGGACACAGGAGACAGCTTACCTGTGAAGCACAAGGCTTACAGAGTAACTGACAGGGTCAGAGCTTGCATCAAGGAGGAGGTCTCCAAAATGCTTGCGCTAGGGGTGGTTGAGTCCTCCAGCAGTCCTTGGTCCAGCCCCGTGGTCTTGGTCCCAAAGGCTGCTGCGCCGGGAGCCACACCTGAACTCCGGTTCTGTGTGGACTACAGAGGACTCAATTCAGTCACGAAGACTGACGCGCACCCCATCCCCAGAGCTGATGAGCTCATTGATCGGCTGGGGGCTGCCCGGTTCCTCAGTACGTTTGATTTAACGTCTGGGTACTGGCAGATCGCCTTGACCGATGGGGCCAAAGAGAGGTCAGCATTCTCTACCCCAGATGGGCACTTCCAGTTCCGAGTCATGCCATTTGGGATGAAGAATGCCCCTGCCACCTTTCAGAGGTTGGTCAACCAGGTACTGGTTGGGCTGGATGCGTTCAGTGCCGCCTACCTGGATGACATCGCAGTGTTCAGTGCCACCTGGCCTGAACACCTGCGCCACCTCTGGGAAGTGTTGATGGCGCTGCGCCGAGCAGGCCTCACGATCAAGGCAAGCAAGTGCCAGATCGGGCAGGGTTCCGTGGTGTACTTGGGACACCAAGTGGGGAGTGGCAAGGTGGCACCCTTGCAACCCAAAATTGAGACCATCCTGGCTTGGGAACCCCCCAAGACGCAGACCGCAGTGAGGGCCTTCCTGGGGCTCACTGGGTACTACAGGAGGTTTGTCAAGGGCTATGGAACGATCGTTGCCCCCTTGACAGAGCTGACTTCGAAGAAGCAGCCCAGGAACGTGATTTGGACTGACACCTGTCAGAAAGCTTTCGACACCCTGAAGACTGCCATGTGCACGGCGCCCGTGCTCTTGGCCCCTGACTTCTCCAGGGAATTCCTAGTCCAGACAGACGCTTCAGAGCATGGTGTAGGGGCTGTTCTCTCACAGATGACTGAGGAGGGCTGGGACCAACCCGTAGCCTTCATCAGTAGGAGGTTACTTCCACGGGAAAGTAGGTGGAGTGCAATTGAGCGAGAAGCATTTGCTGTGGTCTGGGCGCTGAAGAAGCTAAGACCCTACTTGTTTGGGTCTCACTTCCGGGTTCAGACGGACCACAGGCCCCTCAGATGGTTGATGCAAATGAGGGGTGAAAACCCGAAGCTGTTGAGGTGGTCCATCTCCCTACAGGGTATGGACTTTACGGTGGAACACCGTCCTGGTACAGATCACGCCAACGCTGACGGTCTGTCCAGGTATTTCCGCCTTAGTGACGAGGAACCCCCTGGGCAAGGGTAGTTCTCCCCACATTTCAGCTGGAGGGGACACGTGTTAGACCTGGCACCTTGGCGTGAGTTTCCCTTCCACTTTTTGATGGTGTGCCTCGATTGTTTTGCTGGTGTTGTCCGCTCAGGGCACTGCGCCACGGCTAATCCGTGCCGCAGTGCAAGTGCTCCCAAAGTAAAATGTACCTGTAATTGATGTCCATGATGGGTTTATTGGATTCACTGTCAGTCCCCAGTAAAGTGCACCAAGGGTGCCAGGGCTTGTGAATGCCAATGCTGCTGGTGGGCTTGCAGCGCTGGTTGCGCCACCCACAGAAGCGGCCGTGTAAAATGTGTCTAGGGTCTGCCACCGCAGACCCTGTGCGCGGTCCCGGACCGTCGCGCTGACTGCGCAAGTGCCCCCACTTGCCAGTCCCTAAACCTTCCCTTACCTACATATTAGCCACCCCTCTGGTAGGCCCAAGGGCAGGGTGCATTGTAGGCATAAGGTTAGACATGCCCTGGTGTGTGTGGCATGTCTTAGTAGTGAATTACAGCCCTTTCCGTTCTTCACTATTGAAGGCTACCTGCTCTCCATAGGCCAGAATGGGCTGCTGGGATCACGCCAACGCTGTGACCCCAGTGGACTCAGAGAGCATGGTAGAGTGTCAAGTTTGGTATGCCTGAACTCAGAATAATAAAATACTTCTTGTAGTCAAGTTTATTTTAATATCCTGGGTTTGTAAATACTACTTTTAGAAAGTTAGTATTTACTGACCTGACCATCTCAGTCCGCCTCTGCTGTGTGTGTGCGTTCTGCCCAGCAACAGTAAGGAGCAGGGTTGGGGAATCCCCAGAGACAGGTTGGCTGCCAGGTGGTGGGTAGAGAGATTACACCTGGATGGGTGGGAGGAGTACACCTTGACTCTTGAATAGACCTGTGCTCTGCCACCACAAAGCCGGCGCCACCCCCTGTGGGGCGGCTGATGTCTCTGCCCTGCTGCTGAAAGGAAAGAGCAGAGTCACAATAACAAAGTGCTCCAGAACTGGACTGAGCCAGGCCTAGGCCCCCTGGCGCTAAAGAACAAAAGAATCATGGTATAAAAGTAGGAGCCTGGCTCCTAAGAAATCAGAATCCTGTTTACCACAAAGAACCTCTGCCCGACTAGAAGGAGAAGGAGACGCTGGAGGAGCTGGCCTGCTGCCTGCCTTGCTGAGAAAGGAGAAGAAGAGACTTACTGAAAAGACTTTGCTACTTTGTGCTTGAACATTCTCCAAGGGCTTGATCTGAGCTTGCCCCCTGAACTGAACCCCAGGAACAGTGGGTTCTCTGTGCTTCTTGCTCATCCTCCAATTCGAGCCGTGTGGGCATCCCGCTGGAAAAGAGACTGCGCCCCTCATCGCCCCTCCTAGGGCCGTGACACTCAGGAGCTCGCCTGCCGCAATCCCGTGAGAGCCCCGCTCCGTCCGGAGCCGCTCTCTGTCCCCGGGCCAGGCCGCCTGCACCCCTGTCACCGCCTGCCATTGGAGTGCGCTGAACGCGCTATCACCCCTCCTGCCGGAAGCCGTCCGACGACTGTGATCCACGCCGGGTCACCCAGCTGCACTGACCGTGCCCTGTGACCCCGCTTCGCTATCCCCGGACATCTCAGGCCGCGCCGCCCCCGCTGTGGAGACCCTCCTGCACCGCCGTGCTAAAGGGTCGCTGGCCGCGCCTGCCTACGTGCCCACACCTGCTGATTGAGGACCCAAGAACACTTCCCAAGCTGAGAGTCGCCCCGACCTGTGCCGACTCTCCACATCACGAAAGAAGTTCCAGTATCGGGCTCGGGGCCCGCAACGCCTTATTTCCCCGTTCGCAGGAACCGATCTCTGTGAGTACTGGAACTACAAGTAAAGAGACTACGAACTATCCATTTGAAACTACGAACCAAGAACATTTGCCTGCTTTACAACCTGGTGGCCTAGCGAAAACGTTATTGGTCTTGTGATAAGTCTGTTGAGATATATATACCTTATTTTTACATAAAGACTCGTATTTTTATATATATCCAAGTCTGGTGTCCGTTTCTGGGGGGATTGATGTATTTACTGTGTGTATGATTGTAAGTGCTTAACCAACAACGCCTGAGGAATCGCCTTGGCTGCTCACGCCACGCACCTAGAGGGTGAGCAAGGGTCATTCGCGAGGGGTTATCCTGCGCCCTGACGTGGAGGAGAGGGTTCCTGCTTGACACAAGGGCAACCTTGCGCCAACCAGAGATCCCCGACTCTAACAATGTACCTTTGTGTATAGGCTCCATCATATCAAAATCCATACAGCACAGAGCCCTGATAGATTGAAAAGTACAGCAACCATATGAGTTGCCTTCAGCTGGCATTTTTACAGCAGATCATTTTTTTACATTCTTTGACACAATAGTTAATCACATGGATAATATTCTAAAACTTTAGTTATTCTGTACGTTTTTGTTTTGTACCTTATTTCACCTATTTTCACTGAACATTTGAGGGACAGCCTTGTTTGTTCCTCTGAACAAAAATACTTATCTTATTTTCTTTCTTACACAAAAACACACACATGCATTTACACAAACACTCACACATGCGCTCACACAAATACACACACACTAGTTCATTTATTCTTTATTGTTTGATTAATTAAAATCTTACTATGTGATAACAATTGCTCCAGCTATCAAACTCAAAGTTAAAAAAAGAAAAAACGAATAAGTAGTAAAAACATTAATAAATGAAGCAATATTTTTAAGTAGATCAAATTTGATATTATCAATTTTATAATACTATTTAAATTTGTATACACATCATTCAGTACATGCCAATTAATTGTGCTGGACTAATTTTGTTCCAGTTCTTACTGAAAACTTTACAAAAGCTGAGTTCAATGATATATCATCAGAGTGAAGGCACTTTATCAAGGCTTGCCTGCAAGTTCGTACTCCACGTGCGTTAAAATGCCCCTTAAGTATAGTTTTTCTTTCAGTTTTCAATTCTGGGCATACACACGGCAAGTGAATATTGTTCTCCTCTCCCAATTTACAAAAGCGACAGAGCATCGATTCCTCTGTTCTTAGCCACGGTATAAGATGACATAGGCCGGGAAATGCACCAAAACGAGCATTTATAAAGATTCGTTTATACTTCAGAGTCCATGGTGTTTCTAGGTACGGTGGAATTTTCACCTTTGTGAAACCATTCATTAGTGACCAGGCATGTTTTCTTTTTACAAAAGAGTCTTTATCCATAAGCAGCGTTAGATGTTTTGTTATTTTATTAATTGTTTTTTTGAATGATTCTGTAGTTATTGTAGAGTCCCAGATTGGAGTCACTGAATATTCATCTAATGCAGCATGTAAATATTTCGAGGCATGTGATTTCCTATTTCCATTTATTTCCTGCCATAATAGTTGGAACATTTGATTTACGTTATCATTTTTTATTCTTTTCCATACTTTTAAAAATTGGCCTTTTCCTACAAATACTTGGTTAGTTAATCCAAATTCCAATCTTATCTGTGCCGGTGATGCATTGTGAGGAAGATAAAAAAGGGTTTTAAAAGTTTTTGTAACCATAAAGCGCTTCGCTACCATATGTTAAAATTGGCAATCATTTGATGAGATTCTAAATGCAGCTATAAAAAGTATTTGCTTTCCTTTGGATATCAGTCGTATGTGGGAGAAAAGTTCATTTATCATCAAATAATACTCCCAAGAATTTGAATGATCCTACTTGTTCTGATTGCATTTCATCAAGAAACCATTCGTGCTTATATTTTGACCTTGAATTTTTGTTAACCTCCATGATTTTTGTTTTTGTTTCATTTATAACCATTGCATTTTCTTTTGAGTATAATGGTATCCTTTTCTCAGATGTTGCAGCCCCACTTTTTTTTCGGCTAAGTAAAATGACATTGTCTGCTTATAGTAAATTTGATATCTGAGTATTAGCTAATTTAGGAGGATATGCATTCTCTTCGTTCAGTGTGGTCGTAAGATCTGCTAAAAACAGGTTAAAAAGTAGTGGGGCCAATACACACCCGTGCTTTAAGCCTGTCAAAGTTGGAATTTCCTTAGTTAAAGTCAAACCATCTCCCATCCGAACTCTGACCCAAGTGTCAGAATAAAGGAGCTAGATTGATGTTAAGAGGGCCACTGGGATACATTTCTCCTTCAATTTTTGCCCCAGAAGTCGTCTGTGTACACAATCGAAGGCCGATCTAAAATCCACAAAGCACAGATAAACGGGTTGTTTCATTGAAATGCATTTATCCATTAGCACTGATAGGACTAGTATATTTGTTGTGGTGCCCATTCCTTTGATAAATCCTGTTTGGTTGGGCTGGATTATCTGTTTCTCCTTTGCCCATACCGATAGACTTGATAATAGAACTCCTGCGAATAGTTTGGCATCTGTGTTTGAAGAGTAATTAATCTGTAATTTTCAGGCTGAGCCCAGTTTCCTTTTTTGTAAATTGGCGATATTAATGATCCCCTCCATGATTCGGGTATTGTCGATGGCTGACAATTTCTTTAAACACTGTTGTTAGATAGTCTGACCATAGATCAGGGTCTTCCCTAAAAAGTGCAAATAAGATACCATTGTGACCTGGTGCACTATCTTTTTGTTTCCGTATTAGTTTACATAAGTGATTTGTTGAAATATTAATTTCATGATCCCGATCCTTTCTTGACATATCGATCATATTCCCTGTGCAATCCAGATGTGTTGTTTCACTGTTTGAGTTTAGGTGCATTGTCAGGAAAACTGATCCAACATTTTTCACTCAGTTTAAATGATACCGCTGTTTGATTAGGTAGCACTAAACCATTTATCATTTTCCAGAATTCCCTAGAGTTTGTTTGGTTACTAGCGCGAAGAACTTTAGCCCAGAGATCATGCTTTGCATGGTTCCTTTCGTTCCAGATTAACTTCGGCAGATTTTGGTTAAGACTTTTTAGTTTACAAGGCAATTCCATGTCATTTGGGAACTTGTTATCTATCTCCTAAGACTATTGTGAGTCCTTCTCATAATCTGTGCTGAATTGGATAAATTGATTTTATTTCCTTTTCCAGCTTCCATCTTCTTATTTTACTCAAGTTTGGGTGCTAACTCATAAGTTTTAACTAATTTGTGTATAATATATACCCATTGTTCCATTACAGAGAAATATTATTCTTCAAAGCATTCTTTAGCCAATTTTTGGGCCAATTTATTGTGTCCTCATTAGTGTGTGCTCTCCAGATAAGTCTCCTGTAATTGACAGTTCCCGTCTGTCCCGGTGTAGTTAGGTATGTTTGATGTTTTATACTGGGCAAATTTGTAGTAAGTATTTGCTGACTATGATCACTGTCAGACACCTTTTCGATAAGGAACAAAGTTATATTGCTAAAAATATTTAATGATTCTCGATTGGTGGTTCTGTGAGTGATATGTTCATGCTGGAGGTGAGTCTTGGGGGAGTCACCCATTTAAAATTCCTAATCCCATTGCTTGATTCATTACTGTATATGTTGTTTGCTGGGGGATTGCCCATTGGTAATCCTGTTGTTGAATGGTGTCATCTCTTAAATAGGGCACAAGCACATTTAAATTAAAATCCTCTCAGATTATATAGTCTGCAAATGGGTCCTCCATTATTTGCTGAAACAAAAAACTAGTAAGAGTAGTACACATGTTACTCCTTGAGCTCACTATAGGGTGTATATATAAGTTAATTATTATTAGGGCTCCCGGTTTTCCGTTTTTACGGATTTTTACATATAAATACAGACGGAAAACAAGTTTTTCTTTATCTGTATTTATATATAAAAAACGGGAAAATACTAGTAAATGTTGCTGTGCTGCTGTCTGGTGTCTCCCCCTCCTTAAAGGGTTAAGAGGTGTCAGCCCGGGCTGAGAAAGCTTCCCGGGCACACACAGAGCTGCCAGCCGCACCCGAGTACTTCACAAGTCTTTGAAAGACCATTTATTTGTTAATGAGGCTTTTTTGTTATTTCACCCCTTTTAGAGCTTCTGCCAGAGTCAGATTAGGAGCCTCTATTCACACCATTGTTGTGTGAGTTGTGGCTCTTGCACCATGTTGTGAGCTCGATTACAGCATGGAGCATTTGGTGACAGGGTGGGACTATTGATTTCAAAATTAGAATACACATGCGATGCGGTTGTTTACGTATAACGTGCCTTCCAGAAGGAAATTATATACAGTAAAAGTGACAGATTGAGGTGGGGATCCGTTATGTTTGAAAGATTGTAACAGAACTGACTTAAAATTGATATATGTTCCTGATAACAAAGCAATTAATTCCCTAAGCATTTCAAAAATAAAATATCTTCATATAGTTCTTAAAAGTGACTTCCTTCCTACTGCGAGCCGTGCTTTTACTTCATAGGCTGCATGGATTTATTTTGGCCAGCGAGAGGAGCTGTTTGTCAAGAAGTCGGAGAAAGCGTAACGCAAGGAGCAGCAGGTGCTTTAAATGAAAAACACAAGACTCGGGAGACAGAAAGAAAACATTACTATCAGGTAAAACGAAACGAGACCTTTACAGGACATCACACGAAGAATACCACCTTGCTCTCCAAAAAACAAATTAACAAGACAAGCACACAGTAAATCGTGGACGAAGCCTGGCACGGCGTGGCTGCAAAGTCTTAGGCATTTTAGAGCATGGATGCTGCTCTCTGTGATCGCGGCTACCTTCTTTGATTCCGGCTTTGGCAAAATCCGCTATTCCATTCTGGAAGAAATGAGAAAGGGTTATTTTGTTGGAAATGTCGCTGTAGACCTAGGTCTGGATGTGAAGCATTTTACCGCACCGCAGAGTCAGCCTTGTTTCTGGTAAGACGCAGCATTTCAATAGTGATGGCCAGGGACAGCTTTTAACGCTAGTGGGGCACAATTGGGTTGCAGTTGAAGTCAGTGTGAGTTTCTCTCTGTGGGGCAGTATGATGTTCAGTGGGGGAAAGGATGTGGCACTCTGCCGATGACAGAAACTGCAAGGCTCTGAGACAAATGGCTTGTGATAGCACATTTAAGCATATTTGGGACATTTTGCAAATGGCAAAGTTTTCAGGTGAATGTATAGTGTTAACCAACAACAACTGAGTGTATGTGTGCATTGTCAATTTAAATAAATGTGGAAAAATACTAGCTGTAGCGTCGTCTTTTGCTTGTGGCAAAAATAAATGTGGATAAATACAGAAAAAATGCCCGAAAAATAAATATGGATAAATACAGACGGAAATGGCAAAAAAATAAATACCATAAAACCGGGAGCCCTAATTATTATTAAAGATTTTTCCTTATATCATAGCTTTACTGTTAAAAAATTGGGGTTGTTCGTATTCACTTGTTCATGCTCCACTCTCAAATCAATGGCTATAAATGTTGCCAGGCCCCCACTGGGGCGTCCACATTTGTGTTGTTTGATTGCAGGCTCAAAGTATCCTTATAACCCTCTAACATTACAGGATTAGTGGACCAAGTTTCCTGTAATAGAATAATCTGATAGATATTTGACATAGAGTGTAAGTGGGCATTATTTAACTTTTGGCGTACCCCTTTCATATTTCATGAGCTTAGTTTTAGTGATTTTCTATCATTATACGTTTTTTCTATTGTGCGTCTTGCTATGTCCTGTCATTGTTCTTTGGTTCCATGAAGAGCCATAGAAATCAATATTTCATGTATTCTAGTTAACTTTTCTATTTTAATTTGATTCATTGTCATTTCATCTGTTTTATCCATTTTTCCAAGAGGATTTTTCAATATAGAGAAAACCTGCTGACTAGTGTTTCTTTGTTGGAGTTTCGGGCTCTTGTGTATGATGAAGGGTCTTGGATATATCTTAGGTGAAGGTTTACTAATTATTATTCCCCAGCTAAGGAAAGTTTATTTTTCATTATTGATTAATTCCGCTATAAAGCCAGAGTTCAGAGTTATCAATGTCATTTCTTGGCGACTTTCTGTGTTTGGTAAGAATTCAATAGCTTTGATGTCTTCGCTTGAGACTTTTTCTAGCGATTAAATAGATTTAAAGAGGTGAAGAATATTTCCTCTGTTTAGTATATCTTGTCTTCCTCTAGAACAATATTACGGTTTGAAGATCAGTTGTATCTTAACATTAGATGATGATTTCTTGCTTCTATCATTTACAATACCTAGTTGGTCTTTGAGAATACTTTCTCCTCTCAATTCCTTACGATGACCAAGTGATCTCTATTAAATATGTTCTGATACTCCTCTGTTTGTTCCATCATATCCCTTTGGGTCATGTTTATATGATTTGGTTTATTTATTTGATTCTGTGAGTGTTGCTGTTTTTGATTTAAACTTTGAGTTGTTTTTTGATGTACCAGGAATGTTCGTTGTACTACTGGTTCAATATATCTTTCCACATCATCTTTCCACGGATCTCGTGCTTTCTGAGGTTTTGATAGCCTCTTTAGTTGTTCCCTCTTTTCTCACAATACACCTTTTATTTCCATTGCTGTCTTCTCTAAACCTCTGTGGTTTTCTAGGGATGTAACATCTTTTTCCGTTGAATTTGTATTTATCCCCTCTATCTTAGGTTCGTAAGAATTTCCTCTGCTTGTATTTGTTACCCTAGGTATATTGTTTTGGTTGCATGATTCATTGATTTGCTCTCTCAACTGATTTCCACTTGTACCTTTATTGAATAACGCAAAATACTTCTTATTTTTACTGTTGGTTGTAGAAATCTGTTCTCCGTATGATTCTTTTTCCTGATTTCCCCTTGTTCCCTTATTTTGTTTAATGCAGTCACCACCCAATTCACACACACTAGTTGTTGCACTCAGGATCAGAAACTCATGCATATATATCGAGGTGGGAGTCATCCAGCTTCCCTTCAGTGCATCAAATGAAAGCATCTATAATGCATATATGACAGTGATCATCTATCTGCCTTTCTCCAACTGAACAAATGCCTTGTGACACCGCTGTAAGCAAGCAACTAGCAGAGAAATGTAGATCAACCACAACCGTTAGAGCATTTGGGATGAAAGCTGTAAAATGCAGTGCAAATGAGACTTCAACACACCACAAATTAAGCTACCAAAATGTGCACCCAATGAACAATGCAAGGGATATCTTATACAAGGTTAAAGTAGGTGCCACAAGCAACCAAAATGGAGGATGTCATATCTCACAGCTTTCCCAAAGATTCTCACTGCACCTTCATGCAAAACCTTGCCTGCACTGCCCCTTACAGCTTCCAAAGATTCCAAATGAAAGCAATAAGTACCTTAACACAATATTCTTGACCATTACATTTGCAATCACTCCAAAGACACACGTTTCTTCTGTCAACCACACCCATAAGATCAATCATCTGCAATTCAGTGTCACTGACTCATTCAACCTTGCTCCTCCGCTACCAGTAAAAGGCTGTTGAGGCCAGAATTCATGTGGCCAAGTATTCCATATCCATCGGTGACACAGGCCATTTGTAAAACATAAGGAGAAATGCAGGCATATCCATGAGGAGCTAACCCCCATCTAATGCAGGGGAAAAAGAAAAGCTGCACTCCTCCTCCTGTACCAAAACATCTGACCAGATAGTCCACTCAAAGTGATATGTAATGGCATTCAACCACACAAACAATATACATGCAACATCAATCTGGCCCAAGATGTCACTTTGTTGGTCAGAGTAGCTTGTTTGAATCAGCACCTGCTATTTCTCTCTTACCTCTTTGAAGACTGCTGTGGTTGGGCCTTGTGATATAGCAATGTTTCCAAGGGCCCACAGAAGAAAGAGGAGCCTTGGTGTGCATGAACTAATGCAAGATTCCTGAGCATTCCAGGAACTCCAATAGAACTCCATTTGGTATCCGTCAGTCCACAGTCTTTACATGTGAAGATGCTGGATGCATATCAACATGGAAGTGTTATTTGCCAGTGCTGGGCAGCTGTTCTAGGTCATTGGTATTTATAGCTCATGCCTGATTGTTGCATACCTTCATTAGAAGTGGAATTATGATGCCCCAGATTTGAGTAAATCATAGGTTATTTTAATGCTACCTATTGCCATGGTTTACGCTGTGGTCAGGCACAGAAAAAAGTGCAATAAGTCATTCCCTGCATACAGATTGTTTTCAGAAGCTGTAAATAGTGGAGCTCTGTTGCAGATGGGCCTCTGGCTAAACGGTTCTGATAGTGAAGCCACAAGAGTTTCTAACATTTGAATCCAGATGTTTTTTTAACCTCTAAATGAGACAGAGAACGGCAAATGTGGTGGGCAGGACATCCACCAATTTGTAGCAGATGTATCACATCTGCTGCACTCTAAGGTCCTGATTATGAGGTTGGAGGTAGGGCACTGAGACTGCCCCACCGCTGCACCGCCAAAACCCATGGTCAGGCTGCCCACCAGAGTACGAGGCAATTTTGTGTCTGGCAGGCTTTTGTTTGGTGTTCATACAGCAGTGCCTTTAAAATCAGGCACAGCAATGGGAACACCAAAAACAGTTTGTGCATGGCATGCACTCAAACGTCAATGCCTTGCAGGAACTGGTGTGCATGCACTCAGGGGGGCACATGTTTTGGGCCCTGTAGGGCCCCCTTTGTTTACCCTCTGCCAGGCTTTTCATGGCAGTGGAACTATGATTTAAATTTTTATGGATAGGAAACTTGTAATATGCTTGGCGGGACCAAAGCTTATTGTGGCCTCAGGACTGCCGTGCCCCATCCATAGAATGGTCGTTCCCTGGCGGCATCGGCGGTCCCTTTGCGATCCGACCACCTGAGTTGTAATCGGGCATTCGAGAGACTGCCACCATCGCAGCTCCGTGGGTCTGGCGGACTTGGCCCAGCAGACTTGCATTCTAGGTCTAAGTGTGGCCCTTAATCTTTGCTATTTTTAGGGATCTGGTCTTCATTATATTGAGGCCTACTGCAGAAAGATGATCAGTTTGGTGCCATTGTTTGACCTGGTCCTTTCTGCAGGGTTGTCCTCAGACCTTTTGCCTTCTTCCTCCTATTTTTCTGACCCTTGATTCTTGGCTTTTGGACTCTGGGCACTTAACATGGTTCACACCTGTTTGGCATATTTAATTTATGTGTAAGTCCCTTGTACAGTGGTATTCTATATACCCAGGGCCTGGAAATGAAATGCTACTAGTGGCCCTGCAGCGCAGATTGCACCACCCACAAAAGTGCACTTTCAAAACATGTCTCAGGTCTGCCACTACAGTGCCTGCATGCGCAGTTTACTGCCACATTGACAACATTTAAAATGTTCCCTTTTACTAAATATAGGTCACCTCTAAGGTAGGCCCAAGGTAGCCCTATGGGCAGGGTGCCTTATAAGTAAAAAGGCAGGACACGCCTTGATGGTGTCGCATGTCCTGATAGTGACAAATACCCTATTTTGTTTCTCACTTCTGTGAATGCTGCTACTCTCATAGACCAGAAGTGGGGATTCTCTTAAATATGTTTATCTGCTAATTCCTGATCAGAAAGGAGAAGGGCTGCCATTTTGGTATGTTTAGAATGGTAGTGAAAAACCATGCTTACTGGTGTAGGCGTATTTTTTATTACTATTTTAGAAATGCCACTATTAGAAAATGGCGATACTAAAGGGAATGATGGACGGAGCGCTTGGGCAAATCAAGCACTCACCCCCAGTCAACTGATCTGGGTTTAATCCATCATCATTCTTTAGCTCACTCCAACACCCCAGTTGAGACATGGCCATATTCAAATCAGTCTGACCCTGTGCCTCATGGTAACAGTCCAGTCCGAACTGCCAAGCCATGTCTTCCCTGGACCGGAAACAAGCATCCTGGGACCGGTTTCGGGTTCATAACCCTCATCAGCCAGGCTATCTTGAATCCAGTGGCAACGTGAGTAAGTTCGGGCTAGACTGTTCCCATTGGGAACAGGGTCAAGACTGATTTGCAAATGGCTGGGTCCAAACTGGAATGGCATGGTGAGCAAAAAAACGATGGATTTAGGCCCAGATCTCTGTACTGGGGTGAATGTATGACAGTGTTCTGCATGCTGTCCATCAATAGTTCTTTTTAGGTCTCGCTGAGACAGCGAAAGCTGTCTCTTTGAGACATTTTGTAAGTGGGCTTTGAAAAGTGCTACCCACATGGTTTGCTGGCCTAGCGCTTGAGTGCACGATGGCGTGCACGTGCACAGCTGCTCCTTGCATTCCCCCCTCCCTTCTAACCCAGCCCTTTGATGCTCTGCTCGATTACTTTCACTTCGCGGCCGCACGGCCGCTTTGATGTTTGATCGCAATCGCGATCACTTTCGCGGCCGTAGGGCCGCTTGTTTTTTTTCTTTCCTGTTCTTAATTTCTTAAAGATTGGTATTTGTGATATTCTCGTGTTAGGTTCGAGATCAGTTTATCACTGTTTTTTATATTGCCTGTGACTCCCAAGCCAAGAGAACCTTTCAATATCCGGTCAGAAGGGTAGAATATTTTATATCATCATTGAAGGCATGATCCGGGGTGCGCAGGAGTGTAAGCAGGACAGAGCATAGACAATGAACCGCAGGGCCCACCCTTGACTGCATATGCTCACCTCTGTGGCACTGTGGTCCGAACTGCCTGACGTTCCCCTCTGCTGCCCTCACCGCATGCATGAGGTGCCTTGAGTTTAAACTTTAAAACTGCTTCCCTTTAAAATGCAAAGCGAGTCCTCGCGGATGTTTCTATTGCTGGGGGCAAATAAAATACGGCGGCCTCCCAGAGCATGAGTCAACAGCACGTTGCAGAGGAGCTACGAGCTCTGCATAAAGAGTGGCAGGAAATCCAAGAGCTGATTTGCTTTCTACACACAACATAGCAGGGCAGGGCCTCCAGCTTGTACGTGCAGATCCAAAGCTATGCCGAATCCTGGCTGATTTGCTTCTAAAGGCCCTAGGGCAGGCAGCAAGCCTGCTGCTTTCAGTTATGCATAGAAAGTGCTTATAAACAGTAAATCAGCATCATGCCGGGCAATTTACTTCAAACTTGATAGCATATGGTACTGTGCCGCATTGAGGGGTGCCCGGTGCTCGCAGGGTCCAGTCGCATCAGACAGACCTTCAGTCAGTCCTGTCTTTTTAGTCAACAGACCGTTATGATTTAAGGCACATATGCATGGACACTGGCGAAGGATGACCAAATTATGTGTCAGGGTTGAATAAATTATGTGGCAAGGAAAAATAAATTATGTGGTGTAATGTGGTACATATTACTGATTATTGTGTCTTTTAATAGCCGTTAACACAATCTGAGCAAAGTTTTCATCTCATTATTACCAGTTTAACACACAAATGCAACAATGAGCAACACAAAGGTGACCAGTCAACCTCTGTCTTGAGCCTTCCACTCCGTGACACCATGCGTTGCCGAGTTTTTAGTAACTCTTGATCCATTTGAGGTAGAAACAGATTTTCTTTAGTTAAAATGTGCAAATTATGAAGCAGCTGATGGATAAAGTGGCAAATGCAGCAAATCCATAAATTTGAGGAAAACACCAAGGTTACAAAATCGCAGAAGATATGTAAAGTAGTATGAGGATATATATGTAGAAGGTAGCGAGTCGTAGCATGGGAGCCTCAAGAGAGGTCTGCTGCGGTTGGTTCTCTCCAAATGACAGAGTCCTCATCCAAGGTGATTTAAGCGTAACACCCCAGGGCAGTTTCTTGCTGTTCTGAGAACTGAACTGGACTTTCTATGTTGCCAATGAAAACGGAACTGGGCACGTCCACTACCTTTAATCTCAAGAGCCTTCAGTATGTTGTAGTTGGTGCTCTGGTCAACTCGAAATGGGATGGGCAAGCAACCCTCCCCCCTGCATATCTGCTACACAAGCTGCATAACATCATAACTGTGCTATACGCAGCACACTACTGAACACCGCACACTGCTGCACGCCTCACACTGCTGCACGCCTCACACTGCTGCACGCCTCACACTGCTGAACGTCACACACTGCTGCACGCCACACACTGCTGCACGCCGCACACTGCTGCACCCCACACACTGCTTTTATGCGAGTTTATGCTACTGACATTGTAAATGACAATGCCTTTTATTTGTTTTAAAACCTAAACATAAATAAAAGGCATTGTAGTTTTACAATGCCAATAGCTCAAACTCTTATAAATGCGAGACCTATTGCATTGCAAATGCTTGTTGCATTTGTCACCCCGAGTGGGACGGGTATGCTCAGACGTGAGTCCCGTGCTCTCCATGCCACTGGAATCAAGCTATCCTGCTGAAGAGGGGTGAAACCCCAAAACCGGTCCTAGGATGCTTGTTTCCAGTCCAGGGAGGACCTGGCCTGGCAATTCGGGCTGGACTGTTCCCATTGGGCACAGGATCAAGACTGATTTGCATATGGCTGGGTCCAAACTGGAATGGCATGGTGAGCAAAAAAACGATGGATTTAGGCCCAGATCTCTGTACTGGGATGAATGTATGACATTGTTCTGCGTGCAGTCCATCAATAGTTCTTTTTGAATTTGTCACCCCGAGTGGGACGGGTATGCTCAGACTTGAGTCCCGTGCTCTCCATGCCACTGGAATCAAGCTAGCCTGGCTGAAGAGGGGTGAAACCCTGAAACCGGTCCTAGGATGCTTGTTTCCAGTCCAGGGAGGACCTGGCCTGGCAGTTCGGGCTGGACTGTTCCCATTGGGCACATGGTCAAGACTGATTTGCATATGGCTGGGTCCAAACTGGAATGGCATGGTGAGCAAAAAAACGATGGATTTAGGCCCAGATCTCTGTACTGGGGTGAATGTATGACATTGTTCTGCATGCAGTCCATCAATAGTTCTTTTTGCATTTGTCACCCCGAGTGGGATGGGTATGCTCAGACGTGCGTCCCGTGCTCTCCATGCCACTGGAATCAAGCTAGCCTGGCTGAAGAGGGGTGAAACCCTGAAACCGGTCCTAGGATGCTTGTTTCCAGTCCAGGGAGGACCTGGCCTGGCAGTTCGGGCTGGACTGTTACCATTGGCCACATGGTCAAGACTGATTTGCATATGGCTGGGTCCAAACTGGAATCAAGCTATCCTGGCTGAAGTGGGGTGAAAACCCAAAACCTGTCCTAGGATGCTTTTTTCCAGTCCAGGGATCACCTGGCCTGGCAGTTCTGGCTGGACTGTTCCCATTGGGCGCAGGGTCAAGACTGATTTGCATATGGCTGGGTCCAAACTGGAATGGCATGGTGAGCAAAAAAACGATGGAGTTAGGCCCAGATCTCTGTACTGGGGTGAATGTATGACATTGTTCTGCATGCTGTCCATCAATAGTTTTTTTTGCTTTTAGAAAATGAGCATTTTCTGTGCCTATAATTCTGGTGTTTTGCATCTTGACTCCAACCCATGTCTAGGGCAGAGTCACAGCTACACTTTGTGAGTACTTTCCAGACAGCCACAACACAGTAAAGGCATAGTGTGGCAAATGAGGCATCTGCACACTGATAGTCTTCCTGGGCTGGGAGAGAGGAAGGTGGGACACACTTGCATATGTATAGGCTGTGCCCTTCCCTAAAACAAAGGGCTCATTTACCTCCTTCTGATGTCTGGAGCCAGGGTTGGGGTTGAAAGTAGGTGTTGTTTACTTTTGAGGTTTCTTTTGAAGAACCCCGTTATAAAAGACATTTTTAGTATAAGTACAGGGGTTCTGACCCCACATGTTTTGTACGCTAATAGACCCGAAGGAAACTGTGCTGGAGTAAAAGCTGCTGTGTTAAGGGATTGCAATCTTTCTGTGCTGTTTCCAAGAACTGCTTTTCCTTCCTGTGTGAGCTGCCCTGATACCTGCTGATCTCTGTCCTGCTGCAAGGATTACTCCCCTCCAGAGTGACTCCAAGGGCTTGTTGGCTTGCCCCTGTAATTCCCTGAGGTCTCAGGAACATAAAATACCTCATGAGTTGCCTGTATCTAACTACCCCACACCATTTGTCAAGCACCGGTGATGGGGAGAACTCCTAATTACCAGCTGGTGCCTGAGAGTGATCTTTTTGGGTGATTCTGGTACTGTTGTGAGCCTGGCTTGCTCATTCCTCCCTGTGAGTGTAATGCTTTGTGTACACTCGCACCATTGTGTGCCTGGCCTTCTGCCTTCACACGCAGCCTGCCAGCACATCTAAAGTGCGACCGTAGGGCCAGATCTCAACCTGCTCACCATTTCGCCAAGCCAGGTATCTTATGTGGGAGACTGTTGCGTCACTCCTACCAGCTCGTTTATAGTGCTGCACCACCTCTCTGCACCAACGTTAATGCCATGCGGCAGCACTACCATCATCGCACTGAGGGAAGCTGACCAGAGAGGCTCGCTGAAAGCGTGGCCTCAGTCCTGAGCGGTCTGAACAAACTTGCTATGCTCATCACAGTTGCATCTCACTTTCATTACTATTTCCCATCCGAGCGATCCCTTAGAAACTTGAAGAAGACAACGGGACCAGGAGTAATGAAGATTACCAGTAAGTAATAGGGCATTACCCTCAGGTCTCTCCTGTCCTTGTTCCATTCATGACAACTGGAGAATACCAAAGCCAGAAACCCGGCCTTCAAAAACCCCCCAGCACCCCCAGGAAACCCCACCAAAAGCAGCAACCCAAGGGAGGCAAAAGGAAAAACTGCAGAAAACCACAGGCAGAACACACAGCCGGGAAAGCACCCCACCAAAATGCAGGATTGCACCTGCCCCAAAACAAGCAGGGAACAACCAAGGTGAGAAAAACAGAAAACAAAAAATTGCACCACCATGCAGAGGGCAGCAAACACACACCAGGAACCCCCCGAACCACCAAGAAACTAGGAGAACCCACCAGAAACCTCCAGAGGCAGCCAACAACAGAAGGATAGCAAGGAGGCTACACAAAAAGAAAGACACAAGAGGCCAAACTTACCAGCAAGCCAGGAACAGGCCAACAGGGACACAACCAAGGACCAGAAACCCGGACCCCGGAAGGCAGAAGGTGACAGCAACACCAAGGACACAGCCAACCGGAGAAATGAGAAACATTGCACCCAGGCCACATCAAGGGCTAATCCAAACTGCCAAGTGGAAGGGATCATGCCACAACAGCAACAAGGCAAAGAAACCAAGGCAGAAAAGGGGGCACCCCACAGAGACCCAAAGACAAAGCCCCAGAAGGGAAACAAGGGCTGAAGCAACCAACACCACTGGCACACAGAGGACCAGAAAGATGAAGCACCACGAACAACCGGCAAAGGCACCCACCAGACAAAAGTCCGACAAGCCCAGCATCACCAGGCTGCCACACCAACCAGGCAGCAGAAGAGAAACAGAGTGAGCCCAAGCCAGAACGGAAGGGAAGCCCTGAAAGCCAAACAGGAAACCAAGCAACCCCAAATAAAGATGGGAAGAAAGGGAAGGTCCCACAGCCCATGCCTCAATCAGGCACAAAGGGTGAAAAAAGCCAATGACAGGACAAACCCCAACACCATTGGGAATACCCACAAGAGACTAACCCAAAAGGAAAGAGGAAAGCGCCAGCAAACAAGGCAAGGCACAAACGCAAAGGACCAACCATGGGCAGGGCCACACAGACCAAACCAGGAAGGGGGGAGCACTGACCAAACACCTGCACCCCCCAACCAGACCAACCCGCCCCCCCCCCAGAGAGCCCAGAGGACACCGCCACCGAAACTCACAGAGGAGGACCAGGACCCAGGGCAGGAACGGCCAGCACCAACCACCAGCGCCGACAGAGGACAACCACCAAGCACCCAGCATGGGAGAAGGAGCAATAGTTGGAGCCCAGGGACAGGCCAAGAGGCAAAGGCCAAGGAACACACAAGACACAACCTCCGGAATGCATCCTAACAAGGCCCCCAGAACCAGAAGGGAGCAGAGCCAGCACCCAAAAGAAAACCAGCCGCCGAAAGACTAACCAGGAGGACCAGGTAGCCACACCCCATTTCCAACTGAACCAGAAGACCGGGAAGCCCAACACCCACAAGGTACAAGGCCAACAACAGAGCCCCACCAAAGGAAAGGCCAAGGGGTGGAAACCACCAGACCCCGACCCAAACAGAATCTAGGCCAGACATGAAATGTGAGGCCAGAATAGGCGGGTGAGCCAAACCCCCCAATGCCACCAAGACTAGGGAAAGTCAAAGAATAAAGAGGCAAAACAGGGAAGACCCTGCTCCAAACAACACACTCCCAGGAGGACACCTCAATCCAAAACCCCGGGGCAACCGGAGCAGGAAAACCACATCCCTAGAGAATGCACACACACTGACAACTGGCAAGGCAAAGGAGGGGCCAGGGACCCAAAGAACACACAAACAGCATCAAGTATGGGTGCACAGTCCTCATATGAGAATAAAACTGTGGAGCACCCAAGGACACCACGGAACCATGCCAAAAATCACTCCACACTACCAGCCACCCTTGCAGGATCCCGCCAGAGAGCAACAGCCCCAGGCAGCCAACACACACAATGAAAGCACCAGAAAATAGCAGGTTCCAATAGAGCAGCATGGTCTGAAGCCTACAGCACACAGTAAACCCAGGCAGTCACCCAGCCAGGGTCTAACCATGCCAGAGCATGCAAAACATCTGAGGACAGTGGAGGTCAGACACATACAGGGAGGACTGAAGGCCAAGCCCAAAGAAGGGCCAAGAAAGGAGGGGGCACCAGGGCAAATCATGTCATGTATCTCTATCGCCTGGAGTCCAACAGCAGAAAAAAAGGCCAATCCGCTAGGCGGTACTCACCCCGCCAGCAGACTCCGAACAAGCCCCCCCAACTCCTCAGCCAACTGAAGGCGGACCACCAGCAACCTCGCCGTAAGCAAACAGTCTAGCCAACTAGCGACCGCGGCGTGTCTCCCAACCAGTCAGGCCACATGAACAGTGGTGTAGCTAGGCACTTTGCCGCCTGTGACCCCCAAAACTCATGCTGACCAGGGCACACTGCCCCCCCCCCTTGCTATGCCACTGCACAGGTAGACACGCCCTTCAACCCGGAACCAACCGGGAGGCCAGGGCACCAGCCACAATGGGCCGACTGGCATGCACCGCAAAGAGCTGGAGGGGAAACACCCAACCCACCCAGCCAGCCCGCCAGGCTGGGAGACAGATCAGCATACACCCTGTCCGGAACAGCCCAGCAGGTGCAGCACCAGCACCTCTTCCCATTCCTGTCGACAGACAGGGAAAAAGAACAGGCAAAATGCTGGGTAAGATCTGCTTTTGTACTGCCAGTGGGAGGGGTTGTGGTTAGGGTCCCAGCATTCCTCTCTTCTTTTTTTCTGTCGGGAGATGATTATCTCCACTTGGCATGAATGGAAAGAGGACAGGAGGGACCTGGGGGTAATGAGTACTGGCTCGTGCTTTGCATAACATGCACAGTATTAATGGTCCATGTTGTTTTGGGTGTATTTAGACAAAATATCGAAATTTAAATATTGAGATGCATAAAGATCGAGTTTGAAATATTGTCATACAGAAATATCATGTGCAAGAATATCGTTGATAAGAATATTGATTTTAAGGTAAGCAATATTGATTTTAACAATATCAAAATCATTAATATCATTAACTAAAATATCATTATTAATAATATAGTTTTTTATTTAATTTGATGTATTTTAATATATTTTTGATAGTATATGTTATGAATTGTTTGCATGATTATTAATGTTATTTTATATAGTTGTAGTAGTTGATAAATTAATTTAATAATGTTTTGTGATTTTTAGTACAGTAGCAGGTTGTGGGGTTTATAGTGGCACAGGGTGGGAAGTAAATTAATTATAAATAATTGATAATTAATTTGTAAATAATATTAATTACTTAATAGTGTATTTTTTTAAGTTTTGTTTTAGATGCAGTTTGTGGGTTTTGTAGGGGTATACGGAGGGAAGTAAATTAAATATAATTAAGAATTATTTATTATTACAATTAATTATTTAATTGATAATTGTGTGATACCTTATTTGTTGTGGTTTTTGTATGGGTAAAGAGTGTTAACGAAATGAATTATAATAATTGATGTTAATTTATAATAATTATTTATTTGATAATTAATTATGCAATTAAGATATTGTTCAAGTTATATATTAGGTGTGAGTTGTTGCATTTGTGGGGGTAAAGGGTGGAGAGTTAATTAAATAAAATTAAATTATTATTAGTACATTATTACTACTTGTCTAACTGATAATACATTATTTAAGTTATGCAATTATGATTTTTAAAATGTATATATTAGGTGTGGGTTTTTGGTTTTGTATGGATAAAGGATGGGAAGGTAATTAAATATAGTTATTTCACAATTAGTTATTTATTATTAATATTTTAATTGGTAATTAATTATGCAAAAAATGAGTATAGATTATAATTTTAACAACAGATTTTAGATATGTGTTGTGTAGTTTGCAGAGGTATAGGGTAGAAAATATTTAAGTAATTACAAATTTAAAAATAGATAACAATATTCTTTTATTATGTTATTTATTACTATGCGTTCATTGCCTTGTGCTTTTTATTTCTAATAATATTGTATTTATTTGTTGTTGCTATTTTGAGAATATAGTTAGCCATTTTAATCATAATACAATTATGTATTCATTTATGATATGTATGAAAGATTGAAATAATATGTTATATGTTTATTAAAAACAATACACACAGATTTCAAATTTCAAAATTTATATTTTTTATTTAGTAATGTCTTGCAAATATTTTATTTTGTTGAAGTGAATTAGTCTGTTTCTAATGCTGTACTGACTTGAGTAGGAATAGTACATTTTACCTCTACGCATTCAACACTCTCTACTGTTGCACTGACTGGAGTGGGAATAGTAAATGTTACCCTGCCGCAATCTAACACTTTCCCTACTGTTGCACTGACCGGAGTGGGAATAGTAAATTTTACCCCTCCGCAATCCAACACTTTCTCTACTGTTGCACTGGCTGGAGTGGGAATACCACATTTAGCTCCTCCGCAATACAACACTTTCCCTACTGTTGCACTGACTGGATTGGAACTAGTAAATTTTACCCCTCTGCATCCAACACTTTCCCTACTCTTGCACTGACTGGAGTGGGAATAGTACATTTTACCCCTCCGCAATCCAACACTTTCCCTACTGCTCCACTGACTGGAGTGGGACAATTACATTTTACTCCTTCGTAATTCAACACTTTCTCTAATGGTGCCCTGACCGGAATGGGAATAGTAAATTTTACCTCTATGCAATCCAACACTTTTCCTACTGTTGCACTGACTGGAGTGGGAATAGTACATTTTTCCACTCCACAATGCCAAATTTTCCCTACTGTTGCACTGAGTGAAGTAGGATTAGTACATTTTACCCCCTCTGCTTTCCAACACTTGCCGTACAGTTGTACTGACTGGAGTGGGAATAGTAAACTTTACTACTGAGTCCAACACTTTCCCTACCGTTGCAGGCATTGGAGTGGAAATAGTATACGTATTATATAGAATTTTATAGTTTACATTTATATTACTATGTTTTTGTGTAGACAAAATTATAATATTTATAATTTTATTGTTTTTAATATTTAAAATATTTGCAGTAAATTGCATTTTTTTATGTTGTTTATTTTTTATTGTAATTAAATTGGTATGTTATTAAAAACATTTATATTATTGAGTATATGTATGCATATATATGTGTTATATAAATTTGTTATATTATTATATTTTTTTAATATAATATACATTTTAAATACTAGTTTCATAATATTTGTAAGTAGTTATATATATGTACATAAACATATATATATATATATTCACTGATAAAAACAGAGGTTTCAGGGACGTTATAGTTAGTTGGACATTTCACTCATACAAAACCTGAGAAATGCGTCCGTTATAGTTAGTTCAGCTAACTATAACTCGCACCCCCGCAATGCACTGCTGATGACGTCACATATTATATCATTCATGACATGGTCAGTGGCATCCTGATGACATCACTGATGACATTTCAAATGACATCACTGATAACATCTCTGATGACATCATCCTGTGACTGTGTGTTTCTATAAAGTTTTAATATGTTTTATATATATGCCAATGTGTATTGAAGAATGAGTGGGTGTATAAGCATCTGGATGGAGGATTTAGTAGGTGTGTGACTGTATAAGTGAGTGATTAAATGTGTCTTACTGAATGCATGGGTTAGTGACTAAACTGTGTGAATGTCTATATCAGTGTTTCTGTTGTTTAAGCTGCTGCATGGGTTGGTGAGTACCTACATGAGTGTCTATATGGGTTATTGATTGGTTGCCTGAGTATCTGTATGGATGCCTGAGTGTTTGTGTGGGTGGGTGGGGGGGTGACTTTGTGCATAGATGTGTGAGTGGGTGTTTCACTGGGTGTAGGGTTCAAGAGTGTGTCTGTGAATAGCTGTATAGGTGAGTGAGTGTGCATTTGGCTGTGTTGGTGAGTGAATGGATGTCTCAGTTGTATATATGTGAGTAACTACATATGTGAAAGGCTGTATATATGAGTGTTGGAGTACATATATGACTATATGAGATAGTGAGTGATAGTGAGAGTGGTTGTATGGATGTGTGTGTGCTTGTGTCAGTGATTGTATAAGAGAGTAAGTATGTGTTAGTATTTGTATGAATAGGTGAGTAAATGGGAGTGTGATTGATTCTTTACATTACTTACTAGGTGTGTAAGTAACTGTATGGGTGAGTGACAGTGTGTGAGTCTCAGTATAGGTGTATGAGTGCATATGATAGTGCTGTATTGATGAGTGACTGTATGGGTGAATGAGTGGATGTGTGTGTAGACCTAAGAATCAGTGAGTGAGTATGTAGTAACTAGTGTTGGTGTGTCTATGGTTTCGAAAATGGTACTCTGTATTTTAGAGTGTGTGTATCAAAGGTTATATTCGGGTGTGAGGCGGTTTATCAGATTTTCACGTGGATGATGTCATCAGTGATGTCATTTGAGATATCATCAGTGATGTCATCAGTGATGTCACTGACCATGTCATGAATGATGTATTATATGACGTCATCAGCAGTGCATTGCGGGGGCGTGAGTTATAGTTAGCTGAACTAACTAGAACGGCCGAATTTCACAGGTTTCGTACAAGAGAAATGTCCAACTAACTATAACGTCCCTAAACCTCTGTTTTTTTCAGTGAATTTCGAAGGTTTTTTAAATGCTCATTTCTAACTATAACGTGTCTGAAACTTATGATTTGTCAGTGAATTTAAAAGGTTTTTCAAATGCTAATTTCTAATTATAACGTCCCTGAAACCTATGATTTTTTCAGTGAATTTCAAAGGTTTTTTAAATGCTACTTTGAAACTATGCCTACAGTGGTAGGACATGTGAAGAAAGAGGAACAAAGGCACAGAACGAACCAACAGTGGAATAGAAAGTCCTACTGTGCACCCAATTTTTTGCTGACAGGTACAGGTGGTAATTGACTCTGACTAACCAGGCCTAGTGTCAGTGCTGTGCTAAAAGACACTTAGAATACAGTGAAAACACCTACATACACTAGGGAACACTATGCCTTGGGTATCCCTGTAATTAGCATGACCTCCTCTGTAAGGCCGTTGTACATAATAGGTCAGGGGGATCAAAACTACCTCTAAGACAGAGGTGCAGAAAGATGCTTCTTTAAATAGTAGTCACGTTTGCAGAGTGGTGGAGAAAGGGTGCTGCACCTCTGGCCAGAGCTCAGGAATTCCACTGCATAGGACTTACAGGAGGGACCAGGAGGGCTTCTTGGCACCAAACTCCCTCAGGAATAAATTGGACTTCATCCCTTATCCTGTAGTCTGCCAGGAGACTCGTTTGCAGAGTGGTAGAGACAGGGAAAGACGTCTTAGCAATCCCACTGTGTGGGAATTACTGGAGGTAACAAGAGGGGTAGTTGGCCCCCAAGGACATCCTTGGGGGTCAACGTCCCCTCCTATTACCTCCAGGAAGCCCCACACAGCAGCAATGGTAAGTACTCATACCAGGCCACAACCACTTTGCCCACCACTCTACAAACGCGCTCCCTGGTGCGCTCTTGGATGGGGATTGAAGTCCCCTTCGCTGCTGGGGGTCCTTTAGGGGCCAACTAGCCTACCTCTTACCTCCAGTAAGCTGAGAGATAGACAAAGGCAATGCCCCCTTTCTCCACCACTCTGCAAACGCGCCCCCTGGCACGTTGTTAGTTGGGGAATTAATTCTCCTTGAATACTGAGGGTCCATGGGGGCAACTAGCCACCAGGTATCTACAATATGCGCCACAAAGCTGGATTGCAGAGAGGTGGTCCGAGGCCATGCCCCCTTTTTAAACCACTCTGCAAACTCGCCTCTTAGCGCACTGCTGCTCGGGGGATGAAGTCCACTTGTGTCCTGAGGTCCTCAGGACACAAGAGGACCTCATTGCCCCACTAACAGTGCACCAAGAAGCACGTTTGCAGAGTGGTGTAAAAGGGGCGTGGCCTCAGAACACCACTCTGCAACGCAGCTCTGTGGTACTCACCCCTCCTTCATTTATAAAGCTCCAGGGAGGTGGTGGTCCCCTGGGTGTGTTGGGAGGCTCGAGCCCCTCCACACATTTATTTATTTAAATAAACAGAGCCCCATTGGTGGCGGTCCCCAGTCCTTGGGGGGGCCTGTGAAGCCCCCCATACTAATTTTAAAAAAAGCCCCTGGGTGGTGGCGGGCCCCTGGGCTTGGGAGGGCTGTGAGGCCCCCACACTTTTTGCACAATGCCCCGGGGAGGTGGTGGTTCCCTGGGCTGCAGGGCGTCCGTGTGCCCCCCCGCACAGCATTAATAAAGCCCCAGAGAGGTGGCGGTTCCCAGGGCTGCAGATGCCCCCGCCACATCATTAGGCATCCCCCTGGGACCTGTCCTACCCAGGGGCTTAAATAGAATGAAGCGCAGGAGCCCGCGCTTCGATTTTTTAAATTTTCTCAGCTGGATTCACGACGCCAGCGTGAATTTGGCTGATTTCTTTTTTTTTTTAAATGCTTTTTTGGGCTCTGGGGTTCCTTGTGGGACCCCCTGTGCAGGCCTAGGGGGTCAGGGTGTTTGTACCTTGCCCCTTTTTCATGTTTTTTATCTTTGTTTCACCCTTTTTCTTGTGTCTCGGGTACCGAGTCACAACATGGCTACCAACAGTTCCTGGTTTGGAGTGTTGGCAGCCAACCAGAGTGAAGCTCGTGTCTGGAAGGATTCCCAAACCCTCCTTGATGCTCAGATATTGATACTTTTCTTTTTTAAATTTCTCAGGAACTACTGAACAGATTTACACTATTTAAAGAAAAGGGCGTAGTCTAAACCAAGACTTACCTTTTTGCCAAATTTGGTGTAATTCCATTCAGCATGCCGGGCTGTAGCCTGTAATAAAGTTTTCTAAGGAAAACCTGCTTTGGGACCCCAGTTTTTTCTCAGCCCCCACTTGACGAATCACCCCAAAACTTTCAACACACAAACTGAGCGGTCGAACCCTATTTTTGGGAAAATTTCACAAAGATTCATCAAACGGCGCCAAAGATATTGTCAGATCAAAAAACGCTTTTCCTATGGAAACTAGGTCCTAACTATAACTACCTACTGGCAACTGGCAGTAGGAGATATATATATATATATATATATATATATATATTCCAAAACACAGGTTTCCCACTCCTCCGGAACCTTTTACAATAGAGCGCACTCAGAGCCATCAGCGTTTCGTAAGCACTTTTTACATTTATTTTCGTCTCAGCTGCTTGCAGAATAGACAAACGCGTTTCAGCGTAACCGCCTTCGTCAGTGTCTATTCGATTGTTACAATCAAAATGTTTAAATAAAGTTTTCATGCAATTCATGGAAATAGAAAATAACATTTTTAAATAAACATAGAAAAAGATCCAATGCTGCAGACATTTGTTATATTAAGAAAGCGGACATCTTTGAACGGTCAATACATTGTATTCATGTATGGGTTCATAGCTTGAATATGCTTATATCTGTCACTTATTTACTTTACAATTGATTATTATTCATCCAAATGCATTCTAAAGTAATGAATGATTGTAATTCATTCGGCCGCACTTTCAAATTCCGCCCTGTATGGGCATATACTACAACGAAGTCTGCATAATTACATCAAATGGACAATACAGTTATTTTCAAAATAGGTGGGGCACTCAGCTCCGCTCCTACCCTAAAAGTCTCGGGGGAATTCGTCAAGCGGGAGCTGAGAAAAAAGGGGGGTCCCAAAACGCGTTTTCCCCATGCAATTTTCCATAGGGACCTTTAGTCCAAGGTACAGCCCTAACGGCTGAACAGAATTACTTGAAATTTGGCAGAGAGGTAGTCCTCAGCTCAGGGATGTGCCTTTTGCATATATGGAGTCAATCTGTTCAGTAGTTCCTGAGAAAATTGCAGTTAAAAGCACATACATATCTATAGCCGCGCACCTTGCGCGCACCGTGCGAGCACCCTAACGTGCGCGAGCGTAATTCTGATTGGTGGTTACATGTTAGTCAACGTTCGAATCGGTCGAAATCAGGAAGTGTCGGCCGCCATTTTGTTTGCTTTCAGTGCGAGAGTGAAAAAGGAAGGTGGCGAACGTGAAAAGGGGGCAGGGTAGAGAGTTCCTGACCCCCTAGCCTTTTTCAGGGGGTCCCTGAAGGACCCCGAAAGCAGAAAAAAACATTTTAATTTTTTTTTTTAAATCGCGGGGGTGCGCACACCTTGCGCGCACGGTGAGAAATCAAAAATAAAATACGTAGTTTATTGTAAAATAAATATATAAAAAAAATATTAATACATACATAACTTAGCATTTAAAAAACCTTTGAAATTCACTGAAAAAACCATAGGTTTCACACATGTTATAGTTAGGTGGATATTTCACTCGTAAAAAACCAATGAAATTCCCCCGTTATAGTTAGTTCAGATAACTATAACTCGCGCGGCCGCCACTCTATCACAAGGATGATGTCATCAGTGATGTCATGAGTGATGCCACTGACCATGTCATGAGTGATGTAATATGTGACGTCATCAGCAGTGGATTGCGGTCGCGCGTGAGTGAAACCTATGGTTTTTTAAGTGAATATATATATGTACATATATATATATATATATATATTCACTGAAAAAACCATAGGTTTCACACATGTTATAGTTAGCTGTACATTTCACTCGTAAAAAACCAATGAAATTCCCCCGTTATAGTTAGTGCAGGCAACTATAACTCACGCGACCGCAATCCTCTGCTGATGCTTATACTGTATTTAGACACTTATTTGCCCATGTCTTCTTCCATTAAATTTTAGCTATACATATATCACAAATATTTTTTTTTCATAAAGACACATATGTCATCAGCAGAAGATTGCGGTCGCGTGAGTTATAGTTGCCTGCACTAACTATAACGGGGGAATTTCATTGTTTTTTTACGAGTGAAATGTACAGCTAACTATAACATGTGTGAAACCTATGGTTTTTTCAGTGAATTTGCAAGGTTTTTTAAATGCTAATTCCTAACTATAACGTGTGTGAAACCTATGGTTTTTTCAGTGAATTTGTACGGTTTTTTAAATGCTAAGTTACTTTACGCCATTCGTGGCGTGCGCGCCCAGTTAACGCAGTTCGTTCCGTGCGCGCACGGTGCGCTTCGCGCACCGTGCGCGCACAGTGAGCACGCGGTGCGCTTCGCGCACCGCGCGCCCACTTTACGCAGTTAGTGCCGTGCACGCACGGTGGTCACGCGGTGCGCTGCGCGCACCGCGTGCCCACTTTATGCGGGATGGGCCATGTACGCACGATGCGCTTCGCGCACCGTGCGCACATGGGGGACATATTATGCGCATCTTTGTGAAATTTATTCTTTGCTAATTTCTTAAATATAATAAGCCATGTACAAATGGTGCGCAACGGGCACCTTTTGCACACGGGGTGGGGAGAGTGTGGATAATTTTTTTTTAAAAAAATTTTTACCGTACGCGTACGGTAAGCGTAATCGGCGATTTTCCGAAAAAAAAAAATTTTTTTTTTTGGGCTTGGGGGTTGTTAGGGGACCCCTATATCAATGCTGGGTGGTTAGGATCTCAAGAAACTGCCTCTTTAGACATTTTTTGGCTTCGTTTTTGCTGCCCAACTCAGAGAGCGAGAGAGAAAATGGCGGCCGCCGCTTCCTGGTTTCGACCGATTCGAATGTTTACTAAGATCTAAGAGCCAATCAAAATCGCGCTGTAAGCGCACCGTAAGCTGCCACAGATATATATATTGATTTAAAGGCTATTTTCTCAGAATCTACTGAACAGATTTACACCAAACCTACAAAAGGCACTTCCTTGACCTGAGGACTACCTCTCTGCCAAATTTCAAGTAATTCTGTTCAGCCGTTCGGGCTGTAGCTGTGTCTAAAGGTCCTATGGAAAAATGCATGGGAGAAACGCGTTTTGGGACCCCCCTTTTATCTCAGCCCCCGCTTGACGAATCCCCCCGAGACTTTCAGGGTAGGAGCGGAGCGTAGCGCCCCACCTATTTTGAAATATTCGCGAGGATTCGTCGACCGGCGCCAAAGTTATTCAAAATAGAATGTTGCGGATTTCCTATGGAAACGTGGTCCTAACTATAACTACCTACTGGCGACCGCCAGTAGGTAATATATCCACACTTAACGATCCTCAAGGAAGACGCACTCTCGAAATTAAACCCAATAGATTTATTCAGCAATTGTTACACGTTTCGACAAACTCGCTGTCTTGTTCAAGGTGTGAATTAATAATTCCGAGAGGCCTGCCCAGCGTGATGCACCACCTGTCTACGGGACATGACTTCGGTAACAAGGTTATTTTCTGTGTGGATATATATATATATATGTATATATATATATAGATATATATATATATTGAAGCAAAACAATCCCCTGTGCAGTCCCTCACAAATGTGGACAGGGACAACGTGTATAGCTGGTGCCAAAATTCAAAGATTTATTTCATTGCTGGTGCTGTCTCTGACGCATTTTGGCCACAGACGGTGGCCTTGATCACATGACTTGCGCTAGTCAGGAAGATAAACTTTAAGGAACAGGGGAGCGTCCGGTGAAGTCGGCACTGACAACCATAGTAAAAATACTTATGCACATCTGTAATAAGACCTTAATATGCGCGTATATGTACACAATATTCATATCCCAAATCTACGAATAGCATTTTGCGTGCCATATTGGTTGCCTATATATAAATACAGTATAGTATCACTACAGCGCTCCTTAATATTCATCACAGTGTGTAAAATCATGACACATCTATCACTTAAAGTGCATAGTGCCGTACCATGAATGCCCAAGCATAAACCTATATCATTAGTGGCACATAACACATATATATAATTCATTTCTATGACTAAAACATATACTTGAAAAACATTACAAATGGCATACTTGTTATAACTCTGAAAGACGACACGTCGTGGGATACTAAAATGTGTAATGTCAATTATTGCGACACAGTTGTATTTATATAAAGTTCATAATGCATACAGTACAGTCAAATATTAAAATCATATAAAACAGACCAAAAATACTTCAGTGTATTGAAATACTGCTACGCTATCCCAACATCTAAGCAATGTGTAGTAATTCATTCGAAGGCGCTACCAGCAGCTAATGTCTAGCACAGACTACATAAAGTGCATAGTGCAATTTGATGTTCAACATCACATCAAAAAATATAAAAAGCTAAATACTTACTACTATTTCAATATTAAAAGTCATAATACCACATCGTCATATGTAGAAACGTGTGCAAACTTAGCTATATATCTAATAGCCATGTTCATACACCACAGTAACTCATATTCAATGGTTCCTATGTATACAATTCTATGCAACATAAAAAATAGCAGGTGCTGCAAAATGTTGTACCCCACATACTAATGTTAATGCTATGTCAAAGTGCCAGTGCCTTTATAGTACTGAAGCGTGTAAAGTGCAAAGGGAAGATATATTGTGCAAAAGAGCAAAAAGAGATTTATTTTTAAAAAATTGGCCGCTAGTAGGGGGACAAATTGACTCTTACGTTAATCTAGATGGGATGTATGAACTGCAAAGTAAAAATACTAGAATACATATGCTCATCCCCTAAATCAACACCTGTGCCCAGGGAGCCCCCTGGAACTAGCAAATAATCATGGGCCGTATGTATGAGAAACACGTTTTGCGATTCTCAAATTGTTATTTTTAGGGAATCGCAATTAGAGAATCACAAAATGCAATGTATGTAGGATTTGCAAAATATTTTGCGAATCCTACATATTCCAAATTTGCGAATCGCAAATTGAGATTCGCAAATAAGGAATACCTTCACATTCATTCCTATGGGCTAGAAGTCCCATAGGAATGAATGGGTAGACATTCTCAATTTGCGATTTCCAATTAGAGAATCGCAAATTGAGAATGCAATTTCAAGGTTGCAAGGGTGTCAATAGGACACCCTGTTACAACCCTGAAATAAGCATGTGTGCACATGTGGCGCACATACATGCCCTAAGGTGCATGTTTCAAAGAAATCGCAAATTACCACCAAACTGAAGTTGGTGGTAATTTGCGATTCCTTAAACCAAAATCGCATGACGTGGGTGCTTCCTACATTGCATTTAAGGAATCACAATTTGAGATTCCTTAAATGCATTTGCAAAATAGGGAATCGCAAATTCTATGTTTCCCTATTGTGCGAGTGGGTTTTTGTGTGCTACATTGCACACTGTCTAAATTGCGATCGCAAATGCTGAAATTCTTCCAACTTCACCGTTTGCTATCGCAATTTGGCTTCATACATATGGCCCCATGTCCTAATTATACAAAGGGGTAAGAACACAGAAATTACAAGAATATCTGGATAGCAGCAGGGTCAAACAAACCCCCCCTATCTTTACTGCGATCATCTTCGCACTGCCTTACTCAGAATGGAAATTGTATCAGTAGCAGAGCCATACTATTAATTCTGGCACCTTGTTTATAGAAATTGTGCAGATCGTCCCCGATATTAAGACCTGATGGGGACTTCGTATCCAAGTCGACTATATTTCTATTTTCAAGTTGGCGTAACCTCTTTTCACGGTTACCACCCCGTTTTTTTGGCTGCACTGGATCTATGACAAAATACTGTAAACAGTTGAGGTTGTTGACATGGATTGCCTTTAAATGTCTTGAGACAGGATAAGCAGGGTCGTTATCAACAATCAAATTTGCAAGCTCTGCACGAGCTGCACTTGAAAAAGCCCTTTCTTGGAGTAAGCTAGCTGCCTTTACTGATGGTTTCTGGACTATTCTTCACCAGGTAATTTCTCATGGAATAAGCTTTACGGAAAGTAATGGTCGGCTTATTGGGAAGAACATTTTCAAGCGTGGCCTCCAGAAGGATAATAGGCCGCTGCTTATTTACTATGGCTCTAATGGCTTTCGCCTGCTTTCTAAATGTAGTGAGCAGTCTGATGGCTGTACTTTCGTCTATCGGACGGCTGGCTGTAGCCACAACTTCCCTCATTTCATGCTGTTTGGGACTGAGTAGATCTAATCGATTTTTCTTGTTGGCTTTCTTCATAGTTATGTCAAGTTTCCTGATGTTATACCCCCTGGCTATGAGTCTCTTCTTTGCTTCCCCTTGGTGGTGTTCACAGGCCTCTGGTGTACCACATGTCCTATGAATGCGAAGAAACTCACCATACGGAATGCTGGTGATTGTATGATTGGGTGATGTCTGTTGCGGATGGAAACTACCAGCATGCAGAACTGTGTTCCCTGACATAGGTTTTCTAAACAAGCATGTCTCCAATTTGCCCTGCTTCACATACACTGTAATATCCAAGAAATAACCAGTTGTTGCGTCAATATGGGCAGTGAATTGTAATTTAAGGTTATTGACATTCATCTTATCAACATATTTTTCGGGTTGCTCTTTGGCCCCCCTCCATATGACAAAAATACCGTCAATATAGCGCCACCATTTGATTATGTGATGACCATTCATGGGAATATTGCGTCCTGAGGATATGTTCTTCCCACCAGCCCACATGAAAGCAGGCGTAGCTGGGGGAGAAGCATGCCCCCATCACAACTCCACGCATATATATATATATCTTTTAACCGAAATCGACATTGACTCCCCCAAATTGGGTGCCCGGAGATTCCCCGCCTTAATGTTTGCGGATGACACGCTTCTGCTTTCCAAATCCCCGATGGGGATGCAACGCGTGTTAAATCAATTTTCCAAGTTCTGTATTAAAAGAAATCTGGTGGTTAACATAAACAAGACTAAGTACATGGTCTTTAATGCTAATACTGTAAACTGTCCCCATCCAATAATGGATGGCAGACCCCTTGAAAGGGTCCCTACCTTCGAATACTTGGGTCTGATCTTGAACGACAAAATGGGCTGGGGTCCACAAGTGGCCAAAGCCAACCTAAGATTAACCCAAGCAGCCGGGGGAATTTTGAAAGTACAGAAGAATTGCACTCACAAAGTAATAAGTGCCCCCCTTGAAATTTTTAAAGTCCAAGCAAGGGCATCTTCCTTGTATGGGGCGGAACTCTGGGGACACATATCAGCTAGTAACCTAACACTAACCGAAAACAATTTCATAAGGCAACTAATGGACTTGCCAAAAAGCACTCCTTTGGTTCCGTTAAGATTAGATTTAAATATCTGCCCAATCGCAGAAGTTATTGCTTACTTTATTGGAAGCGCCTGTGGAGCACTCCCGAGCTGGTGCACTATAAGGAGGAGCTCAAAGTTGTGATGGCTTCATTAGGATCTGGTAGGATTCCTTGGTTAGCATTCGTAAAACAGTCACTTATATTGTCTGGGTTTGAGGAACTCTGGCTTAACCCTGAGGTTTCCTGCCCAGCCACTTCCAAGAAAACTATGATAAGTACTGTAAAGGAAACCAACTTAAGGAACCTTTTTAGCTCTGTAAAAACTTCAAGCTTAACCGACATTTTCTTGGACGTTAAGCCTTTTTACAGTTTTGAGCGCGAAATTGATATAATCCAACCTACTCTAGCAAAGAAGTTGTACTTACAATTTAGATATGGCACTTTGCCCCTTTTCAATAAAATTGATAGGTGGAAAGGGGGTCCGGCACGTCCTTGCCCAGGTTGCTGCTTAGAGGAAGAAACTCCTGTACATGTTACCCTTTTTTGCCCAGCCTATGCCTATATTAGGAAGAAATGGATAATCCAGCTGTGTAAAAACTTGGGCATAAAGCAATATTTGGTTTTCTTTAGGATATTGAAAACAGATACAGACGCAGTGATTGTTTCCGCAATAGCTAAATACCTACATTCCATGTGGTTAACTCGAAGGAACTTGATAAACAACGTGGTTGTACATTAGTATTAAGCTAATAATTATCAGATGAATAGATAATATTTTATTATTTTTAGAATGATCTGTGTCTTATCAATTTTAGAATTTCGGGAATTATTTAAATTTTTAAGAAAAAAAACGAAAAAAAAAACAATGCCTAACAATCAACTAAAAACCTGAGATTATTTGCATTGAAATGATTTGCTTGACTTGTCGCACTGTTGTGTTTTTTTATGTGCTTTTATGGTAAATTCAACCGCAATAAAGTTTGACTTGACTTGACTTGACTTGATATATATATATTTGTGTGTTTTATTTTTGAAAATTAGAATTTAACCCAACTAAATCGAAATGTATAACTTTAAATCTCCATAGAGTGTAGGTGCCCCTTGAGAAGGTTCCACACTTTGACTATTTGGGTGTCAGACTATTCGGTAATTTAACATGGGGAGCCCAGCTGGGAAAAAGCAAAACCACACTACATCTCAAAGCCTCTGCAGGAAATAGAAGGCCGCCCTTGGGGGTGCAATGACCCTGCCATTACAGTAGATAGAAATGCGGCGCTATCAGCGACAGTTTATGGAGCTGAGGTATGGGGCTACTCCAAATCAGAATTCCTAACTAAAGTTGAGAACATGTTCATTAGGGCCCTCTTTGAACTCCACCACAGCTCACTCATTATACCTTTGAGATCAGACTCAGCTATAAACCCACTACATTTAACCATCTTGTTTAAACCGTTGCTGTAGTGAATTAGACTTTGGTCTACTCAAGAACTAGCAATCTACAGGGATTACGTTAAGGATTTGCTAGCTATTGATAAAGACACAAGCACTCCCTTGCTGAAGGCAATAAGGGAAATATCAAACAGAATATGATTGGGTGAACTGTGGACCTCAGCAGAGCTGATTGTCCAAATAGATCACAGAAAGCAAAGCACCTTTACTGGGAGGAAGTCATGAAGCAAACATGGAGAGTCCACCAGAGGGTAGTATAGCCGGCCAGTTTTTGAATCATAAGTGCGTACCAAGGTTGGAGCCCTATATGGATAGGATGTATCCTTTTCAGGCCAAATACCTTTATGTACAATACAGATGTGGGCTTCGCCAGTTAAGAGTTCATACCTTGAAATGGTGTAATATATTTCTTAACTCCAAATTTTATCCCAGCTGTCAAGACGGAAGAATATTTTTTGTTTTTCTGCCCCCTCTATAAGATAACACTTAAGAAATTGATAATTTCTATCTGCAAACTCATGGGAGTAATGCACAACTGGGAAGCTGCAAGACTATTGCAAAGTGATCCAAGAGAACAAAATGTCACTGTGGTATCTCGCTATTTTTTGTGCATGGAACCAAAGAAAAAAGGCCCTAACTAATTACAAATTCTGACCATCGACATTCTAGAAAGACCCTTTTTAATAATATTTGGTTGTTTTTCATGTTGATATAAGTATTTTATTGTATAAATTGTTGGATCAATAATTAACGGGATGATTAGGATGGTGGACAGACTTACATCTGCCTGCCACCCTATCGGGAATCGGGACCGCCAACAGGCTGTCGGTGGTCCTGACATAGGCATTACAATGCGACTGCGGCGGTCGCAATGCCTATACTTTGTATTGCGGAGGTGCAGGAGGATGCAGCACCCGCCGCAATACAAAATAGGGAACATGCGGTGCCTGCCACATGGTGCAGCCACATGTAGGGGGACACCATATTTAACTTTTATTATATTGATGTTACATTTTAATATATTTAATGCTTACTATTTATGTTTATATACATATAAAAAACTATATTATTGACAACAGTATGCATGACAACAATATTTTTTCTGCTATTTTTGTAAATTGCATTATAAGTATAGTTTTAGAATATTTTTGTCTTCGATATTTTGGACATGATATTTATGTATGACAATATTTATAGTTTCCATATTCTGTCAGTAAACTGTTCTTGTTCTATGATTTATACCAGTTTATTTTATTTTCTTATGCCATTTTGTGTGCTGTCTCTTATTTTGTGTGTTTATTGTGTTACTAGTGTGAGTGTGTTGCGCAAAAGCTTTACACATTGCCTCTGGGGATACGCTTGACAGCTCTGTGCCAAGCTACCAAGGGGGTGAGCACAGGTTATCTTTGTTGTGTAACTTACTTGCTCTGACTAGAGTGGTGTGTACTGCCTGGCTAGTTGCATGTCAGAAACACCATTTCTAACAGCCATGAAGAAACGTTGTCTGCCATGGAGTGTCAACTACAGAGTGACTGAGATAATCTTTAACAGCCTACTACATAGAGAGAGGAGATGTGGCCTAATGGTGAGAGCTGCCGACAATCGCACAAAAGTAGGTATATTTTAATGTGGGAAGCTGTTCCTGAATTTGCTGGTAGGAATAGCCTATAGGGCAATCAGGCAGTGCCCGTTTGGCTGGTCTGACAGATCAGCGTATGTGCCATTTTTTTCACAGTGTGTGGGCCTGTTTAATTGCCAGGTGTACAGATTTTCACTTTTGATTTATTTCTTTGATATTACCACAAGTATTAAAAAACACACAAAAAGATGAGGGGGTGAGAGGATAAGAATCCCTCTTTGTCCTCCCGCTCAGTAACTTAATCACACAAATAGAAGAGGGATGATAACTCTACGTGGAGGTGGATGAGTGTAGCGGAAATACACCAAGTTAATAAAACTGACCTCACACAGCTAGCTGTGTCATGCTTTCAGGGGACCTATTACCTCCAGACTCATGGGACATCCATGGGGAGTGTCTTTGCCCCCAGTTTAGCTGGGTTGTACATGTCGGCTTTTGAGGACCAGTACATCTATACCCATGGAGGTCCCTGGAATAACCACATAAGAGTCTGGAGACGTTTTATTGATGATGTCCTTCTGGTATGGAAGGGGGATAGAGAATCATTAGACACATTTCTGGTCTTGCTCAATAGCTGGAATCCCCTACTCCTGTTTAGTGCAACCGTCACCAAGGAGAGCCTCCCGTTCCTGGACCTCACCATTTTTCCAGAAGAAGGTGGCTTGCACACAAAAATGTTCCATAAGCCAACAGATAGGAACAGTCTGCTTTCTTTCAAAAGCTTTCACCCTAAGTCCCTGAGGGATAATCTCCCTGTGGGACAGTTTTTGCTCCTTCGGCATAACTGCTCAAGTTTAGCAGATTATAGGTTGGAAGTGGACTCCCTACAAAACAAACTCCTACAGAGGAACTATCCTCCGCAGATTGTCAAAAGGGCGCGCAAACGAGCCAGCAACTGCCACCGGTATACACTCCTCGAGCCAAATGATAAACCGTCCACGGAAAGAACAGTATGTGTTACAACATTTAACACAGCTTCTAGCAGCTTCCAACAAATTATTTTATGAAATTGGAAGATCTTAAATTCCAATGGGCTTGCATTTGAGAAACCCCTGTTCTCATTCAAGAGGAGCCAGAATATTAAATATATTCTGGTGCACACAAGACCGAGAAATCCCAGATTGAGACAGGAGGGTACAGAGGGAGAAAGTTTGACCTGGTCCCTCCCTCCAGTGACTGGTCACACGAGATATGGGATGTGTGACGTGTGCCACCTTACAGCCAACACCAAATCAGTAGATGTTGGTCTGACCCATCCGTGGGAACATACAAGTTGTAATTCCTCCTATGTAATTTATATGTTGAAATGCACCTGCAATCTCGTGTACCTGGGAATGACTACCAGACGGCTCAAAACAAGAATCAAGGAGCACAGATCTATGTTTGGATACCAACGTACTATGAGCAGACTGACAAACGATTTCATGGAGAAGAATCACTCGGCCGAGGATTTCTTCTGGACTGTTATTGATAAACATCAACATGGCTTTTAGAATTACTGCAGACGACACTGGTACTGTGCACATATAGGTTAAAATTCCATGAGCGCTCTAGTTGAGCGGCATTTCCGGGGGACGTGGGTCACGTGGTTTACGACGTCAAGAAGGGGCGGAGTCAGACCCACTCAAGAGGAGCCCGGGAAACACCGCTAATCAGTTCTACGCGGCGCCGGTAAAGACAAACTATATCGAGCGACAGCTGACCTTGAAGACAGTAAGTGGAGTCAGAGAGCGAGAGACAGAGGGTGGCTAATCTGGGGGATAAGAGGTCTGTGGCTCTTGTAAACTGTTCCTTCGTAAACATTGCTAACGGTTACTTGAAGCAGCGCTTTAAATCGGCATGACTTCAATCATGTGCTGGCAAGCGAGGGTTCTGCTCACATCTAATTTGATACATAAAATAGAGGAAAGGAATCATCCATATTGTGGTTTCTCTTTAATCTCATTTTTATGTAATTTACCTCTTCGAACAATTTGGTTTTAACCTTTCTTCATTTTTTGTTATACAGAGTGTGATAACTGGGAGCTGTTCTCACTCCTCCGCCAGTTCGAGTTTAGAAATTGAATAAACTCGGTAAGCATTATGAGTAAACTGGTGCTGGTATACATGGTGTCTCTGAGCATGCGACGCCCAGGAAATGTAATCTCTTAAAAATTGAGAGTCTGCATTGCAAAAATCTTTTATTGCAACAACATGTTATTGACTGTTGCATACACGATCGACGCGCTCACTTTTTGATCCTGTGTGCTGCCTTGGAGCTGCAAATCCTGCCGTGAGGGGAACGGCGTTTTTAAGGCATTCTTCAGGCCGGAGGGCTGCCACTTGAACTGCACAGCCGTGAGGGGAACGGCGCTGAAAGACTTCAATACCCAGAATCCTGTGCTACGGGCGCTTGCCACATGCATCATCAGGCAGCGCCCGGGGGGTCATAAGGCGGTCACAGAAACCGCAGCGCGGGACGCGCTCACTTTTTGATCCTGTGGCTGCCTTGGAGCTGCAAATCCTGCCGAGAGGGGAACGGCGTTTTTAAGGCATTCTTCAGGCCGGAGGGCTGCCACTTGAACTGCACAGCCGTGAGGGGAACGGCGCTGAAAGACTTCAATACCCAGAATCCTGTGCTACGGGCGCTTGCCACACGCATCATCAGGCAGCGCCCGGGGGGTCATAAGGCGGTCACAGAAACCGCAGCGCAGGACGCGCGCGGGCAGCGCCCGGGCGAGTCATCGCCAGGAGGAGGCAGGGCTGGGCCCCCCCCCCCTAACACCGCAGGTCCGGAGGCATCTGGCTGTTAAATTGCTGCTGGCTACTCGAACTGATACCTACCATGGGGAAAAAGACTTCAGCACCAGCCAGAAGAACGGGTAAGCCCAGACAACCTGTAGTACCACCTACTACCCCATTGCCAAGCCTGACGGCCATAGACAAAATGTTACAAAAAACAATTGGCTTTGTTGCCACGGCCATCCAGAATACTGAAAGGCGCCTATCGCTCCCACCAAGTTTGCCCTTATTTATGCATCACGAAAACTCTTTTGAAAAATCATTTGATTCTTTGCTTGCTACATCTTATGCGGGGCTCCCGGGCGCAGATACTAATGAGAACCGCATAAATGGAAATGTAGCATCTCATGGCCACCTGCCCACGGACAGTAGGCTATCGACAACCCCCACTATGTTAGAGCCAAGCTCGAACAGGGACTCAGATTTTTTGCCACCCCCAGCTAACAATTTGACTCACTCAGAAGGGATCGGCTCATGTCCCGACCCTGATGCTTTGGACTTAGATGGGGATAAAAGCACTAGCGTACTAATGCAAACAAGGGGCCAGAAAGCAAAGAGGCAAAAAGCTAAGAGCAAACGAAAAAATATTGAGCCAGCACAGAATAAACAGAAGGGTGGGAACAGCCAACCACGGAGGTCTGCTGCCCCCGTAGTGCGAAACAAGGTTAAGGGGGATGGCCTACCCAGCGAGATGGATTCCTCAATTATAGAAATCAACACAGCGTCAGGGGCCCAGGGATTCTGGGGGAGCCTGGAGACACTGATATCTACTCTCTTGGGGCCAATGAACTTACATGTATTGAACATAGAAAAGAGGTTGAGAGTACTGACTGACCATGTATCTAAACTGAGTTCTGGGCGCCATCAAGAAACCCTGCCCTCTCTGGGGGCAACTACCATAGATAACCCCCAAACGAGTCAGACTAATATGTTTAATAAAATTAATATTAGCGACCCCTTGTTACCCTCAACACCGAGTTCAAGCAAAAACCTACCACCTGTGGAACACCCTGCCAAACGGGCATCTAAACTAAAATCTCCTAAGGTTGCCACCTTTGTAGAGTCGGATCAAACTGTCTCCAAAAGTAATATGGCACATCTTAGACAAACCAATACTGATGCCCGATATGTTTCATCCTCTTCCCCGCCCAAGCCGGACCAGTCTATATTAACTATAGCAAAACAAATTCCGGCCCGCATCAGCTTACCCCCAGAGTGCGGACCCTACGTCCTGGTTTTAGCTAATGTCCCAAAACTAAGGAAAGACAAAGAGGAAAATTTTATCAACCTAAAAAATAGAACTCTCCACTGGTTATCCAGATATTGTCAATTCCCGATGGATGGCGCCGGAGAGATTATTCATACCCAAAGAGTGGGGTGGGTAGGCCCTTTAAGAAAACAGTTTGAAGGGGACTGTATAATTATAAATTTTAGGTCCCCACAATGGGCTCAATGTACGCTAGCAAAAGCCCCACAGCCCTCTCATTGGGAATACAATACCACACTTCTCCATCTTGGGTACTTTTATAGGCACCTAATAGATCCTAACCCTAGTTTTGGGACTCATTTCTTGGGACATCGACAGGACACTAATACCAGCTCTAGAACCAATAACCGACGCTACCACCAGGACCAACATCCTGACCCTAGGAATGGCCTCTCATTAGGTAACGTGACCGCACTACCAGCACACCAAATGTTACATCCCCCTTTTTCAGCCGTCCCCCAGTGTATCCCTAGGGAGAGGCCTTATGCAGCGAGCAACCAAAATTTTTATACGGATGAGCATGAGAGGAGGTACCTGTATAACGTCCCAACCTATAATCGATTTGAATATGCTTTTTCAAATCTAGAAGAACAGGACTGACTGGGGGACAGCGCAAGGAATACTGAATGCACTAAGGTAGCCGATGTAACTGAGGAACTTTTAGATCTTACAAAAATTATTATAACTCAACCTATGGCCGCACAGTATGCCACGGTCCGATCCCCAGCCGCATGTGAGGATGCAACAACAACCTTGTTAATCAATCCCAGGCAGATCACTAGGGACAAGCATTTAGGTAGCCCTAGCGGCTCTGATTTGTCAATCCTTAGCTGGAACGTTGCAGGTATAGAATCAAGACTGTCTGACCCTCAATGGGTCCAGCTATTGGATGGCAAAGACATTATTATGTTCCAAGAGACCTGGGCCGTAGGGAATGTGCACCTAGAGGGTTACCACTGTTTTAGCGTGTTCGCCTCTAAGCCTGCCTTTGGTCGTGCAATGGGAGGACTTTTTATTGGAATCAGGATATTGGCGGGTGGTACTTTTAAGGATTTATCATTCGGGAACCCAAATATCCAGGTTCTTGAATACAAGCGAAAGACCAAGATTTATTTAATTAATTTTTACAATAATGATTTTTATTCCGTACCAAATAGGAACTACAAAGCACTTTCGAATTAGTACATTATATTAGTATATTATATTAGTACATTATATTAGTATATTAGTACACCTCGAAAAAAATATAGGTTTAGACGAGCAGTCAGGGATTCTCATCGGGGGGATTTTAACGCGAAAATTCCAGGGAAGCATCGACTAGAGGACAAAAGCTACTCGGATCTAGCAGACCGAAGAGGTACTGAACTTGTTAAGATACTAAACGAACACATCCTCAGCAATGTAATGGAAGCAAGCCAAACTTCAAGGATGATCTGTGCCCCCACGTATAGAGGGAGAGATTCCTGCTCAACGATTGATTTTATTTTTACTTCCCCCTACCTAACAGATCGTTTCAAAGACTCTAATGTGGTAGAGACATTATATGGAGACCACAACCCCCTTACAGTTATTTTGTATTTGGGCCCTAGCCCAGTATATGCCAATTTTAATGGCGCAAGAGATATTACACCCTCTGGTGATGGTCTCCGTTTAAAATGGAGGGGAATTGATTGCGGAGCCCTACTCGACCGTGTAAAAAATTACCATTTAGAATTAATAAATTCTTGCTTATTATCCGATGGGGATTGCCATAGAATAGTTACCGATTTTGGTAAACTATGCGTGGCAATCAAAATTTATTTGTCAGTCCCATTACCCACTAAGGCGAAAGACCCAAGATGGTTTGATTCCGCCTGTTCTATGGCAAATAGGGAACTACGCAGGGTACTAACCACCAAGCCAAGGAATCCAGTGGAGGTACAGACAGCTAGGACACTTTATAAACAAAAAAATAGCCAAAAGAAAGGCGGCACTTTTGACGGAACAGTGGGAGTCGCTGGTTGTTAGCGCTAACCTGAAGAGTAGTGGGCCATTTTGGTCCGCTGTCAGGAAAATGCGCGACATGGGTAAACTCTTATCCCCAACCAGCTGCAATATAATCAGTAGCACTTGGGAAGCCCACTTTTCCAAAATATACGCTGCTCCCTCCGAGGAAATAACTACCCCAGATCTGGGACAGCTGCGAGACTTGCGGATTGACCTTTCTGAGGTGGTAACAGCTGTCAGAGAGAGCCTTGGTAACAAGGCTCCCGGCCCAGATGGTTTCCCTATAGATATTATAAAGCATAGCCCAGATCTATGGGCGCCAATCTTACACAACGTTTTTAACAGTTTGTCAAGAGTACCCATCCCTAAGACGTGGTCTTCTAGTATCATAGTCCCAATCTTTAAAAATGGCGATAGGTCAGATCCAGCTAACTACCGCCCAATCTCGCTCCTGGATAAAACCTTAAAAATACTCAGGCGAGTTATTTATAACAGGGTGGTAGAGTGGACGGAAGATTCTGACCTACTGGATTCATGCCAGATGGGATTCAGGAGCGGGGTGGGCACAGTCGAGCAATGTTTGAACCTAAAATTAATAATTGACAAGTATAACGTTGCTCGATCGTCCCCCATATATCTTGCTTTTATGGATCTCTCATCTGCGTTTGACCTGGTAAACAGATCAAAACTGTGGACCATGCTTCTTAATTACGGATTGGATGAGGCTCTAGTGCACTTTCTGGCGTTTCTTCATACTGATCTTAGGGCGCAAGTCAGGATTGGGTTGGGTGGCGAAGTATCCGGAGCTATAAAAATCGGCAGGGGGGTCAGACAGGGGTGTGTTTTAGCACCCCTGTTGTTTATCGTCTATATCAATGGCATAGCAAAGGCTTTAAAACAAGTAACTAGAGACGTGCCAATTATTCAGGGGCATCCTTTGCCAGTCCTACTATACGCAGACGATGCGGTCCTTATGGGCCGCACCCCTAATGCCCTCCGTTTGCTTGTGCAAAATTTTGTCCATCATATGGAGGGCCTAGATCTGCGTGTAAATTTAAAAAAATCTTTTGTAATGTCATGTGGACCTGGGAAACGGAAACTCAACACCATTCATATTGGCTCTGACAAATTAGATTCCGTAAATTCCTTTATATATCTTGGGGTGGCTTTCGCTGCGAACAGCTCATGGAGTGGGCACTCTGCCCACGCCATGAGCAAGTTCTCGAAGGCCATCAATTCAATATTGAGTCTTCCACGCCATAAGAAATTAGGTGCGACCAGTGCTATCTTAAATTTTTTTAGATTGCAGTGCATCCCTGTTGCCACCTACGGGGCTGAAGTTTGGGCCTCCGCTAAAAACCCCGGTATTCAACGTGAAGAGACCCGCTTTTGTAGGAAAGTACTGGGTGCCCCAATCTCGTCCTCTGAATTTATCTGTCACAAAGAGTTAAATCTCCCTTACATCTGTGATTTTATTAGAAGCAGACCAGCTTTATTCTGGCTGAGAATCTGGAGGAACAACGCAGCTTCTTTAACACAAGATATAATTAAAGATTGCCTTAAATGTGACCACGGCTTATCAATCCCATGGCTTGCTGGAGTTTCAAAAACATTAAGCGCCGTGAACAAAGGCGATCTCTTCTCTGATCCTTCCAGAATTGGATGTAAAGACAAGGTAGAGGCTAAACAAGCACTATATGCGCTTTTTGAAACAGAAAGGATGGAAAGGGAAATATCCAAATCTACCATTGTTAGATACATGGAGAACGACCTGTGCAGGCAACCCCTTCCACTTTATCTTACCCTTCCTATGTCTAGCTGGGAAAGGTCTCTGTTATTTCGTCTAAGGGCAGGTTCCATAAAATTCTTGTTGGGTTTTCCCCTGGGTTATAATCATCCTACTGAACGTAATCCTTGTCCCTGTGATGGTACCAGTAAACAGAATGATCTACATTTTTTATTTTTCTGTAAATTTTATTTAAAATATATCAACTGGTTTTTAACACCTTATTTTAGAAAACAAAGACCCCTCTCCTTGGAGGAGTCCCGTCTAATGTTACTCTCCCTGGATACGGAGGAACTGACTTTTCGCACTAGCACCTTTTTAAGACTAATAATATGTGTACGTAAAACGATGGAAAACATCTGAAAGATTGCTGTTTTAGTTCCTTTTTAATCTATAAGCAATTGTATTTTGAATATTGTAATAATGAATTGTTTTTATGCCTGTACATTTATGAATTTAAGTAATTTGAATAAAGGTCTTTTGAATTGAATTGAATTGAGTCATAATGCTGTGAGGCACCCCCTGTATAAGTTTGAGTGGGTGTGCCCATGCATTGAAGTTGGTTGGGATGAGTCTGTGGGGTTGATGCACCGCATTTTTTATTTCTTGTTGTACGAAGGGCACATCACATGACACTTCACTTGTTTCTTGTTTTTTAACCATTCCATAGGTTCCTCTCCAAGAGCAAGGGGCTCTACTACTTTTCAACCGAGCACTGACTCGGCAAGGTGACTTCCCCATCACTCCTGGATTTAAAGGAAGTAGGGTGAGCACCTAGGAATCACAGTGTTGAGAGTCCTGAGGAAAGCCGGGGTATTAATTTTGCCGGCTGAAACATGTCGACGCTTTTGAACAGTGGAGGCGTTGGCGTCTCATTATAAACTCCCCAACCCAGCATCCACATTCTTTTCGTTTAAAATTAGGACTCCCTGATACCAGTTTTATATCACTTTCACTGCACATTTTGCTCAGCTGTGATCCTACATTGTATGTTGTATTGTCTTCCCCCTCCCTATTGCTGCACCTCCAGCATTGTCTGTGAGGAGGTGTGTTAGCAGCCCTATGATGAAGCATGACACAGCTTGCTGTGTGAGGGCAGTTTTATTAACTTGGTGTATTTCCCCTACATTCATCCACCTCCACGAAGAGTTATCATCCCTCTTCTATTTGTGTGATTACCACAAGTATTGTCTGCAGCATTCTCAAATCCATTCAGTCTCCCATAGCTATCACAGCCAATTATATAGCTTGTCTTTTCAAGTCCAAAACTGGTAGATTTGCAAATGTGGGCCACTTTTTAGGGCTGAGCCTGAGATAGCATGCGCTAACGCAAGCATCACACTTTTGAGAGACTATTGTAGAGAAAAGGGCTTGTAGCCCACCCATTGTTTATTTATTTATTTATTTAATTTTTATTTTTAAAGTTTTATATAGCGCTGGCTAGACCCGGAGGAATCAGAGCGCTTTACATAAGGTTCCACAGATATTATAAAATTACTTCAGTTACACGTTACATCAGTTACTAGAAAAACATGTCAAGAGTGTAGAAGACTAAATAAATGGAGTTTAGAAGGGTAGGGGGGTGGGGTGAAGGGGTAGGAGTTAGATAGAATGGAGAGACGAAGGAGGGTCTGCCCACAGTACAGCTGGGTAGGTGACGAACGAGGGGGAAGTCCACAGTCTATCTCCTCTTTAGCTATCAGGTAGCTCCACCGGGCATCAGACAAACAGCTAGGTCTCAGCGGGAAAACAATAAAAGAGCAAAAGCAGCGTCGGGAAAGAAACGAGACAAATGTCAGAAGTCCGACTGGGTAGGTGACGGCCATGGCGGTGTTCCGGAGCCAATCCCCCCTATAGCTGTCGGTGCAGCTACACCGGGAATCAGCCATGTATGCGTTTCGGGTTCCACCAGAATAGATCCAAAGTCAAGACTCAAGAGGGGTAGGGGGTAGGGAGAAAGGGGAGGAGGGTGAGCGTGACTGTACTCATAGTTAAGCTGCACCACCACCTCTCAACTCTACTCACTGTGTCAGAGACAAATACTCGCTCATGTTCAGTTGTGAGTGCTCGCTGATGAAATAGAAAACAATCGTTCCACCCTTCCTTGAAAAGCTTATAACCTGAATTCAACGAAGATAATTACCAACAGCTAACAGTGGGGATGGGCCGACCACCTATGCACCATGATAATAGAGACATCTTCTTCCCGTTACAGCTCTGCTGAAGTTGTCGTACCTTTCTGCAACTGCGGGGTTCCTTTTACATTCGGAACCCTCCATGACTTGTTTGTAGCTACGAGGACCTCCGCATCTCCAGCGCGAAGCCCGCAGCCCACAGCGCTGTCCCACAACGCTTCGCAACCAACCAGACAGATCTTCGTTCTTGTGCACATTTTCCCGTTTTTCAGGAAGCCTCAATTATGGAGTTACCACTGGCGCTTCTTATTATGTCATGCTCATCTTCCACATCAAACAGCTCTCCGTCAGCACTCCGTTTTCATTAAGGGCCCTTCGCACTGGTAGCCACCATTTCGTGAGAACAGCGCCGCAGATCGTTCGTCTCGCCTAATGCATCAAGCCGCCATTTTAGGGTCAGTCCAGGTAACGCGCAGCTCCGAAATTAGCTCCTCGGCCATAAATATTCCACAAGTGTCTTACCGGACCTCTCCAAATGTTGCAGAAGTGTGGAGACAATCCCCGGCAGGGCTCAAATTGTCATTTGGCCGCTCTGACTTTGCTCCGATGAATCACTCAGTCCGCCATTTTAGCTCATCGCAGCGGGAATCTCAAAACATGGTCCGATATCGTAATTCTACCAATTTCCAGAATTATATAGAAGCAGTATCATACTCCGGGAGAGCTCCGATCCCGATTCCTATTAATGCCAAGACTGGAGAATAACATCCTTATGGGAAATCCTTCGATAAAGCTCCATACCCGACAGAGAGACGGGATCAGGCGGCCATCATCCGGTTGTTTGCTGCAGAGTCCCTTTTCTCTGGAGCCATTTATTTGGCTAGTGCCAAGAGTCATTTCTGACCCCTTCTGTGGAGCAGGGACAAAGCACAGATTAATAAAACTAAATCGGTGCCCGTCCACTGCTGCCAACATGATTCAAGTACTATTTCTTCCCCTCCCACTTGCCCTGCCTGTTGCTTCCTTCATAGCACTTGTTTCTTATGCTTGCAGCAGTCATTAAGTGTGCCTGTCTTTGTAACTTCCTTTCATCTTGGTCCCATTTTGTGGTTCTGCTTACATGCTACCACTTTTTTTGTTCCTTGTGTTCTTTCTTTAATGTTAATTTGATTTGAGCTTTTGCCACATTTCTTTCTTGATTCCATTGCATGCCATTCCATTTACCCACTTCTTTTTTTATTTTTTTATTAAAATTTTACTTTTACAGCATTTATTAAGAGTATGTGTGTTTTTAGCCAGTCTTACATTTGGGGGTGTTTAGTCTTTTTGCTTTCTTCCAAAGATTTAGGACGGGCCTGATTATGCATTTGGCGTTCCTCCCGTGGTGCGCCATGTCAGCGCTCCGTGGGTGGACCGCCATACAAATCCACACACCACCCGTCCGATTAGGAGTTTAATCCTGGACTGCTGTGGCAGTCCCATGGCAGTGCCTTTCTAAAGCTCCTAGGGGTGCCTTAGGAAGACACCGACAGAGAACCGCCGCAGTACTTTCCTGCATGGTATGCCGTGCAGGAACTGGGGTGCAAACATGCAAGGGGACGCACATGTTCTCCTCTGCATGCATCCTCAGGCCCCCTGAAACACCTCACCATCATCCTTTCCATGGCAGACTCATCGCAATGGAAATGATGTAGGTGAGGCAATTCGTAATATGCTTGGGGTGCTGCATTGGAACCATCAGTATAGTGCTGCCTCGGACCTGGCAGTTGCAGCCTTCCTGTGGCGGTCCAGCCTCCAAAATCAGAAAACGGCAGGTGGACTGTTAGACTGACAGTCCACAGACTGACACCAGAACTATGGTAGTCCAATGGACCGGTGTAGTCATAATCAGCCCCTAATTGATTTGCCCAGAATCATAGGATGTTGATCCGATGCCGCCGGGATTTGAACCTAGTTCTCCACAGTTCTAATATCAGCAGCTGCGTCCTTAAGGCCACATCCTCAAAATTAACATACTTGTGATAAAGATGGGTGACAAAGTTTATCTCTGAAGGCTGCATTAGGTAAACAAATGTTGCCTGTGACCTATAAAGAATGGCTGTGACGGCCCCTTCCAGCTACTTTTGCAATTCTTATTTTAGGATCCAGGAAGGGATCCTGAATCTGAGACCAAGGGTGACTGCTACACTAGCACATTGCGCTCAAAGCGAGGTGTGGCCCAGCAGCCAGAGCGGCTGATTCCGGAGCACGGGGCTCACTGTTCGATCACCAAAGGCAGCTAAGCTTAGTATCATGTGACTCTGGGCAATAACTCACTCAATCTCTGAGACGGCCCCCAGCACCTTGAAACCTTAAGGGGTGATACAAATAGGACTTAATAATTATTATTTATTTATTGCAACCCTCAACAAAAGTGGGAGATAGAGACGAACTGACCAAGAAGCATCTGTTACGTATTTCCCAAAAACATGAATAGTTGGTTCTTCTTTAGATGTTTCAATAGAAACATTGTCACAGCATGTTGCCTTAGTTGACATGAAAACTTCACGCTAGGATACTAACTTCTCCTTTTTTCTTATCATGCCTATTCTATTGCTTCCTGAACTGTAGATCAATATTAGACTGTTGATAGTTCTTGTTACACTAAGGCCATAGTCAAGAGAACTACTGCCGCGACGTCATTGGTTAATACCTATTTTTTCCACAACCTTGCCTGCTGTTGTTTCTCCCCATACTCCTCCAAGCACGCACCCTCCCACTTTACTATATGCTGCCTTTGTCACTCACACCATCTCTTGTTCCTTTTAAAGACATAAAATAAAAAGTCAGAGCCATACCACATATTTTGCATACTTTTAGCCACGCAGCATCTTACCCTTACTACTGTATAACGTAGCTAAAACTCTGCTAAGGGCTACAGCTATGAAGATAAACATCTGTTGCTTTTGACAATGTTTTCGTCTTATTTCTTAACGCCCATTCTGTCAATTCTAACAATTGCCTAACTCGCAAATGAAGTTATCTCTATACGTTATCACTCTGTGGGGCATATTAACAAGGCGGCGATATGAAATTATCGACGCTTTTGCGTCCATTTTCAGGCGAAAAGCGGTGATAATTTCATCGTCTTATCAGCAAAGACACTCTATCGCATGTCTTGCTGACTTAGCGCCCGTTTTCAGCACGCCTAACTTTGCATCGCTAATGAGATGCAAAGTAGGCATGGCTGTGAAACCAACCAGGGAAAATATCGTGAAGGCAGCTTTGCGATATTAACAAGGAAGGGTAGCGATTTTTTAAATCGCGTTAAGTATGCCTTAACGCAGGAATTTAACGTCTGTTAAATTCCTGACTAAGGCATACTTAACATGGGGGGTGGATTGTGTGGCTAAGACCACAGGTCTTATCATCTCGGATATCGCCGTTTTCCACCATGGAAAACGGTGATATCCACACTATCTCTGGAATTTTTATCGCCTCGGTGATGCGCGTTGTTAATAACGTGCTAACCGGGCAATAAATTCCAGAGATAGCCGGCGATAAATATGCAAGCGCTAAGCGCGCTTTGCGATATTTATCGCCGGCCCTTGTTAATATGCCCCTGTAACGCCTGCTTATTGCTTTATACACAACGGAAATCAACTTACAGACTCCTATCTTGTTTTATTATATATTTAAAAACACATGAAATATTTATTTTGCTTCATCTCTGCCTTCCTTATTCTGCCTTGCCCTATACCTCTGGTTAAAGCACCACAACTCCTCAACAAGGTCAGATAAATACATTTTGGAACCATGTCCCTTTTGGCACTAGGACATATAAACCAAAAGAACACCAATAGTATCAAAATGCAGTGTAATTCCTTCAAATAAACACTTGCTATATTTGTGTACTAACAAGCTGCTAGTGTTGCTTTTGTAAATGATTTTATTGTTTGCCTCTTTCCATCATTGCCTCCTTTTTAGGTCTCGCCTAGACAGCGCTTGCGCTGTCTCTCCGAGACATGCAGTATACACTTTAGTGTAGAAGCTTCATGGAAGCTCCGCCCACTCTCCGCCCATCTATTCCATTGGTTTAGGTCAGTAAATGCTGCCTTCCCATTGGTATAAGGCTTGTTAGTCCCGCCTCGTGACGATTATGTCGTCATTTGTATCCTTCCAAGGCTACCGGCCCCTTTACTCACGGCACTTTTTTCTGGCCTGCAGCCTAATTACAACAGCGTGCACGCAATGACGTGCTCTCTTCCTGGACGGCTTTACGGAATGCAGAGGGCGAGCCTAACTGGAGCAGAGTAGAATTTGCATTTGCAATGCGTCGGTCTCGCGTTTGTGATCTGCATTAACCCTGCCTGGCAGCAAGTCGCCATGTCTGCCAGCGAGTCACCATATTCGGGGCTACTTTCCTCCGTCTTCTAAAGTTGTTTTGCGCTCACCTCCCTGAGAAGCAGCTGCTTGAAAATCGTTCTGCGCGGCCAGGGTTGCGGGCGGCCCCTCCGCGCCAGCACAGACTCCCCAAGTCCTGCCTGGTGCCCCCTCCCTCACCTGTGCTCCTCATCCAGGGGTAGATGCGTAGGCTGCTGCCTCCCTTCAGCTCCTGCTCCCGGCTCGGGTGCTCCTTGGCGCTGCCGCCCTGCTTCGAGGGGTCACCTGCCGGGCACATCATGGGCAGGTTCTGGTCATAAGGAGAGCACTGCATGTTGAAGGATGCCTCCTCCAGGTCGTAGCTGGCCGGGTAGAGCCCCGGGGTGCTGTGGGGTTGCAGGCTGTTCCCATTGCTTTAAAGTCCCGAGATGTAAGCGCCCTACGAGGCCGGCGCATAAGCCCCCGGCCGCTGGGGGTTAGAGGCAAAGGCGCAAGAAGTTGCTCGGGGAAGACCCCGGCAGGGAAGACAGACCCGGTAGCCTGGTATTTGGAGAACAGGACATTGGCATAATACAGGCATAATACAGTTAACTCATAATCCAGCCGGATGATTTGTGGGCCGGGACGTGTTGGTGTCAGTTTTACGAGGTACCGTGATATATTACGGAATTAAGAGTTCAGATTTACACCAAAAAGGACCCCCTTTTTCCTTCCGGACCATGTAACTCTGGGGCACGTGACCGGCCCGGGTCCAATCAGGGCTCAGCTTCCCACTGCTCCTGTAATGTTTTTTAGTTGCAGGCAAGCGCGTGAGCGTAACATTGACACAGTTGAAATGTTTTTTTTTCACTTTAAGGCAAACACGCATTTCGAAAAACTTCTAACGTTTGAGCTTATGCAGAGTGGGTTTCCAGGCACGTAATCTTGTTTTACATATTATTATTAAAGCCTCGAGCATCCGGGAACACTAGGAGCCATGTAGGGATCCGGCATAGAATTATCTTTTTTGTTCGCTGCCAGAGGCACGTAGACACACTCACTGGCGACTCTGCAGACTGCAGTGCCGGATTGTTTTAAGCCTGACCCAAAGATGCCCGTCGTTAGCAATGTGGATCCTCCCTGATGCGGGACTGCACAGGCGCAGTGTACTGTGTGCTGCCTCCTCCCCCGCCACCCCCACCTCCCCCTCCCAGGTGGCTATCAGAGGGATACACTCCGCCAATTAGAACGCGGCTTGTTCTGGCGCCGGCCTTGAAGGTGGTCAGTGCAAGAGCAGGCTGATACTGGTGTTCCCTCACAGCCACACAGACAGTCATGCCCCCCTCCCCCTTTACCGTTAAAGTGATCACAGTGGAGGTGTCTAGGAAGTCAAGGGGACGCAGCTGTTGACCGAAGGTGAGTAGATATCTGGGACAATGGAGATGAGAGCCGTGCCGTAGATAGGCATACCTGGATGGCCGATCGGCAGTGCTGTGATGGGGTCCCTTAAAGCTTGCATCCGACTGTGAAGGTGAGAGGACTATGCGAGAGCTACGGCTCCCGATGCTTGATCCCGGCAGGGGGTTAGTAGTCTGGGATGCGCAGCTCCCCGCGAGAAGCTGGGGGCCGCAGACGCTGCTCCGGACCGGGGTTGTTTCACTGTATTCCCCTCTGGCGGTGCAACCGTCATGTCGAGACAATCAACAAGTGGCACTGCTCGCTTTTGGTCATGCCCGAGGAAACCTATTGCTGCAGCCTCGAGGAGCTGCTACTGGATACCAACCAGCTGCGGGAGCTGCTGAAGGTGAGGGGGTGAGGAGGGCCCCCGGACCCAGGGTCAGTCACCTGGGGAGGCGTGCGAGTTGCCACCTGTGTCCCGTCGTGGGCACACTGCATCAGGACACCATGGGGGGGGAGGGAATCGCGGGCTGCACCCGGGAACTCGATGCTGGCAATGGAATGACTGCATACTGCAGCGTGTTCCCCACTTTCCTCCTGCACTGTGGGCTGTGGCACAAATGCAGCCTTTTGTGGACAGCTGTGACATGTTAAGCCAGCTCCAAGCAGGCTTTTATTCTTCCTGATGGACAGAAACTGCTCTAGAGCTCTTCATGAGTGAATCATGAAGAGCAGCACACTCTGGTCGCGGCTGTGCTCAGCAGTGCAGCAGTTGACCGCTGGCGGGGAGTGGTGCAGAGTAAATATTTTGACTTGTTCAATTACGTGGGAAAAGAGCCAAAAGGTATTGACTCGCAGCTTCATGTCGTCTTTTAAATATGTTGATATGCGTTGCTGCTTTTGTTCTAAAACATGAGCACAGTTTGGATTCAAATTTAGTATTAATACGTGTTAACCAGAAATAGATTCCCGCGCGCATAAACTGCTTACTGGGTGAAGAGAATTTGTTAATGACCAAGTGTGCACCAAAAGTACAACTTTTAGTTGCATTTTCCATTGTGGTTAGTTTTAATGTAACCAGGTATGTTTTTTTAGCGTGAAAAAATATTTTTGCAATAAGGTCTTTCAAGCTCTGTTATAGTTTATAAGTCCCTTACTTTCTTTTCAGTGATCTACTTTTATTTTGGAAGAAGTTGAAACCTATTTATTTTTCAAGTAGCACTATTGCCAGTTTTATTCCAACATACAACTGTTTTGGGCAGCTGTCCCTGTTTGATATGTTGGTTTCGGCTGGCACAATTCTGAGCTACACTTCTTGTGATTTGTGACAGGTTTTGCAAACTGAGTAAAGTACGGAAGGTACTGGAGATTGAAAAACACTCTGAAGTCCCCGGACTGGCTTATGACAGATGTTACGTTCTTCAGAGAAAGTTACAATGCTAGGCCTTCTTCACTAGATTGCTTTTTGGTATTAGATCATCATGGTTTCATATGGACAAATTACATCTGCTGTACGTAATCTATTTAAGGCATTATCACATTTTTGCTTTCAAATCTTGTATTTTCAATGAACTAACCACCCGAAGGCCCTGATTTTATAGCAAAAACAGAGCTTTGGACTATACCATTTCCCGTTGAAAGGCAATACTTCTCTCCATGTGTTCCCATACCTGGCTTGTCACCCAATTTGGTGCTTACTTTCCCTCCATATTAAACACTAGTAGATGTTTCAGCACCCAGGCTAACGTGCTGCATAGCTAAATGCATATAAGGTTCCAAAGGCGAGACCGATGCATTGCAAATGCTTGTTACTCTGGCAACAGCCCATTTGGTAATATTTCTTCTTTGTGCCACTTTGACATTTAAGACCATATGCTTGCTTCAGTTTGATTTTTACAATAAATAAATAAATGGGGTGCTTTTTGAAACTGAAATTTCAATCAATCAACTGTAAGATACAACAGGGCCCAAAGTGAAAAAATGACCTCAGTTGGGAACACTACACACCTATTGTAAGTCAAAGTCTCTGTAAAAGATGTGCATTAACTTTTAATTTAGGCACTTTGCTATGCAAATAACAACAGCAATTGTAAACATAGCAGACCATACACAAAGACGTGCTAACTACTGGTGGCCTGAAAATGTCTTAAATCTACAGCTGGGTGGCCACCAACGTTAATCTTAATCCTATAGTATTTTGTCATGGAATGCTGGTACAGTTAGTTTGCCCTGTCACTGAGTTGTAGCTGCTTAAGTTAAGGAGTCTGAGCGCCGTTTTTGGGGTGGATGCTACAAGGTAAAGGCTAATCAATAAAGGGAGGCTAAAAATGCCGAGGTTATTGGTAGTAGATGTGAGATGTATTCGAGGGCTGCAGAATAAATCAATGCTTGCACCATCAGTGACTGCTGGCAGCGCTCTGATTTGGCGGGATTAGCTGCACTGTCAGCCTGTACGCTGCTTCGAGAGGCTTGTGCACTCACGCACTTGGGCATCTCTATCTTGACCACCTTCTGGGTGATGCTCTTCGGATCTGTTTGCTAAACTCGCGTTCCCTGCAGCACAACAGCTGTGTCCTTGTCCTTCCTCCCGCAGTCCACAAAACGTCTCTGCTCCAGGACCAGGGAGGGTGGGAACCTGCAACAAGTACCTCTGCGTATCCATTGCCATCCTTAGGCAACGCAAGAAAAAATCTACCGCACACTTTCGCTACAGAAAATAATATTATATTTTATGTAGGCTTTTCTGATTATACAGACACATTGCATCTAGATAGAATCTACTAGATACAACATGTCTTCATTATTTAAATACTCAATATTACTTCCGTAATTACCAACACAGCAATAATACTTTCAATTATTTTGATGGTCTTCATTACAAATAATTTCCATGCTGCCACTCTATTCCACTCTACGCCCTCGGACTCCACGCCACTCGACTCCAAACCACTCTACAACAGTCCGCACTACTACACTTCATAAAATGCCACTCCACTCAGCGCAAGTCAACTATACGTCATTTAACTAGGCCACTACACTCTATGGCACTCTACACTATGCAACTATAATCCACTCCACTGTTTTCCACCCCACTCAAGGCTCTCTACACCTCAATTTCTCTGTATGCCACTCTATGCCATTGCACATCACTCTATGCCACTCCATTCCAATCTACATTACTCTACGCCATTCTATGCCACTCCTCTCTATGCTACTCTAATCTATGCCATCCAACCTATACCAATTTAATCTACGCCACTATATGGCACTCCACTGTGTGCCATGGCACTCCACTTCACTCTGTCGGTGCCCATCCATGCTACATCACTCTATGCCTCTCCGTTAAATACCATGCTTCTTTATGCCACTAAATTCTACACCATTATACACCACACCAGGCCACTCCACTCTACGCCAAGCTACTCTAATCCTCACCATTCTACTCTATGCCACTCCACTCTGTGCCACTTCCTTACCCTCTATGGCACTCTACGCCACACCCACTCTACCCCACACAACTCTACACTGTGTGCCACTCTACTCTACACCACTCTACACCCCTCCACTCTATGCCACACCACCCTACTCTACTCTACGCCATGTCACTCTACTCTATGCCACTCTACACAATGCCACTCTACATCACTCTACACCACTCTACTCAATGTCACTCTACTCTACACAACAGCACTCCACTCTAACCCACTCTATGCCATTTCACGCACCTCCACACTACATAATTCCACGGTAGGGCATTCTAAGCCAATCCACTACATGGCTCTCTACCACTATACTATACACCACACTACTCTATACCAATCTAATCTATGCCACTCTACTCTAGGCCACTCCACTCCACTGCACTTCATGCCATGCTACTCCACTCTTTATCTCTCACTGTATGCTGTACAACTCTACACCACTACATTTCTCTCTACATCACTGTATGCCATTCCACAGAACGCCACTCCACTCTATGCCACTCTACCCTGTGTCAGTCTACTCTACGACACTCCTCTCCACCTTAAGCTACTATTTGCCACTCCACAACACAGCATTCTGTTGCACTCTCCTCTTCACCACACCACAGTAGCCACTCTGCTGTACAACATGGCTAAAAGACATTGGCAAGGCCAATAGCTCTTACATATAGGAGAACTATTGGCTTTGCCAATGATTGTTTAGCTATTAGTTTGCTAATGGGGTCACTTTTATTTTGTTGCACAGGCTTACTTATTGCCCCATTCCACCACAGGGAACCTGAACATTTAATATGCTACCAGAGACTGCCCCCATCCTCCACCACACTCCAAAAGCAAGACAAAATGACAATCCTGCATTCATCAGAATGGAGTTTTAGATAAATAGTAGAGTGAATCTAAATTTACGAGTGCAACTCTTATGATGTTGACAAACGTGAAATGGAGGGCCAACTGGGAAGACTGGGCAGATATTTGAAGCACTCAAAGCTACCTCTCTGCTATTACCTTTAAACACATACAATTACAAATGTTATCTCGAAAGTTTAACTTCATATCTACAATCCACTTACCGCTAAAACAATATACAGTTGCCTTATGGAATACCCTGGTACTCCGCATGCCCTCTACATAACTCTAAAAAAATAAATAAAACAACTTTGCCAGTTAGAGTGGACCAAAGGGAGGGTAGGCAGGTAGTTCAAGGTTCATTTTAGGAAGTGTGGTTGCTTAAAGGTTCAGACATGCAGTAATAGGCTGTAGGAGAAATGTAAAGTTTTAAATGTTGTAATGCACTACAGTTAAAGGAAATAGCTGAGGGGTGGGCTTCTGGGGAGGACCATAGGGTTCGGGGCTCGGATGTCTATCGAGGTTAAGATTTGTAAAGCGGTTTGCCAGGAAAAATTTGTGATGTGCGCCTGTTTCAATAAAGCAGCGTTTTTCCCACTACAAAGGGGTCTGTGATATGTGCTGCACCCCTATCTCCCAAATGGCAATTATCGTTGAAATAAACACAATTGTTGCAAAACATGTTGACTGTGTTCTGCATCCTTACTTCACGAGTCCTGCAGTCTGTCCACGAGAAACAGCTTGGTCATATTGCTTTTTTGCAGTCTCTTTTTCTTTAACTTTTCCAGGATAGGTGACACCATCAATTGTCCTGCATAGAATAGACAGCCACAATTAACAACATACTACAGATTTCTCATAATGAGTTTGCTACAGGGACCCTAGCACAAAATAGGTTGATCTACTAGAGTTAATACTGTAGCATTACACTATTCTGCTAAGGGCTAATATTCATCTTTAACATGCCCTCTCCCAAGTGTGACAATCAATTACTTTTGTAGCACTCAGCAAAAGGGATACCCGAATATTGAAACATTACATCCATTGAAGTCAAAATAGCTGGCATGCTCTATCTTCATGTTTTCTCCCCCATACCATTGTCAGCAGTGGAGCTCCCACCATCCCAATGTTCCAAGAGATCACTAAAATCACCCTTCATATTTTAGGAGAACAATCTAGCACAGTGGATTATTTAATATGCGCAATAACAATCCCAACTCACACATCTAATACTAAAAGTCAGCATGTATGAATGGATGCCTTGAAATGTACTACTTGATCACGTTATTTCCTTTGAAAATTGATGTATATTTAATGTCATGACTTAAAACATATTTCGTACATACGCGAGGATTGGGGTACGCCTGGGGTACGGTGCGGACATACGCGGGTGGGGGGTACGGTGCGGACATATGCGGGTGGGTGTATGGTGCGGACATACGCAGGTGGGGGGTACGGTGCAGACATACACGGGTGGGGGGGTACGGTGCGAACATACGCACCGTACATACGCACTGTTGGCCTATGTACGGTGCGTACCCCAACAGCGCGTATGTACGCACTGTAAATATGCAATGTTGGGGTACGCACCGTACATGATAGCACGTACGATGTGGTTGATGGCGTGTACGTTGCGTACCGGGCCCCCTTTTTGTCATGCATCGCAGCATGCTTAGCTTTTCCGGCACTTTTTGGCTCCCGTAAAAAAATAGCCGTGTGGACTCAGTGCTGTAGGTACGAATCGTACTTGCTGGTCCGTAAAACGCTGCCTGACTCCATGCGGACGTCGCGTAGGCGCTGTCCAGGATCAGAATAGTAGGTATTTTTTAGCCATACGGTCTTTTTTACGATTCGTACGGAAATGGTATTTCTGTACGAATCGTACTTGCTGGTTTGTAAGGTGGATTTCCCGGGTATGAGTCGTACGGAGAATACGCTCTGTACGACCATTCTTACCCGGTTTTTACAGGATCGGAATCGGCACCCTAATATGTAACCCCTGAAACAGTTGAGGTCTGCTGAATAGGATCCAGTCAAAGGTTGACATAATTGACAATTTGGTAAGTCGACAGAGATTGTTGAGAACATATTTATGCAGTTGCAAGTAGAATTAATGGACTCAGGCAGGAAGAGCATGTTTCCCCACTTGCATCTAAAAAGCAAACGTTTAAACAGTTCATGTTTCCGCCAGCAGTCTTCACAGCCTTGGATTTAAAAACACAACTTGCTTAAGAAACACTAATTTGCTAACTTCTGTTAGGGAAATGCTGTAAATTCCAAATGCACAGTGTATAGGTAACTCAATATAAGACAATCAGCGAAATTGTTCTGGTTTTATTACCTTTGTCTATTATCCTTGTTTTAGCTATTAAATATAATGTAACTTAGCTCAGGCAGCAGTGTGTAGCAGAAGGCCATATACTTTACTGGAAGGTTTACTATTACTAACACCCGTGCATCACTTTTTATACCTTATATACACAGGGACTGGGACTGATGTTTCCAGTATAAGCACAACTATTGACAGCCCATTCAACAAGTTCAGGTAAATGAGGGAAACTTGTCTCAAGACCTCAAGGTAATAAATCATTGTGAATTGCTCCTATAACAACATCTTATTTTGAAAAGGGGCATCTTAGATGAGGGGTGCTATACCCTATATAGAAGATAGCAGACACAGGTGTGAGATGCTCACCCTAATCTTAACAATGCATTAATTCATGCAAGAGTTTGGCTCATTGGAAAAACTAGAACTCAAAAGGGGATTGGAGCACGTTGACAGTGCGCCAGGCTGGAGCATGTTGTGGCTGCAAAGCATGTGATGAACATGTTGGATAGTCAATTAGTGTATTTTGGGTCTGGCAGCACCCAGAAATGAAGAAAAGGGTAGAGGATGAGTTGTGGAAAATCTCCCATAGGGGCCTTTCATGAGCTTTTCATGCAAGAGTTTGGCTCATTGGAAAAACTAGAACTCAAAAGGGGATTGGAGCATGTTGACAGTGCGCCAGGCTGGAGCATGTTGTGGCTGCAAAGCATGTGATGAACATGTTGGATAGTCAATTAGTGTATTTTGGGTCTGGCAGCACCCAGAAATGAAGAAAAGGGTAGAGGATGAGTTGTGGAAAATCTCCCATAGGGGCCTTTCATGAGCTTTTCTACTCCCTAATTAATTCAGTGTACTTGCTGGCAGTGACTCCACTCTGCAGTGGATGATGATAGAGTAAGAGGAGGATCAAGGCAGGAGACAGTCCACCTCTGCTCAAAGTCTCTGAACTTAATTTACATGGCAAGCATGATAGTCAGTTGTACCCCAGAAATCATTATAGAATGCCAATCTTCAAGTCAGCCAAAGGGTTGGCGGTCGTTCCACTGGAGACAACAGAATGGGTATACTAACAGAGCATAAATTGATATGTGGGTAGACACCCATCCCAGGGTGTGCCCTGACATGTGTGCTTGCTCATTCATCTCATGGTACACCGATCTACGTCCCTGAGGAGCAAATATACAATTTGAGTGGTCCTCAGATAACATGGCCTCATTATATCTGCCTAAAAAAAGAATTCCAAGGGAACCTTGAAACAAATGCAAAATATTGTAGGGATGGTACAGCTGTGTTAAAGGTTCTGGACGTTTGTCCTTAAAATAACGGAAAGCATTCTACCAAATGCCATTCTTGGCTGCTCGTGACTTACACGTAAGAGAAAATTAAGAATGGCTGAAATACAAAAGACTATATAAATATACCAGTCTTTACTTTCATTGTGAAAAGATGAGAAAGGAGGAAACAGACAACTCCAGTGAGTCTGCTGTAAATTGCTCTTAAGTTACTGAAACATTTCTAAATGAAATAATGATCAGAAACCTGTATAAGAATGGATTAACACAACCAGAACATCATACTTTCTGTGAACCAGCTAATAGCGAGGGTTGCTGTATGGCTGCAGAGGGGGCAGGGCTTCAGTGCGGACACAAATGTCGAGCTGAGTGCTGAGCTGCAGGGGCCGCAGGTGGCCGGAGTTGTCCGGAAGTGAGTCAACAAGAAAGAGAGTCCTGCCCCCCCTCCCCCGATCGACTGGGTGGCTCTACAGTGCGGCACTCCCCAGGTTTTGCACCCTGTCCTGCTTTCTGCTTCTGAATTGACTGCAGGACAGCCCATTGTGAGAGCAAGGAAAGCTCTCCAGCCCACCAGCCCACTGGGCAGCTCTAAGACTCCAGCAGCCAACCGACCTCAGATGATGCTGCATGAACACCAGTGCACAAGCATACCAGCACACCAGAGCAGAGCGGTTGGGTCAAAGCTGGTCACAAATGCAGGAGGTCAGGTGAGGGGGGAGCTCAGAGGAAGTGAACCACAGAGAGAGGTCCCTGATAAGGGAGACCTCTGTCAGGAAGTTGCATGGGGAGAGCAGAGGTGGTCGAGCTAGGTCTTGGTGCAGCCTTCTAACCTGCCCAAACTGCCAAAGCTGCCTTCAACCTGTAATCTTCCTAATCTAACTCCCAATCCACCACCCACTAAACTTCACCACTGCTGCTCGGCCCCCTACATCTTGTCTCACTGGCCTGCCTGCCCTGGCCTCTCACTTCCACCTCACTTCAGCCTCAGGCCCCTCCAGGCCAGAAAACAAGACAGAAACAAGACAACATGCTTGTGCCCCCCTCCCGCTCAATAATGCTACTAGGCTTCATAGAAGCCTACAGGGAACAAAAATAAGAAAAGAAAAAGGGAGGCAGATATGTGACGTGCAACAAGGGGTCCTCAGCCGCAAATGGACCAAAAACCCAATCACCATGAGGTCAGTGAAGAGACAGGGACCACCGCCCACCGTGGTAAGGGCAAAGGGGAAGAAGATGGATTCTGCAAAAGGAAGGGGTACATCACAACCAACAGTCCCCCTAGTAACTATTGACTCAGGAGTGGACCACAGGTCACGGACATACAGGGCCAGTGCATGGATGAGCCAGCAGCCCACATCAAAAGAAGACTCACTTCCTCCTTGCTTCTTGAAAGATGCAGGCTCAACTATCTTCCCATCCAGCAGTGAAATTCAAGATCTGCAGCCACCACTTGACCCCCTACAATCTTTAGACTCTCAAAGGGCAGACAAGGATCTTACGAACCCTATAAACCCTATTTCCAACCCGGAGGTGTCCAACGGGTAGAGCATTATGGCAACACAAGACCAAACTACCCAACCAAGGCAGTTAATCCAAGAGTGCCACACCAGAGGAAACCAAGGGGATTTGCAGGAGTAGATAAACTGGGCCACCCAGGCAAGACACTAGACAAGTCACCCGGAAGATCTGCTCCCACTGTCTCTGGACAACAGCATGGCCAAGGCACCGGAGGTCGTCACCGACCTAGACGTTAGTCCAAATGCCCCAAAACTCTGTCCAGATCCACATTCTAATAATGTCACCCCAAACCAGCCACAATCAGAATTTCAAGAACAACTCCAAGAACAATCCGAGGTCGAGGATCACCAGGCGGATGAATATGGGGTACTCTCATATCTGGGCACCCAGGAGTGGTCAGAAATGCTGTCCTTCTATGCATTGTATTCACCGCAGAGAGCTTTCCCCTCAACCACCACCCAGGACCTCAAAGCAGGTTCAGAATTGGACACCAAGAAGAGGGTCAGCCCAGGAAGAACGGCTGCACTTGAGATGGATAATGCGTGGGCTTCCCTGATAAATTGCAATCAATGGTAACTGGAATCACTCCAGTACCTGTCTAATAAAATGGACATTCAGCTAACCTTTCTCAATTCCCTGGCTCTTTATGTCGCTAGCATAGAAGAGAAGCTGGGAGATCTAAATTCACTAATCAAGCGGGCAGACCTGGAGGCAAACGTGATCTGCAGCTGGGGCCGGATCATGGATAAGCTGTCCACTCTCCCATCTATGCTTAACAATGTCCTAAACGAGCTCAAGATGGAGCCCAAGAAGAAGCACTCCACCTGGGAGAGAATCCCTGTCACAAGAGCCCCAGATCACAGAGTGACTTGCTTGGAAGCAACAGCGTGGACCAACCCTAAGATATCCAAACCTAAGATATCAAACACCTGCAGCCTGTTCAGGAGTCCGGCCCATCTCTTTTTGACAGACCATTAAGGAACTCCTGCTCCACTGTACTTCCCCCGCAGGAGGTAGCCGAAGTGCAAAACAGAAGGCATAACACAAAAAGAGGAGGATAAAGAGGAGGAAGGGCTGGAATAAAATAACAGTCATGAATCACCCAGCTGTGTATCCCCTCTTCCATCCACAAGAAACCCACTTGGAGGTCAACCACTCTTGACCTGCAACCCAACTACCACACACCTTGGAACTCTCAAATCAACCCACACAAGAGGAACCTCACTCTCCCCGCCGGAACCCTGTGAGGACAAACATGCGGGAAGAAGCAGAAACTGTTTCACCTAAGAAAACATATCACCACACTCACACACAGGGGTCACTTGATCTCCACAAGTCATTCTTCAGGGATCACAGGCAGCTCTTACATGCCCTGCGGCACATTCCTGGCGCCCCTCCAAAATGAACCCAGGAGGGGAGCCTAGAAAGGAGCCTGGTAGCAGCCAGAACAGTGACTAGGCCCAGTAGTAAGCGCATCATGCAGCTCAGGAAGTCTGCATCAACTACCCTACTTCAACACAAGGCATCTCCACCTCGGGCTCAGGCACCTACATGCTGCCCAGGAATGCATGGGGCCACTCCTCAAGGGTTGACAGCACAGAAGATCTAAATATCCAGAGTTAGCTGACGCCAGGCCCCGAATGCCATCCACAACACCTTACCAGTAGGACAAACCATTGCAACTGAAGGGGAGCAAATTCTACCAACAGGGCCCACCTCAACCAGTCTACACCCAAGGGTGCAAGAACACACAGAACCACCCATCTTCAACTTTCAGGCAGATTCTTGTATCCTACTTATCAAAAGACAATTGTGACATGCTAAATAGGGGTAACATTCTACTGCTGATGGTAACTATTCCAACCCTAGCCGACATAAGGTCCACTGACTTGCCCAGAATCGAGTATATTAAACCAGAAATCACCTCTGCTCATTAAGTCACCACGACCACCTGGTGGGTGATCATCATCCACTGTCCAAAAAGTGCTCTTGTAGCAACAAACATTCAAGAAGTGAGACATAAACATCAACCTCCACCACAATATAGGCTACCCACCTCCACTACTCCCCAACTTGGGAAACAAACCCCATGCTGCAGCAAAAAACTCCTGCTCGGTCCTCAGCGGAGCCCGAGTAGAGTCACCCACACAGAAGTGGGCACCCAACGATAGGCAGCACAGAAAACAAGACTCAGAACAGCTTCAGGTACACATAAGCAATCGGAATACCATTAGCCTCATCCTCTCTGGGAATCTGAATTATATCTCCTCAGGACACTAATTGGAAGATTCCCATGAGGACCTCCACTGGCAGTTTCTTTGTACTTTGCATCCACCTGTTCAACTTTAGATTGTACAGTCATCTCCATTTCCTTATTTCAGTGAGTCTCTGCATTTTGCCTACGGGACAAAGAAGACAGCGACCATTGGCCACACAAGACACTCTTCCTAGCAGCAATGTCTGCTTTGGAATCAACAGCAGAAGTTCTACATTTTAGTTATACAACCAACTTTAAGAGAATCAAAACTGCTCTGGGAAACACAGAGGAGATGCTTCAAATGGCAAAGGTTTCATTACAGCACAAGAAACGCCAGCAGGTAGCCTCACTGACAGATAGGAAAGGTTTTCTGCAAACCTAGCAAACTCTTTCTCCACGGCAGTGGAAGAAAGATTCCACCAAAACTCTAGGGAAGCAGGTCAGATATCCATTGCTCATCAAAATCAACCAAAACAACTCAAAAGGGCCAAAACCAGCACATTGAGATCACTGAGATACAAACCTGGGGACTTCAACCTCAATTCTCTACTACACAAACAAAGAAGCTTGTTGAACAAACTAAATGGAATATCAACAGAACTCAAGAAGATGACTTCTGGGCTAAACTATTCTCAGACATCCAATCCAACAACAGCACTCGATTCTGGAGAATGGTAAACAAAATAATGCACCCAGTCCAGGAGGGTGTGACATATTACATTCTGGAACAGATCTGCGCAGACTTTCTTAAGACTCACTTCAATCATCAATCCTTGAGCCAGCCAGCAAGAACAATGGGGACAGATCCCCCAATCACTGACCAACAATGCAGCGGTACCACTTCTCTAACCAACCAAAATAAGGATGGGTCAAGAGCCTCTCATATCCCCATCATCAAGTGACAAATTGCCAAAGACAGGATAGAGGGGGCCCCGGGACCTAACGGGACCCCGCAGGCCCTCTTCAGTCAGGACGGGGATTATTGGGCAGAGACTTTAGACCCTCTTTTCTGAGAGGTAAGATCCCTGGGGAAAACACCAGTCTCCTGGAAAGGCTCAGTCACTTCTCCAATACATAGGAGTGGAGACAAAGCTTCACCATAAAATTACCGCCTGGTCTACCTGATCGACAATGAGGCAAAGTACTTTGCAGGCCCCCCCAATTAGCAGAAGTTCAAGTCTGGACATCAGAAAACACCTGCATTCCACTCAATGAAACCGGTTTCTCCAAACTTACGGGCAAAACTACCAACATCCAGGCCATGCCAATGCTCATAGATGCAGCAAGAGCCTCTACATCTTTGCTTAATAGATTTCAGAGCAGCTGTCAATAACATAGACTGGGATAGGCTCCAGAGGAAATTGAACATGCTAATCCTACTTCACACAGACACCTTAGTGCAGGTGAAGCTGGGTGAGGGCATACACCTCTCCAGGTGTGTGTTCACCACCAAAGGGTTAAAAGAGGGGTGTGTGCTCACCCCAGCACTATTTAACCCCTTCATGGCGGATCTGATGCAGATTCTCAACTCTAGCAACTCACATGACCCTAGGCTGCGTGGCACGGCAATACACATTTTTTAGCATGCGGACGATGTAGTCCTGGTGAGCCACACACAAGTGGGCATGCAACATCTCTGCAATGCAGGCATATGCAGCTGAGAACTTTCTGGAAGGGAATCTCAAGAAAACGAAAACAATGACCGTCAATGGCGGCAGGAAGAAACCCCCTGCCTTGTAGTGTAGTTCCTCTAGTACCCTTCATGCAGGACCTGTGCTGTTTTTGGATAACATATACTGTAGGTCTAGTGGCATTCTGACTCCCCAGCCGAGTATGTTAGCCTATTTTTGCATTAGCTAGCTCACAGTGCCACTAGAATCTCCTTTTATCAGAGAGATTAGTTTTTGGCAACCTCAGAACACAACTAACCCTGATTCCTCAGACTGGTGGAAACAATATACTACTTTTCACCCAGTCACTCGTGCGTGCTCATTTGCTCTCAGAGAGATACACGTAAGAAACAGTTGAGCGTGTTTACAATAAGAATTTATTGTACAGTTGTTCTTCTAGTGTGAAATATATACGCTGCTACAACTGTTACACAGTAGCAGAGATATAAGATCAGCAGTACAGTGAATAAAAAGGAAAAGTACAGTTCTACCATTTTGCAATAGTCATGAACAGATACATGAATATAAAATGCGTTTATAAAAGATAGTGCGTACTCCTACGATGCCTGTCTAGATGTACCTAAGTGTACCTAGCATGTGAGTAGGTGCGAAAGAGCCTAAGCCTAAGAACCTAAGACCCAAGAATCCAGCTAGGATTTAGTCGAACCCCATTACCTGAAATAGTGAGAGTGTGGGACTTCGTCCGGGACTCGATTTGAACACCCCGCAAGGGATAGTCAGACCACTGTCAGTTGGAGCGATTGCATGTCGGAGCCGCAGCGTCTGTGGTCAGTGTGTTGGCATGAAGTCTTGGTCCCTCCACCTTACTGATAGCAAGAGGTGCTGTATTTATATAGTCCATGTGCGTGTGTTAGCTATTGTTTAGTATGAGGATGACGTTGGGGATTAAACCTTGTGCGTGGATAGTAGAAGTGAAGTATACCCCCGGGTATCGTTCTCATAAATTATTCATATGCTCTAAGGATGAGGTCTTAGCAATATCGATTGGGAAGAACCCTTCCTCAGCATGGAAGTAGGTGAAAGATGTAGTCCATAAAAGGCGTCAGTCTTTATAAGGTGTTCAGTCCCTATAAGGCAGTATGTTCTTATTAGGAGTTATGACCTTAAAAGGCTCGTTCATATGAAATGAAGGGGAGATGATGTAGGGAAGGTGTACGATGTTCCCTGGACCTATATTAGGGTACGGAAATGAAATATAACAGCCTGGTATCTGGGGACTACACAGATCCAAACCACAACAAACTACAAGTACCTAGGCATAGTAATCAACAAGGGGGGGCAATTTGCAATGCAGAAGGAGGTGATCAAAAGAAAAGGGATGGCACTGGCAATGATGCTGAGTTACCTCAAATTGAAGCTGACAGGCATGATGCTGTCACCTCTCCTCCGGGTAGCTCAATCAAAAATGCTACCAGCGATCACCTATGGAAGCAAAGCACCGAGAGATAGAGACTCTAAGACACTAGACCAGGGTTACTCGCAAACATTTTCCTAATGGCCACATATTTGGTCTGTGATGGGATCGAGGGACGCATTGAGGCCAGCAAGGTGGCGGTCCGGAAGAGGCAGGGCGTGGTTAGGTGGGTATAGGGGAAGCGAAGCATACATCTAGTGGAAGAACTGCTTAATGTGAAACAGAAAATCTGGGATTAATCCCAGCATCCCCACTTTACCAAATTGTGCGAGCCTAGGCAATTGTTTTATTTCACTTTTCCTCCTTTTCCTTCGTTAACAAATATATGAGTAGCTAGAAATACATGACTTCAGGATGTGTGTTGTACAAATCCTTCTCCTGTGTTTCATTTATAATAAACTATAATGCTGTTTATATAGAATAGGAACCCAGGCCACCCAAAGTGTCCACAAAACGACCGAATACTTTAAAATGTACTGATATAATCTAATGTACTAAGCTGAAATGGTTCTACATGTTAACCCCTTCAGTGCCACGCCCTTTCCCCCTCCTGTGCCGGGCGTTGCACTAGTGGGTGGGGTTCATGACGAGATAGTCTCGTCATGGGCACAGCGCAACCGTGCTCCATGACGAGACTATCTCGTCATGGGCACTGAAGAGGTTAATGAAATACCCGTCGTTTATGTTTGAAGAGACCTTCTCATTCATTCATTTCCGTTATTTTGGTTCGTAAAAAAGCATAAAAGGCATATATGAATAAAGCAGAACAATACCAAATACATATATCTACATATAAAAACAATATAAATTAATAAACATGCGAAAACAGGTCCTTTCTTAGACAAGAATTTTCTTGCACCTCAGATATCATATAGCTGTTAACAATTTACCGATTGAAAAGACAACCGGACCACACGTGTTCATTCTGCATACTCTCAGTGCTGTTATCCAGGGTTCCTCATAGTACGGCCCGCGGGCCGCTGGCGGCCCGCCCGGCCTTCATTGGTGGCCCGCGGACCTTGATGGAGTACAGTACACTTCTCTGGAGTAAGCAGGGAAGATAGCCGCAGGTGCAAACGTTGTGAATACGCGTTTAATACATAATCACAACGTTTCCTCCTGCGGCCATCGTCTCCGCTTCCTGCTTTCCTCTGATTGGCCTGCCTGCCTCTGACGTCACGCGAAGCTCAGGTCCTTTAAAAGTCAGCTGTAACTAGCACTAGTTACAGCTGACTTTTAGAGGACCTTTTGGTGAGCTTCCTGCGCCCCTGGTGTCACGACGTCCTTCCAGCCCCGGAGAAACTTCGCAGCAGCGCCCGCACAGGTATGTTTTTTTAATCGTTATTCCAACAGCGGTGAGAGGCCTGGAGCTGCCTCCAGAGAAGGTGCCTTCGTACCTGGGCTACTCCGTAGTGACCATGGTTTTCTGATGCCTACCTCTGGGGATAGCCGCACTCTCATCTTCGCACAGCTATGTACATTTGTTCCAAATGGCTCCTGCGCGCAGCCTCCCCAAGCCCCTATAAATTAAACTGTGACACCAGTGCAGCCTCGGGGTGGAGAGGAATAAAACATCCCAAATGTAAAAAATAACTAAATAAAGCAAGACCGAGTGCTTGCAAGGTGGCCAGATTGATTTATTTATACCCAAACACATTAGCACCACTTTACAGTGTTTGGCAGTGAAGTGATACTTTTGTTTTCTCCCCTCTTTGAACAACATTGTTTTCCCTGTGTGGGAAAGTGCACCCTGCCTGGAGGTACTGAAATACCTGCTTGATGGGTGAATTGGAAAACAAAATGTATACAGCGTCTGTGTGTTTACGAATGTGGTCTTTTTAAGCCATACCGCCTATGTTTTGAAAGGATATAATTATAAGCAATGGGCACTGAAACCGGTCCTTTCCGGGCCCTGTATTCATGGCCTTACCTTTTCATGCGAAAGCACTCGCTGCTTACATTTCACATGCTTTACTTAATCTTGCATTCCCTATGAGTGTTTGCTTTTTCTAGGATGTTAATTTTTTGTAGGCAGCATATTGTTCTTGTTAAGTGCGTAATTAGAATTGAGTCACATCCAGGTGTTTATAGCGGGTCAGTGCACTGCAAGTTTCTCTAAGTGGGGCAATATGGTGATCAGTGGTGATCTTTGTAGTTGCATCTGATTGTGAAATACAGCATTGTCTAATGTTTTGAAAGGTTTTTTTTTTACTCTAGCTCCGCCCCCACTGACTCCGCCCCCACTGACTCCACCCCTACAAGTGCGGCCCTCGGCCACTAACCACACTGTAATTTTGGCCCCCGACAGAAAGTTTGTGAGTACCCCTGTGTTATACGATCGTTAAAGCCCATCAATTTGCACAGTGGCCTGATTCAGCACCTGCATTGCTTGGTATATGCTGTGCAAAAGAATAAAACATGTTTAATGGACTCTGGAACCTCACATCCCATAGGACACGTATTGTATATGCCTGACCATAGTTCCCTCTAACGCGCACAGATGTCCTTTCTCCAGCGCGCACAGACTGTCCCAAAGTGCCCATGTCAACAAGAGACAACTTGCCTGCCATATACTGTCGCTTTGCTGACAAAGTGCGAGAAGTGTTGGCGGCATTTAAGGAAAAATCTGAAAAGTAGGTGTTTCTGCTACGGGCACATTGCAAATGGAACATTTGAGAGCTGCCGCTTCTAGACCTGCCGCTTGCTCGGGTAGTTTTGATGGCCTGCCAGGATCGTGCCGGGAGCGTTTAGCATTAAGGTGAGAGCCAGAGGCGCAACTCGAGCCAAATTTGGAGTGGGGTGCTAAGAAAAAATGTCGTGGGGGGGCTAATTCCTCCAGCAGTAGGCAGGGTTGAGATGCACATGCCCTAAGAAGGGCTGAAAGAACAACAAAGCCTCATTACGTGCAAATGGTCTTTTAAAGACCTGTGAAGTACTCGGGTGCAGCTGTGTGAGTGCCTGGGAAGCTGTCTCAGCCGGGCTGACACACACGATGGGGGGGGGCGAGATGTTTCGGAGGATGGTGGGGGGCAATGGGCTTTGCGCGCTTGGTGAGAACTACAAACTATGAAGCCATGGAGCAGTTATTGTACATTTAAATAACAAATACTGAAAGGCTTCATAATAGACACAGGTTTGCATTTTATAACTGAGAAACTTGAGTCTGTGTCCCAAAATTGGATAGCAGAACCAGCAAGTCTCTATTCAATATGATGGCGCTAGGAGAGGCGCTGTGATCACGCTGTAATTTCAGTTAAGCCGAACAGTAAACTGGGGGGCAGTGGGGGTTTATAAATAGGTAACCCAAACTGCAATGTGCATGTGTAACTTTCCCTCCTTTCCCTGTGACACAGAGTGGAGAGAGGCAGCCCACATAACACTTGAAGAAAAATGATGGTAAGCTGAGCATTTTCAATATCCTCACACTTAGGCCACATCACTTAATATCCGAGTGCCTGTAATTAGTGAATGAGTCGTTGTGGTGCTCATTTAAAGTGCTGCAGGGCCTTTGGGCCAAGTTTGTGCTATATAAAACTGAAGAAAAATTATTATTCTAGGGGGCAGGTACAAGGTAGGCATTAATGTATTGTCCGTAGCATTTAGTTATTTAGTGGAATAGGCCTGTATTTCAGCCACAGTATGAGGAGCTGCTCCAGTTATATGATTGACTGTTTCTCACTTCACGTTTAAAAACACTAACTTTTTATAAATACTTTCCAAGTAATCTGATGAACTAAGGGGAAATGCATCTGGGTGTTAAACAAATAAACATTCTTGAACTTTGATGGCAAGCTTATCATATTCTAGCATGATGTTTTCTGAATGATTTACATTCCACCTATGTTCAAAGCTTGTGCACAGGCTATTAAGAGTCAGAGTGGACTTGCAATGTCTCTCAGTTAATGTCTTGTCACATCCACTTTTTTCCCAGGTGCTCCTTCTGCTATGTTGCTATATTCATTTATACATGTATGAAAACTGAAAGCAGTGCAGAAACACTAATAAGCAAGCCACCCATTCCAGTCATACTGTTTACATTGTTAGGCTGTTATCCTGTAGGTGCTGATCTTAGAACATCATGCACTTTTTTGCAATCTCACCAAGAAACCACTACAAAAATATAATTGATGTGTGACATTCAGGACTAGAATTAGAAAACATTTATGCAGAGAACACATAAATTGGAAGCCAAGGGTTTCAACAGAAAGGAGGTGCAGTCAAAGGGAACCAGAGTCTTTTTGTCAACTTATACATTTACTTTTTATAAACTCTGCTGTAAAGAAATTGGAACAAGAACAAATGTGACAGTAAATGTGTTGCGCTTAATAGGTCACAAAGGCTTCATTATAAAATATCTTATGGGTTCAGGCTACTTTTGCAGAGATATTTAGGTGCCCAGAAAATCTCAGGCATAGTAATAACGGTAATATAACTCTGGAGGTTAATGCAGTTGCTGGAGGGATCTGATTGTTGTCTAACTACAGTTTTGACTCTTAGGTGCCGATTACGATCCTGGAAAAACCGGGTATGAACCGTCGGTCGGAGCGTTTTCTCCGTCCGACTCGTACCCGGTCGTAAAACTTTACAAACATGGAATTACGATTCGCACGGAAACACCATTTCCGTACGAACCGTAAAAAACACCGACCGACGAAAATATACATATGAATGTGATCCGGGAATGCTGCGACGTGACGTCGGGACGCTTTCAGGCAGCGTTTCACGACCCAGGAAGTACGATTCGAACCGACAGCAGTCCGGACGGCAATATTTTCACGGCACCCAAAAAGTGCCGGAAAAGCGAAGTACGGCGCGAAACGACCAGAGTAGGTGGCCCGGTACGCACCGTACCCCCCCCCAGCCCCCGTATGTACGCGCCGACCCCCCCCCAACCCCCGTATGTACGCGCCGACCCCCCCCAGCCCCTGTACGTTCGAGTCGTACCCCCCCAGCCCCCGTACGTTCGAGTCGTACCCCACCCAGCCCCCGTACGTTCGAGTCGTACCCCCACCCGTGTATGTACACCCGTGTACGTGTCGAACCCCCCGTGTATGTACACCCGTGTACGTGTCGAACCCCCGTGTATGTACACCCGTGTACGTTCGAGTCGTACCCCCACCCGTGTATGTGCGCTGGGGGTACGCACCGTACATACACGGGTGGGGGTACGACTCGAACGTACACGGGTGTACATACACGGGGGTTCGACACGTACACGGGTGTACATACACGGGTGGGGGTACGACTCGAACGTACGGGGCTGGGGGGGTACGACTCGAATGTACGGGGGCTGGGGGGGTATGACTCGAACGTATGGGGGCAGGGGGGGTACGACTCGAACGCACGGGGGCTGGGGGGGGTCGGCGCGTACGTACGGGGGCTGGGGGGGGTCGGCGCATATGCACATGTCTCCATGGTTGCTATGGGAGTTCGGTTCGGACGGTGTTTTTACCATACGGTTGTAACATCGGACGCACGGGATGGATCGTAATTCCGCGGTCGGACTTCACTTTTACATTTGTACGGTAAATCGTCCGTGGACGTGTCGGACACATTTTCCGACCCGAGGACGTGTGGGGAATAATTCCCAATGCGATTCGTATGGACTTTTTCCCATGCGAATCGTAATTGGCAGTTTGTACGGCACTTGTACGATTCGTACGGTAAAAAGACCGGATACGAGTCGTACGGGGAATTTTTTTACCGGATCGTAATCGGCACCATAATGTTGCATAGATCGTTAGTGTGTCGCCTGCAAAGCACATTGGGTAACATTTCAATCATAGATTTTTATCTTATGTGGATCGGTGTTTTGGTTTTTGCTTTAGACAAAGATGCTTTTATTATTTGCAATTCACATATTGCAATATTTCTAATATAACACAGTGAGCTATGAACCAACATCAACAAGCTGCTTGCAAACTTCAAGTCAACGGTTTAGAATCTTATTGTTTTCGTTCTCAATTTTTCATATTAGGGTGCTGAAAATGGTTTCTTTGCATAGTAATAAAGTCTTAGAACTACAGACAACCCGAAGCACTGTGTTACATTTTAAATACTTACTTTGTGTCTACACAATGCCTTCATTCTTACAGTGCATGTATATAGCTTATATACAAGGGGTAAACAAAGTCGAAATCTGCCTCAAATGTTTTTCTTAAGTACTTGACTTGTAAAGTGATAAGCTATGTGCCCATGTTTCTCCTCCATTGAATTAGCATCTAGGTATTAGACTGCAGGTGGCTCCCAGCCAGGAACAAAAGGAGTGCTGATGGCCCTTTAATAGAGTCTTTGTTTTGGGCTTTTGTTTTGGGTAGATGAGAAAGCCCCCTTCATGGTCTGCAGATTCTAACACGGAAAGGAAAGCAGACAACCTGCGGACGCTGCTCATTCGGTCCCAGTGTCGACAAATTACATTGGAAAACATTTCAGCATATTTCACTGGGTCCAGGCAGGATCCCAGTTCGGGCTTAATACTAGCGGTCTCATTCTTCTGACTGCTTAGATCAATGCTGCTGCCCAATAACAGTTTATAATTGTTCAACCTTCTGAGTCCTGTTCTTTTTTTAACCTGGGATTGAGGTGCCATAAGAGTAAACAACTCATGTCCCGATGTTTTTTTAATCTATATTGAAAAACTGTGTCAAGATTATATTAAATAGAACTCTATGTGTGAAATGCTCTTGTTTTCGCTCTCCTTGTAAACAAAAGTTGGAGTGGTAATTGCCACAGATGTATATTGCTGAGCGCAGCGCTCCCAAACGTATTCAGTTCCTTGGTGCACATATTCTTGTCTGCAGTGCACAGAGATCTTGCACTGCCGCACACAGGGGGAAAAAATTAGAGGGAACGATGTGCCTGACCCCTTCTTTCAAAGGTAAGTGAAAGAAGCTATTGGTAATGTGCCCATTTTAAACTTGATAAAAAGTGCTTGTGTAAAGGGTTTTAGCAACCATATCTAAGTATATGTCAAACTCAAAACCACATTTGAATGAAAGAAAAACATCAGACAGACTACCCAAAATGGTCTTAAACATTATTTCTCCCAGCGCTTAGTCCCAATATGCCACTTTGAACTTCTCAATGGCATTGCGTGGTAAATCTTTGGGGTTTGACCAAAAAAACCCTAGTACAGGCTGATATAACCAAGTCTTTATGTAAGCACACCAAGGGATCCTATCGGCACACAAACCCTCTAGTAAGCCTTGTAGCCATTCTCAGGTCTTAATGCTGCAGTATCAGAAATGGATCTCAGATATGAATTGGGATAGTGGGGTTGCTCTTGGGAATTTTTAGCAGCGATTTGAGGAAACTGTTCTCCGCACTTTCCAGCATCTCCAAGTTGCAGTGGCTCAGATGTCTGCTCCAGAAAGGACCACCCCACAAGCTTGGCTTCTATAGATTTCCGAGGAGGAGAAATGGGAAAAGAAGATGCATTGTTTGCAAACCTTATGAATGATCCTGCAACTATTTTAGGGACAGAGTGCTCTTCCTCAACTTAGCTGGCCACCTATGTGAGTCTTCCAAACACCCACCCAGATAATCAAACTCAGAGGCCCTCTCAAGTGCTTCCAATCTAATAATATAGTTCTTCTTCTTTTGCCCTTGTGATCTCCAAACACCATGTACTTGGTTTTGTTCTTACTCATTTCTAACCCGTAGTCTATGCAGTATAGGGAAAACCTCTCAAGCAATGTGGATAAACCCTAGGGACTTTTAGAAAATAACAGGATCTTGTCAGCAAATAAAAAACATGGGGGTATATTCTTAAGAACCTGTGATAACTACCGCAAGAGTTGCGAACCCACCTTTCAACATCGCAGCCTATCGCGGGAAAATAACCCAGTGTTAACTTGGAATTCACAACACGGCGGTAGCATGTGATAGTCACCAGATAACGCGTCAAATTGCGGTGCAAAATAAAATTAAACGCCATGCCGCAAAAATGTGAATGCACAAAATCATGTGATGAGGCCAATCGTGGTACAAAAAGTAGCAAAAACCAGACACAGGCCTGCAAATCCCATGCGTCTGGTGGGAAAATGCACCATAAAAACCACAGAAACAACACACCAGAAACAAGCCGAAGCACGTAGCAACATAGATGCACCCTGACCCAGCGCAGAGGCCAACATGAACCCCACAACCCCCACAGATCACCAGCAAGGAACAACAGGGTCGGGGAAGGCCAAGGAGAAGAGGTAGAGGAAGACGGGGTGCAGACCGCAGGAAAACAAGACCAGCGTCACAGAGGTGACAGAACACTACCAGCAACTGACCCAGAAGCAGACCACCTGGAATGCAGTCGGAATGCCAAGGAGGCCAATCGAGGAGGCCAAGAGGTGCCGGCATAACGTGACAACCTAAACCAGGCACATACCCGCTGCCAACAGAAAGGCAGCAACGGTGACAGGAGGTGGCAGACCAGCGCCACAGGAGGAGCTGGAGGAAACCGAGGCCACAGTCATCAGTGTGGAGACCGTGCAAGGAGTAGGGAGTACAGACTCAGCTCGAGAGGACCTGACACAACATCAACAGGGAGAGTAACGAACAGGGACTGGGGGGACGGGGAGATGGGCACAATGGCACACATGCACAATGAGGTGTAGCACACTGCACACCCACAATTACCCAGGATCATGTCCCTGATTCCCTTGGCACACTGCAGCACACACACATAGCAAGAACAGCACACCCACATTGACGACAACATGGTACAATGCGCATAGTCGACACTGCAGAACAGAGGACACAACTGGCTCCGCGCATGCACAGAAACATGCCTACTACATCTGACAGAGCTGGAAACTGTGAAATGGAAATGTACGTGTACGACCTCACACCCGTCATGTAGTCCAAATGTACACTGTCTCGCAGAAGAATCCAGCACCTCCCAAACAGTCACAATGTACATTGCCATACAGTCTGCATGTAAACCAGAAAAATAAGCCCAACATACATGTCAACACAATGTCAACATGCATCTCCCCTTCACATTGCAGAGGGGCACACAACACCTCCAGCAGAGCACAGAAGACAACACATCTGTGATGCCGGAAAGGACCACCACACCGTCGTCTCCGACGCCCTACAACAGCCCATGGATATCCCACACAACCCACCACCAGGACCCGGGCAGCCAAGCTACTCAAGCGAACACAGAGCCTGCAACAGAACACACCGCAGGAAGCACCCGCAATCACAGCTGGCTCACGACACTTCACCCACCCACACATGGCACTCCAATGCCATGTGTCAGCATGCCAAAAGAAGGTAGCCCAACAGGAGTGGGTGGGGGTCGAACCCATTGAATGCGAACTAGAACACATACGTAGGTGTCTATCATCCTTCAGGGATCACCCGCACCCCACAAAGGAGACCCACACTGCCATAGAGACACATGCAGATGCACATTCACAGTACAGAACCACACCCAGGGGCGTGCAAATAGCAGTCACACACCCACGTTGGCTCTGCGTACGACGGCCCTGGCCACTCCCCTTACGAATTGAGTGGGTGACGACAAAGCTACATGTCCAAGCTCCATCCTGCTGCCTGCGGTGACATGTCTGCATCCGATTTACACAGCACAATGTAATGTCGTAGGGTCCAGGGCCCTCATGCATACAACAAGACCACAGGGACACACATAGACATTATATTGTACTGGCTATGGGCGCATGCGCCCAGCCCCTTTATGGGCAGGGCCACATGTACAGTGACGCCTGTGCTGGGTGTGTGTGGGGTGAGGGCAAGCCAACCCACACGTAGTGCTCACTGCTGGCAAACACTTGAACAGTGGATACCAGTGCAACGGAGACTGAAAACACCTGCATAAAAGAGTCAACTGCTGAGCAACATGGAGGGACCCGGAGACAGTCCAGAAGACACACAACATGCAAACAGAAGTGACCATGAGTTGCAGTGTACTGAGGTAGGGGTCCTACAGCTGAGTGCGCCCATGTGAGGAAAATGTCTCGAATTGTGTCTCTTCAAGACATTCCTGATGCAGATGCAGTGGGGTGTGTTAGACCTGCATCATCTTCCTCATCAGCGTCCCAGGTCTCCCACACTGCTTGATGTGACACTGCTGCACAACCTCTGCACAGCACAAAACTCAATCAGTAACGGACGATGGCTTGTGATACACTGAGTCAGTGGCACCTGGAGTGCCGAGCAGGGTATCCAACTGATGATGGCATCCACGACAGGTGTGAGCAACTCCGTAAGTCCGTCAGGACCACCATTTTGTCTCTGGCAGATGGCGGTTGGCGGTTGGAGGTGGTCCTGGTGGTGGTGGCGTGTGCCTCCTGCAGTGATGCGATGTTCGGGCCAGTCAGGACTCGATTTAATGTGTGAGCCCTGGTGGACTGCAGTTGAGGCTGGAGGCAGCAGACAGCGCAGGGCAACAGACACATGGCATTGATGACCCTAAGGCCATTGCCTCAGAGGCCATCTAACATCTCAGAAGAAGGGGTCCCGGACCTGACCAGCACAGAGTTAGTGGCCCCGGATGCACAGCGGCCGGCACAGGCACCCTGCCGCGGGACGGTGACTTGCGGTGCACTTAGGAAGGTCCTCGCACAGTGAGCGGGTCCTCATCGATGTCCAAGGTGAATGTGGCGGAGGCTTGTGGGGGACAGAGGAAGGTGTCCTCCAGGGCATGATGTTGAAGGTCTGATGTTATCAGGAAGCAGCAAATGGAGGAGTGGAAAGCGCAAGCCTCGTTTTCACCACCAATTCGGTGTCAGCTACATGGGGATGATAACTAGCCCCTAGTCCATAGACTCAGATGCCACCAATGTACGACCAGAGAGTGTCCATGAATGTTGGGTAACAGACTTAGTGGCACCTTTTCTGAGAGGGGATGCAGTCTGCAATGATGCCGGTACACTGATATGAACTCGGCCATTGCTAAATCAAGACTCTGTGACCTACTGGACCGCAGTGAAGGCCGGAGACAGCGGTCAGCAGTGGCCCACACCCACCTGTCGTTGGCTTGTGATGCACAGAGTTAGTGACACCAGGGCAGTTGTCAGTAGTGTTCGATATCCTCCGTAACAATGATCTTGTTCCCTCCAGACTGCAACGCTTCATCCTCTTACGCCTCTCCTTGCGTGCGATGTAATGTATTCTGCCTTTGAATAATCGATGTTCAGTTCCAAATCTGTGACCTACTCATGCGCAGCGTAGGTCGAGGGCAGTAGTCCGTCTAGGCCCACAGACACGTGTGGTTGTAATGCTATGCACAGACTTGGTGCCACCACATCAAAGGGAGTATAATGAATTGAACTCTGCCCTAAATAATGTTCACTGCCATGGTGTAATCAAGACTCAGTTCCAAATGTGTGACCTACTGGGCCGCAGTGTAGGCCTGAGGCAGCGGTCAGCACGGGCCATTCACCGAGTGTCACCGGCATAGGTTGGATGGCCCCACCGGCCTGCGTAGTTCGGGTTCAGTGGCACCACGGGACACGGACTTGCGAAGAACAGGGTTGATGGCACCAGGTCAGTTGTGGATCGTGTTCGGTCACCTCCGTGACTGTGACCCAGCTTTCGTCCGGACTGAGCCGCAACTTCCTCTTACTCCTCTCTATGTGACCACTGGTGTGGACTCTGCCATTCGTGATTCGCCACCAGGTGCTGGATGTGGGACCTACTGGTCCGCAGGGTATTTCTGGTCCCTCATCCACATGTCGCCAGCTGGAGTTGAACAGGATTAGTGGCACCACGTGTTGCAGGCTGGCGTTGAACAGGGTTAGTGGCACCACGTGTCACCGGCTGGCGTTGAACAGGGTTAGTGGCACCACATGTCACAGGCTGGCGTTGAACAGGGGTAGTGGCACCACGTGTCGCAAGATGCCCATATGAAACTATGCCTCACTGATCGGGGGGGACTGGTGCTGTGGCCGCTGGCCCGGATTTGGGGTCACTGCCATTTAGGACTCAGGACACAGTTTCACATATGATAATATGGGACTTACTGGGCCGAAGAGGATGCCGGTGTAGTATGTGAATTAGAAAGGAGTAATGTGGGCCAGCGTTGGGGGGCCAGCGATAGTCTGAGAGGCTGGCAGGGTCGCGGCCCTCGGGCCTGGAGTTTGTGCCTGCATGTGGTGGGCCCTCCATGACACACGCCGGTGTCAGCAGGTGATCAGTGTGGCCTGGCTGCGCAGGGCGGGCCTGACGGGTTCGGGGTCCAGCGGGCAGGGGTACGGCATGCGCACAGGATCGCAGGAATCTCAGCTCACTCTTTTTATTCACACCCCTACGCTGGTCTGGCATACGCCGGGCCATCCCACTCTGCTCACACTTACGGGGGGGACGTAACAGACAACATTTCTGCGAACTCCCCCACTGGCCGGGGTGACATGGTTGCATCCACTGTCCACTACACTCCATACCCCAGAGGTGTATGTCGCCATGGATATGGGTGTGTTCTGCATACTGCGGTCTGTCTAGCACATCTTCGCCACTCTTGGCATTGTGTAGATTCCCAATCATGGTTCTCCTGCCTCCTTCACACATGCCTGGTTGCCACCTCTCCCCACATTCAGCTAGTGTGTGACTGAGGTGACATGCCGTTGATGGCTCATTTTCAAGGATTGTCCATAGTTACCATTGTGACTTGTTCTGTCATGTCTGGTGGGCATGTTGTTTGTGATTTTGTGACATGTGCATTGCCAGAGTTGTGAGTTGCATGGTTGTGGAGTTGAGGTAAGTGGGGTGTTCATTTGGAACTTGACAAGGGGCTGTGTATTTCCCTTGGTGCCATCCTGGGGAAGCTGGTTGATGATGGACTGTCGGAGGATGATGGACTCATGCACAGGTGCTGGGTATTTGGAGCCGACATTGGTGGAGGTTCCCCGGGGTTCGGATGTTGCCTGCATATTGATGTGAGACGTGTGCTTTCTGTTGCAGAGATTGTGTGCTGTGTCACCAGGGGGCACAGGTAGGACATGTGTGCTGTGGGTTTTCCCCAACATGTGCGTGCATCCAGCTATGACGTGTGGTCCTTGCTTGGTCTCCAGCAGATCCTGCGCATTGTGTTGGACGTATGGGGACTGGGGTATCAGGGTGATGGTGATGTCCAGGACAGGTGTGGGGGACTTGGATGTGGCTGGCTGTGAGACGCCTCTGACTCTCACGGGTGTTGGTTGGGGGGTGCCAGGGGCAAACAGGTGCAGCTCAGCCAGCAGCTTTGTGTGGGGTGGGATGTTGATTGTCTCCTGTGTTGGTGCCATAGGTCTGTTAGGCGATAATGGTCAGGATGTGTACGATGGTTGTCCTTTTCAGCCTGTAGTGGACAGTGACATTGTCAGGTGTTGGGTCTGTGAGGCTGGTGCGTTTCCTGGGGGTCCGCTGTCTTTGTCTGCGCTGCCTCTGTGGTGGTCCTGGGGGGGTTCCGGGTGGGGGTTGGGGTCCTGAGGTGGGGGCGGTGGGTATTGTGGCCCTCTTGGGTGTCCGGGCCGCATGATCAGTGGCTCCATGGCATCTGTTGCCCTTTCGATGTAGCCCTGGGCTGGGCTCCCTTTTGTGGTGCAGGCGGCCATCCGACTTTGCACCAGGTCAGAGCAGTTGTTAGTTTTACTGCAGCTAACGCGCCTTACCGCCTGCTTTGTGATCTTATCGCAGATCTGGCTGGTCATTGAGAATGTTGAGGTGTGGTGTTGTCATGGGTTTTGGCACAGGAACGCCTACTCTGCATCTCATTAGCGATAGTTGCGGGGCTCGTCTGTGGCAATGTTATTTGCGGCTGCTATCATGGATAAACTGGTCCTGTGGGCTGTTTGCACCGGCTTGTGAATGGGTAGGTAAATTTATACCGACTTTGGCTGCGATAAAGTGCCGTTAAATCGGAGATAGTTCCTTGTGAATATGCCCCTTGGTGTCTTTGTATCTTTAATCTTGGGGGAATCGTTCTCACAGTTGAAAAGGTATGGTAAACACTCTTTGATGTATAAGAGGAAGAGCGTGGGGGCCAATATGCACCCTTGGCGCACCCCTCTAAAAATTGATATTTCATCTGTCAGTTCTCCTGCAGATCCCCACCTGACCCTGGCATAATTGTCTGTGTATAGTGCCTGGATTAGGGTCAATAGACCTCTTGGGACACGTATCCTGAGCAGGGTTTTCCATAGTGTAGGCCTTGGAACAAGATCAAACGTGGATCAAAGATCCACGAATGCCACAAATAATCTCCCATTTTCCAGATCTTTAGTCCTCCACTTGATGGCTAAAAAGCGTATGATTTGATCTGTTGTACTAATGTTGTGCCTGAAACCTGCCTGTAAATGGGATAGTGCCTTATCTTGCACAATCCAAGAGTTAAACACTTTCTGGATATTATCAATTAAACATATGGGTCTATAATTACTCGGGATAGCTCTATCTCCCTTTTTATGCATCAGTACTATTATAGCCCCTTTACAAGAATCAGGGACCTGCCTCAGAGCCATCAGAGCCATCAGAGCATTAGACACACAGTTTATATATGGGGTCCAGATCTGTAATTCACTTCTATAAAGCAAAAGACACACAATTCATGGACGGAATGCAGAACCAATCAAAACATTCACCCCCAGTCAAGAGATCTGGGTTAAATCCATCATTATTTTGCTCACCATGCCACCCCAGTTTAGACCTGGCCATATGCAAATCAGTCTTGGCCCTGTGCCTCATGGGAACAGTCCAGCCCAAACTGCCAAGCCAGGTCCTCCCTGGACCAGAAACAAGCATCCTAGGACCGGTTTCGGGGTTTCACCCCTCTTCAGCCAGGATAGCTTGAATCCAGTGGCACAGTGAGCCCGGAACCTACGTCTGGGCATACCCGGCGCACTTAGGGCGAGAAAGCAAAACACACACAATTGATGGATGAAATGCAGAACCAATCCAAACATTCACCCCCAGTCAAGAGCTCTGGGTGAAATCCATCATTCTTTTGCTCACCATGCCACCACAGCTTAGACCTGGCCATATGCAAATCAGTCTTGGCCCCTGTGCCTCATGGGAACAGTTCAGCCCGAACTGCCAAGCCAGGTTCTCCCTGGACCAGAAACAGTGCTGAGGTAACGCCTGGTTGTACAAGAGACAGGGTGCAGGCACCAACGACGGTCGTGCTTTGCTGAGCAGGAAGGCGATAGTTAATAATTTAGTACGCCCCTGCGACTGGTTGGTGGCTGGTATGTGGGCCCATAGCCACAACTAGTCCTTTTAAAGGTGTGTGTCCAGAGAAGGTGATTTTTGACCCCTTCTTGCCCTGATGAATTTGCCACAAACTTTATTGGCAATGAAACATGTTGGCCGTCATTATTAAGGTATGCAACATGCTGTGGTTTTTAACAGGGTGATAGACTCCTAACCAGAATAAAACAATCATTTGTGAGTCTATACACCTTCACTATTTTTATATTTGTCGTTGTCTGCACAATTTATCTGTTTTTGTGTTCTTCACACTACACTGTCTTGTGTTTTGTGTTTTCTATTGGACACTGCACACCTTTTTCTTGAGAGAGAGTGACCGATGATGAAATAAACGTGGGCAAGCTGGTGAGAACCAACCAGTAGCTCCTCTGGTGGTGCGCACGTGAGGTACTCTCTCTCTCTCTACATATTTTTTCACCTCGTCACTATTGAGGGTCTCTGTAGAGTGTATTTGTTTGTGGACTGACTGCACATTCTCCTTTTCTCACTTTTCTATCTATTTTAATTGTTAAACTTGTAGCATTCTGGATGGGCTGTCTCCAGACATTATAAATGAGTATTGGAGGTCTGTGATAACGTACACTCCCTCCTACCTAGTCCAGAGTAACAAGGAAGTTTTTTTGCTACAGTGTGCCAGTACTTTTTTGTTGAAACTATTGTTGATTGGAGGGCGTTCTGGCACGTTTTCCCTCTTTAGCTCCCTTTGTGATTGAAAAAAAGGATGAAATGCAGAACCAATCCAAACATTCACCCCCAGTCAAGAGCTCTGGGTGAAATCCATCATTCTTTTGCTCACCATGCCACCACAGCTTAGACCTGGCCATATGCAAATCAGTCTTGGCCCCTGTGCCTCATGGGAACAGTCCAGCCCGAACTGCCAAGCCAGGTTCTCCCTGGACCAGAAACAAACATCCTTGGACCGGTTACGGGGTTTCATGCCCTTTTTAGCCTAGATAGCTTGAATCCAGTGGCACAGTGAGCCCGGGACTCACGTCTGGGCATACCCGGCGCACTTAGGGCGAGAAAGCAAAAGACACACAATTGATGGACGGAATGCAGAACCAATCAAAACATTCACCCCCAGTCAAGAGATCTTGGTTAAATCCATCATTCTTTTGCTCACCATGCCACCCCAGTTTAGACCTGGCCATATGCAATCAGTCTTGGCCCTGTGCCTCATGGGAACAGTCCAGCCAGAACTTCCAAGCCAGGTCCTCCATGGACCGGAAACAAGCATCCTAGGACCGGTTTTGGGGTTTCACCCCTCTTCAGCCAGGATAGCTTGAATCCAGTGGTACAGTGAGCCCGGGACCCACGTTCGGGCTGGACTGTTCCCATGAGGCACAGGGTCAAGACTGATTTGCATATGGCTGGGTTCAAACTGGAATGGCATGGTGAGCAAAAAAACGATGGATTTAGGCTCAGATCTCTATACTGGGGTGAAGGTATGACAATGTTCTGCATTCTGTCCATCAAATGTTGTTTTTGAATATGTCACTTCTATAAAAGTCAGCCTGGATTTTGTCTAAGCTTGGGGCTTTCACTGGATTCTGCGCTATGATAGCTAATGTGGTTTCTTCAAGCATAAATTCCTCATAATCTTCACTCCCACGGTCTAATGGGAAGCTGGTGCATCCACTTGCCTATCAACTAATAAAGTGCATGTCTGGTAAAGACCCCAAAATGTAGACCCCATTCCTCTGGGGAGATGTGGCAATCAGGCCTCAGATTATTGCTACTCACATTTTGGGATATTAGCTGCCGAAAGCGTTTGCTTTATTTAGCCCTTGCTAACGTCAATACATTTTCACAGACTCCCTCTTCCCAAGAAGCTTTGCTTGCCTTTTTAGTGCTAACATACTCTCTCCTAGCTAAAACAATCTGTCCTTGTTTTTTAGTGCCTTAATAAGAACACCCTTAGCAAATCTGCGCATATGAACAAAACATTTCTTGGACCTTACAGAGTTCGAGCCCTTTTTCCCCTTGCAAATTTTTACAAAATGTAGGCCTAGTCTAAAAATGTATTATGACCTGCTACTACATGGCCAGGGGTCAGATCATTTTGCAACAGTGCTGTGAATTAATTTAGTATAAGTTGATATAAATTAACTAACGATTCCTCACAGTTGAGGAAGACCTGCCATTTGACAGCTCGTTTATTACCAGTGATCACCACCAGATTTGCAGCATCAGGATCTTTTACAGCCCCTCTCCCCTTGCTTGCCATCCTATCCCAGACTAATAAAATTGGAGAATGGTCACTGTCGTGGCTAATACAGACTGCCAGGTTGGATATCTCATGCCATGTTCTGAGGTCCAACAAAATGTTGTCAATATGGCTATTATAATTCCCTCTAGTAAAAGTGGACCGTGCAGCTCGATCTGAGGGGAATTACCCGCTCCCTGGTCTTAGACCATACGCAACCATAATATCTACAATCGGGGATCCTGCTGAACTTATTGTGGGTAATCTACATGTGCAATTGAGGGATAGAAGACCCCATAGATGGTCCTCTTCCTTGCTGAGGTCTAGATATGGTGCATAGGGCTCAAAGCACACATTAAAGTTTCCAGCAATAATTAATCAATGGAAAGGGGCAGTTCTGCCAGAAATGCATTTAGGATTTTAAGTTTATTGGTTGCCTGTGAAAAAGGTGTATTTCTATTATATATGTTTATCACCAAGTAAGGGGGTCTATTCTTGGGCATTAAGCAAATAGCTATGTAGTGAATGAGCCACTTTTGTGGTCTGACACCCTATGATGACCCTCAACCACCACCATTTTGTACTGACTTAAGTGTGTTATGTTACCCTAGCCTTAATGTAGGATGTGTTTGCATATGCCTGCTTCTCTTCTGTCCTGTAATCTTGCTGTCTTTTAGTAGAATAGTCTTGCCAAGAATAGGAGGTGTGGGATGTCGAGGTGCAGTGTTGTGGGTGATGGTGCACACATGTGCTCAATGTTGGATACTGAGGGATTAAGTGTATAATGTTATTTGGTTTAGGTGAATTATGACTTTGACCTATTGGCTTTGACGTGGTCTAATGTCATTTTGATTTCTGACTTTACCTTGCTTTATGGCAGTGCTGACTATTGCCTTTGACATAGTTTCATGTCATCCTTGCTTTTCTGATTCCATCTTGCTTTGGGCCTTTGTGTGCATGGCTTAACTAACTTCATTTTCATGAAGCTATTTTCTGTGCCTGCACGAAGACAGAGTTTGGGAGGGCATGTTTTGCTCTTCTCCTGTTTTTCACACTTTACTGACTAGAGAGAACTGGTTCTTATCAGAGGAATGTACATGGTCTGTCTCGGAGCCAAAGCAAAGGCCTGAACAACCGATGCAGTGGCCTTGGAACAGGCTGGTACGGGCTCTCATGAGAACGAGGGGGCGAGGCTTGCTAGAAGCTTCGTTGTGTTTGAAATTGTATTAAAAATGGGAGCCTACACTGGCCTGGTGGAAGTTCACACCGTGGAGCAGACGTGTTGTCACAGAAGAGTGGAGGCTGGTGTCACCCCTGAACATTCGCCCGGTTCAAGTAATGGACTCCCCTTGAGCAAAGTGGGGTGAAATGATGGAGCAGTAGGCGAGGTGTCTCTGCTACTAACTGTCTCTTGATTCTTTACTGATTCTCTCCTTTCCTTCTTATTTTCTGATTCTTATATCCATACATATATATATTTCTACATAAATGTTTGCCTTGATTGCGTTTCAATAGAGTCTGCTATGATAGGTGCATTTGGCTTACCGTGTGGTGCTATTTACTAATAAATACATCCCAGATATACCAATTCGTCTTTTTCTTGTAGCAGGAGGTGTGGACTCTTCTTGGCCAGGTATTCTGTTGTAGAAGGATGGGTGAATTCCCTTCTAGCAGGTAATTGTGTTAAAGGAAGTTGTTCTACTCCTGGCAAGTGATGTGCAAAGTATGTTTCGATATATTGTTTTCTTGCCTTGCCTTTGGGGGAGTGTTGAAAGTTTGCCCACCTTAGGAAGTGCTGTGTATATGTTATATTCCATAAGTTTGGAACTGATATTCTCTCCCTGGGAAAGTGACAGTACATACCTAGGTCCAGGGGAGATCTGAGCATTACAAGCTAACAGGGCATGGGGAATCAACATGCAATCTTTTTAAAGCGCAGGCCAACAAGATTCTTAACCATATAATAAGCCTACCTGTCGTAGAATTAAGGGCATGGTTACAATATGAAATAAAACCCTGCCTAAAGACATCTGAAGTAACCCATGTCTCCTGTAATAGGCACAAATTGAAATTGCCTATATACAGTCCCCAATCCACATCACCTAACATAGTTCTGAGCCCTGCAATGTTCCATGAAATAAGTATCGGAAAGTGCTCTTCAATATTCCACGGAATATGATTGTCTGAATACAAGTCAGACTGGTGTGTGGATTCAAATTTGAAAATGCCATCTTGTGCGAAGCATAGAGGATCTTTCTCTTACGAGACAATGGGAGCAGAAGGGGCATTCATTATAGCCACTTCAGTCGAGGTGGTCTATTTTTGACAATGAGAAGAGGATAGTTTTCAAGATCGGGGGTGCCAGGTGGGGGGTTCATGAGCAATCAGAATAGTATCTCCGGTTAGCTTCGAAGTAATACTGGCAGAAACATTTGTCAAGAAAGGGCTGGATTTAGAGGCTGTGTCACCACTGACCTCCACAGTTAATACTCCAGTTGTACTAGATGGAAAAAATTGGGACAGCTGCGTGTATGGCTTCTTAATTCAATCAATACAACTAAGAGGGATTTACTGTGTTTGTACAAGCATGTCATACAGTACTCCAGGGTTGCACAGAACCCAGTGCTACAGGGAAACACATCACCCAGTACTCCGGTGAGGCACATCACTAAGCGACCCCTGTTGAATGACATCCAATGCTCCCATGATTTACTGAACTTGTACACCTTAGAAGCACATAACTTGGTATGTGCTTCAGGTGCACCACCCAGTGCTCCTCTGATGTTGCATCTTTAGAACCTCATGAGTGTTTCCATCATACACATCACTTATGCTCCCTTGGTGCAAATCTATCTGAGATCCTAAATACTACGGAATGAGGCCATAATGCTTATCATACTGTGTTCTGTATCTACTTTTCACTTTGAGTCCACTATAGTACATAATCATATGTTCTGCTGATGTACCTTCCCTTGCATTTGTCTGCCAAGAGGGCTGTGTCCATTGAGGCCTGAAAGCTTGGTGGTCTGGGACATGAATAATTGCTTGAGTTCTGCTGATTTTGTCAAGGCTTGTTGATTAATGGTATATAACATGAGATCAAATATTCTCTATGTATGTACAAGCGTATTATCAATACTAGTGTTTTTACTGGACAGAGTCGCAATCTCAAATTTCTTTATCCTACCAAGGTTTTTATTTCCTTTTCAGGACTTGCCCCTGATTCTAAAGGAGCCATTCTTTTGATACTTACAGTCCCTGGTCACTTTAATGACTGTGCGTCCTGTTAGATGTCAAGCAGTAATCATTCAATTGTATGTTTTGATGACGGAGGGTGTGCTAGGGGGCCCCAATTATGCATTGTACTATGCAGCAGGGCAAATACGTTGGTCAGCATAGTGGACCCCTAACATGCCAGACCCTGAGAATAGGGACTTGTCACAACAATTGTTGGGCACCTCAATCCTGGAGTGGTTTTTAGGAAGGGATGGGAGTCAGGGAAAAGTGTGTTGGAAACTGTGCATACATAAGAACTCCCTCACCCCACCCTATGCCCCAGACCAGCCCTAGTGGACTCTCAAAGGCTGTAACTCTGTCCAGAATGTAAAATGTGTGTGAGATGTGTGCCCATGGACCGAGGTGGTCCTGAGTACATGGGATGACATGTACGAGGAACAGAAACTGCAGTCCTTTGTTAGTTTGCACGAGACCAATGGAGTGGGAATAACAGGGTGGGCCCCGGTTAATTTATGCATTATGCTGCGCTGGTAAGGCAATCAAATATTAACTGGAATACAGGGGGTAGAGACCACTACCTCACAGCTGCTACAAGTATTGCTGACACATGACCCCCACAAGAAGGCAGTTACATGCCTGTACTCAACGCTTCTACACTTGTTGGCCTGAACATGAGCTCATTGAAATACTGGTGGGAACAACAACTGGGAACTGAGTTTAGTGAGACAAAATGGGCAAGATGTCTGGGGTATGCTGAGCTTTAGGTTTTGATATACACAATATAACCATATTTATCATGCATATCTCACCACGGTAGGTCACATGTACCCAGGGGCGTCCACTAACTGCCCTAGAGGTGATGAGAGCGATGCTGTTTTTCTGCATATGGTATGGCACTGCTCGCAGTGTCTCTATTTTGGGACCAAGTGCTACAGGGTGGAGTGACTGAGGTGATGGGTAGACTCATAATAAAATAACCCACAACGGGGCTTCCTGGTATACTGGCTCATCCTGAGCGTTCTAATTGTGCATGATCCTTTAGAAATCTAGCTCTGATTTTAGCAAAATGACGTATTGCTTTGTTTTGGAAGGCAACTGCCATGCCCCCTTTCCGAGATTAATGGAGAGATATATCAAGATGGGCAAATGCGGAGGCAGTTGTATTGTTGGGTCCCTCCGGTATAGTGGGAAGGAATCACTGACAGAATATCGAAGGTCAAAATATCGACATCCTTTCTACATTATGGTAAGTACAAAAATATTGAAACACGAAAACCAGAAGCTCGCCTACCTGTTGGGGACCTCTCTTGCTGCCTAGCTGCCCAGCGCTGTTGCCACCGTTCCTGGATCTTTCCTTGCGTTGTGTCTCCCCCGCCGCCGCCACTACATCTTGCGGCCGAGAGCGGGGAGACTACAGCCCCCAGACTCCCTTGCGGGCCCTGACGCCAGCTACGTGCCCGGAGGCGCACAAAAGACCGCGGCTCCCTCGGGGGAGCGGGAAACACAAAAACCAGAAGCTCGCCTACCTGTTGGGGACCTCTCTTGCTGCCTAGCTGCCCAGCGCTGTTGCCACCGTTCCTGGATCGTTCCTTGCGCTGTGTCTCCCCCGCCGCCGCCACTACATCTTGCGGCCGAGAGCGGGGGGAGACTACAGCCCCCAGACTCCCTTGCGGGCCCTGACGCCAGCTACGCGCCCAGAGGCGCACAAAAGACCGCGGCTCCCTCAGGGGAGCGGGAAACACGAAAACCAGAAGCTCGCCTACCTGTTGGGGACCTCTCTTGCTGCCTAGCTGCCCAGCGCTGTTGCCACCGTTCCTGGATCTTTCCTTGCGCTGTGTCTCCCCCGCCGCCGCCACTACATCTTGCGGCCGAGAGCGGGGGGAGACTACAGCCCCCAGACTCCCTTGCGGGCCCTGACGCCAGCTACGCGCCCGGAGGCGCACAAAAGACCGCGGCTCCCTCAGGGGAGCGGGAAACATGAAAACCAGAAGCTCGCCTACCTGTTGGGGACCTCTTTTGCTGCCTAGCTGCCCAGCGCTGTTGCCACCGTTCCTGGATCTTTCCTTGCGCTGTGTCTCCCCCGCCGCCGCCACTACATCTTGCGGCCGAGAGCGGGGGGAGACTACAGCCCCCAGACTCCCTTGCGGGCCCTGACGCAAGCTATGCGCCCGGAGGCGCACAAAAGACCGCGGCTCCCTCGGGGGAGCGGGAAACACGAAAACCAGAAGCTCGCCTACCTATTGGGGACCTCTCTTGCTGCCTAGCTGCCCAGCGCTGTTGCCACCGTTCCTGGATCTTTCCTTGCGCTGTGTCTCCCCCGCCGCCGCCACTACATCTTGCGGCCGAGAGCGGGGGGAGACTACAGCCCCCAGACTCCCTTGCGGGCCCTGACGCCAGCTACGCGCCCGGAGGCGCACAAAAGACCGCGGCTCCCTCGGGGGAGCAGGAAACACGAAAACCAGAAGCTCGCCTACCTGTTGGGGACCTCTCTTGCTGCCTAGCTGCCCAGCGCTGTTGCCACCGTTCCTGGATCTTTCATTGCGCTGTGTCTCCCCCACCGCCGCCACTACATCTTGCGGCCGAGAGCGGGGGGAGACTACAGCCCCCAGACTCCCTTGCGGGCCCTGACGCCAGCTACGCGCCCGGAGGCGCACAAAAGACCGCGACTCCCTCCGCGTCGCGGGACGCGCGCGGGCGGCGCCGGGCTAAGCCAGGGCAAAGGGCGGGCCTTCTGTGGCCGTCCGGGGCCGGACAAGGCTGGGCTGGGCCATACTTCGTTCGCTTGTATCCCGTGAGTAGCAAGGACACATTGAGGTGTGTGCAGCTGTAATTGAGTCCAACTATCATTTGTGACATTTGTTAAATCCCCGCCGGAATTTATAACAATTTTTTTTCTAATCATTCTTATTTTGTCGGTGTGAAAACTGTGGGACTTGAGTTATTTGTATTGTACTGTGACCCAGTTATATTGTTCTAGGATGGGGAAGCGGGCATGTACTGTGAGGCAACGGGATCCTACACCCTCAACCAGTATGCCTAAACGTACATCCATAGATAGAATGTTGGAGAAAGCTCTAGGAGTAGTGGCCACAGAAATAGAATGCACTGAATGGCGTCTTTCCATTACTCCAAATTTAGAGCAACACTCGCAATTCACTGATTCTTTAACTAATACACGGCCACTAGATATAGAGCTCTCTAAAGATCATTCCTTAATTGAGGTGATACATACCCTGGATCCCCCAAGAGAGGAGGCCCCTCGCTGTCCTGGTCGTAAATGTAAGGAAAAAACTAAACACATTTTGAAATCACCCATAAGAAAAATAAAGGGACAGGTCGTGCTCAAGGAGAGGGGGAAAATAGGCAGGCCCCTAACTGAGGCTAGTCCTGTAATTATAAATGATCAGCCTGAGTGGGTCACTTTGCTGTTGACGAACCTCCATCAGCAGATAAGACTTATTATCAAAGAAGTACTAACCCCTGTAATAACAATGTTGGATAGCTTGTTAGCAAAGCAGGATGCATGGGCACAAAACAAAGAGATCCTTACAAACAGAAATAATGAACAGAGTATGGTTTATGTCCCGGCTCCAACGAGTAATATGCAACCTGGGTCTACCACAGTCACTATGGACTCTTCCAACTTGACTTCACAGGGAAAAATTGTTCATGAAAGGGGGGAAACTGGTACTAATGCGGGATGCTGCTTGGCCCCAACTAACTTGGCGCTTCAGGTCCGCCCGCGGATCCCAGAAAAAACACCATTAGAGGATACCCGTAGGCGGGGGCTGGGTGATACCGCTTCAAACCAGGTATATAATGATTTTGAACTAAAAACCCAAACACAGTGTCCCCCAACCATAAATCTACCACCCGAGTCTGCACCTTATGTCTTGATTTTAGCAGGAACTCCAGCGCTAAGAGAAGGTATATCAGAATCCCATGAAGAGCTAAAACATAAAACCATTCACTGGCTTGCCAACCACAGTAATTTTAGCTATGAGAACACTTATGAGGTCCTGACTACAAGAAGGGTAGGATGGATTGGTAAACACCATAAGGATATACATGGGGACTGTGTAATAATTAACTTTAGAAACCCATGTATCATCGAGCACATTTTAGCGACAGAACATGGAAAAAACAGGGGGTCCATTATTCTACTACCCTTAGGGTATTTCTATCCCTCAATAAGGCCTCATTATCAAGAGCACTTACTTCGGTTGAAAAGGAGAGCTCCAATCATAAAAATGGCTCCCCCTAATCCGGTTCGATTGTTCTACAATCATCCAACTTTCAATATCCCTACTAGTAACAGGTATAGCCCACTTGAGGGAGTGGATTGACAGGAGGGCTCTGATACTACTAAAAAAGTGGGAATAGTTTCGACACTACCTGATCTACAGTATCAGGGTAGGCAAAAAGGGATGATTTCAAACTCTGGGGAAGAATTAGTCAGAGGGAGTCAGACTGGTACTCGCAATCCAAGTTATCCTTCTTCGTGGCCCGACCATCTTGAAGCCCCAGACCATCCGATGCACCTTGTTTGTAAACCTACCGGTAGCATTGAACCAATAAATGTCCCCTCAAATCGAAAATTAGCCGTGACCCCCCATAAGAACCAATCTATTGGCGAAATAACAAGTGTTTTATCTTGGAATATAGCAGGTTTAAGTAGCAAACTAGACGATCCTGAGTGGGGATCGTTTATTGATCGGTTTGAAATCGGCATGTTCCAAGAAACCTGGGCAAGAAAAGAGGCTTTTAAATTAGGATATGCCAACTTTAACATTCTGGCATCTTCGAGGGGGAAAGGGAGGCCTTCTGGCGGCCTCATAATTTGGGTGCGATCCCACCTGGGGTGTTCTGCAACCCTAATTGACACAGGCTCTAGCGATATTTTATGTGTATTGTTACAGTTTCCAGCAAAGCCCCCTGTTGTTTTAATAAATGTTTATTCACGACCCTCCCCAAAAGGTAATGAATCCAATACTGTGGAGGAACTAACCACCTTCCTCGGTACCATCGATACTAACCTGCTGATTATACTAGGTGGGGACTTTAATTGTCAATTTGAACCGTTGGAAGTTTTACCACTGGACGGTCTATATGATGAGGACCAGTTTTTAAAAATCCCAGAGTCAGGCTGTCCTAAAGTCAAAATTTGGTCCCCATTGGCGATCCAGATGAGTTGTCTCACCATGAGGCATTCTCTTCGTGCCTGTAATGGGAGATCACTATCCGAGACATCGAATTGCTATACATTCTATAGCAAGAATAGGGGGTCCATATTAGACTATATTTTTATTAGTTCACATTTTTGGGATAGGATGTTGGATTTTAAGATAATTCCACGTTCTGATAGTGACCATTCCGCTCTTGTGGTGGAACTTAAAGCGCTGAACATAGGGAATCCGTTGGACACGGATAACCCCCTTGACTCTAGGCTTGTGGTCACGCACTGTAAAAAGAGAGTGAAATGGTCTAATTTTATCCAGTCAGAAGAAAAAATGGCCAGCTTATATGATGCCTTGCCTCCGGTTTTTATTGATGCATCCAAATTGTCCAGCCTCTCTAGAGAGGGTCTAGACCCTCAGCAGGCCCAATTAAACTATGACAAACTAGGAAAAATTACCTATGATTTCTTTTTCCCAACAAAAAAACTGAAAAAAGATAAGTGGCCTACTCATCCTTGGTATAACATCTCTTGCCGTAAGGTAAAAAAGGTACTGGTCTCAACTATTAAAACTAAAGACCGCTCTTCAATAAGGACGGCTAGAGCATACTACAAAGCAGTTATACACGAGACAAAACAAAGTTGGGAAGTTGAAAATTGGGCTACTATGAAAATCGCTCTGGTCGATAGAGATATGAGGACCTTCTGGGGAATAGCTAATTCTGGCTCAACCACTTTACGTAGTGCGGTTGAACCAAATCTAGATGAACAGACCTGGCGGATCCACTTTGAAACTTTGTATACCAAGGAATCGGGTGTTGATCATGCTCTTGGTTGTGACACACCAGCCCCTGGTTCTGTGGTTTTTGAGGACATAAACCCCCTATCTGATGGTGACCCGGGCTCGAGTATTTCTATAAAAGAAATAAAAACCGCATTGGCCAGAATAGCCTCGGGCAAAGCCCCTGGGTTGGACAAGATACCCGGTGATTTATTCAAAAGCGAACCTGCTATCTGGGCTCCCTATCTTTGGATGATTTTTAATTCAATTATGCAAGGCATGAAGATCCCTACAAGTTGGCTAGGGGCGGAAATAATTCCGATTTTTAAAAAGGGCTCCCCACTTCTCCCGACCAACTACAGACCCATAAGTCTAATTGATATCTCCCAAATTTTTTTTTCCGAGAGTTCTCCTCCTCAGACTACAGTCATGGATGGAAGAGAGGGTCATTTTGTCTGTCCTCCAGGCTGGGTTCAGGGAAAAATTATCAACCCTGGACCAAGTCCTAAGATTGCAATTACTATATTGGAAAACTGTTTGCCTGCAGGGGGGTAGTCTGTTTTTAATTTCTGTAGATCTAAGATCAGCTTTTGATCTAGTTCCAAGGGAGAAACTATGGTCTGTTTTAGTTGGGAGGGGGGTCCCTGTTTATTTAATTCAACTTTTTAAACGTCTGTATGAATGCAATTATGCCCAATCAGGTATGGGAAGGATGGTAATCTTACAGCGCCTATACCTATTAACCGTGGCGTTCGACAGGGTTGTGTGCTTGTGCCAACTCTGTTTAGCCTATACATTAATGGCCTAATTGATACCCTGTTAACAACAAAAGACCTCGATGCCCCTAAGCTAGCTTCTCGTAGAATTTCGGCCATGATGTTCGCCGACGACACCCTTTTGGTTGCCAAATCTCCTATGGGGATACAAAAGGTCTTGGATAAATTTGAGAAGTTTTGCAGGGATAGAGGTTTAGAAATCAACCTCCAAAAAACCAAATTCATGGCATTCAATTGCCCAAAGAGCTCACGCCCTAATCCATCCCTAAATGGTAAACCTCTCGAAAGGGTGTCATCTTTTGTGTATTTGGGTTTTACAATAACCGAGTCCATGGATTGGGGGGCTCATATCACAAAATCTACGCTAAGACTTGCACAAACTTCAGGAGGCATCATGAAGGTTTTTAACAAGTCCAGCAAAAGAACTGTTAGTCCAGCAGTAGAAATATATAGGGCTCAGGCAAGAGGTGGAGCTTTGTACGGTGCTGAGTTATGGGGCCACCTAAATATGTCAAAACTACTGCAGGTGGAGAACCAATACCTTAGACAGTTATTTAGATTACCTCGTAGTACCCCCCTGGTCCCGCTACGCTTGGATACAGGTGTAACTTCAATAGCTGAAGTAGGAGCTCTCAAGCCCATAATGTATTGGCGTCGTTTGTGGACCCCCCTGAGCTTATACCATACAGGGATGAGCTTTCAGAGGTACTAAGGTCTTGTGGTGTTATAAAAATCCCTTGGTTTGACCATATAAAGCTTCTCTTATCTAGCTTGGGCCTAAGAGATTGTTGGCTTGACCCTGAGTCTGCTTGTTTGCTAACATCTAAGGGTCATATGAAGGCATGTTATAGTGATTATAGACTAACGCAACTTAACATTTCTTCTGGGACTGGGAAATGCACTAGTGCCTTTTTAGAAATTAAAGTATTTCCTTGTTTTGAACCGGCAATAGATCTCATTACCCCTTCTGCGGCCAGGAAGCTCTATTTACAATTCAGATACAGGGTACTCCCACTCCGCTGTTTTACATCTAAATGGAGTAATCAAAATCCGACCCATTGTCCGGTATGTGATCACCCCGAGGAAACGGAGCTTCATGTCTTCTTTTGTTGCCCCGGACACCAGAAGGCAAGGAGTCGCTGGTTGGCTCAGATCTGCAGGAATCTTGGCACCAGGTCCTGTCTTGAAGCTTTTAGGATACTGAAATCTGACTCGGGTATCCCAATAGTATACTCGGTGGCCGTTTTTTTGTTTTCAGTATGGTGCACTAGAAGGGCCCATTTGAGATCTCATAAAGAAAATTGATTGTCTGTTAGTAAATGCTGTAAATCTTTTTCCCGCTTATTTGCACATGCACAAGTTTTAAATATAGGAACTTTTGTTCTCCTATTTTATTGAGGATTTGCTCTTAGCTAATTTATATATTTATTGTACCATGCACTTTCTAATCTAATTGTGTTATCCTTTGTCCAAATCCTAAGTCCCAAAGCTCTATGAAATTCTAAATCTGAAACTGTATGTATAATTGTTTTGTTTTTATCCATTTGTTTGTTTTTTGATGTACTTTTTAGGACATTTTGTCCGAAATAAAGTTTCTTGACTTGACTTGCATTGTACTATGCAGCAGGGCAAATACGTTGGTCAGCATAGTGGACCCCTAACACGCCAGACCCTGAGAATAGGGACTTGTCACAACAATTGTTGGGCACCTCAATCCTGGAGTGGTTTTTAGGAAGGGATGGGAGTCAGGGAAAAGTGTGTTGGAAACTGTGCATACATAAGAACTCCCACACCCCACCCTATGCCCCAGACCAGCCCTAGTGGACTCTCAAAGGCTGTAACTCTGTCCAGAATGTAAAATGTGTGTAAGATGTGTGCCCATAGACCGAGGTGGTCCTGAGTACATGGGATGACATGTACGAGGAACAGAAACTGCAGTCCTTTGTTAGTTTGCACAAGACCAATGGAGTGGGAATAACAGGGTGGGCCACGGTTAATTTATGCATTATGCTGCGCTGGTAAGGCAATCAAATATTAACTGGAATACAGGGGGTAGAGACCACTACCTCACAGCTGCTACAAGTATTGCTGACACATGACCCCCACAGGAAGGCAGTTACATGCCTGTACTCAACGCTTCTACACTTGTTGGCCTGAACATGAGCTCATTGAAATACTGGTGGGAACAACAACTGGGAACTGAGTTTAGTGAGACAAAATGGGCAAGATGTCTGGGGTATGCTGAGCTTTAGGTTTTGATATACACAATATAACCATATTTATCATGCATATCTCACCACGGTAGGTCACATGTACCCAGGGGCGTCCACTAACTGCCCTAGAGGTGATGAGAGCGATGCTGTTTTTCTGCATATGGTATGGCACTGCTCGCAGTGTCTCTATTTTGGGACCAAGTGCTACAGGGTGGAGTGACTGAGGTGATGGGTAGACTCATAATAAAAGAACCCACAACGGGGCTTCCTGGTATACTGGCTCATCCTGAGCGTTCTAATTGTGCATGATCCTTTAGAAATCTAGCTCTGATTTTAGCAAAATGACGTATTGCTTTGTTTTGGAAGGCAACTGCCATGCCCCCTTTCCGAGATTAATGGAGAGATATATCAAGATGGGCAAATGCGGAGGCAGTTGTATTGTTGGGTCCCTCCGGTATAGTGGGAGGAATCACTGACAGAATATCGAAGGTCAAAATATCGACCTACAAAAATATCGCAGCAAGAATATCGAAGTCAAGAATATCGACATCCTTTCTACATTATGGTAAGTACAAAAATATTGAAAACAAATACCGTCAAAAATATCGTTAAAAATATCGTTTTTTTAAAGTTAAAAAAATAATGTAAAATAAAGTAAATAATACATATAATGAAAATAAACATAGTTAAAAATATTTTAAAATGTTTAAAAATGATAAATTATATTTATAATGTATAAATACATATAATATATGCATATAATATATACACTTACTTATTAATATGTACTAATAATTATTTTAATATCTTTATTATTCAATTTATTGTAAACATTATAAATGCATCAATACATATAAAACAATAAACTAAATAAAAATTAAATAAATATATGTAACAAATTAAAAAATGTAAATTATTTTTGATTTTTTGAAAATAATTATATACTACTTTATCTAAAATAATACAAAAAGATTACATAGTGGAGGGAATAAAATTACTATTCCAACTCCAAACAGTGCAAAAGTAGGATAAATGTTGGATAGCATAGGTATTAAAATTACTAATCCCACTCCAATGAGTGCAACAGTAGGGAAGGTGTTGGATAGCGTAGGGGTAAAACTTACTATTCCCACTCCAGTGAGTGCAACAGTAGGGAAAGTGTTGGATAGTGTAGGGGTAAAAATTACTATTCCCACTCCAGTGAGTGCAACAGTAGAGAAAGTGTTGGATAGCGTAGGGGTAAAAATTACTATTCCCACTCCAGAGAGTGCAACAGTTAAGAAAGTGTTGGATAGCGTAGGGGTAAAAATTTCTATTTCCACTCCAGAGAGTGCAACAGTAGGGAAAGTGTTGGATAGCATAGGGGTAAAAATTACTATTCCCACTCCAGAGAGTGCAACAGTAAGGAAAGTGTTGGATAGTGTAGGGGTAAAAATTACTATTCCCACTCCAGTGAGTGCAACAGTAGAGAAAGTAGGGGATAGCGTAGGGGTAAAAATTACTATTCCCACTCCAGTGAGTGCAACAGTAGGGAAAGTGTTGGCTAGCGTAGGGATAATGAAAATATTTTAAAAAATAAATAATGTTTTATTTACTAAATAACAAAAAATTAATTATCAATACCAATAAATAATTAATAACAATAATTACTAACTAATAATTAATAAACAATAAATTAATGATAAATACCGATAAATATTCATTATAAAAAATTAATCACTAAATACAAATCAATTACCAAAAAATAATACTTATTAAAAAGTAATTACCAATTAATAATTAACTAACAACAAATTAATGATAAATACAAATAAATATTAATTAATACAAACTAATTACCAATTAATAATGAATTAACAATAAATTAATGATACATACCAATACATATTACTTATTAAAAATTAATTACTAAATACAAATTAATTAACAATGACTTAATTCTCAATACCAAAATATAATTATTATTAAAAAGTCATTACCAATTAATAATTAATTAACAACAAATTAATGATAAATACAAATAAATAACAATTTATAAAATTAATTACCAATTAATAATTAATTCACAATAAATTAATATCCAATACCCAAAAATAATCATTATTGGAAACAATTAATTTCCAATTAATAATTAATAAAAAATTAATTAACTATCAATACCCAAAAATAAAATTAATAATCACTTAATTAGAAGTAAATTACTTCCCACCCTATTTCCCTATAAACTCACAACTTGCTACAGAAGTAAAACTCAAAATTTAATTAAAAAACCTGCTCCAATAATAATTTAATACACTTAGGTGCCGATTCCGATCCTGTAAAACCCGGGTACAAATGGTCATACGGAGCATTTTCTCCGTATGACTCTTACCCGGGTATTCCACCATACAAACCAGCAAGTACAATTCGTACAGAAATACCTTTTCCGTACGAATCATAAAAAACACCATGCGGCTAAAAAATACATACAATTCCAATCCTGGACAGCGTGTACGCGACATCCGCATGGAGTCAGGCAGCGTTTTACGGACCAGCAAGTACGATTCGTACCCACAGCACTCCGCACGGCTATATTTCTACAGGAGCCAAAAAGTGCCGGAAAAGCTAAGTACGCCACGATGCACGAGGAAAAGAGGGCCCGGTACGCATAGCGCTGGGGGTACGGCGCGTACATACGGGGGTGGGGGTACGGGGCTGGGGGTACGGCGCGTACATACGGGGCTGGGGGTATGTCGCGTACACACGGGGGGCTTGGGGTACGGCGTGTACATACGGGGGGCTGGGGGTACGGCACCTTCATATGGGGGGCTGGGGGTATGGCGCGTACATACGGGGGGCTGGGGGTACAGCGCATACATACGGGGGCTGGGGGTACGGCGCGTACATGCGGGGGCTGGGGTACGGGGCGTACAGGTGCGGGGCTGGGAGATGGGCCTGGGGTGCGGCGCGTACAGGTGCAGGGCTGTGCTACGGTGTTGGGGTATGGTGCGGAGGGGGGTACAGTGCTGACATACGGGGTTACGGTGCTGACATGTGCGGGGTGAGGGGGGCTGTACGACTCGTATCCGGGCACAAGTTTACCCGTGTACATGTGTGCTACAGCGTTTGCTCCATACGGGGCCTTTTACATGCGGTTGTGTATTCGGACGGGCGGTACGGATCGCACTTGCGCGCTCGGATTTCTGTTTTACGATTTGCACGTAAAAATGTCCGGCTCCCTATTGGACACTTTTCCCGACGCTATTCGGACGTAAAAATTTACGGCTCCCTCTCGGACCATTTTCCAGATGCAATTCATATGCATTTTTCACGTACGAATCGTACTTCGCAGTTTGTACGGTACTTGTACGATTCGCACGTGAAAATATACGGATACGAGTCGTACGCAATTTTTTTTACCCGGATCGGAATCGGCACCTCTATATAATTATCAAATAATCAATTATTAAAAATTAATTACTAATTAATAAAAATTAATTACCAATTAATAATTAATGGACAATAAATGTATTCTCAATACCAATAAATAAATAGAAATAATTACTTAATTACAATTACATTACTTCCCACCCTATAGGCCTATAAACCCACAACCCGCTGCAGTACTAAAAAGCATGATTTACTTAAAAAACATTACTAACTTCTAAAAATGCTATACATATATTTAACAACCAGTACACTACTTAACAAAAAATATATAAAAAATAATTATAAAATACATATTAAAATACATAACACTAATATAAATATCGATATTAGTAACATCGATTTTTTTGCTATCGATATTACTAACTTCGAAATCAACAAAAACGATATTTCTTACCTCCAGGTCAATATTCTGGTCGTCGATATTCTTGATTTCGATAGTCTGTCCCTACGATATTTGCAACTCGATATTTCTCTAGGTCGATATTTAAAAGTCGATATTTAGGGGTCCATTAGTATAGAGGGCGGAGGTCATCCGCCCGCCATCAAAGCCCTGAACACCGCCGGTCCGATTAGCATTGCGGTCGTCACTGCAGCGGTGTGATTTCCCGCCCGCCACTTTTCCCCCGGTTACAGTCCGCACGCTTGCCTGGCGTGTGGAGCTGGACCGCTACATTGTGGCGGATCAGGGCCAAGCACCGCCGGCACGATTATGATGCCGGCGGTAGCCAGCTTTCCGCGGCGGTGGAACAGCCATGGAAAGGCATGCAGAGAATGTCTCCTGGGGTCCACTGCGGACCCCCAATGTGTTGGTGGGTGTGTGGTTGCACTGGGGGGGTACCCATGGTACCCCCCTACATGTCCCTGTACCAGGAGGCAGGCACTGTGCAATACCTGCAACACAGTGCAGGGACATGCAGGACATGCTTGTCTGGACATCACAGCGGTATTGCTGGCAGCACCGCCTGCCACAATGTTAACCGCCGCTATCCGACCGCCGCCGTCAGATTTCCACTGCGGAGCATAATAATTGGACCAGCGGTTTTCCCACGGTCCTGGCGGGCGGTGTTTTCCTGCTTCAATGGCGGTCAGGGTGCTTTTCCGCCCGTCATCCTAATGGACCTCTTAGACTGTGCACCAGGGGGAAGAGAAGAGTGGTTTACACTACGGGACACACATCTGGAAGAGGTGGCTTGGAAGTTGGATATACGCCCTCCCTGAAGCAGCGGATTAAGCAGGTAGCATACATGAGCCTCACAATTAAATAAGTATCCTACCACATGCAAGGAGGGCCTCCATACATTATTCCTTAACTTCAACATAGGTACACCACCTGATGACACACATATCTCGATAGATACACTAGTACACATGACTTTAAGGATGGCTGTTAGACCTGGCACCATTGGCGTGAGTCTCCCTTCCATTGTTTTTGCTGTGCCTCCTCTGTTTTTCTGGTGATAGATGCTCTGGGCGCTTCGCCACTGCCATTCAGTGCTGCAGCGCGGATGCTCTCTGTGTAAAGATGACATATAAATTGATGTATCTCTGATTGGCTTATTTGGTCTACCTGTTAGTCCCTAGTAATGTGGCCTGTGTGTGCCCAGGGCTGGTAAACCAAATGCTGCTGGTGGGCCTGCAGTGCTGGTTTGCGCCACCCACAGAAGCAGCTTATAAAGTGTGTCTCAGACCTGCCACTGCAGTGTCTGTGTGCAGTCTAGAACTGCCATCTTGGCTGTGAAGTGCACCCACTTCCCAGCCCCTGAACCTTCCCTTGGCATCATGTAAGCCACCCCTATGGTAGGGTGCATTGTATGTGTAAGGTAGGACATGCTCTGATGTGTGTAGCATGTCCTGGTAGTGAATTACACCCAATTTCGTTTTTCACTACTATAAGGCTTCCTGTTCTCCATAGGCCAGAATGGGAGGTTTGGCTATTACATTCAATAGTCCTAACTGACCCATAGAACATGGTAGAAAAACGAATTTAGTATGCCTGACCTCAGAATATTAAAATACATCTATTAGTGAAGTTTATTTTTATATTCTGTGTTTGAAAATACCACTTTTAGAAAGTAGGTATTTTCTTGCCTAAGCCTTCCAGTGTGCTCTGCTGTTATGTGTATTGGCTGTCTGGTTTTGGAGGGACATGGCAGGCTGAGTCAGACCTGGGTTGAATAGAGAGATCTGCATTGGAGTGTGGGGAGGGGTAGCTCCTGGACCTGAATAGGGCTGTGCCTGGCAAGGTGAATGCTGGCTCCACCTCCCACTGTGCGTCTGATGGCAGACCCCCTCTTTCTGAAAGGAAGGATGCAGCCTGGTAAACAAAGTGCGCCAGGGCTGGGCAGAACTGGTACTGGCTGGGTTCAGTGACTTGTAGCCTCTGAGAACAAAATCTTTTGGGGTATAAATATGTGTGCTGAAACCCCTACAATTTGTATTGCCCCTGGATCTCAAGACCAACCTCTGTCCGTGGAACTGAAGGAAGCTGCAGGAGAGGACTGTCCTGGTGTTGTGTGCTGTTCCCTGGATTGGCCTGCAGTATTTTTCATTGGACTGGAAATATGAGGGAAAAGGAGCTGTAAGAGAACTTTTTAGTCTTGAACCTGCAATCACCCAAGGGCTAGAGAGAGAACTAGCCTCCTGATTGAAGTCTCAGGACCAGTAGATTTCATTTTGTCGCTAAGGCCTGTTAGCGAACCGCCGCAGCCGAGGAGCGTCAAGAAAACCATTGCACTGCTGCCGCCGAGGGCTCGCTGGCCTGATCATCGCCCCGCACGTTTGCGGGCCTCAAAATTATCGCCACAGCCTGTTAGTGAGCCCCCACAGCTGCGGAGCATCAGGAAAATCATCACACTGCTGCTGCCGCTGAGGGCTCGCTGGCCTGATCATCGCCCTGCACATTTGCGGGCCTCAAGATTATCGCCACAGCTGCAGAGCGCCAGGAAAATCATTGTGTGGCTGCCGCTGAGGGCTCGCTGGCCTTATCATCGCCCTGCACGCTTGCGGGCCTCGAAATTGTCGCTAAGGCCTGTTAGCGAGCCGCCGCAGCCACGAAGCATCAAGAAATTCATCGCGTTGCTGCCGCTGAGGGCTCGCTGGCTTGATCATCGCCCGCACGTTTGCGGGCCTCAAAATTGTCGCTAACACCCGTTAGCGAGCAGCCGCGGCCTAGAGCATGAGGAAAAACATTGCTATCCCGCCGTAGCGGCATTTTTGTGGATTATTGACAACAACATCCCGGAACTGTGAGTAAAAGGGTCGCAGAGCCACTGCCCCTGAACTGAGCTTTGTATTCCCAATTTGAACTATTTTTGCAGCATCCAGAGAGAATTATTTTTGCACAGTATTGTGGCTTTCTCGTTATTTGGTCTTGTGATAAGCCTATATATAAAGATAACTATTTTTCGATACCTACCTGTGTTGTGTCCCTTTGTAGTGTTCCTCACTGTATTACTGTGTATGGTCATAAACGCTTAACACTGCCAACCAGAGACCCCCATTTCTAACAATGGCAAAGCGTTGCAACTCCGGATGGGAACAATGTTGTATTAGGGACTATTATTTTATTGCTCTTTTTCTTTTTTGATCTTTTGGTTTACCTGTTGTAGTCTTTTACACTGACCTGCTCCAGTTAATCCCAACTGTTTTGCATTGATTTGTATGTGAAAAATGTTGTTACACTGGAGGATGGAGGTGAGTCCCTGATGGGCTATCACCACTGAAGTCTCACATAATCACATGAGTGTTGTAGCATGTAACGTGCTGGACTCTGAGTTTTTGTAAGTGAAGTCCGGGAACACTATGATTATTTGAGCTCTACACTGCCCCCTGTATATGTCTTTTGTTTACATATCATAATACAAAAACATTATTTAAAAAAATCAGTGCTAGTTCTATTTTTTAGGACTGCAGAGATATTTTCGGAACTATAGGGTCGATTGCCACCACAACGGCTGAAGGGACCGCCCGCCATAGGTGCGGCGGTCCCGTCAATGAAATTAGGATGCGCCCACCACACTGGCGGGCGCATCCCGTATTTTTAACATTGCGGCGGGCGGTGCTGCCAGCAGCACCCGTCGCAAGGTTAAAAATGCAAGTCGTGCATTTGAATGCACAATGTGACAGGCACGCGCGGTGCCTGCCAAGTTGTACATGCAAATGCAGTGGGGTACCATAGGTACCCCCCATGTGCACCCCCCAACCCCCTGGGGCCCACAGGCCCCCAACAGCAATGCCGCCATGGAAAGGCTGAAGATCGCCTGCATCATGATATGGACGGCGGTGTCTTACAGACGCCGCCAGCATGTCATGCCCATATTCCGCCTGGTCGTTGAGTTGACTGGCGGATAACCGGCGGACGGTCTTTCCGTCCGCCGGGGTCCCCCCTGCCATCTTAATGTGGCGGGGGCGGATGGGAGGCAGGCGGTGGATTACGGCGGGCGGATCGCCATTATAATCGACCCCTAAGATTTGAAATGCAAATACGTTGAGAAGGCTACTTCGAGGAAACATCATTTGAATAGTAATAATAGCAAAATGCTAAAATATAAAGCAAAGAAAAAAATTGAAGTAGGCACTAACATGCTAAAATTGGTGATGAAGGCTGTCTTTGGAAGGTCCACATCGAAAAAGATCTCTTTGGAGGTGTTGGCACGGTTGACAGCTCGACTAGTGATGACATTGTGAGAGAAGCGGGACGTCACCTTGGAATCAATTTTCACGCTGTAGACTTCCACTTCATTCTGAGTCTGTAAAAAACATAAATGGGTACATAAATGATGAGAATGTTACTATTTAACCCGTTTGGCTCCATAGTGAATCGAAGAAGGTTTGCTGGAACTGAAAATGAATATCAGATGATAGGATATTTTAGGCCCAAGTGACAAAAGTAGTCAAAAACCTTTGGATTTAAGTTGACTTGTCATGTTATTCTGAAAACACCTGTGCAAATATGTGTAGAATGTTCAGTTTGTTAAAGCTATACAAATAGATGTATATTGATGCACTTTTCCACATGTTCTGCACCACTTATATCAGGCTCATTTGCTTATAAGTTATAATTTAAAAAGTGCCCATAAATTGGGGAAATCCACTACACCTGTTTGTGAATAGCCACACAGTTATGATACTGTGGTATCGGTTTCAACAGCAGTGCGCAATATTCTGTGAATCACCACATCTTCTGATTCATAAGAAATTTACGACTTTGAACACATACCGTCAAACTTTTTAGACTGCATCTCCACTTTTCCGACTATTTGCATCACGTTGAGGTATCACATGCAAAAGTTGCAACATTGTTTATGTGTATAACAAACAAAAATAGGTAAAGAAAATCTTGTCCGGCACTAGCATCTCAGGTCACTGGTCACCTTCGAGTGTCAAAACCTCATGTGACAGACGACAAAATACAATTGGTTGTCTTGGAGACAATGTAAAGTCCTTTAAATGTAAATATTTTGTAGAAATGTCATGTTATTGTCACAGATGAATGTTAAATTCCAGAAATTCCGTTTCACACAGATGCATAATCTATTCAACATGATTCTTCCTACACAATAATACATTCTTTTTAGAACACAGTGATTAACTTGGTTGAAATGTGATATGACTCAAGGGTAATCATAACCTGAGAGAATATGGTCTTGATATGTTTGATAATGAATATCATTAAAGATTTGGAGGCATAGGATTTTCTGTGATGTATTTTGTAGTACGTGATAGAAAGATTTGGATATCATAAAGGAACTATATGGTGAACGCTAAAGAAAGATGTTAGTTCAATGGAAAGATAATATAACGTTTCAATGGTAATTATTGATAATGGTATTTTACAACAGTTAGTGCTGTCATAACTAATCAGATGGTATTCTATTATTTCATTTATTTTGGTTTTCTATTCCTTTTTAATTTTTTGGAACAGTGATTATTCGAGAAACGTGTTGGCTGTCAATTAATCTGCATGAAGAAATATGGTTGTCATGTGTTGTTTTATATGAAGAATCATGTTGAATTGAATAGTCATCTCTGGAAATTAAAATACACTTCTGGAATTGAACCTTCATCTGTGAAAATAAAACAATTTGTACAGAATATTCACAGTTCAAGGACTTTATATTGTCTAACAGAAAATTGTAATTTTAATATTGTGTTTTTTTACGAGTATGTATCAAAGAGGGGATGAGGGTTAACCTCTCTTTGCAGAAGAAGAGAATGGGCATGCTGGTGCCTGCTAATGCATCCTGGCAAGTAAGCATGCTCCTTTTGCTTCTGCTATTAGGGTTGCCTTTTTGATGTCTTCACTTACACCTGTACTACCAGGCCTACCACGGCTGCTGTGGATCTGGCGTCCATTGACAGGCACGTGGTAAAGGGCAGAAGAGAGCGCCATGTGGTACAGGATCACAGCTAAGCAAACTGTAGTGGGATGAGGCCCCAAATTGGTGAGAGAAAGTGGCTTTGTGTGCTCCCCCACTGGAAAATCCAAAATCAGTTGTTACAAGAGTGACAGAGTGAGATAAGCCAGTGGTGTTGCTGAGATTGCTGTCTTTAGAAGTATGCTGTATTGGTACTGTTGCAGAGATTGCTGCCCTTAGAAGTGTGCCGTGTTGATATTCTACATGCAGGATTTTGTTGCACCTTCGGCAGTGACATGTTAAATATTAGGGCGGTGCTCAATTGACCTAAGCAAGGCACCCTACAAAAACAGACAACAGAAAAAAAATTCAATGAACGCAGGATCAGATTCCTCCATTCCCATGCAAGAACTAAAGAAACTTCTCCACAACAATAATTCCAAGAGCAATTTTCATAAGTTTCTAAAGCCTTGTATAAATCAGAGGGAAGGGTTCACATCACTTTAATTTTCCTATGCCTGTTACTCAATAAATGTTAGCAGACCTTAGGCGAAATTGTAGGAGAAAGTAGAGGAGGTGGGGCAAAAGAGGAGCATGGAAGGGAGCAGATGCAACCGTTAACAAAAGCTTACTAGGTACAAACAAGAACGTGTGCCCTTATGCCTCAATACATTTCCCCACAGACACAGAATGGGTGCAACAATTTGATATTTTTGGTCCCGGGAACCACAGACTATAAAAAACCTCTTAGATGTTGCATCCTGCTTAAGGTCTTTGTTTGGCAAGGAAAATTGACCCGTTAGTAGATGATGAAGATCATTTGAAATATTCCACCTGTCCGGTGTTTGAATGTCAAAATCACTAAAAATACAATGAATGCAACTAAACCATAGCTTACTTTTATGCCAAAAACAAGTCAAAAAAATAAGAAGATCACAAAAATGTAAAGTAGAACAATAGTAATTGAGCAATCCACTGACTTAAAAAAATCCGGATGATGTACCTCGCAGAGGTAATGAAGCTATTTCCTCACAATGAGGGGAAAAGGTCACTCACTAAGGGCATCATTAGGATGGCGGGCGAACATCCTGTTGTGGAATGGGACCATCCGCCATTGGTGCGGGGGTCCCGTAGGTGAAATTAGGATGCGCCCGCCACACTGGCGGGCGCATCCTGCATTCCTGACATTGCAGCGGGCAGTGCTCTCAGCACCACCCGCCGCACTGCCAAGAAAGCATGTCATGCACTTCCATGCACAACATGGCAGGCACCACACCGGTGCCTGCCATGTTGTGCATGGAAATGCAGGGGGGTACCTATGGTACCCCCCATGTGCACCCCCCGCCCCCCAGAATCCCTGGGAGCCCGCTACGGGCCCCCAATGTCAGTCCCCGCCTGCATTGTAATATGGATGGTGGTGTCTACCAGACACCACCACCATATAAAATGCTTTTCCGCCCGGTAGGCGGATTGCCTACTGGCAGAAAACTGACGGACGGTCTTCCCGTCCGCCGGGGTCCCGTCCGCCATGTTAATGTGGCGGGGGTGTTTGACAGCGGGCGATGATTTTTAGCGGGGTGGATCACCACTGCCATACGGTTGGAGCCGATCAGCCCGCTATGCTAATTGACCCCCTAAGTCTACAGAAATATATGCTTAAGATCTATTGCCCCTAAAGTAAAGGATGAAGCTCTACTAGTGGACAGAGACCTAGTAAGACCATTGGTCTAAACTTGGGCAGATGCACCTTCTTTCCCCGAATGTAAGATCTGCTATATTAATTAAAGTATATCATATGTTTGAAATCTTTTATGTCATTCCAAGTTCTTTTCCTCAGCCTGTCTTAGCAATTTGATTTTACATTACATTGACCAATTAAGAGTAATAGGGATGGACATGTATTATCTTCCAGCCACCCATGTTCAAGCTGTACGGAATCAGAAGGAAGCAGGTCACAGGTAAATATGTATCACCAATATCCAATAGGGAACTGCACACTATTTTAAGAAGTTAGACAATGTGACAGTAATGTTTTAATGATTTCTGAGACTGGACGCTTGGGTTGTGATGAACCTAATTGTGTTAGTGATCCTTTGCAAACATCTCTAGAACCTCCTAGTTCATGGAATCTCATGGAGCAGGAAATAGCCAAGAATTCCCACTGATATGTTATAATTTCTAGTCTATGTCAGGGCTTACGGAAGTTACACCATTCAATCTGTCAGGACCATCATACAGTACACCTCCAGGAAACGTGGTTGCAGAACAATGTTTATTTTGAAGAAAGCTTATTTGACCCAATCAGCTTAGCACATCTATTTGCACATGCACATGCTTAAGGATCATGCCACCCTCTTACATGTAGAATTTCAAGGATCTAAAAATAACAAACTCTGACATCCTGAACCAGTCTTAACTTTCAAGTATGGTTCCTAAGAGTACACATATGGATTGGACACCACATCCTGGTTTTCAATTAACTTACTTCAAGGGACACAAGTAACGATAGCCTGGTAGAGGAAGTATTTGACGGGAAAGAGTTTCTGTGGTAAAATTGAACCAAACATAAAAATCCAAGTGAGTGTCAGGATAAGTGAGCTGACAGCTTGACTAAAGAGAGGAAAGGAGCAGAAAGAAGAGAGGCACATTCACTACACTGTGGTTATCAAGAAAACAATAAAGAAAAGGGGAACGTTTTTAAAGAATGCTCTCTTCAAATTTAGATACATATTTTTTAACAGAAAAATAAAAGGAGATGTGCCACCGAACCTCACCCCTAAGAGTCTTTCCTCTATAGCCATGCTGGAATTCATAATCTTCAAATGTGAACACTTTCCTTGAGTTATAAGTATGGAGGCAATTGTAACTGAATGACTATCCTGTACTAAAATGTAAATTTGATTAATAATGCACACAAACCAATAAGTGGAACTTTTGTTATGGTGAGTTAAGTGTGCATCAGAATTGGAGGAAGCTCAAGTGGTCACAGAGACATGCTGTGATGCTGACTGAGTTTCTGGAAGAAGGGTTAGAATATATAAATGACAATTTACCAGCAACTATGAACTAATGGTTTTATTTTTTCATTGAATCCTTCACTTCTTAAAAGACAGCAAGTTCAGGTTACCTGTTTGGTAAAAAGTTTCAGAAAAATTGAAAAACCTCTCCAATCTCAAGAGAGGAAAGATTTCTAAGTAGGTGTCTGACTAAGATTATACATTCAAATTACTTCAATAACTTGTTTTGCACACACAAATTAATTTGATGCCTATGAAACAAGCTACATAAAATATGACTACAAGCTTGTATGAAAAGATAAATTGAGTGTTGGTTGTCGTCCACTAATACTATCAAATATAAAGGCTCAAAAAGGTGTTAAAGATATCCATTCAAATAGGGCAGTACAATGCACACGAGCCTTTCTGGCAAGAGGTGAAAGCTAGTTATTTGCATGAAAATGTAGGCTTCACATTTTCACGACTACAGCATGTCTCCTAAGATTAATGCCTTGTCCAAAGACAGACAGAGCCCATAGCAAATGTATCGACCTTGCACTCTCTTTTGCAAAATGTTTGACTGCACTTCACAATCTAAGTTGCCTCTATTCATGCATGCTTGAAAGCTGGAAGTCATGAAATAGGCCTAGGCTGAAGATGATGTGGTTAGACGGCTGAGGCACAAGGCTGGGAAACCCACATCAATCATAAGGTGTGAAGCTATCTTGCTGGCACTGGCTCCTGGGTCAGACATGAAACCACAATAAGTTACTGATATGATACTGTACACTACAATGACCGACCATGTCCCTAAATCACCAAAGAAGCCACCCACATACCACACACAACTTAAGTATGCACGGCCACTACCCTTAGAAAGCCCCTGTGCAGGAACTGAGGCTCTCTTGCAGTGCTTCTTGAGCTGTTTTTAACCTCAGCGGGGTATAAACCCACCCCTCTGTTTCACCTGTCTCCTGTCTCATTTTTTGGTTTATCCCTGTATTCTTGCACTCTATGGTATGCTCCCCATGTGAGGGGCATAAACATTTTACATCTCTTTGTAGTTTAATCATGCATGAGGTACATGTAATAACCCAATAAAGAGCAATTTAAAATGAAAAATAGATTTATACCAAACAGTGCAAATTTAACCAAAAAGTGGGCATCAGTTCCTATGCCTGAAAATAACTGGCACTCATTTCTAAGGCACTTATATAAACCAGTTAAAACAAATATAGGTGCATAATTAAATTCTGGGAGTTCAAAAAAGAAGAAAACAAAGACATGTATTAACTGTTGTCTAAATAGCATTTCTTATATCCTCTGCAAATTTCTCACAGGAGCAATACCCCAATGAGGTACCTGTAAAAGTAATCATTAAGGAACTGGAAAATTAGCCAGAGGCTTTGCACCCCTCTACAAGACTGTATAGCCTTGGGTTGCATTCCAAAGTCTTGTTGTGATAGTATTACTTCCTTCTGCCCAATACGGGTCCAACTGACTGCCATCAGAATTATCAACTAATTCCTCTTTTAGATGTGTCAGTAAACCTTTACTCAAACATTTAGCAAAAGTCGATAGTACATTTAGAGCATTCTGTATTTAACCTTAGGTACAACTAACATCCTGCTGAAACAATTGGCATGAGGCGAAGCTGTGAAACTGTGAAAAGGAGAGTGGAGGTGGAGGCAGTGGAGGTTTGAAGGTCAGGAGTAGAATGCTGGCAGTGAGACTGTGAGGTGGTGAACGCATAAGTGCTTGGTGGCCCTCTCTTACTGGGTGGAAATTAGGCCGGTGCGGCTTCCTCACATGAGGGCTGCCCTTCATATCCCTATCTTCTCTGCTGCATATCCAGGAAGCACCCTCTTCGACCTAGTCCAAGACCCAGTCCTCCAGTATTTTGTTGTGTGCCCTTACCTCCCCCTAAACCCAATAAAGACCCGTACCACCTAATACCACTAACCACCCTAAACCCTATAAATACCTTTACCACCCAATACCACTACCCAACCTAAACCTTAAAGATACCTTTACCACCCATACCCTTACCACCCCTAAACCTTAAAAACATCCTTACAACCCAATACCCTTATCCACCCCTAAGCCTTAAAAATATCCCTACCACCCAATACCCCTACCCACCTTAAACCCTATCAACACCCTTACCACCCAAAACCCTTACCCATCACTAAACCCTAAAAATATGCTTACCCTAATTCCCCCCAAAACATATACACACACACACACATATATATATACATATATACCATACACATTCAGCAGTTATAGTAAGATGTGTGCCCTAAGGTAACTATTACTCATGCACCTGTGATGCCGTTTTCTCACCAAGGCCCTGTGTCCAACACCAAAAATGCAGCCAACCTCTGGGCTCCTCGTTGTGTATGTGGCTGTGTGATTCTGTGGATGGGTATGTCACTAGTTTTATTAGTGTGTACATGGGTGTGTTACTGTCTGAGTGGGTGTGTGAGTGCCTGTGTGGGTCTGCAAGTGAATGTGTGAGTAGTTTCTTGATCTCTGACTCAGTGTGTGAGTGGCAGTATGGGTCTCTGAGTGGGTGTGTAAGTGGCTGCATGGGTGTGTGAGTAGATGTGTGAGTGGTTGTGCGGGTGTATAAGTGGGTGTATGAGTGGGCGAGAGTGCCTTTCTGGGTCTGTGAGTGGTACTCAGGGTCCCTCAGTAGATGTATCAGTGACTGTAAGGGTGTGTGAGTGGGTATGTGAATGGCTGTATATATGTTTGACTGGGTGTGAAAGTGACTGCATGAGTGTGTAAATATGTATTTGAGTGGTTTTTTGGATCTCTTATTGGGTGCCTGAGTTTCTGTGTGGGTTTGTGCTTATATGTGTGAGGGGTTCTCTGAGTCTCTGAGTGGATGGATAATTGAATGTATAGGTGTGTGAGAGGGTGTGTGAGTTACTGTATGGATGTGTGAGTTTGTGGGTGAGTGTCTGTATGGATGTGTGAGTGGTTTTCTGGGTCTCTTAGTGGGTGTTTAAGTGGATGTATGGGTGCATGAGTGGGTATGTGAATGATTGTATGGGTGTGTAAGAAGACATGTGAGTGTGTGATAGGTAGGTGTATGAGTGGCTGTATGGATGTGTCACTGGGTGTGTGAGTGGCTGCACAAGTGTGTACATGGGTGTGTGGGTGGAAATCTGGTTGTGCGAGTGCCTGTGTGAGTCTGTGATTGGATGTGTGGGTGGTTATCTTTGGGTGCATGTATCACCCAAATCAGTGACTGTATGGGTGTATGTGAAGGTATGTGAGGGGCTGTAGGGATATGTGGCTAGGTGTTTGTGTCTGTATGGGTGTATGAGTAGTAGTGTGTGAGTGCATGATGGGTGGTATTCTGGTTGTATGGGTGTGTAAGTGGGTGTGTAAGTGGGTGTATAAGTGACTGTGTAGGTCTATGAGTGGGTGTGTAAGTGGCTATATGGGTATGAATTTGGCTGTGTGAGTGAGTGTGTGAGTGCCTGTGTGGGTCTGTGAATAGGCGTGTTAGTGGTTCAATGGGTATCTGGGTGGATATATAAGTGACTGGGTGTGTGAGAGGGTGCATGACAGGGTGTATGGATCTGTATGTGGGAGTGGTTGTGTGGGTGTTTGAGAGAGATTATGTGAGTGGGTCTGTGAGTGGGTGCATGTGCTTTTTTATTGGGGTCTGGACCAGCAGATCTGCCATTGATATGCAGGGGCCGTGCTAATGGCCTCGGTGGATCAGAGAATCCTCATGTGTGCAAATAATACTTTTTTTCACAGTTTCTTGCCCATGAGTGTCCCGATTCACAAAATGGCAGTCGCAGCAATTTTCTCAGGTTATGGCCAGCCAATGACAGCATTTATTTTGGGGTGTGGTTATTAATGGTGGACTGGATTCGCAATAGAGCTGCATATTTAGATAAACATAAATATTTTTTCTTTAAAACCTCCAAAATTATTGAACAGAGTTACACCAAATTATAAAAAGCACTCTTTCTGGACTGCAAATTTGGTGTAATTCTATTCAGCCGTTCGGACTGTAGTCATGTCTAAAATCCCTATAGGAAATTGTATGGGGGACTTGTGCATTGTAACCCCCCCATTTTATAGCTGCCACTTGATGAATCACCCTGAAACTTTCCAGACAGCAGATGAAGTGATTGCCATGCTAGTTTTAAAGATTTTGTGATGATCTGTCAAACAGCACCAAAGTTATTAGCACAACAAAAAATGCTTTTGCTATGGATACTAGGTCCTACCTGTAACTGCCTGAAAGTTTAGGTGGAAGGCAGCTCCTTTCGAGAGACTCCTCAACACCAGTGACACTCTAAATTTGCTCATCTCAAATGTCTACTTTTCTATCAAAGTTTTTATAAGCATAGGATTAGCACAGTGCTATCCATGCTGAGTTAGAAAAGGACAAAGTCTTTTGCCATTTCTACAGCAAAGTCTTTAAGCATAGGATTAGCGCAGTGCTATCCATGCCGATTTGTAAAATGACAAAAGCCATTTATCACTCCAGGCACAGTATTACAACTTTGGATTGGTAAAATACCATCCAAGCCAACCTGAAATGAATTAAAGCAACCCCTGACACGTGTTTCGCTGTTATTACAGCTGTTCAGAGAGGTTTAGCTTTGTCCAGACACAAGGGAGCACCCAGTATAAGTCAAAACAATACCCTTGAAGGCATAGAGTGACGCATAAATTATGCAAAAAAGAAGCAGAGTGATCTGGGTACTTCCCAAGTTTAGGTAGACGGCAGCTCCTGTGTGGATCACCCTCAACAAAAGCTAAAATCTAAATTTGCTCACCTCAAATGTCTGCTTTCCTATCAAAGTTTTTAAGCATAGGATTAGCACAGTGCTATCCACGCTGAGATAGAAAGGGACACAGTCTTGTGCCATTTCTACAGCAAAGTCTTTAAGCATAGGATTAGCACAGTGCTAGCCATGCCGAGCTGTAAAATGAAAAAAGCCATTTATCACTCCAGGAAGCCACCATCCCTGTGAGTGCAAGCCATTCCCAATGGGGTCGCAAATTGCGACAGCCTCATGAATATTAATGAGGCATGAAATTTGTGACCTCATTGGGAATTGCAAACATTTTTGCGAGTCACAATTTGCGATAGCAAAATCAAATGATCATACATCTGGCCGAAAGTCTTTTGCCATTTCTACAGCAAAGTCTTACGCATACCACGCATGACTTTACAAATGCAAGCATATATCAAATAAGTGAAACCTGTTTTCAATATATACACATATGTACATATTACCTACTGGCGGTCGCCAGTAGGTAGTTATAGTTAGGACCACGTTTCCATAGGAAAACCTCAACATTCTATTTTGAATAACTTTGGCGCCGGTCGACGAATCCTCGCGAATTTCTCAAAATAGGTGGGGCGCTACGCTCCGCTCCTACCCTGAAAGTCTCGGGGGGATTCGTCAAGCGGGGGCTGAGATAAAAGGGGGGTCCCAAAACGCGTTTTTCCCATGCATTTTTCCATAGGACCTTTAGAACGAGCTACAGCCCGAACGGCTGAACAGAATTACTAGAAATTTGGCAGAGAGGTAGTCCCTAGGTCAAGGAAGTGCCTTTTGTAGGTTTGGTGTAAATCTGTTCAGTACATTCTGAGAAAATAGCCTTTAAATCAATATATATATCTGAGCCCGCTTACGGTACGCTTACCGTACGCTTACGGTAAGCGTACGGTGGCGTGCGCGAGCGCGATTCTGATTGGCTCTTAGATCTTAGTAAACATTCGAATCGGCAGAAACCAGGAAGCGGCGTCCGCCATTTTGTCTACCGCACTGAGTGTTATGTATCAAACATGATGGCCAAAAACATGTTATGGGGATGTTTTGACAACTCCCTCTCACATAGTCATGTTGAGGGAGTCCCCAAACATCCCCCAAGAGCAAAAACGGCATTATTTTTTTTTCGGCAATTTCGCGGGGTACGCTTACCGTACGCTTACCGTAAGCGTACGGTAAAAAAATAAAAATAAAAAAAACACTATCCACACTTTCTCCACCCCTTGTGCAAATGGTGGCCGAAGGCCACCATTTGTGCATGACTTATCAGAGCACAGAAATTTCCCAAAAAATTTCAACAGATTACCTATCACAAGGAAGCGCATAATATGTCCTCCATGTGCGCACGGTGCGCGAAGCGCATCGTGCGTACATGGCCCATCTAGCGTAACGCGGGCACGGCACTAACTGCGTAAAGTGGGTGCGCGGTGCGCGAAGCGCACCGCGTGCTCACTGTGCGCGCACGGTGCGCGAAGCGCACCGTGCGCGCACGGAATGAACTGCATTAAGTGGGCGCACGCCACGAATGGCGTAAAGTAACTGAGCATTTAAAAAACCGTACAAATTCACTGAAAAAACCATAGGTTTCACACACGTTATAGTTAGGAATTAGCATTTAAAAAACCTTGCAAATTCACTGAAAAAACCATAGGTTTCACACATGTTATAGTTAGCGGAAATTTTACTGATAAAAAACCAATGAAATTGCCCCGTTATAGTTAGTGCTGGCAACTATAACTCACGCGACCGCAATCTTCTGCTGATGACATATGTGTCTTTATGAAAAAAAAATATTTGTAATATATGTATAGCTAAAAATGTATGGAAGAAGACATGGGCAAATAAGTGTCTAAATACAGTATTAGCATCAGCAGAGGATTGCGGTCGCGTGAGTTATAGTTGCCAGCACTAACTATAACGGGGCAATTTCATTGGTTTTTTATCAGTAAAATTTCCGCTAACTATAACATGTGTGAAACCTATGGTTTTTTCAGTGAATATATATATAAATTATATATGCCGACACAAACACAAATATATATATATATACAAACACACACACACACAGACACAAATATATGTATATATATATATATATATATATATATATATATATATATATATATATATATATATATATATATATATATAATCTACTGGCGGTCGCAGTAGATAGTTATAGTTAGGACCGTGTTTCCATAGGAAATCCGCAACATTCTATTTTGAATAACTTTGGCGCCGCTTGACGAATCCTCGCGAAATTCTCAAAATAGGTGGGGCGCTCCGCTCCGCTCCTTCCCTGAAAGTCTCGGGGGGATTCGTCAAGCGGGGGCTGAGAAAAAGGGGGGGTCCCAAAACGCGTTTTCCCCATGCATTTTTCCATAGGACCTTTAGTCCGAGCTACAGCCCGAACGGCTGAACAGAATTACTTGAAATTTGGCAGAGAGGTAGCCCTCAGGTCAGGGATGTGCCTTTTGAAGGTCTCGTGTAAATCTGTTCAGTATTTCCTGAGAAAATAGCATTTAAATCAATATATATATCTATAGGCGCGCTCCGAGCGCGTACCGTAAGCTTACCGTACGCGCACGCCGCCGTGCACGAGCGCGATTCTGATTGGTTGTTAGATCTTAGTAAACATTCGAATCGGTCGAAACCAGGAAGTGTCGGCCGCCATTTTGTCTCTAGCAGTCTGAGGGGGTGAAAAACAAAGGTGGATAACGTGAAAAGGGGGCAGGCTGGACAGTTCCTGACCCCCTAGCCTTGGTCAGGGGGTCCCAGAAGGACCCCCAAGGTCAAAAATGTATTTTACATTTTTTATGAAAAATCGCGTAGTGCGCGTAGCGTACGCGCACGGTAGAAACGGAAAAATTCCGCGAACTACTTAACGTGCGCGCGCGGTGCACGAAGCTCACCGAGCGCCCACAGCGCGCGCACGGTACGTGCACGGTGAAAAACCTTTAAATAAATAAATACATAACTTAGCATTTAAAAAACCGTACAAATTCACTGAAAAAACCATAGGTTTCACACACGTTATAGTTAGGAATTAGCATTTAAAAAACCTTGCAATCCTCTGCTGATGACGTCAGATATTACATCACTGATTACATATGTGTTTTTCTGAAAAAAAAATATTTGTAATATATGTATAGCTAAAAATTAATAGAAGAAGACATGGGTAAATAAGTGTCTAAACACAGTATTAGCATCAACAGAGGATTGCGGTCGCGTGAGTTATAGTTGCCTGCACTAACTATAACGCGGGAATTTCATTGGTTTTTCACGAGTGAAATGCCCAGCTAACTATAACATGTGTGAAACCTATGGTTTTTTAAGTGAATTTGCAAGGTTTTTTAAATGCTAATTCCTAACTATAACGTGTGTGAAACCTATGGTTTTTTCAGTGAATATATATATATATATATTCACTGAAAAAAACATAGGTTTCAGGGGTGTTATAGTTAGCTGGACTTTTCACTTGTACAAAACCATTGAAATTCCCCCATTATAGTTAGTTCAGCTAACTATAACTCGCGCGCCCGCAATGCACTGCTGATGACGTCACATATTACATCACTCATGACATGGTCAGTGACATCACTCATGACATCACTGATGACATCTCAAATACCATCACTGATGACATCACTGATGACATCATCCAGTGAATGTGTGTTTTTCTGAAAATTAAATATGTTTTATATATATATATCTCAAGGTCGATGGAAGAATAAATGGGTATATAAGTGTCTAAATGGATGATTTGTTTTTGAAAATTGATTGTGTAACTGACTGATTAAGTGTATCATAGTGAATACATGGCTTAGTGAGTAATGTTTAAATATGTAAATATCTGTATCAGTTTCTCACTTTGTGTATAAGTGGCTGCATGGGTTGGTGAGTAGCTACATGGGTGTCTATATAGGTTATTAGTTGGTTTTTTGAGTATCAGTCTGAGTGTCTGCATGGTTCGGTGGGGGGTATTACGTAGTGCATAGGTGCATGAATGAGTGACTCACTGTTTGTATGTGTTGAAGACAGCATGTGTGCAGGACTGTATGGGTGGATGAGTGTGTGTATGGGTGTAATAGTGACTGTCTCAATAGTGTCTTTATGAGTAACTACATATGTTTTAAACTAGTATATGTGACTATTGGTGTATATATAAGTGAGTATATGTGAGAGTGAGAGATTGAAAGAGTTTCTGTATGAATAAGTATGTGTTTCTATAAGTGATTGTTTAAAAGACTAAGTATGTGTACGTTTCCGTAGAAGTAAGTGTGGTGGTGTGTTTATAACTGTATATGCAAGTAAATGTATGTTTGATTCTTTATTAGCATGAGTGACTATGTGTGTGAGTAACTCTATGGATGAGTGGCATTGTGTAACAGGATGTATAGGTGTATGAGTACATATGATGAGTGAGTACATTTATGAGTGACTGTATAGGACTGTTGGTGAATGAGTGTATGTGTATGTGGATCTTAGAATTACTGAAGAGGTTGTTGTAACTGGTATTGGTATGTCCATTGTTTTGAAAATTTTAGTCTCTATTTTTGAATGTGTGTATCAAAGGTTATATTAGGGTGAGAGGAGGTCTGCCACTCTATCACAAGGATGATGTCATCAGTGATGTCATTTGAGATGTCATCAGTGATGTCATGAGTGATGTAATATGTGACGTCATCAGCAGTGCATTGCGGGCGCGCTAGTTATAGTTAGCTGAACTAACTATAATGGGGGAATTTCAATGGTTTTGTACAAGTGAAAAGTCCAGCTAACTATAACACCCCTGAAACCTATGGTTTTTTCAGTGAATTTCTGAGGTTTTTTAAATGCTAATTCCTAACTATAAAGTGCTTGAAACCTATGGTTTTTTCTGTGAATTTCAAAGGTTTTTTAAATGCTAATTTCTAAGTATGCCTACAGAGATAGGACATGTGAAGAAAGAAGAACAAATGCACAGAAAGAAAAAAAAAGAAGTGCAGAAAGAAGCAACAGAAGTCCTCAAAGACGAAGAAAAGTGCAGAAAGAAAGATAACGTGCAGGAAGAAGACTTGTTGCAAAATCATCCTGTACCCTCAACTTTTTCAGACGGATACTGGTGGTAACTGAGTCTGACTAACCAGTCCTAGAGCCAGTGCTATGTTAACAGACACTTAGAATACAGTGAAAACACCTACATACACTAGGGAACATTATGCGTTGGGGTCCCCCTGTGATTAGCATGACCTCCTCTGTAAGCCCCTAGTATATAATAGGGCAGGGGGGTTAAAACTACCTCTTAAAACAGGCCACAGGGCGTTTTTGCACACGTTAACTCAGGCCCCGTCCCCTCCCTTCACCACTGTGTAAACACGCCCTGTGTCCGTTTTTAGTTGGGAGATTAAGTTCATTTGAATCCTGAGGGTCCCTAGGGTCCAACTAGCCCACTAGGTACCTCCAGTAAGTGCTACAGAGCTGCGTTGCAGAGAGGTGTAAAAAGTGGCACGGCCTGGACCACCTCTCTGCAATGCAGCTCAGTGGCGCTTACTGGAAGCACTTGGTGGGCTAGTTAGCCCCCAGGGGCCCTCAGTATTGAAGGGAAATTATATCCCCAATTTAAAACGTGCCATAGTGCGTGTTTGCACATGTCACCTCAGTCCTCGTCCCCTCCCTTCACCACTGTGTAAACGCGCCCTGTGGCTGTTCTAAATTGAGAGATTAAGTCCCCTTGAATCCTAAGGGTCCCTAGGGTCAAACTAGACCACTAGGTACCTCCAGTAAGCGCCACAGAACTGCGTTGCAGAGAGGTGCAAAAAGGGGCTTGGCCTCAGAACACCTGTCTGCAGCGCAGCTCCCTGGCGCATACTGGAGATGCCTGTTGGGCTAGTTGGCCCTCAGGGACCCTCAGTATTGAAGAGGAATTAATTCCCCAACTTACAATTCGCCAGGGGGCGCGTTTGCAGAGTGCTGCAAGGAGGGGGTGTGGCCTCCGGCACAATGCCAGTCTTTTATTTATTTTAATTTTTTAAGAAGGGGGGCTGTGTGGTTCCCCTTCTTATTCTAATTTATTGGCCCTGATGACCCCATCCCCCAGGGCCTGTCTCCTAATTATATTTTTTTGACCCCAATCCCCAGGGCCGGCCACTGTTTTTTATTATTTCAAAAAAATATATATTTATAGACACACCTAGGACATGCTGGACAAACCGTACGTACCTATCACCATGACGATTTGCGTGATATTCATTAAAAGGCGACAATGCATACAATGAATCCACGTGGAATGTATTTACACCACTAGTGAAGCTCTGACATGTCTGATGCCCTACCGTGCTTAATCCCGGTAGACACCATTGTCGTTTATTTATACAAACATGGGTAGCTATTGACGGGCACATTTAATACACATGCACACCAAGCCATTCAAAGGGGATTCAACAAAAATTCAACCAAAACTATGCAAGAAACCCCCCTCACGGTTAATAAAACACCCATCCACTGCCGGATGTGTAATACTTTTTATTTTACTCTCTGGAAAGAGTCACAGTGCGCTCCTGGCAGAGCCCAATGCTGTGTTACACCCACCATTGCCTGCTGAGTGCCACACACCTCTGTGTTGTATTCCACTAGCTAGTGCATATGCTATGACACTCTCTAGCCCATGTGCACTGTAACACCACCCCGTGAATATGTCATGCCACACTTGTCTTCGCACGGGTTATATTGCCCCATCTAACGTGCCTTCCTCGATGCCTATGTTATAACGCACAGTGCTATGCCATACATATTACAATCTGGGATCCATATCTTTGTCACAGTGCATATGCAACGTTACACTCCCCAGCACATATTTTATATTACAACTTTAGAGACTAGTTAGGTTACACAACACTGCCCTGTGCATATTACACTCCAAGGCGCATATCGCATAGCACGCGCTAGTGCCTGTGCTATCTCGCACTCTCCAATGAATCTGTAATTGCGCACAATGTATTGCATCTCGGTTCATCTTATATCACACTTTTTTGTGCATAGTTTATACCATACACTAAATCTAGTTTTCATTTCCAATTGTGCTCTCAGGACTATGTTCTATATAACACTGTGTTCACCTACCCTTTTCACGGGCATTACTTTTTGCGATAGGGGGTGGAGGGTCAGGGGGTGTTTCTGCCAAGTGAGCCCGGAGTCACAGTCACAAACGTCCTCTTCTTCCTGAATAAAAGTGAGATTATGCTGCATACTCGTTCATATTTTAAGTAGTTCGCACAGACACACGTTTTAAAAACAATAAAGTTCCTAATACCCGCCTTCTCTGAACAGTTTGCTTGCTGCCCCATCCCCCTCCTCCCTATCCTCTGTTGTGTGAATCCATGGACTAGCCTCCTCCCTCCTGCCATGCATGGTCTGATGTGCTGCAACTGCCCTCAATTTAGTATGATGTACCAGTCCACTCCTCCTGCCCTCCATTGCCCAATTCTATGCCCCATCATTGACCTCCTGCTTAAACTCTGTAATTAGCTTGCTGCCCCTATTCTCCTTCCCCCTGCCCTCCAATGTCTTTGTGCATGCCCCTGCTCCATCCTTTTTGCCCACCATGTTCCATGGACCTGCCACTCCTATCTACTCTGAGTGTTCTGTTGAGCTGCCACTCCCCTCCCACCTGCCTAGCATTGTCAGATGACTGTAACCTGTCCCTGCCACCTCCACCCTGCCTGTCCACATGCCATGCCCCTATCCTCTTCCTCCTGTCCTACATGGTCCATTGTACTGCCACACCCTTCTGCCCTCCCTGGTCTGTTGAGCTGCAACTGCTCCTCCTGCCTGCCCCGTGCGGTCTGTTGTGAGGCCCCTTCCCCTGAACTTTCTTGTCTGTACACAGGTCCTGACCCTCCCTTCTATCCTCCATCGTCCTTTGTGCATGCCCCTGCACCCTCCTTCTTGCCCATCATAGCCATTGTGCTGCCACTAACCCTCCCACTTGCCATGCATGGTCGTCTGTGCTGCCATGGCCCCTCCCACATTCCCTGTGTGGTCAGTTAGCTGCCCCTGACCCCCGCCCACCTTCCCTCCATGGTCTGTGTGTATGCCATCACAGTCTCAGTGTTGCTCTTCATGGTGTGTCTTGCTTCTACTGCCCATCCTGCCTGACCTCCATGGCTATCTTGCTGCTCCTGCCCTGCCCCCTTGCCCCCAGCCCTCTGTTTACATGTGCAGACCCCTACTCCCTCCCTCCTGGCTTATCTGTTCCATTGTAATGCCCCTGATCCGTCCCTCCTGCCCTTTATGGTCTGTTATGCTGCAGCTTTCTCTCCTGTCTCTCCATTATGGTCAGCTAGCTACCATTGCCTCTTGCCCCTCTGTTCTCTGTTGTCCATGTGCATGGTCCTGTCCCCTCCCTCTTGCTTTCTATGGATTATTGTGCTGCACTCCCGTCCCGCATGCCCTGTGTGGTGTATTTTGCTGCTGCAAACCCTGATGCCTGCCCTGCAGGGTCAGTTTGGTGCACCTCTCCATGTCCCTCCTGTCCTCTGTTATCCAAGTCCATGTCCCTACCCCATTTCCTTCCATGATCCAATGTACCATACTTGCGAACATTTTGAACTTGGTAAGAGGGAGATTTTGAAAAAAAACTGGGGTATTGGTTTTCCCCTTTGAGTTACATTGAAAAAGAGGAGATTGTAGACAGGAGGCAGATCAAATAAAGCCCATTTGAGCTTAAAAACATTGGATGGTTCCTGGCTGAATCGGGTCTGTTGGCATGTATGGTTGTACTACCATTGCCTCTTCCTTCTGCCCACAATGGTCTACTACATTGCCACAGCCTCTCTTGCAAGTCCTGTATTGTTGGTTTGTTGCCCCTGCCCCCCTTTCCACTGCCCTCCATAGTCTGTTGTGCTGCCACGGCCCTTCCTGCCTGCTCAGTGTGGTTAAATTGTTGCCTTTGCACCCTCCTACCTGCCTTCAATTTTCAGAGTCCGTGCCCCTGGCCTCTGCCTCTCAACCGTATCCTAATGAACAACTAGATTGCTAACATTCTATATTTATTACAAAAGTGTGGAACGCCTGACGCCATCTTGATGTAATCAAAACTGTAATACCTAGATTATTTCCTTTAGAAATTACATATATGAGAGGGTCTTATTGGCATCAAAATTATGGTTAGTGCTCTAAAAGACTAAAATAAGGACATATTTTCTGAGTTTTCAAATAGCGACAAAGCACTTTTAAATTATTTGTTATCTTTATGTTTTTTTATCCAGTTGACCACTTGATTAAATGTTGCACTTAGGGGAGAGGATGTGGTGTTACTTCCAGAACTGCAGACTTTGCAACTGGGGAACCAGGTTGGAGTTTCTGCTTCAGCTCGACATTCTGTGATTCTGGTCAAATCACTTAGTCTCCTCATGTCTACAACCATAATGAATCTGTTCTTGTGTGATGTAACCAATGCTCATGTAAAGCACTCCAATACCTGACAAGTCTGCACTATATAACACTGCAAAAACACAAAATAATAAGTGTTTTGCACACTTCTGTCATTGGGCTATATTTGGGCTACATCTGGGTGATTTTGGGCTACATTTGGGCTCTTTTGTCTCCGGTGGCCATCTTGGGAGATTTATTTGTTATGAAGTTTCCTAATTTCCTCATGTATTGCAGTCTCCTCAGTAGGAAATGCTTTCAGTTTTTTACTTTGATTCCATCATGAAGGTATTCAGATATGTCACACATTTGCCATAATTTCTGAATGTTAGCACTCTAGTTGCTCATTAGATCACTGTAGTAAAACTACTGTTCACCATAGAAGTCTGCTCCTGGTATTAAAAGTGCATGTTTCAGTCTGCATGTCAGAATTTTTTAATGAAATAGAAGAGGATTTGAGAAGTCACTCAAAATGTGCCCTCATTTTCTTTCTTCAGCATTAATCATAATTTCTATGGCAAAGTGAACCCCCTCATTGTGTTCCTTTTTAAATTAAATGTTTTAAGAGTTACCACTTTAATCCAAGCAAGATGGCTTCAGGTGTGCCATATGTTTATCATAAGTAAGACTGTTAGCGCTCTAGTTGTTCTTTGGAACACTCTGTGAAGCTGCAGTAGAACACAAAGGAATCAACTGACAGTCTCTGCCCTTGTTGGATGTACATGTTTTACTGAGAATGTCAGACTTCATTCTCACATGACTGAGAAAGATAATGTGAATTTACAGAAAATAAGCTCTCAGTTTAGCTTATAGATCACCTTCCAAACCTCTGTGGGAAAAGCATGAGAAAATATTTTTCTCTCAATCATGATATCCCAGCAGAAGGCTTTTTCACATGGTGAAATCACCTTAGAACATACCACAATTCCTAAAATGAGTATGGTACCATCAACAAATGATTTATAATGTAACTAAAGTCTTAAAACCTTCTATTAACTGCAATGCTTTTTAATGAGGTGCTATCATGTATATTGGTCCCAAGATGGCTGCCAACACTTCTTGGATGAAGTGCTTTCAGTGAATATATATATATATACATATATACACAAAAGGAAAGACACTCCTTCCGGGAACTTTGGATTTATGAGGTAATAAATCTACGTGCACCTCCATCTGTTGTTTATTCCTGAGAGCGAATACTACTTTGTTTCTTGGAACGCACACACACACACACACACACACATTTATATATATATTCAGGACACTGGTGACTTTTTGAAGAAAAATAAGTGATGTCAAGTGGGACTCAGAGTGTGTACTTATTTCCCTTGATGTCACATCACTCAACACCAGCATCCATCACCAAGATGGAGTCAAGGCAGTAGAGCACTATTTAAGTACAAGACCCATGTACCTATACATGCATAACAGAATGTTGATCACCATGATATTAACTTGTTTGGAAAATAACTTCTTCCTATTCCAAAACCAAGTGTTCCATTAAATTGGAGGCGTTGATATGGGGTCTTGTTTCTCTTCTAGTTATGCCTGTCTCCATATGGGGCTATGGGAGGAACAGGTCCTCAGAATGGCGTTTGGTGAAATTCTGTCCAATCATGTTGTTCGGTGGTACAGGTACATTGACGATCTGTTTTTAATTTGGAGAGGCACGGGGATAGTGTTCCTGAGTTAAAGGATTGTTTATGGTGAAGTATGCACAAATATATGCGTGGTAAAGACATATGGGTGGTAAAGACTTCTTGAGTGATAAAGGTAATGCATGATAAAGGCATTGCATGGTAATGGCTGCGTGGTAATGATAATGCATATTAATGACTACGTGGTAAAGGTTGTTTCCCCTAAATACACATAACTATACTTTAATGGTACCCTTCCTTGAACCCTAAAATCCCCTTACTATCCCTTAACTCCAACCTCCCTGAACCCCAAAAAACAATTTACTACTCCTTAAGTGTATCATTACCTGATCAAAAATCCTTACTATGCCTTAAAGTAACCTTCCATGACCTTAAATCCCCTTACTTACCTTTCATGCCACCCATTCCTGAGCTCTAGACACCCTTATCTACCCCTTAATGCGATACTTTACTGAAATCTAAGAACTCTATATCATCCCTTAAGCCTACAAAAAATACTACCCCCTAACACTGTTAATTCCTAAACCCTATGAACCTCTCACTATCCATTAAGACTACCTTTCCCTCAATCCTAAACAAAACCCTTACTAGTCCTACACCCTCTTTCCCATCTCACTGTACAATCTCTTCTCAACTTTAGCAGGAGTATGTTCTCTTTCCCCACTTCCCAGCGCATGTTCCTCTTCCCTATAAGACCTTAGATCTTTTGATATATTTTTTGCACCTACAACTTTTTTGCATTCTATTTTTTCAGTTGATGACAATTATGATATAGCTCCCTTTGTAAGAGCTCAATATATTCAGAAACATTTCTTAGCAAGACAGTTAGTTTTGGTAAATACTCCACAATTTATTTCTCTAAATACACTAACAACCAAACACTTCCCAAATCAAAGCCTGAAATTAAAATTATTTCCCCCTTGATTTTTTATATTGTTCAATGTAATTTACTTCAGATTTTAGTAAGAAACAAAAGTCGTAGGAGAGTAGTAGATACAACTATATCAAACATCATGTGTGTGCAATTAGCAGAAACAAAGCCTTACATGCTCAGATCACACTCACATCTTAAAAATAGATTATTTGAAAAGTTATCCTGGAATCTTACTCAGTAATGCAACACACAAATGCAAAATCATTCATTTTTACATTTTTAAATTGGAAAAAGGAAATTTGAGAACCACAATAACTCACCACTGTTTGAGCAACACTTCGTTTCTGTGAAGAGAAAGAAAACACATGAATATTATAAAAACACTTTTCAAATAAGTTACTCTCATCGAAGTTCAATACATTGTAATGTTTACAGTTCATTTGGTGTTACGGTTTGGGTGGAAAGACAACTATTTTATTCACTCGATGTCAGGAAATGCGATTAATTTTCCCGGGGTAAAATTGAACATAACTGGGGTCATCCGGAAACATGTAAAAAGCTCATTAAAACCCTTTTATTATGGTATCTTATGCCAGATAACCTAGAGTTATAATGGGCACTCAACCATATCTTTATAGAGTGTAGATTAATTCCAGGCACGCTGTTTTGAGTGTTTTGGCCTCCAAAGGGGTATATTCAATGAGTGCGTTTTCCACAGAATTTTCTAGGTTGTGTAAACTTATCGGCGAGGTTAGTCTTTGTGAAAGGATAAATAAAATAATAGTTTATGTTCCTGGGGTATATATATAGTTTCATAAAACATACACAGATTATTGTCATGAGCACATTTTAGAACAAGGTTTGGTAGATTCATTGGTATTGGTTGTATTCAGGGCATTTATTTAAGGAACGCAAGCTAGTATGCATTGTCCATAGAAACCACTTTCAAAGAGTTGTTTGATGCTACCACCATGTGTACTGCCTGTTGTCCTGGCTATAACAGTGGTAAGCAGTATTTACCATCACTGATTAACTGTATATATGCAAAGTGTCTGCTTGTGTGTGTGTTAAGTTTGACATGCCGTCGCAAAGTCATCCTGCGCCCTGGGCACCCCCCAACATTGCAATATGGTTCAAAGTCATCCTGTGCCCTGGGCATCCCCCAACTTATTTTTTTGCTAACTGGTACTGGTGGTAAGTGACTCTGCCTGACCCTAGACTCTGCCTAACCAGGCCCAGGGTCAGTGCTATGCTGAAAAAGACACTTAGAATACTGTGAAAACACCGATATACACTAGGGTACACTATGGGTTAGGGTATCCCTATAATTGGCATTACCTCCTCTATAATGCCCTAGTACATAATAGGACAGAGGGAATTAAACTACCTTTAAGTGCCTAGTATATAATAGGGCATGGCAGTTGAGAGGCCAGCATCCCTTTCTGCACTTCCATGTGTGCACTGTTGAAGCCTGAGGTCAGTTTAAAAGTGGCCCTGGGTTGAAGGACTGCTTTTAAATGCAAATTGTGCCCAAATTTGACTTTGATGTTTGGGACACTTAAAATGCTAAACTAAAATGTTTGGGCATATTAGGTACCCCCAGGGGTTCCCCTAGGTGTCCCCGCGGTGAGGATCAGGTATTTATAAGGAGGATCCTTATAAACAGAGTTTTAGATGCCCTGGGTTAGTTGAAATTGTACATTTCACTTCCAGCATTGTAGTAAAGTGCTTCCCAAAGTTGACTGTTGTACTATGAGCACTGTGAAGTGAGGATCTGCAATATTTTACATATTCAGAACCCATAAAGTCTCCCCTAAGTGTTCCAGGGTTGAGGGTCCTGTAGATATAGGCAGTGTCCTTATAAACAATGATTTTATAAGCCCTGTTGTTTGAAAAATGGCCCAAGTCATGTTTCTCATTGAAAATCCCCCGCCACATAGGTTAACATGGCAAGATGTTATTAACTAATAATTCCAATAGGAGAATCATAAAAAAATACAATTCAAGGACTTCCTAGAATGGTATTGATAAATCCAACAATATGCTATTGTTGAATTTCTCCTAAAGTGTACCGACAAGAAGTTATAAGACTTTCTTGTCTGTAAGCCAAAATAGCCCCGGGGGTTAAAAAGCTCTTCTGGGAGGGCAGGAGAATGCCAGAGCAGAGGGAGAGTTGGGGGGGGGGGGGTTGTAAACAATATTCTCAATGGAAGGAGGAGAAAGTAAGGAGAAGCCAGTTTCTTTTACACCTCTGCTCTTTGAACCCAGCCAAATGGAAGGATTAAGGAAGGAATGAGCAGATGCAAGGGGGAGAGACTATGGAAATTAAGCATCCTGGAGGTGTGTTTAGCCAGCTCTTCTCCCGTGCTGGAAAATCAGCCATGATGGAGAAATGGTACTCTCTGGGAGGAATTACTGGCACACTTTGGAGGATGGGGTTATACCCAGGGGTGTTGTCATGCACCTTGTTGAACAGGACTGCCCTCCTTCTTGACCCAGAGAACTTGGAATAAGTATCTGAGAGGGGCAGAACCTCTCAGATCTGCTGCTTGAAACTTTAGAAAGAAGAGGGGTCCATGCTGAGAAGTTTGATTTACACCAACCAGACCCTGCACTCTGAAGACTGCGCCTTCTGCCCAATTTAGAACTACAACCCTGTGGACTACTTTGATTCAAAAGGACTAACAAGTGAACTTCCTGCAAGCTACAGGTTAACAGAGCTCACCTGGAACATCACCACCAAGAATCCTGAGCCTGGAGTACTACCAGTGGATTGTCAGGGTTTTGTGGATTGTGGGAACTGAAGTCCCAAACTTTCAAGGACCATCTTGGAGTTTCTAGAACCTTGGAGTAAGTTTTGGACACGTTGGAACCCTCTGGAGAACTTCAGGAAGAAGTTCCAGAAGTTTGGAGAACTTTGGAGCAACTTTGAAAAAAAGCACCATGAGTGGACCTACTCAACCTGGCCGGCCAATCTGGCGACCCTCAACCACGAGCCGGCCTGCCATCCAGGTTTGTCTCACTGAAAAGCTCAGAAGTTCCGACATCCAGTGTTTCACAAGGAGTTGGCTGAAACCCAAGCTGGTGAACCTTCACCGAATCCTGCCTGGTAAAGAGCATTGAGAGACCCCACAAGGAAAAGCTCTGTAAGTGTTTTGAAGTCCGAACGTAGGAGAGGTGACCTGGACCAACCGCGGGAGTCAAACTGCCCACCTTCAACCGCAAGCTGGCCTGGATCCCTGGTTCATGCCGCTGGAATGCTCTGTAAGTCTGACTTCCATAAGTTTGACCGGGAGCTCACCACAAGGCGAGCCAGAGAACCCCCACCGAATCCAGCGGAGAGCTTCGAGGGACCCCGGGTAGGAAAGCTTCAGAAACGTTTCTAAGTCAGAAGATAAAAACTTTGACCGAAACCTACCGAGAGGGGTAGCCGCACAGGGCTCCATCGCGGTCTGCCTGAAACTTTGACTTTGTCCCGGTCTAGCGCGACCAAATGTCCCAATCGGCGCTATAGGTTTCTTTGTGCTCTATAGTGCTAAATCTTAAAAAAATCATAACCACAGTTTCCTACATTGGATCTTTTTCATTTTGGTGTCAAAGATAAAAATGTGTCCTATATCTATAAATTGGTGTTGTATTTTTATTGTGTGCTGTGTCTTAATTTTTTACTGAATTGATGTTTTTAAATGCTTTTATATACCTGTGTTTGAAGTTAAGCCTGCCTGCTCGCAACCTGTGTTGAGCATGGGAATAATTTTCTAAGACCTATTCTGAGCAGTATATTGTGTTAGTGGTATTATTGCCAGTGATAAATGCATATCTGCCACTACCACTAATCCACTTTTCAACACATGCATTCAGTCAAGGGCACAAATGACGTGTGGGAAATGGCAATGGCATATGCCCGGGTTGCCCTGTTTGTGGCAATGTTGGGAGGCATAAGGTGATGTGGTGTGGTGGGAAAGAATGCTTTCAACACACATGGCAGTAATGCAGGTAATGTGCTTTGATTCACTCCAGATTTTCAGCATGTCTGTTTTGGAAGGAGCCTGAGGCCATTAGACGCAACACTGAAATTAACTGTACATGAAGTGGTGTTAAATGCAAACTACTGTGCTTGGTTCAAGGGACATTACAAGCTGCGTAAAGACCCTCAATACACGGGGGGGCGCTAGATGGCGCACGGCAAGATGGCTGCACAGTAGTGCAGCTCCGCCGGCCTTCTACACGATCCTGCATATATCCTGCCCGTTCGTCGCCATCCGTGTTTGCCAAAGGGCAGAAATCTTTCCCTGACTGCGGGGTATTCTGTCTGCTGTGCCTGATTGCTGTTTGGGGCATCCGACTAATGCAAACAGCAGACATCAGTGAGCCGGCGAAGAGCTAACATGGCGGCCACCTAATTGCCAGCCGTGAGCCCAGCGTTGCCTTCTGCGATTTTGGCGGGCATGATGAGATCGACGGATGCTGTTTTCATCTGCCCTATAGGTGCTGCTGAGCCCAACTGGAGTCTGGTCATCTACCATCTCCTGTGTGCCCCAGCTCCGGGAACCTAGAGAGAAGCTGCCGGACTATCAAGTCCTGCGTGCGGAGATGAGGTGCCCCGCTGAATTACCTTGCTGCCGGACCTACCTGTACCACCTTACCTTGAGTATCGCTGCCCTCGCTCCGGGACCTGGGAGGTGCTTGGCGGAAAGTGCGAACTGTTGGTGCAGCGAGTCCCGACATCACGACTGTGTGGAGGCTGCCGTGGTGCCACAGCTGTGGCGACAAGAGATCACAGACTTCGTGGATGCTCGCCGCGCGCTGGCTATGGTGAGATCGCTTCTTGCTGTGAGACCCCAGCGGGGGGAGGACTGATTGGTGGTGGGGGATCCTGGCCGGGTCTACTTTGCAGCACCATTCTGTTCCCAGAGGGCTACTGCCACAGGCTGTGGATGCTGTCACTGGTGCCTTCTGCCCCAGAGATGGCCGAGCCCAGACGGTCACATACATTTGCAGCCCCCTACCCAGTTCGCTGCATGCTTTCTTTGGTTGGTGGACTACGGATCAGAGCAGCAGATATTCACACACTGCTTGGGCTCACCTCTGCATTGCTTGCATGGATGCAAAAAACAGCGTTTACATACCCACTGCCCCTCTGCTACTATCTATAGTGACATTTCGCATATACAAGGAGTAACATGTGGGAACATAGTGCGAAGTGTATACCACCCTGAATGAGCATGCTGGTGATACCAGAGGGGTAACATCGGAGGCCACCATTGTCCCACTGGTCTCAGTAACCTTGCCATATCTGGAAAGTGGGCCCCCCCTGTTCTGTCCGCAATAGGCGATGAAGAGGCACTACAACCTACATTCCTCCTTTATACCCTGCATGAGCTGCCTAGCATCCCTGTGTACCCTGCTGGTTGCCTGCTGTGAGAACGGGGCTTTGAGCCTATAGACATTTCACATTGAGAGGGCGCGGGTGAGCTGACATCTCCAGTGCTGCTTTACTTTCGACGCCATTGGTAAAACAGATAAGTCCCAACCACGCCCTACCTTTGACATGTGCAAATCAAGTAAATCGCAGCAGGGCGCTGCGTTGGACACCGAGCTGGACACACCCACCGAGACATCAACAGCTGTGGAAAAGGTTTTAATTGCCATACAAGCTATTTTAAAATCTATTGATGGGAGGATAGCTGCGCTCAGCACTCGCATTGACCACATATCAGCTAAATTACATAAACAGGCAGCTAGGATAGGCGAGGCTGAGCAGCGCATTTTGGATGCCAAGGATGGCCTGCAGCAAGTCACCACTAAAACTTCCAGCATGGAAAAGCGCTTGGCAGTCATACAGGCCAAAAATGATTACCTAGAGGCCTGGTTCCAGCGCAATAACTTACGCATTTTGGGTTTACCGGAATCCACAAACGTTAGCAGACTCAAGACGTATGTGGAAAACATGCTTCGAGACATCTATGGTTCTGAAAATCTGTCTGCAGTACTTATCGTGGAGCATGCCCATTGGTCGCCGTTGACCCGCCCGCCGCTGGGGATCTCACCTAGACCGATCATAGCGCCCCTTTTAAATTATAGAGATCACGACTCTGTACTACGCATCTCTCGCCAGAAGGGCCCCATTAAATACCAAGGTAACACAGTGCCCTTTTACCCGGACTTCACGGCAACAGTCCAGGCAGCATACAAAGAATTTCTGCCAGTTAAAAAGCTTCTGCTAGCCGAGAATGTGCAGTATGCAATGTTAAATCCAGCCAGACTTTGCATCGGCACTGATGATAAAGCCAGAATTTTTGCCAACCCCAAACAGGCCATGGATTATGCCAAGCCACTTAAGGGCAGGAAGCAGGCCACGAGGGCTAACGACCTACCACTGCAGCTTTGCACGTCTATATAGAAACTGTTCTGCAGCCTCTGAACTGTCTACAGCTTAATTCACAATGGTGGTTGCTACAAGGTGGCGTGCTACCTCTGATATTCCGTTTTCCTTGCGAGGCACGGCCAGAACCCTACTGCGGGTGCTATCTAATGTTCATCTGTATCCTTTGCTACAATTGCGGCCTACCTGTACATTGGCAGGGAGGGCGTTGGTTTAGATGCTTTGTTAACTTGTGTAATACTAAAATTATTGGACTTGCAAGGATGGCTCTAGGAGCGCATGATATCATAGACGGCTACCTCCCTTGGTCACCAGGGAGCTAACTGTGCCGCAGTGTTCCCCCCCCATGGGTGTGCCCCAGTTCTTGCTACGACATTGTTTAATTTTGGTGGGGTTTCTGTTTTGTTTTGGAGATGGCTTTGGCATTTGGGGTATGCTGAAGTGGGTGGGGGGTTTTAGCTGTTTTGATATGGGGTTTGTTTCTTGTGATTGCATCGATATGCTTGCTATGGAATACTATTCCAGCATTCTATTTACATTGCAAATAGGACACTCTGCTGCTGTTTGACGTGGAATGCCTGAGGGCTGAATTCCCCCCAAAACAATTAGACAGGATTTTGCGTACCTGAACCACCATGGGACTGAAATCGCTCTCCTACAGGAGACGCACCTGATTAAATTATCTGAGGCCAAGATCGCTCTTAAATGGGCTGGGTATAAATTAGCCTCATCGTACTCTTCTTATGCCAGAGGGGTCATCATTATGATTAAACGCGGTCTCCCCTTTACTCCTATCAAAACTTATGTAGATGATGAGGGACGATGTGCCATGGTGCACCGTAAACTTGGGGTCTCCCTTGTTACTTTTCTTAATGTATATGGGCCCATAGTTGATGAACCAGAGGTCTTTGCACAAATCTATAGCATATTGCGAGAATGGCCTGAAGCTGCTATTGTGTGTGGGGGTGGGATCTTAACACATACCTGGATCCTAGTATGGATAAATCGAGTCCACAGGACCTAGAGTGGCTCAAAGCATCAGAAATGCCATGCTGGAGTTTGGACTGGTTGATGCTTGAAGGCTTCGTAACTGCGCAGGGAGGGAAGGTACACACACTACACCAGCGCATCATAGTTGGTCCCACTTGGACTACTGTCTCTTAAGCGAGGGGGCAAATAAATGGGTCACTGACATTGCTGCTCTCCTGCGTACTCTGTCAGATCACAATCCAGTGCGGCTTACGCTCATGATACCAGCCAACTTTCATCGCCCGTTCACATGGCGCTTCCGTTCGGTGGCTCTTCTAGACCCCATATATACTGACACCATTAGAATAGCAATAGAACAATATTTTGAGTTTAATGTTTGCACCGTAGAGAGTGCTGACACTCTATGGGAAGCTTTTAAAGTGACCATCAGGGGGGTCTGTATCAGTACCACGGCGGGTATCTTGAAATAACTTAGAGGGCAGCTTGCGAAGATAGAAGCCGCATTAGCAGATCTTGAAAGCGACTACATAGCCAAGCCATGTGCAGCCACACCCTCTCGTATCCACAAGCTAGTTTTAGAATATAATGCTTTGGCAGAATCTGAAATTTGCTATCTCTCACACAGGCACATGGCCCAAGCCTACGGGGAGGGTGGGCGACCAGGCCGTAATCTGGCTGCTAAACTTAAATTCCGCACCGACCATTACCACATAACTAAAATAACGGATGCTCAGGGGGAGGAACATTACACCCCTATGGAGATAGTGGACACATTCCGTGACTTCTATGCCACCATCTATACATCGCATAAAATGCACCTGCCCCGGCTTTAGAGGAGTATCTGTCAGACATTGCTTGCGCATGGTTGGCGCATGGCCACCGTGAATACTTAAGTCAACCGATCGAAGAATCGGACATAAAGGCAGCAAAACGCACTTTACCCAACAAAAAGGCGCCAGGGCCAAACGGCCTTACAGCCAAATTCTATAAAGAATATGTCGACTTTGTCACACTCTATCAGGGATCAGGTATCACGCGCCTGCATCGCATACAATCCCCAGAATGCCCGAGGATCAAGAAGGAGGAGCCGCGAGCACAAAAGAGAAGTGACGCACACATGACGCTGTGTGTAATTCTCGAGTGCGAGTCCGACCCCGACCCCGTTTCAAGAAGAAAGGAGCCTGTGGATAGTTTGCCCACTGCCGGTTGGAGACCTCGCTCTGACTGTCTCAAAGCGGACTCCGACAGCTTTCCCGTGCACCTGGAAGCCGCCTGTCAGCTGCTTCAATATTTCGGCCGACATTTACCCCGGAGGCAGCCTTGTGGAGGCCAGTGCAGTGTTTGGTGCTTCCGGACCCAGAGGGAGGCCAGTCAAGGTAGTTACTCCCCGGAGCCTCCTCCCCGGGTCGGACACCTTCTGCTGTGTGTCTCTCCCAGCATCCGCACAGCGTACTTCGATTTAGGGAGCTCTGTTGCCTTTAGCTTTCTGTAGGTGACCCAGCTCAGTCTTTCCACCCTTCTGATAGACAAGTAGTGGGAGCTGGGGGTTTTATAAGTTGTTCCTTTTCCTAGTGGGCTTCAGTCCAGGGAGCGGTTAAGCAACCGCGGTGGACTAATATTACGAACTACCGAGAGACACCATAGGGGACTATCAAACATTATCACAACTCTGCATCAAGCCAGTTCACGCGGTGGTAATAATTGGCCATAGTGACTCTTGTATTCACTCACCTCATGCTGTGCTGAGACTCTTCATATTTTGCTATTGCGGTACTAGCAATTAAGGGGGTTCCTGTGGAACCTAAAGCACACACAGTTCCTTCAAGGAAAACAAGAAAGAAAAGGGGGGTGGAGTTTTTCCCCGCTGTTCTGGTTACAAGTATGACAGTGAGGTGCATGGGCTTGGATCTGGTTTATTTGTCGGTATGAATATGATGTAATATTGGTGCTAACAGAGAGAGGATTAGGATCACAAGACTGATAGTAAACACAAGGTGAAGTTGTCCCTAGCGAGAATTTATGAGCGTAGCATTATATGCCTCAGTACTTCGTTTGTGTTTGTGTATTTTTTTTTTACAAGTTCTACTCCCCGCTGTTCCCTTCCTTCCCTTCCCTCGCTTGATCGCTCCAACCTTTTGTGCCATTTGTGCAGGAATTGGGGATGTCGAGAAGTGGACACCCTATAGCATCGCTCGAATCCTGAGGAGTATTGGACTTGGGACGGAATCGTAACACACTCCACTTGATAGACATGTATGCGGAGGCGCATGTATCTGGCATACTGAGGCCCTCCCTTCGCCAAGCACTGATTATTATTTTACTTAAAAAGGACAAGTCACCCAATCTTTGCGAATCATTCCGGCCCTTATCCCTCATCAATTTAGATGCCAAACTACTTCCTAAAATCTTGGCAACCAGGCTCCAGCCACGGATGCCCTATTTGGTCCTCCCGGACCAATCTGGTTTTATCCCAGAACGGTCTACTTCCTATAACTTAAGAACAAAATTTGCAATGTACCAAGTCCTTGATCCAGACCTCCACACAGCTACGGTAATGCTAGACGCAGCGAAGGTGTTTGACTCCATAGAGTGGAGTTTCATGTTCCAATTCCTGCAACGTATGGGGTTTCCTCTGATATTTATTGGATGGGTGAGACTACTCCATAGGGTGGAGTTACATGTTCCAATTCCTGCAATGTATGGGGTTTCCTCTGATATTTATTAGCTGGGTGAGACTATTATACTCCGACCCCTCAGCGATGGTACATGTGGGGGCTTGACTTCGGCACCATTTTCGATCAACAGAGGCACCCGGAAGGGATGCCTCCTATCACCACTGCTGTTCACCCTTGTGCTTGAGCCATTGGTCTGTATAATCCGCCAGCGACACAGAGAGACGTCTATCAATTTTATGCACCGTGCAGTCAGTATATCCCTTAATGCCGACATTATGGTGCTTTTTGTTAGGGAGCCACAATGCTACCTGGCTCAGGTGCTGAGAGAATATATCAGGTTCGGATTGTTCTCTGGTCTCTGCATAAACTGGGAAAAATCGGTCATAATACCGTTGACACCCGTAACGATCCCTCCTAGTATGGATTACCCTTTGGTGTGGACCTCAGAGCCAGTTAAATATCTGGGCATCTGGGTGCATCGGAACCCAGTGATTGTCATAAAAGAGAAGTATGGTAGGGCGTGTGCCTCTCTTGAGCAACAGGTCGATTGGTGGATCACGCTGACACTATCCCTGGCTGACCGCATTGTGGTTATTAAAATGGTCATTTTACCACATTTCTTATACCTTTTCTGCAATATACCTATAAAGCTGACCTACCATTTTTTTTAGTGCAGTGCAGTCTTCTCTTCTTCGTTTGATATGGGGAGGCAAGCAGGCTAGGGTGAGCTGGGCTGCTCTCACACTTGATTATGCCAAAGGGGGATTCAGTGTTTCAAATCCATATTTATATCATCTCTGTGCCCAAGCGCAGTATGCATACTACTGGTTCAAACCCCACGCTTACACTCTTCACGTAGCGGTGGAAGATGGAGAATGTGCACCCGATCCCACTATCTGGCATCATTACGCACACACGTAGAGGCACGCCGCAACATGAAATCAACACACTGGATACGACTATTGTGGCCTGGCAGTCTATAGGCAAACTTGCAAACAAACTCGCCATATATGCCCCGGCATTGCCCCTGGCACATAATGCTGGTACAAGAAGAGGACCCGCTGCGGTCATTGAAAAAGGTGGGAACTGATACCATGCAAGATCTCTATCCTGATGGGAATTTCATTACCCCGGAGGAGCTCCAATATATTACAAATCTATCACTGCTGTTTCAATTTACTGTGCACAGACTTAAGCAAGCCATCAAAACACATTACACCACATATCCGGCCGAACCGCCAACTTTGCAATCCTTACAGCTGCTACTGGTTGCACCCACATGAAAGAAGCTGGTCACTAACCTATACAGGGCAGTGCGAGATGAGAGAGCCATTGAACCAGACAGAAGCCTCGCCCGCTGGAATGACAGATTAACACCCCCCTTGACAGCACCAGAATGGGAACACATATGCAACCTCACTAGCACTCTTACATCTAATGGTAATTTGCATATTATACACTTTAAGTATATTCATCAGGTATATCACACGCCCTTTAAACTGCATAGGTGCGGCCTACGCGGCCCTAGCAACTATAAGCGATGCGGCCATCCAAACGCTGATTTCTGGCACCTGGCATGGGACTGTAGGCAGGTACCCCTTTACTGGGAAGAGGTGGGAAAACATGTTCAAGATATGTCTGGGGCTGTATTACAGTGTTCACCTTTAACTTGTTTACTATGTTATGTGCCTCAACTAAAGTGGGCCCTGGGTACATTTGTGCAATTGCATTATTGATGGTCAAGTGTCGGGTGGCTCTGAATTGGAAAAGCACCCTTGTTCCGAAAATCGAGCACTGGGTTAAGGATATGGTTTATTGTAAGAAGAACCTCAAGCTATACGCAGAAGAATTGCCCACATTGTCAAAACCCAAGGATATTTGGGAGCCACTATGCAAATATCTCCAACAATAAGCCCACACCAGTTTACAAGCTGTAGCAGAGTGATATAAATATATGTGTGTAAACCTTCGCAATGTGAACTTGCTTCATATTTATGGTTCGGCATCTAGCATCAATCATGTACTGAATCTGGTCAATCACATGATGTTTGTGTGTTTATTTACTGTTTGAGCTGCCTTGTCTGGCAGTGATGGTGTGTATATTCTTGTGGAATCTCAATAAAAAGATTTATTAAAAAAAAGACCCTCAATACAATGTCTCTGCTTAATCAGATGTCATCATCACTTTGCAAATTTTTTCGATGTGTGACCTTCTGTAGTCATTCCTGTCAATTTGCAGCAACCGCAGTCTCTGTTGGGTGGGAACACCATAACCTTGATTATCACTTTTCTGTGAGGGGAGTGTTTTCTGGTGTATTGCATTTAAAACTGTGCAAAATATTTGCACCTTTTTTCACTATGCAAATTTGTTGATGCATTTCTTTGCCCTTATTGTTACGAGTTAGTGTTTGAAATTGGGTTACTGGTTGAGGAGGGTGACACCCTACTAAAGCAGCAACCACAATCTCTGCGTGGCACAAAGGCAGCCAGGTTTTACTTAGAGGCAATGTGTAAAGTATTTATGCAGCACTTCAAACAGTAATAAAGTGAAAACACTACACAAAAAGTCCCCAACAATTTAGAAAAAATAGAGTATAATTTTATAAAGTATTTGAGATCAAAACAATAAAAATCTAATCAGTAAAGCCAGAGATATGAAATTTCAAAGTATTAGGTAAATATAGTCCTCAGAAGCACAGCGCGCTAATTATGATTATCTGGTCATGCTCCACCAGGACAAAGTCACAAGATCAGCCTTTAAATGGCAGACAGCAGCTATGTCATGGTGGCCGCTGGCATTACATTTTTGTCAAGAGTGCTCCTGTCATTTTAGTTACAGCACTTTGGTGAGAATTCTCTGACATGGTAATGGAGGACTCAAAGAATAGTGGGTGGATGGTCACAGGGCAATTATAGGCAAGGCATATTTTACTGGTTTGCATTCCAACTGCCATAGTCTAAATGAGGGAAAAGGTCTGATGTAGCTCCCCATATGCAGGTCTAGCTGCACTCAAAACCAAAGTGTCTCTGCTATAAGTATGGGTAGCAGGACTAAAGACCAATTTAGAGTGTAATTAAAGGGAGAGACATATTGTAAATTAGGGTTGACCCTCACTCCCCACACTTGCAATTGTCACATTTCATTTATATATGGGGAAACCGCTGGCTTCTGTCATAGAAGGTTCATCTGACTCTGTCATTGGTCGCCTTTAGCCAGTTGGCCCTTTGCCACAGGACCACCAGGCCAAGAGCATTCAATGGCTTGCCTTAGATAAAGTGACCTTCAAATGCACTTTTTCCTTTTCAAGGCCTCCATGTAAATGAAAGCAGTCATGACCTGGAAAAGAAAAAGGAGTCCTACTCCAGGGGAGGAAGCTTGCAGCACAGTGGTCAAGGCCCTTGCTTTTTTGATTTTCAGAACCAAACCCCAGTTTTAAGGGTAGGGGCATTTTGAAGCTTTGCCAAAATCTTGACCCTTCCAAAAGTCTATTCTAGCAATCAGTTCTGGGGATGCCAATATGTAGAGCATGCGTATTTCTTTGTGACAGGCGTAACAGTCACATGATTTCTTAGAGTGCTCTTGGAATACACATTAAAATGATATGCACTAGTAATTTGTTTTTTTTAAATACATTTTGATTGCAAGAGTATGCTCCCCATGCTTAGACAACGTTGTATTTTCTTCTTTAATTTTTTGGCATATACTTGCAATAAAAAATACCTTTATCCATCGCACCAGCTTGTCAAGGCCAGATCTACTCGCTTTGCAAATGCTAGTTTTAAATGTATTTGCTAGTGATTTAATTGTGAGGCCATTAAGCCAGTATGCGGGGCACAGCTTATTGAAGTGCACTTTATGAATGAGATTTAAAAAACTGCAACTGTCTACAGTCTCCTTCTTCTTTAGACAGTTTGGTAAATTGCATAATTACTCTTATGAAGGACAGCCTCTAAGCATCTGTAGCATGCTGCATTAATGCAGGTGCATGTTACAAAGGCGGTATTGAATTATTCTTTATTAATGGCATGGCAGGATAAATCCCTTATACATCTTTAGCAAGGTCTCCGATTTTAGGTGCGTTGTTTAATATTGTTTTTATCCGAGGGTTTCCTGGATTATAAAACCAGGATACACATTCATGGGAAAAAAAATGAAAGGTGTGATCTGGAGGAGGCTGTTATTAAACTGGTCAGAAAGACAGTGGGCCCGATTCAAGGCCTGGGCCAAAATTCCGTTCCGTTCGCGGAAATTGCGATAATTTGGCATTTTCGCGTTCCGCGGAAAGCGCGAACATGTCAAAATTTCCGCGAGCAACCGCATGGGTAAGTTGGCGAGCCGCGACCACGCAGAAAATACCGCGAACAGGCGGGAAAAAAACTTCCGCATCTTCACGATATTTTTGCATGTTTGCGGAGATTTTTAACATTTTTGCGATAATTTGCGAAAGGCAATTTCGCAAATTCCACCCACCCCTAACCGATTCACAAAAGTAATCTGAGACAAAATCCTAACTTTACAACTTTTGGTATTCACAAAAGGCATTTAGGAGTTGTAAACTTAGAATTCCTAACTTTTCTACTCCTTAGCTGAGACAAAATCCTAACTTTACGACTTTCGGTATTCACAAAAGGCATTTAGGAGTAGTTAAGTCAGGAATCCTAACTTTACTACTCCTAAACTGAGACAAAATCCTAACTTTACGACTTTCGGTATTCACAAAAGGCATGTAGGAGTAGTAAAGTTAGGAATCCTAACTTTACTACTCCTAAATGCCTTGTGTGAATACCGAAAGTCATAAAGTTAGGATTTTGTGTCAGATTACTTTTGTGAATTGGGCACAGTGTTTTTCAGTTACTAAGCTAGGATAACGATTGATAAGACAGTGAAAGATGTCACACAAATGTTCGTTTTAGGCCAGTGATTATCATTTAAAAAGCACCTTAACCATCACAATGTGCAGGTGCTGAACAGTTTCTAGAAACCAGATCTTATTTCGATTTCAGAGGACGGAATACTCCATCGTACACCTGCCAGATATCCGTCCATCATGTTACAAGTGTAATAAAGCTTCTGTCACTTGTAATACAAAAAGATGAGGTATTTGGCACTCTTTGCCAGGGTATCATGTCCACCAAACTCTAAACAAGACGAACATTTCCTTTAAATGCACCACCCACGCCGCCAATGTGCAGGAGGCATTCTGGCAAAAATGTCGGAGGCAAACAACTAAAGTGACTCATGTACCACCATAACAACCCAGCTACCTCCATGAACAAGTGTGTCAAAAACATGACACACTTTCAAGGAAAAGTGATATAGGGCCCTGCACATGTTGGTGACCACCCCTAATCAGGTAAGGAAGACTGAAAATACATATGCAACAAATATGCACAGTTTTCCTGTGTCTGCGTTAACTGGGGAAGATAAACGAATAGAAACAGACATTTCCCTGCCAAAAGGCTTATGCAATGCTAGGTTTACCCCGTCTGGGGAACCTCTCCGTGTCATGGCAGAAAACTCCAAATATGGCGTTCTACCAGCCAAGCTCTAATTATGGATGACTTAGAAGAGATGTTCTGCTGACCTTATGAGTTATTCCAGCAGCTCTCATTTATTACTATACACTCAATTACTATATTTGCTATTTGTTCCCAGCTTCTGGGAAATGAAGTGATGTCATTTGGTGTCTGATTTTTCCCCTGACATGCCTTAACCATAATACCATCAGAGGTATGGTTGGGCCTTCCTGGCCATCTCAGTATAAAATGTCTGCACCAACAACTTAATTTAATCATTTAAATACATCACTTAAATACAGGGTTGAAGAAGTTGTAATAGGCTCACCCCGATGTAGGAATAACTACAGTAATTTGAAAGATAGTGTCAAAGGATAGTTTTACTTACCTTGATGTTCCCAGGCCCTTTAATCAAAAAATCTGAAGTGACAAACGCTGTGAGAGATGCCAATAAAGCGCAAACCAGCAGAAGGCGATTCATGGTGGCAATTACTGATCCTCTTTAGGGGAACATCTTTTAATAGTAACTAAATTCCCAGTCCGTTAATGAATAACCAATCTTCAGAGGGCAGCCTAAACAGTAAACGAAAAAAGAGACAGCGTCCGTCTGGTAAATCAGATAAATTGCAATAACGTTTGCAGAGTTCAATGACACATGGGTTGCTCAAACTAAACTTTAGACTTACTTTAGGGAGATTGAAATAGTTCTGTTAGAATGCAGCAGATCTGGCCAGTGATTCACCTGGAATAATTTCCGGAAATTAATTTTGAACACACTGTGGGTCACATGGGTCAAGATGTTTTGACTCCAGAGAGCCTTTTGTAGGAATGAAAAAAATACATTATAAGGAAAAAAACAAGAGATTCGTTTCTATTTCTTTTCCACCTGTATGCTGGTCACTAACACCCAATATATGATCCATCAAGGGTAATATCACAATGTTCAAAAACCTTTATGAGGCAGAATCCCTCTGGCACCGCTGAAGGGTGACCAGCTTACCAAAGGATCATATATGAGCGCAAGCAATGTTACCTGCATCACATGTGGTAGTGTAGAACCTGGAAATGAAAATGATTGGACGTACAAATTTTCCCTCGCTTCGTGCAATTTCTGGCGCTGTCCAGGGTATTTAAGTAATAACTAATTAACAACTATTATAATTCTATTGAAAAGTATTTAATTGATTAGTAATTATGTAAAATGTGTAATAATTATATATTTTTGTTGTGTTTTAGTTTAGGGACGCTGGGTTTGTAAGGGTATACAGTGGGAAGTTGATGAAATATTAATTGACAAATAATTCATAGTTTATTTATAATTAGTTAATTGGTTATTATGTACGTTAATTGTGTAATAGTGATGTATTTTATTCATGTTTTAAGCAATAATTAACCATTCATTATTAACTGTTAACTGTTAATAAACTATTTAATTGATTAGGGGGGCAGGCTTGACTATAAAGGCCAGTAAGTGCCGGATACGGCAGGGTTCCATGGCCTACTTGGGACACCAAGTTGGAGGATGCAAGGTGCTGTCCCTCTAGGCCAAAATACAAATCATCTTGCTTTGGCGCTCCCCAAGACTCAGACATAGGTGACAGCCTTCCTAGGTCTCACCGGATGCTACAGGAGATTCATCACTATTGTTGCTGCCTTGACAGAGCTGACTTCTAAGAAGCTGCTCAGACAGGTGATCTATCTAGGAGGTGTGCCAGAATGCTTTTGGCACCCTGAAGAAGTCCACATGCACAGCACCCATGCTCAAGGCCCCTGACATCTCCTGAAAATTCATTGTGCTGACAGATGCCTCAGAGCATGGCATAGGGGCTGTACTCTCACAGCTAAATTAAGAGGGCCTGGATCAACCTGTAGTCTTCACCAGTAGGAGGTTACTTCTCACGAAATAGAAGTGGAGTGCAATTGAAAGGGAAGACTTTGCAGTGGTCTGGGCACTAAGGAAGTTGAGACCATACATGCTTGGTGCTCACTTCTGGGTTCAGACACACCACAGGCCCCTCAGATGGCTAATGGAGATGAGGGGTCAGAGTCCCAAACTGTTGAGGTGGTCCATCTCCACACAGGAATTGGACTTTGTGGTGAAACACTGTCCTGAAACAGACCACACCATTGGTGATGGTCTCCCAATGTTCTTCCACATTAGCGATGAGAACTTGCAGGGGGTTGGTTAGTTCTCCCCACTTTCACCTGGGAGGGGGGCACAAGTGTTAGATCTGGGATCCTTGGTGGGGTTTTCTCCCTAATGTTTTGTTGTCAATCCTCCTGTTTTCCTGATATTATTTTTGCTGGCTTTAGGACTCTGCACACTTTCCCAATGTTCACCGGAGCGTATTCTCCGTCCGACTCGTACCCGGGACAACCACCTTACAAACCCGCAAGTACGATTCGTACAGAAATACCATTTCCGTACGAGTCGTACAAAACACCGACCGGCTAAAAAATACCCACAATTCCGATCCGGGACATCACGTACGTGACGTCCGGACAGAGTCAGGCAGCGTTTTACGGACCAGCAAGTACGATCCGTGCCCACGTCACTCCGCACCGCTCATTTTTTACGGCAGCCAAAAACTCCCGGGAAATTGAGGACGATGCGAAGAAGGAGCACCGGTACGCGACGGACAGCCATGGACCCCATCCTACGTGTCATCCCAGCCCTCCTAGCCTACGACCTGGTGCACAGAAACCAACGCAGACACGCCGCAGAAGGTCAGAACAACACCCAGGGGCAAAGGGGGGGGGGGCGAGGGGCAGGAAACATAACTCCCACCCAATGTAAAACATATATATCCTGCACATAAATTACCTCCATGGTCTGGTCACTTCGGGGGGCGTGTCCACCAATCCCACGAAACAACCACAACGGAAGTGAACGTGGACGCATACCCGTCACCACTACAATGGTGGTACGGCCCGTACCCACACCCCCCAGAGCGTGGGTACGGTCTGTACCACCATTGTAGTGGTGACGTAGGGGTACGCGTGGTACAGACCGTACCCATGCTCTGAGGGCATGGGTACGATCCGTACCACGCGTACCCCTACGTCACCACTACAATGGTGGTACGGACCGTACCCACGCTCTGGGGGCGTGGGTACGGGCCATACCACCATTGTAGTGGTGATGTAGGGGTACGCGTGGTACGGATCGTACCCACGTACGTGTGGTACGGATCGTACCCACGCTCTGAGGTCATGGGTACGGGCCGTACCACGCATACCCCTATGTCACCACTACAATGGTGGTACGGACCGTACCCACGCTCTGGGGGGCGTGGGTACGGGCCGTACCTTCATTGTAGTGGTGACGTAGGTGTACGCGTGGTACGGACCGTACCCACACCCCCCAGAGCGTGGGTATGGTCCGTACCACCATTGTAGTGGCGATGCAGGGGCACCGTGGTACGGACCGTACACACCCTATGAATGCAGGGGTACGGTCCGTCTTACCCGTACCACGACCGCACCATTACATTATGGATACAAGGCGTACACACGTCACAAATGTCGGACTACGGCCTGGTGCAGCATATTAGCAGTAAATTTGGGGGGGGGTATGCCCAGGACAGCAGTGTACTGCACCAAGGGGGTGGGTGGGTGGGTGGGTGGCTGCAGAGGACTCCCAGCAGTGGACAGACATATGAGGGGTGGGTGCAGAGGACTCCCAGCAGTGGACAGACATATGAGGAGTGGGTGCAGAGGACTCCCAGCAGTGTCCAGACATATGAGGAGTGGGTGCATATCACTACCAGCAGTGGACAGAGACGTATGAGGGGTGGGTGCAGAGTATTCCCAGAAGTGGACAGACATATGAGGGGTGGCTGCAGAGGACTCCCAGCAGTGGACAGACATATGAGGGGTGGGTGCAGAGGACTCCCAGCAGTGGACAGACATATGAGGGGTGGGTGCAGAGGACTCCCAGCAGTGTCCAGACATATAAGGAGTGGGTGCATATCACTACCAGCAGTGGACAGAGACGTAGGAGGGGTGGGTGCAGAGTATTCCCAGCAGTGGACAGACATATGAGGGGTGGCTGCAGAGGACTCCCAGCAGTGGGCAGACATATGAGGGGTGGGTGCAGAGGACTCCCAGCAGTAGACAGACATATGAGGGGTGGGTGCAGAGGACTCCCAGCAGTGTCCAGACATATGAGGAGTGGGTGCATATCACTACCAGCAGTGGACAGAGACGTAGGAGGGGTGGGTGCAGAGGACTCCCAGCAGTGTCCAGGCATATGAGGGGTGGGTGCAGAGGGCTCCCAGCAGTGGACATACATATGAGGAGTGGGTGCATAGCACTACCAGCAGTGGACAGAGACGTATGAGGGGTGGGTTCAGAGGACTCCCAGCAGTGGACAGACATATGAGGGGTGGGTGCAGAGGACTCCCAGCAGTGTCCAGACATATGAGGAGTGGGTGCATATCACTACCAGCAGTGGACAGAGACATATGAGGGGTGGGTGCAGAGGACTCCCAGCAGTGGACAGACATATGAGGGGTGGGTGCAGAGGACTCCCAGCAGTGGACAGAGATGTATGAGGGGTGGGTGCAGAGGATTCCCAGCAGTGTCCAGACATATGAGGGGTGGGTGCAGAGGACTCCCAGCAGTGTCCAGGCATATGAGGGGTGGGTGCAGAGGACTCCCAGCAGTGGACATACATATGAGGAGTGGGTGCATAGCACTACCAGCAGTGGACAGACATATGAGGGGTGGGTGCAGAGGACCCCCAGCAGTGTCCAGACATATGAGGAGTGGGTGCATATCACTACCAGCAGTGGACAGAGACGTAGGAGGGGTGGGTGCAGAGTATTCCCAGACGTGGACAGACATATGAGGGGTGGCTGCAGAGGACTCTCAGCAGTGGACAGACATATGAGGGGTGGGTGCAGAGGACCCCCAGCAGTGGACAGACATATGAGGGGTGGGTGCAGAGGACTCCCAGCAGTGCCCCACTCCCAGGAGGATGTATGTCTTTCCCCCACTGCATGACACACCACATGTGGGTGTGAGGGCAAATGACACATGCATACCCACCCCTGGCGGATGCAGCACAATACACACACTGAGATCATGTCACAAGACTGTATAGTTATGTTAAAGCCTACTAAACTAAGAGAGCCAAAGGGAACCCACACTGTCACGCACATTCCAGGACTGATAGGAATGTACAGGTGCTGGGAGAGCCACCAAGTTGTTGTCTCCCATGGAAGGAATAGGGTGGACTTCCCACAGATACAATGCCCACAATTGTGAGTCAGGTGAACACATACCCTGCAGAACAAGTACCATATGTGTGCCAGGCTGGGAGTACACACATGCATAGTGTGGAAAAGGGACAATTTCTGCATGAAGGCATGGCAACATACTCTATACACAAGTACAGTGACTACCAAGGATGGCACAGACGATGCAGCCGGAGACATTGATGAGCAGGTATGGCCATAGTTGAAGGGATCCGTCACCCACAAAGGAAATGTAGACACAGGTCAGCACAACAATTGTGCAACTCCCTGCAGGGAAGATGTCAGGTGCCACAGAGGAAGGAACACTCCTTGGGACAATGTCTCCAAACACAAAGAGCATACACGACCAAAGATTCTTTTCAGAGACCTTGTGATGGCACGCAGATACCAGGGTCCACCCTATGAGCAGCAGAGTACAACATTTCCCAGACACCTAACACATGATCACCACCCCAACTCATGGAGCATCAGCACCAACATCAATACCTGAAAACCAATCGTGGTCAAAGGAAAAACAAAATGCTTTATTCAGCATTAAATTAATAGGTATAAAAGGACAATATTTACAAAGGCCATAGGCCAGTCCAGATGCGAAGTCCTAGGGGGGGACACATGTCCACACGTCTCCCCGAGCTTGCCTACACATACTAAACCTCTGGTTCAGCGACTGGGGAGGGGCATCATGTGGGGAAGGACCAGGCACTGCAGGGACCGGAGGGGGAAGGGTAGGTGTTGTGGGTGCAGGGACGGACGACTCCACCACAGGGGGTGGGGCAGCACCAAAGGTGGAGGTTAGCATGGTGCTGCACACGTCCGCAAGCTCGTCCAGCGTCTCCCCTGCACCCGAAGGAACCACAGGCCCCAAGGAGGGGGGGAGGGTCAGAGGGATGGGTTGCAGCGCCACTGGGGGAGGTGGTGGACAGGGTGGGGACTCAACTCCCCTACCCGTGGAGTGCCTTGCCCGTTTGCGTGATGGTGAACCAGTGGGGCTGAGGCCCAGCACAGCCAAGTATGTCTCCTTCTCAGACTGTGGTGCAGGGGAGCCGAGGGGAGTGACATTGGAGGGACTGGGGAGTGAGGCATGCAGACTTGGACTGTGGCTGCGTGTCTGCCTGTGTGCCCTAGACCCAGTGGGTGTGCCTTCTTCCCCCTGAGTGTGGGTGACAGGAGGTGTGAGCTTGCCCTTCCCTGTTGGTGTGCTGCCTGTGTCTGGTGGGGTGCGTGGCTGGGAATGTCTGTGTGTGCTTGGGACAGGCATGGGAGTGGGAAGTGTGGATGGTGCAGGGGTAGGGGGGGACGAAGCGCTGCAGGAGACTCACTGCTGCCGTCAGTGACGAGTCCATGGACCTCAGCAACATCCGTTGGTCAGACATCGCTGATGACATGCCCTCCATGTACGACACCATCTGTGTCAGCAGTCTGGTGTGGCCATGGAGGACAGTCAGGATCGATGTCTGCCCAACCTGCAACTGCAGCTGAATGTCCACAGACTCGGCAGTGAGGGCAGCAGGGGAGACAGTTGCAGGGGGTGCGGTGCCTGGCACGAAGGAGACACGTTGTTGCCCTACACGGACAGAAGGGACCCGAGCAAGTGGGAGGGCGGTGATGGGAATGGAGGGGGCGGTGACAGTTGTAGTGCTGCTGCCAGCTGTTGGAGCAGCTTCCGCCCCCTCAGGGAGCTCAGCCTCGGACCCGTCAGCGTCGTAGTCGGTGTTGGTACTAGACAGGTCCTCTGCCTGACTCCCCTCGCCCTCCGTGCCACTTGATTCTGCCGACTCCCCAGCAGTGGTGGCACCGGTGGTCGATCCCTCCTCCTAGTCCATGCAGGTGTCTCCCTCGGTGTCCCCCGATGATGCTGTGTGCAAGGTGAAGAGACATGAAATAATCAGTCACCTGTGTACATCTGACACATGAGTCCAAACAAAATAGGTCACAGTGTATATTAGGAAATGCATTATGAGTAACATCTAGAATACTCCGCACATATATGAGCCATGCACTCCCCAGTTGGTTCACCCACCATGCCACCTGAAAAAATTAACATCAGGACACAACAGCAAATAACTCGATATCCTATTATACTGAGAAGCTAGTGTCTGTGAACAGTGGAGCACAGACAGACTATGAAGGCATGCCACCTCTTGTTCACTGTGAAAGAAACAGTATTGGTGCACCCAAGGCCAAATAACAGACGCCAATGCTGAAGGTGTCCCCACACTCAGAGACCTGTGAGTACTTTGTACACCCTAAAGAAATACATTGGGATCCCTTGGGAATCACAACACTTTACACAATCGACATGTTTGGAATGTGTGAATGTGCCACTTTTGGAACAGAACACACATGTGCCTGGATAACAGAAGTCACACAAGGAGGTGCACAAAAAACTACTTTTACACAGTCATTGTATGAGCTGCCAGCCTAATGCAAATAAGCCACTGTTAAGAAGAAATGTGGTATTAGGAAGTACATATACATGGCACCACGGTGGTCTGGATGACTTGACACCCGTAAGTTGGTATCAGCAACAACCGAGGACTAACCCAAATGCAACCACACTGTGGGAACATGTATATTTGTAATCTCTAATCAATTTTATTACAGAACTGTGCCTTTGTTTTAAATGTGCCAGCGTGTCCCCTAAAAGTGTAAAGGTGGTTTCTTGTGCACTTCCTTGGGAGACATCTGTCATGCAGGCACATTATTGTCCTTCACAACAAAAAATCAAAGTCAAGCATATAAAGTATTGGGACATGTTGACAAGTGTAGTCAGTGCCAAGGTACAAGACATCTTGACTAACAACTTGAATCATGCCACCTGTCACATGGCCATCCGTACCATGATGACACAGTTGGCAACACATCTGACCCACTACCTGTCATGTGGAGTGGCACACATGTCCAGACACAGGACAATGCATTAGCTAATGGCCCTGCAATTGTGTCGGAATAAGGAGCACCTGCACTGAGGAGACACCCTCATGGGAACCAAGAATGTCCACACAGGTGTCAACACACACAGACCAAACTACGTAGCATCTGGAGCACACACCAGTGCCAAAAATGGATGAGCAGGAAACATGTCTTTTAACTTTTGCCACATGCTGCAAAGCACAGACATTACACCCTGCACAACATGCCTGGGTCACTGCACGTTGAGTGTCTGTCCAGACAATTATCACACACAGGTCAGACCTGGCAAGGAGACATAAGGTTTGGACATGTAGGCCTTGCCTGCACAAACCCCCCTACCTGAGACAATGTGATTGAGACAGAGCAAGTAGTTACACCTCTTAATCTGGGATTACTAAAATGTGCATCAAGAACTCCTAAATGTACTCAACATTACCTCGTGAGGCTGACCACACATATTTGTGACAAACAACCATCAACAGATAGTTGTACATAGACACACAGGCACTGCCCAGTGTGAGGATGCACAAGCCTAATGGGGTCACCATGGACAGTGGACACATGTAGCACACTTTACATAAATAGAAATGAGGCCATGGAATAATGCCACAGAGGCCAACCTATGCTGAACACACAGTGAATGGGCACAGTGTTTGATGCCACACATGATTCCTAGGAAAAGGTGTCTCAGGGGACTGTAGTGGGCACACTGCTCCATGGTCCTGGAATGATCTGACTGTAACAAGAGCAACCGTCCCGGCACTATGGATATCTCCCACTCATGCACATCATGTCTAAGGCCACTACATCGGTCATGCATGCTGCAAGTCTGTTTATTTGAAACCTCACACTCCTATGTGCCAACAATTATGGACCCCCAAATGAGTGAACAGGACAGGGCACAGGCAAGGTACCAACACATGTCACAGACCACCCCCACCCATGATGCTGAAAGCAGTGTGCACCTTGATTAACTTGCAGCCTAGTGACCATGTGCAATAGTGATTACACACAGACCAGGGAACACATGTCAAGGAGGGGAAGGGAGGAAGAACAGCACCGGTTGACTTGGGGGAACAGGATATGCACTGCACATATAAACCCTGGCAGTGTATCCAGGTGACTGAGCACTTCCAAAAGCTGGTGACACACAACAAACACACATGTACCTACCCCCTTCCTGCTGCTGTCTCTCCTGTAACCGCCTATCCATCTCAGGGAAGACCACCGCCAGGACACGCTTCATTTGGTGGGTCAGGCGCCGGCGCCCGCCATGGGGGCGTGGTGGTGAGTCCCCCAGCAGGACCAGGGCGATCCTCCTGGTCCAGCACCAGATGTCCTGCCAGCGTTTCCTCACTTGGGGCAGGCACCGACTGCGACCCTCCACCGTATTCACGGCCCTGACGGCCCTCTTTCCCCTTCTGGTAGGCAGTTACCTGTGAGGATGAAAAAGTGAGACTACATCACTACACCTGCTCCATGTCACAGAGACACACATTTTAACATCTTTGATTTGTTGAACAGGGCATAGTATGCTGCCAACTAATAGCACCTTTGTCATAGGGACATTCGCCTCTGTGTAAGTGCCAATGCACTACATGGCATTGAAAGTACACCGGTGGCATGAGGGGTTCGACACACTCCCTGATCATGGCACACACTGTGCATCACAAGCAACACAAGGCTGATGGACAGCACCTCCAAGAAGTCACATGCCCCAGGCCACTGACGCAACCTCAGCAGAGTACACAGACACACACAGGCACAGATCATTCACCTGCCATTGGCAACAGCGGATACAAACCTCACTCTGTACATGTGCCACTTTCCTGGGGGGTGTCACAGGCGTGGGGCTAGCCCAGCAAGTCAGACACACAGCACGGCTTACTTCTCACATCAGATGGGTAGAGCAGTTGCCTCCTCCATGCAGCTGTGGTGCAACACTCCACATAGACACTCACCCACATGACAAGGAACATTCACACACATCAATGTCCAGGGGCGTACACATCATTTGGACACTCTCACCACAGCTCCACTCAACTCACACACATCTGTGGGTACAGTCACCTTTCACACCGTGGGGACCACTGATTCACCTCAGGACTATAGAACAAGAATGCCCAAGAGGTTTAGCCATGCTGAATGTGCCATGCACCATGCAGTGAATGTCACAGTAAGCACAATGCAAGTGAAGAGTGCACACATGAACCACATCATGCTCTGCATGAGAGACATAAGCCATTCCCTCCCCCTGGGACCCACTCTAAACAACACTGCATGTCTGTCACACCTGGACACAATGCCAGAAGTGACAGTCACAAAAAAAGGGGCACAGTCAAAGGTAGTGGAGTCAGCACTCACCTGCTCCCCTGGACTACCATACATGCTGGGGTACTGTGGGAGGATGACATCCAGCAACGCCTCATTCTCTTCCTGTGTGAATGGCTGGGCCCTCTCCACAGACCTTGACATGGTGCCAGAGGAAGACAAGACAGCAGCAGTGGTGTCGACTGACATGTTGTGCAGGCAAGTGCCCTCTCATGGGTTCTGCCTGACTTATATCTGCCTTGCTGGCCTATTTCATTTACAGGAGTACAGAGTGATTGGTCAGACTCATTTGCATCCTACGTTTCCTCCAATCCCTTTAAACATACACCAGTGACAGCATTAGCATCTTTCAAATTTGCAGCAACATGTCAAGTCAACAACCACTTTGCAACAATGTATAATGTGGCCAACTGCTTTTTCCAGCCCACATGATGGAAAAATTTGATCTTGAAACTCGGTATCCATGACAACCAGCATGCATTTAGGCCCTAATACTTGTCCCTTATGTGCCCCCATTGTAATTTTCAAATCCCCACACAGGTACGGTGCGTTTCACACGTACCCCTAGGGCACCACTACTATAGTGATATGGCCCGTACACGCTTGTGTACGGGTCGTATCCCTATAGTAGTGTTGGCGTAGGTGTACGCCATAGTGATATGACCTGTACACACGCGTGTACGGGTCGTATCCCTATAGTAGTGTTGCCGTAGGTGTACGCGATAGTGATACGGCCCGTACACAAGTGTGTAGTGGTCGTATCCCTATAGTAGTGTTGGCGTAGGTGTACGCCATAGTGATACGACCCGCACACGCATGTGTACGGGTCGTATCCCTATAGTAGTGTTGCCGTAGGTGTGCGCCATAGTGATACGACACTTACACGCGCGTGTACAGGTCGTATCCCTATAGTAGTGTTACCGTAGGTGTACGCCATAGTGATACGGCCCGTACACGCGTGTGTACGGGTCGTATCCCTATAGTAGTGTTGCCATAGGTTACGCTGTAGTGATACGGGCCGTATCACTATGGCGTACACCTACGACAACACTACTATGGGGATAGGACCAGTGTGTACACGTACGTGCATGACCAGTGTGTACACCTAGGTGTACATACTGGTCGCACACGTACGTTTACTACTGTAGTACACGTACATGTACACACTGGTCGTACACGTACGTGTGTACGGTCCGTACACACACGCGTACTCCTACCCAAACCCAATATAGTGATACGACCGTACACAAGCCCTCAGAGCGTGTGTACGGTGCATTTCACAGCTTACACTGGTGATAGGAGGTGCACACGAAAGGAATGGAGGTGTCAGAGTCGCACAAGGCTGTACATCAAGTCATTGTCAGTGCAGTCCTTCTTGTGCAGGGCCTAGGTGTGTCAGGCAGTGATGTGGCACATGTCTCCTCATGTTTTAGCACAATAGATGTGTGGTGACCTGTGTACACATGTCATGTGTGATGGGGCACTATGTTGCACACTTCCCCTTCACACTTTGCACATGTCTGCATGTAGTACAAACATGTCAAGCACTGCATCACTGGTATGGCACAGTCCCCAACACCTGCAACTGTCCCCTGATGCCAGGTACACGGATAATTACACCTGACATCTAACTACCAGCGTGCCACGATGTGACTATGTCATGTGTGTGTCATGTGTTCCCATGAGCATGCTGTTGGTGTTCCGTCAACTGCATCTGCTGTTGCTGCATCCAACATGTGTCTGTGTGTAGATGGGCATGGCACACAATTACGCACACCATGCCACATGTGGAATCCCCCGTAACGTGTGTCTGTATGCATCGAACATGGTATTTCGACCTGAGGACTAATCTGCGTTGTCTCAATGTCTGTGATATCAGTTTTGACATGTACCCCTTCATGGCAATGTGTGTGATCAGTACTTTTTAAATGACATGTGACCTGTGCATCTAGCTTGCCGCAAGCTGTCTGAATGAGATAACATCCTTCGAATGCAGATATGTGGATGTTTGTCACTCCTGTAATGTGTCTGGCTGTTCACTTACACTGGCCCACAGCTAGTTTCATGGCATGTCATGTAGACCTTGACAATCAACGTTTGTAGCTGGCTCTTCGTAGGAGTATCCCCTGGCTGGCATACGTGTCCTGGATGTATTGCACAGACCAGACTCTGTATTTAGCAGATGTGTATTAGCTGTTGAACATGTGCTCAGTTCATTGACATTGGTGTTGTAATGTACTCAATCTACGTTATTCCTTCCAAACTTCTGCAGGGCACCGCCTCTCCCCCGACCAATGCCAGACTTGGGTGCCATGAGGGAACGTGACTGCATACGCCGTTACAGATTCACCCAACAGTTAATTGAGGACCTGACAAACAGGTGGCACCACACCTCCAACCGCGACACAATTATCCTACTGCGCTGACCCCCAAGATGAAGGTGATGGAAGCCCTACATTTTTTTGCCACCGGTACGTTTCAATTCACCATAGATGATGTGGGTGGCATGTCACAGACCATGTTCAGCCGTGTCCTGCATGATGTTTTAGAAGCCATGTTGGAGCACCGGGATGAATTCATCCATTTTCCAACTCGTGAGCAGTTGACTGGTATCAAAGGTGAGTTCTATGCCCTGGGAGGGATGCCCCATGTAATTGGGTCCATTGATGGGACACATGTGGCTTTGGTACCACCACAGGCACAGGAGGTAGCCTATCGAAACCGAAAACATTATCACTCTATTAATGCCCTTGTGGTGTGTCTACCTAACATGCTGATTTCCCATATCTGTGCACGTTTTCCAGGGTCAGCACACGATGCCTACATCATGAGGCGTAGCAGGGTGCCAGAAATGATTCTGCGGCTGCACAACGAATGAGCATGTCTTGTTGGTTGGTATACTCTGTTTGTCCTGTATTTAGCGGTATCTTTGTATGTTACGGCATCTCCTGACCCACTTCTTTACATGATGTTTCCATGTAGGGGACTCTGGCTATCCCAACATGCCATGGCTGATGACGCCTCTCCACAACCCCAGAACAGCTGCAGATCACCGTTACAACAACGCCCATGGGCAGACCAGGCGAGTGATTGAGAGGACGTTTGGCCTCCTGAAGAGCCGATTCCGGTGCCTCCACAAGACAGGCGCGTCCCTCCCATATGCACCGGTGAAGGTCTGCAAAATCTTCCTCATGTGCTGCATGCTGCACAACATGGCAGTGGAGAAAGCTGTGCCACTCATGCTGGATCCGGATGAGCAGGACCATCCACCCGTGGAGGATGAAGTCCTTGGTCACGAGGCAAGTGAGGAGGAGGAGGAGGAGGTGGAGGACATCCGGAGTCAGCTCATACGCAACTTCTTCTCATAATGGTGAGTCCCTGGGTCTGAGTGTGCACGCTTGGAGCCTTGTGTGGCATGTGTTGCAATGTGTGTGTCCAGCCGACTGTATGCTAAGTGACTTAGAGGTGTGTTCTGATGTGTCACTCGAGTGATGATGTCATTCCACACATTTTAGCTGACACACTCACTTTTCAACTAGCATGGTGTCAACCTTATTCGTGTAGAGTACATGACCATGCATGCGGATGACTATCTTTTTCCTGACTTCTTGTGTGTCTGTCATCCCCAGGTAGTTGCGCATGCTGTCTGCTCGTGGCATTGTTGTGCTCCTGCTATTCCTCATGAGTATTGCAACGTGTGCTGAATCAGCGTTACATGCACGGACATGGTGAAAAGTCTCCTTTGGGTAAGAATTGCAGCAAGGCATTTTGGGTGTGGTAGTTGTTTGTAATGTGTGAGCACTGCTCCTGTGCAGGTTTCGTTACTATGCATACATGTCGACTCACCATGGGGCACATGACATGTAGCATGACTCACATGAATTGATAGACACACTTCGTGACAGTCATCTGTAATGGGATTGTGGATTGTGATGAAGGCATCAATGTGTGTATAACTTCCCTCTGAAACATACGGGATGCTACGGGTGGACATAGTGTGGGACATCCCCATAAGAGGCTCAATGGGGAATTGCAGCCTCTCCGTGTGCAGCAGGGGGTGTTTGGCTCACCCCCTTCACTTGTGTGCCAGTTCAATGGATTTACATCTGAGGTGCGAAGGGGGTGTCCAGTGTAGGTCCCACATTTTCATTCAAAAGACCTGTGAGTCTGTTCATATTGATGCATTTCCATAGGTGTGAGCCTGAGTAATAAAGGTGTTCCCCACCCTCCATGGTGCCTCATCTCTGTCAATGCAGGTCTCTTGCCACTGTGCATGCGGCGTCTCTGGCATAGTTGTCAAAGATTGTGCATATGAGTCTATGTGTATAGTAGCAACATGCATGCTGTTCTTCATGTATTTGATTCTCTATTGTGCATGAAGTCCATGGCTGTGTATGTGTTTTGGCATGTTTGTCCCCACAACCGGCCGTCAACACCTGCTGAGGGTGTGTTTCCTATGCGCAGCTCAGCCTTCCGTTTCCTGATCCGGTGTCAGTCATCTTTGGTGATTGTGCATCCATTGTCTCTGGGTGTGCCATGGAAAACCGGACACTCCTTCGTTTACATACACCTGTTGCAGTTGTCTTTTCTGACATCCTTGTGCAACTTGTGGCATAGTTTCCAGGACATGCCGCCTGCTGTTGCATCCCCTGCAGCAAGGGCACACGAAGTTTCCGGATTTGGCAACACACACACATCAAAGATGCTCCTCCCTTCCTCCCTCAACCCATTCATTTGGCTGTCATCAGCTTGTCAGTGCCACAGTTGCGGCCACGCGGTGCCAAAGGCTGGACCGTCTGCACATGCAACATGCACATTGCACGACCCTCAGGTCCTTGCATGACCCACATCACACTACAGTCTGATGTTGCAGCCACCCTCCAAGCAATGTCCATCCACAAATCTACCACCTGCTCTCAGGCATACACTAAGCGCACACACAACACCTTTGCATGATGAGTGTGCAACTCCAACTGCCTACACAGCGCTGCCACGCCTTCCAGGCGCTGTCACACCAACCAGGTCATGTCCCTCCTACTCCCCACCGGCTCTGTACCCCAGCAAGGCCATGGGAGTGAGACTCAAGGCTTCTGCATGTAGTATGGTGTTGTCGTCAGGCACATGGCACAGGTATCATCTCTCAATGTGTCAATCTACAATGTGTCCAGGACCCCCCTCTCCACCATCACATGCGCACAGCACCTCATCATCAGCTCATATGCCATTGACAGCCAGGTGCTCCTCACCCTCACCAAGGACGCAGACATTGCCAGTTCTAATATTCAAGAATGCATGAGATCCATTGATGAATGGCTGAACATCAGCCACCTGAGGCTGGACTTGTACAGGACTGAGGTCAACATCTGAGGATTGTCCCCTTACAGCTGGGTCAACTGCTTGTGTCCCACCCGCAAGAGCCCTGCACAAGCACCCAGTGTCCACGCACACAAGATGGTGAGCATCATGGATTGCTTGCTCACATTTGCCATGCTAATCACCAGCATCTGTGCCTCAGCCTGCAACACCCTCTGCATTATGCACATGATCCCCAGATGGATCCACTCCAAGGAAAGACAGATCATCCCCCAGGTCCACGACAACATCCGTGTCAAATACTGCCCTGCCCTCTACGGAGCAGGCACATCCAAACTCCCGGGAAACTTGTCCACATCCAGGGTGCATCTGCACACCTCAGCTTCAACATCCGGCGCACCAGCCTCATCACCGTCCAGCAGAGATAGTTGCAATGGATCACTGTCTGCTGCAGGATGACCTTCACACTACACACCCGCACTCAGGAGGCAGGCCACAACCCCGAACCCAAACCAACCTTGTACCACTGTCATCCGAGACCCCGTTGGGCCATCTCCGTGCATCCAACCTTGCCATGGACACCATTCTTCACATCCACCTTACTCCAGCATGCAGGACATAGTCCTCCCACCTGGCCACACATACCTGGGACTCCCTCCCCGGGAACATCCACATGAGCCATGACCTCTGCGCCTTAATGATACTCTTCCAAAGAGGTCTGTCCGCACAGTATCGCAAGCCCCTCCCCCCTCAGCAGCTTGAGGACATCTCACAGGTGAGTATTGTGCTCCATGTCTGCATTGAATGATACATTGTGACCCATGTGTGTCCTGTACCAGACTCAGATCCCAGGGTATGGATGGGTGGAGTTAGTTCAACACTCAGGCATAGTTTGACATTTACACACACATATGTTGTGGACTAATGCAAAATGACAGCAACATCTCATGAAAAAATAAAGATTTTTATTTACGGTGGGGTACGTGTTTTGGTAGATTAACTAAGGTGCTCTACCGGGTGCATAGAATCCAAAGTTCACAGGGGGAGATGGGATCCTTTGCTTTGGAAGTCATCAGAGTCCAGACCACAGTGTTGGTCATCATTGATCAGACTGTGACCAGCAAGTCCATGTGGCAGAAAATGTCATTGGGTGAGGTGCTGCTGTTGCGCCAGAGGGCCAGGTGCCAGGCCAGGTGCCCTGGGAGATGTGAATGGTCCGCTGACTCTCACGGTCTTTTCCGTGGACGACCCACCTTCCTGGGGGGACCCTCAGATGCAGGCCTTGACGATGCTTGTGATGCTCCGTCAGACAAATCCTCCTCCTCCTCCCTCCCTGTGGCTGGTGGTGGTCTTCGCCTGGTGGCACAGGGAGGGTTGCCCATGTTGTCGGTGATCCGACGGAGTGAACGGCTCATGTCCGTTTACACCGCCAGGAGCTCAGCCAGTCTTGCCTCCATCCGTCCTTGGTGTTCTTGTTGACTGGCATGTTGCTTGGCCTGCAGGTTCTTCATCTCGTCGAGGGTCCCCTTCATCTCATTGAGGCTCGCCACTACCTGGCTGATGCCCCTGGTGTCATGCCGGTATGTGTCCAGGATGTGGCGTATGTGTGACATACCGGTTTCCTCTGCTGGCTGGTCAGGTTCGCGCCTCCGCCTGCCTCCACTCCCACCACCCCTGCCCACACGAGCCTGGCCTGCGGTTGTGGGCACATCGGGTCTACGGGACCCCTGAGGGATGGCATTTGCGGGGTTGTCTGCCTCCTCCTGGGTGCCCGGAGAACCTTGTCCCTAGTGGTCAGACTGGCTCTGTTGTTCAGTGCGAGCAGGGCTCCTGGGTGTCTCCTGGGATGTGGCACGAATGGGGGTGGGGTTGGCACAGATGTACCTGACGCAGGTGCTGCAGGGGCTTGGGCACCAGAGGGGCCAGGTTGGTCGGGGTCATCCACGGAGTGGTGAGAGGCGTCGCTGCCGGTGGGATCATCTTCACGCAGAGCCTGGGACTGTGATTGTTCCCCCCCCATTGTTGGGCGGAGGTCATTGATGTTGCCCTGTGTGTGAGAGAGAGACAATGTTAATGCTGTTTCATGCCACATCCATGTTTCATACATATTCAAGTTGTCACAGTTCCTCCAGGTAGTTGGATGTGCCTAGCATTCCTCTCAATGTACACTTGGGGATGGGTATGTTGCGGGGGACAGATTGATATGTTCTCCTGAGTGTTTGACCAGTAGATTTTTGGCTAGGATGCTTATTTGGCTCCTGATTGGTCTTGTTGTGTCACATGTCCATTGTGAGAGTTTGTAAATTCGTTGCCTGCCCCGGGGGTGTGTGCTTGTGTTAGGGGGGGGGTGTGACCAGGCCTGCTTTTGGGTGTAGTGTGATTTGTCATTGGGTCTCCTAGGTGATGTGTCTGTCCCCTCATGGTGCATGCTGGCATGACAGTGAGTGTGAGTTCCTGTGCTAGATATCTGAGCTTGTGGAGTTGGTGTTTGAGTGTACAGTAGTCACAGGAGGGCCTTATGCTGTATACAGCAGGGCCAAGTGTCAGCTACCTTGTCAGTACTTTGCCAGTCCCTGTGCATTGGGCATGGTGCATGGGTATGTACCTAGGCCATATGGGCTGAGGGCATTGGTGTCTGCTTCTGAGTTGCACAATGTGTTGTGTGAGCCCCACCCTCCCAGCATCCCGGACATCCAGTCTTGGGTTTGTGGTTGGTGTGGACTGGGACATGGCATTGCCTTTATTTGTGAATGGGGCATGGAGATGTTAGTGGCATGAGCGTGGTTTTTGAGTGTGGTTGTGTGCGGTGAGGGCTTGGGGGAAGTTACGTGCATTTGGTGTATTTGTGGTGTGGATGCCATTCCCCCATGTTACGTGAGTTGTTTGTGTACTCACCAGGCTCTGCCACTCCTTCGACTCCATGTACTCCCACCGGCGGAAGCAGGGCCATCACCTCCCCCTCCCAGGGATGGTAATGTACCGGTCTGCGGGGCAGCCCACCTCCAGTGATGATACTCTGGGCGTATTCCTCGTTCGTTTTCCTCTTGACTGCCCTGCGCAGATCGTACCACCTGGCTTGGCATTCATGCCTGGTCCTTCGGATGGGCGCAACAGCATTCACCTTATCGACGATCCTCTGCCACAGGCTAGTTTTTTGAGCTATGCTGGTCTGTCTGACCAGTGTTCCAAACAGCTGTGGCTCGACTCTGATGACTTCGTTGACAAGGAGGTCCAGCTCCGCCCTTGTGAACTTTGGATTCTTCTCTGTGGGCATGGTGTGGGGTGTGGATGTGGATGCTTGTGTGTGTGTGGGTGTGAATGTGACGGTGTGTGTGTAATTGTGAAGAGGGGGTTTTGTGAATGAGGTTGTGTGAAGGTGTGTAAGTTAAGGTGTAGTTAAGGTGTAAGTAAGGTGCAGTTTTTTGTCTGTGGGGTCTGGCAGCAGTGGGTCTGTTGCAAAGGCTCATGGGTTGTGTGTGTGGGCCCTTTTTGTTGGTCCATTTGTGGGTGTGGCTGGGTTTGAAATTTTGGTGGGTGTGTTATAAGAGGTGGTTGTGATTTTGGGCCTCTGTTTGGATGTGCCAGGTCAGTCATTGAGATGTATTTTGTCATGTAGACGTGTTTTGTGGAGTTGTACGAGTCGAATTGACCCTCCTTGTGCTGTTTTACAGTGTCCTGTTTCTGTACGAGTCTTTTTCGTGTAGGTGAGGTCCATACATACGCGATGCTGGGTGAGGGTGCTGGGGTACGGTGTTGTGGTGTGGCGCGTACAGGTGCGGGCTGGGGTACGTGCCTGGGGTACGGCATGTACAGGTGCAGGGCTGGGGTACGGGCCTGGGGTGCGGCGCGTACATGCACGAGGCTGGGGTACGGGCCTGGGGTGCGGCGCGTACAGGTACGGGGCTGGAGTAAGGGCCTGGGTTACGGTGCGTACAGGTACGGGGCTGGGGTACGGGCCTGGGGTGCAGTGCGTACAGGTACGGGGCTGGGGTACGGGCCTGGGGTGCGGCATGTACAGGCACTATGGGGCTGGGGTACGGTGCGCACAGGTATGGGGCTGGGGTATGGGCCTGGGGTGCGGTGCGTACAGGCACTATGGGCCTGGGGTACGGTGCGTACAGGTACGGGGCTGGGGTACGCGCCTAGGGTACGGTGCGTACAGGCACTACGGGCCTGGGGTACAGTGCGTACAGGTACGGGGCTGGGGAACGGGCCTGGGGTGTGGTGAGTACAGGTACGGGGCTGGGGTACGGGCCTGGGGTGCGGCGCGTACAGGCACTTCGGGCCTGGGGTACGGTGCGTACAGGTACGGGGCTGGGGTATGCGCCTGGGGTGCGGCACGTACAGGTGCGGGGCTGGGGTATGGGCCTGGGGTACGGTGCGTACAGGCACTACGGGCCTGGGGTACGGTGCATACAGGTACAGGGCTGGGGTACGGGCCTGGGGTGCGGCGCGTACAGGCACTACGGGCCTGGGGTACGGTGCGTACAGGTACGGGGCTGGGGTAAGTGCTTGGGGTGCGGCACGTACAGGTGCGGGGCTGGGGTATGGGCCTGGGGTACGGTGCGTACAGGTACGGGGCTGGGGTACGGGCCTGGGGTGCGGCACGTACAGGTGCAGGGCTGGGGTATGGGCCTGGGGTACAGTGCGTACAGGTACGGGGCTGGGGTACGGGCCTGTGGTGCGGCACGTACAGGCACTACGGGCCTGGGGTACGGTGCGTACAGGTACAGGGATGGGGTACAGTGCAGACAGGGGGGGTACGGTGCTGACATACGGGGGTATGGTGCTGACATATATGTGTGCTGCTGAGTTCGCTCCGTACGGGGCCTTTTACATGCGGTTGTGTATTCGGACGGGCGGTACGGATCGTACTTGTGCGCTTGGACTTCTGTTTTATGATTTGCACGTAAAAATGTCCGGCTCCCTCTCGTACACTTTTCCCGACGCTATTCGGACGTAAAAATGTCCGGCTCCCTCTCGTACCCTTTTCCCGACGCTATTCGTATGTATTTTTCACGTACGAATCGTACTTCGCCATTTGTACGGTTCTTGTACGATTCGTACGTGAAAATATACGGATACGAGTCGTACGCAAATTTATTTTACCGGATCGGAATCGGCACCTTAATGTATATGCACTAGTTATTTTGTTTTTTTAAATACAGCTTTATTGCAAGATATGTCCTCCAAATTTTCACAACGTTTTCTTTTGTTCCTTAATTTTTGTGGTACATACTTGCAATAATAGTACCTTTATCCTTCGCACCAGCTTGTCAGGCGTTGCAAATTCTTGCTTTTAAATGTATTTACAAATAATTCAATTGTAAGCCCATGAAGCCAGTACCTGGGGCACAGCTTATTAAAGTGAACTTTATGAATGAGATTTAAAAAACTACAATTGTATACAGTCTCCTTCTGCTTTAGACAGTTTAGTAAACTGAATAATTACCCTTATGATGGACAGCCTCTAAGCATCTGTAGCATACTGCATTAAAGCAGGTGCATGTTACAAAGGTGGCCGTGAATTGTCCTGGTCTTTTATTATTGGCATGGCAGGATACAACCCTTGTGGTCCTTTAGCAAGGTCACCGATTTTAGGTGCATTGTTTTATATTGCTTTTATTCAACGATATTGTGGTTTATAAAATCATCTTTGCATTCATGGAGAAACAATTAAGATCATGATTTCGAGGGTGATTGTGCTAAATCGGGCAGAAATACAGTGCTTTTCAGTTATTAAGCTGGGATAAAGACAGAGAAGGCATTGAAAGATGTCACACAAATGTTTAGACCAGTGCATGTCATTTGTAAAGCGCCTTAACCATGACAGTGTGCAGGTGCTCAACAGTTTCTAGTCACATGATCTTATTTGGATTTCGTCAGATGGGATACTCCATCACACACATGGCAGATATCCATCCATCATGTTACAATTGTAAGTAAGCTTCAGCCACTGTTTGTCATGATATTACGTCCACCAAACTCTGAATAAAGCCAGTGAGGGCCGTGTAGGGCGTTTTACCGGGGCGGTGACGTGGCGCAGAGGAGGGGCAGGGTGGGGGGTTGCAAAATGCGGCAAACGGCCGATTTCAGGTAAGTTCCCAAAAAAATTAATAAAACGAATTTCGTTGCGAGCGCTGCATCGCCAAATGCGATGCAGCGCGCGCAACGAAATTCGTTTTATTAATTTTTTTCGTAACTTACCTGAAATCGGCCGTTTGCCGCATTTTGCAACCCCCCACCCTGCCCCTCCTCTGCGCCACATCACCGCTCAGGCTAAAACGCCCTACACGGGCCGTCACTGAATAAAGCCCATAGTCTCCTTCAAATTCACCACCCACTCTACCAATGCAAGGGAGTATTTCTGTTAAAAATAGTGGAGGTAAATGACCAAATCTGAAGTGGATCACATAGGACCATAACAAGTCGGATGCCTCCATAAACGATTGTGTCAGAAAGCGTGAAACAATTTCAAGGCCTGAACGTCCATTCACCAAAATGCTAGAGGTAGTGCAAGTGACATCAAATGCCCTTTGACCTTTAGGGGCATATTCTCAAGGAGTTATCGCAGATTTATTGGAACTTTAGCACCGTAAAAGTGGCGATAGATTTTTCGCCCTATTCTCAAGCTGGTGCAAACTGCCGATATTGCCAGTTTTCCAGTGATAGCTGCCGCAAAAAACATCGCCACGGATGAGAGCGACAACTAACACTAATGATATGCAAAGTACGCATTCTCGTGCAAAAATACTACTTCACGATATTCTCAACGATCAGCCAGATCGGCGATGTGATCCAAAAACAGGTGATAAGGCGCGTTAGCTTCAGGGATTTAACACCTACCTTCTACTGGTGTTAAGCAGGACGACACCCTGCAGTATAAAAGGGAACCAAGCCCAGAGCCACATTTGAAGACCAACAAATGTCATGGAGCTACTGATCATGCAGCTCGGAGACCCAAGAGGGAACACAACACCAACGGCCACAACCCCCAGGCCCCCCCCCCCGGACTACCACAGAGGCAGCGCAGAACAAGACAGCGGACCTTCCAAAAATACACCAGCCTCACAGACTTAACGCCAGAGGATGTCATTGCCCACTACAGGCTCAAGAGGACAACCATCCTCCTCATCCTGACCCACATTGCCCACAGGCTGACGGTACCAACACAGAGGAGAACCAACATCCCTCCGCAGAAAAAGCTGCTGTCTGTGCTGCACCTGTTGGCTTCTGGTACCTTCCAGCCAACAACTGCCAGAGTTGGAGGAGTCTCACAGCCAGCCCTATCAAAGTTCCTCACACCTGTCTTGGAGGTCATCATCAGCTCGGTACCCCAGCACCTTCACTTCCCCCACACTGCGCAGGAACAGCTGGAGACCAAGCAAGGCTTATACACCATAGCTGGCTTCCCGCACATTTTGGGGGCAATTGACTGCACACATGTCCTACTTGTGCCCCCTAACGACACTGCACACAATTGCTGCAACAGAAAGCACACACATTCAATCAATGTGCAGGCAATAGTGGACCACCGGGGACTATTCACCAACTTCGTCACCAACTACTCAGGCAGTGTGCATGATTCCTACATCTTCCGACAGTCCATCATCAACCAGCGCTTCCAGGATGGCACCTATGGAAATGCACTGCTTGTTGGTAAGTACCAAATGAACACACCACACACCTCAACTCCACAATCATGCAACTCACAACTGTGGGAGTGCACACGTTACAAACTCACATACAACATGCCAAACAACATGCCGACCTACCAGACACGACAACACAAGTAACTGTGGCAACTGTGGCCAGCCATGTAGACAAGCCATCCACATCATGGCACCTCTGCTACACAATTGCAGAATGTGGGGAGAGGTGGGAACCAAGTCTTTGCGAAGGAGGCAAGTGACCCATGAATAAGCATGTACACAATGCCAAGTGTGGTGGTGATGTGCTGGACAGACTTCAGTATGCAGAGCACAGACATGTCCGTGTGGACATATACTGCTGGTGTTTGTAGTGTTGTGGACAGAGGACGCAACCATGTTACCTCAGGCAGTGGGAAAGACCTTGGACATGTAGCTATGTTGTCGTCCCCGTAAGCGTAAGCAGAGTGGGCTGGGCCGGCGTTCGCCAGTCCAACATAGGAGTGGGAATAAATAGCCCGGGGCTATGGGATGGCCACCAAAGTAAATACTGCGTGTGTCTCTGTGTTCGCCATATCCTGACCAAAGGCCTACACACACGTGGCTGACCACCTTCAGTGGCAATATCACAGTGTTGTTGTCAGGCTTGTGGACATGCACAGACAGTCATGACAATGGTGTCTTAGGAGTGCAACTGATGCAACCGTGCAGCACACACATGTAAATAGGCTCAGAGGAGTGAGGAGCAGCTGTGAGGCAACGTAATACACATGGATGACGCATGGATGACGCTCATTTGCCACAAGCAATACATGTCAAACATGAATCCCGCGGTTGCACACATCACACACCACTAAACTAATAAGCCTGCCAACACAGAATGCAGAACCACCGATTGACACATATCTCTCTCCCCAGTCACAGGTGATCAAGGATATGCACTGTGCCCGTGGATGATGACACCCCTCCGAGACACAAACACCCAGGCCCAGAGGCAGTACAATGCGGCCTCAAACGCACCAGGGGCATTGTGGAGCTCTCATTTGGCATGTTAAAGTTACGTTTCAGGTGCCTGGACATCACACTGTGAAGACTCCTGTACAGCCCAGAAATAGTGTGCAAGATGATCATTGCATGTTGTGTGTTGCACAACATATGTGCACGCACCAATGCCCCATGGATCCAAGTTCCAGATGCACCGGACGATGATGATGAAGATGAGGCAGGTGGACCACACCCCAGTGCAGCTGCAGCAGGTATAGCCCTAAGGAACACAATCATTAACAATTTCTTCACATGAGCACGTCACATTGTGACTGTCCTTAGCAATCATGGGACAGGACAAAATGACCACAAGCACAGCATGTGCAAACAAATTCAGTCCAACACACATTCCCTGTGTGTATGTCACTCCTCTGCATAAGCACATAACTCTGACAAATGTAAGTGCAACATTTAGTGCTCACAAATGGCAACTAAATGGTGGGTGTGTCACCTCTGTACAGAGATGCTGTTTAGGGTGTCACGTATTCAAAATGCCATTTCAGGGTGTCAAAGATAGTACATAATCCCACTCAGCAGCGTATCACATGTGTCCAAATTCATGACATAAAATCTGTCATTTGTGACCAAGAAAAGACAACAGGGCGTCTTTTGGGGTCAAATATGTACCACCATGATGCAGAGAGTTGCACCCTGTGACTCACATCCCACAAAATTAGCAACGTGGACGTGAAGGGAAATCACTGCCCCTACATTCATCCATACTTCCATACTTGATTGATCACAGACATGACACATCTGTGTGAATTAGAATGTTTTATTCACATTTGGTGGAGTGTTGAAGCCGGAGCAGTACAGGGCCATGCAAACCCCACTTTACATTGTTGCCCTGTGGAGGGCCAGCCAGAGTCCTTTAGGGATTGAAAAGATCATCGGGAGAAGAAGACATCAGTCCGCAGTCTGATTGCTGTGTCCTAGGTAACCAAACAGAATATGCCAGTCCATGTCCATGTCCAGGTCCAAGGTGAGTGTCGCAGAGTGTATCGGGGGACAGTGGAAGGTGATGATGCAGAGGGCAGAACTAAGCAGAAACAGGTCATATGGTGGAGATGAATGCTACTGCTTCCTTCTTACCACTAAGGCAGAATCATCTGCATCTTCGTCCTCTGATGTTTCATGTGCCTCACATGTGGGTGGTGTTGTTTTGTCTGCATCACTGTTTGGCAGTGACACATCAGTAGCCGGAGGTGGATTGTCTGCAGCACTGTGCGTCACTGACACTTTAGGGGGCGGAGATGTGGATGGAGTAGTAGCAGCAGCGTTCATCTGCGCTAGGCCTTGTGGCAGCAATGCCATGATGAGGGTCTGCAGGGCATGAAAGAACCCAGCTACATCTCGCTTGTATGCAGCCGTGGCAGCCAATCTTTCCACCTGCATCTGCTCCATGTTCTCCATGGTCCTACGCATGTATCCCAAGTCCCGGCTGGAGCCACTCTGAAGCTCATCTCCATATGTGTGTTTGTCTGTTTGTTTTTGTGTTTTTTACCCTAACAGGTACGAAACTAGAGGAAATCATCCTCTTACACATATCACACCTCAGTGAGTACATCACTTAGCTGGTCACACATATTTTGTAGACCAAACTTTTTATTTCACTCTTCACATAAGGTCCTCATGAAAGCCAGATTTAACATAAGGCTTGGCTGAAACATGTTGACCACACTGGATGTGGGAGCTCATAGTTACCTCCACTCACATTCACCGCCTTGCTTTTAACACTGCCAAGGGCCCATTATTAAAATACCCTTGTGGACACTGGGACCCTTAGGACAGTTTTTAAACCGACACTCTTAACACCATCATCACACACTCACCTAACAAAATCCACTCCTCTGTAAGCAGAGCCCACAGCACACCCGAGGCACATTTGGTTCCCTGGGTGGGGCCTGATGATGAAGCATGCCACCAACTAGATTGGTGGGTGAGGGCCTTCATAAAAAACAAATGCTTTTTCCTTACCTTTGAAACACACACTTTAAACTTCTAATCAATAGCTAGTTCTTTTTGAATTTCAAATTTATACCAAGGGGAAGTGAACCATCCTATTTTCATTCCTCTCTCTCCTCTTATTGATACTCCTTACAACCAAGTATGAAAGCATGGACGAATGTAGGGGCAGTGACTCCCCCTTACGTACATGTTGCTCATGTCGTGGGACTTGAGTCACAGGGTGCATCCCTGCATCATTGTGGTACATATTTGATCCCAAAAGAAGCCCTGTTGTCACTTGTAGGTCACAAATGACAGCATATATGTAATGGTTTAGAACACATGTGAAACCCCGAAGAGTGGGATTCGGTACTATCTGTTACACACAGAACTGGCATTTCGAATATGTGACACTCTAAACAGCCTCTTTGTACAGAGGTGACACACCCACCATCTATTATCAAATTATGAAATAGTTAGCACAACATGTCACACTTACACTTGTCTGAGTGATATGCTTGTACAGATGAGTGACATACACTCAGGGAATGTGTCTTGGAATGCATTTATTTGCACATGTTCTGCCTGTGGTCATTTTGTACTGTCCCATGATTGCTAAGGACTGTCACAATGTGACGTGCTCATGTGAAGAGATTGTCAATGATGGTGTTCCTACGGGCTTTTCCTGCTGAGGCTGCAGTGGAGTGTGGTCCACCTGCCTCATCTTCCTCATCATCGTCCGGTGTATCTGGCACTTGGTGCGTACACATATGTTGCGCAACACATAACATGCAACGATCATCTTGCACACGATGTCTGGGCTGTACAGGAGCCTTCCACCTGTGATGTCCAGGCACCTGAAAAGTGACTTAAACACACCAAATGTTCGTTCCACGATGCCCCTGGTGCTTTTGTGGGCCGCATTGTACTGCCTCTGGGCCTGTGTGTTCAGTGCTCGGAGGGGTGTCATCATCCAAGCGCAGAGTGCATATCCTTGATCATCTGTGCTGACAGTGCAGAGAGACATGAGTTAATAGTTCGTTCTGCATGATGTGTTGAGAGGCTCACTGGTATATTGGTGTGTGATATGTGTGACTGTGATTTCTGTTTGACATGTACTGCTTGCAGCAAATGTGCGGCATCAATGTGTATTACGTAGCCTCATTGGTGTTCCTCCATCCCCCGAGCCTATTTACAATTGTGCATAGCGCAGTTGCATCACATGCACTCCTATGGCACACCATTGTCATGCCTGTCTGCACATATCCACAAACCTGACAACGACACAGTGATTTTGAGCGCTGAAGGTGGGCGGCCATGTGTGTGTAGGCCTATGGTAAGGAAAGGGCGGACACAGATGGCTGGCTGAACTCACCATGCGGTTGAGGGTAGACCTTTTGCTTTTGCTGCGGTAATAGCGACACACACAACAGTTGGCATGTATGATCCCTGACCCCAAGCGGGCTTGCACTCTTTCATTTACCCCTTCAGCCGAGCCCGCTCTCCGGGGGCATGCTACATAGCAGCATTGTCCATTGCGGAACTAGTGGCGCCGACACTACAACAGAGACACACGCATTAGTTACATTCTTGGCAAGGCCTAAACTTAACCACGCCCAGAGCCCCGGGTAGATTAACCACACCCTTATGCTGGACTGTCATACTCAAGTCCACTCCGCTTACGCTCACAGGGGGGCAAAACACATCTACATGACCCAGGTTTACCCCACTGCCTGAGGTGACATGGTTGCGTCCGCTGTACACAGCACAATGTAAAGAGGTTGGGCACCGGGCCCTCATTCATACATAATGACCACACGGACACACTTAGATAGTTTGTGGGACTGGCTGTGGGCATGTGCGTCTGGCCCCTTTTATTGCCAGGGTCACATGTCCAGTGACGCTTGTGCTGTATAGGTGTGGGGTGAGTGTAAGCCACCCATAAGGGGCTGGTTGGTGCTGGCAACAACTACAGCAGTGATCAGCCTACCAGACGTTCAAAGTTCAAACAGCAAGGGTCCATGACTTGGGCTGCACAGTTAGTGGCCCCGGATACACTGCAGCCGGCACAGGCACACCACCATGGGACGGTGACTTGCGGTGCACTGAGGTAGGGCCACGCGAGCTGAGCGGGGCCTCGTCGATGTTGAAGGTGAATGTCGTGGAGGATTGCGGGGGACAGTGGAAGGTGTCCTTCCAGGGCATGATGCAGAGGGAAGAAGCCAGCAGAAGCAGGCAAATGGAGGAGTGGAATGCTGCAGCCTTATTTTTACCACCAAGTCAGTATCACCTACATGATGATGAAGACAACCCCCAGGCCATAGACTCAGATGCCACCAAAGCTCAACCAGAGAGTGTTCATAAATGTCGTGGCACAGACTTAGAGGCACCAGAGCTGAAAGGGGATGCAGTCTGCGATAAGGCCTGTACAATGATATAAACTCTGCCATAAATAAATCAAGACTCAGTTCCAAATGTGTGGCCTACTTGACCGCAGAGTAGGCCGGAGGCAGCAGTCATCAGGGGCACACAGCCACGTGTCATTGGCTCGCGATGCACAGAGTTAGTGACACCAGAGCAGTTGTTGGTAGTTATCGATCACCTCCGTAACAATGATCCTTTTTCCTCCGGAATGAAACGCGTCCTATTCATACTCCTCTCCTTGCGTACAATAATATGAACTCAGCCATTGAGAAATCAAGACTCAGTTCCAAATGTGTGACATGCTGGACTGCAGTGTGGGCCTAAGGCAGTAGTCAGCAAGGGACCACAGACACGTGTGGTTGAAATGCTATGCACAGAATTGGTGGCACCACATCGAAGGGAGTACAGTGATATCAAATGTCTCATTAACATATGAACTCGGCCATCAGGATATCAAGACTCAGTTCCAAATGTGTGACCTACTTGACCGTAGTATAGGCCGGAAGCAGCGGTCAGCAGGGGCCCACAGCCACGTGTCGCTGGCTCGCGATGCACAGAGTTAGTGACACCAGAGCAGTTGTTGGTAGTGTTCGAACACCTCCATAACGATGATCCTTTTTCCTCCGGACTGAAACGGGTCTTCCTCTTACTCCTCTCCTTGCATACAATGATATGAACTCAGCCATTGAGAAATTAGGACTCAGTTCCAGATGTGTGTCCTACTGGACCGCAGTGTGGGCCTAAGGCAGTAGTCAGCAAGGGACCACAGACACGTTTGGTTGAAATGCTATGCACAGAGTTGGTGGCACCACATCGAAGGGAGTACAGTGATATCAAATGTCCCATTAACATTTGAACTCGGCCATCAGGATATCAAGAATCAGTTCCAAATGTGTGACCTACTTGACCGTAGTGTAGGCCGGAGGCTGCGGTGGAGCACGTCAACAAGTAAGGAGTGCTGAGGGCCTGTGTCGTGGAGTCCAGCGATGGTCTGAGGAGGCTGCCAAGGTCGCGGGCCATGCCGTTGATGGCTCATGTACATGGCTAGCCCAGGTTACCAAAGAAAGTTGTGCTGTCGTGTCAGGTGGTTGGGCATGTTGTTTTGCATGTTGTATGTGAGTTTGTAACATGTGCATTACCAGAGTTGTGAGTTGCAGGATTGTGGAGTTGGGGTGTGTGGTGTGTTCTTTTGGTACTTTCCAAAGAGCAGTGCATTTCTGTAGGTGCCATCCTGGAAGCACCGGTGGATGATGGACTGTTGGAAGATGTAGGAATCATGCACACTGTCTGGGTAGTTGGCGACGACATTGGTGAAGAGTCCCCGGTGGTCCACTATTGCCTGCACATTGATGGAATGCATGTGCTTTCTGTTGCGGTAATTGTGTTGTGTCTGCAGGGGGCACAAGTAGGATATGTGTGCAGTCAATTGCCCCTAACATGTGCCGGCAGCCAGCTATGGTGTAGAAGCCTTGATTTGGTCTCCAGCTGTTGCTGCGCAGTGTAGGGGGAGAGAAGGAGCTGGGGAACCAAGCTGATGATGGCATCCAAGACAGTTGTGAGGAACTTTGATAGGGCTGGCTGTGAGACTCCTCCGACTCTGGCAATTGTTGGTTGAAAGGTACCAGAGGCCAACAAAGGGCGGTTTTGTTTACCTTGATGTTCCCAGACCCTTTAATCAAAAAATCTGAAGTGACAAAAGCTGTGAGAGATGCCAATAAAGTGCAAACCAGCAGCAGGCGATTCATGGTGGGGAACATCTTCGAATACTGACTATATTCCCAGTCCATTAATCAATAACCGATCTTGAGAGGGTTGCCTAAACATTAAACAAAACAAGAGAAAGCGTCCGGTAAACCAGATAAATTGCAAGCATGTTTGCAGAGTTCAATGACGCTGCTCAAACCAAACTTTAGACTTACACTTTGGAGTGTAAATAGTTCCGGATAAGAGTGCAGCAAATCTGGCCTGTGATTCGGATGGGATAATTCCAGGAAGTTAATTTTGAACACACTGTGGGCCACATGGGTCGAAATGTTTTCACTCCAGGAAGCCTTTTCTTGGAACTAAAAAATGCATTGTGAGGAAAGACCGAGAGTCCTTTAATTTCTATTCTCCAATGCCCCCTCCGTATTTTGTTCACTAATACATGAAATATGATCTATTAAGGACAATAACACATTGTTGTTCAAAAACCTTTCTGAAAAATCGACAGAGGCAGAACTGCACTGACACCGCCGAGGGGCGATCAGCCTACCAGAGGATCGTATATGAGCAAGATCATGGTTACCTGCATCACATGGTGTAGTGATATAACTTGGGAATGGAAATGGTTAGATCTCCAAATTTTCCCTCCCTTTATGCAATTCCTGGTCGTATCCATGGTAATCAATCCACTAAAGACCCATTCCACGCTTCACTCAGCATTGTTTCAGAGCACTCCTGTCTCATTGCTAATGGTTGATTTGTCCTGTCCCAATAAAAGATCTGTCTTGCAGCCCTGGCATTGAGTCAGCCATTACATAATTGTTCACTATACTCGGACCTCCATTAGCCTCTATGCACCCTTGACACCCTGGTCTGTAGAGCTACTAAGACCTCTGACTATGTAATCAAAGATGAGCTAAGCGTAGGTTCATAAACTCAGCATGCCAGACTGCTTGCCATCTCTCAGGAACCACTGACATTCTCAAAGATCATGACTGAAATGCAACAACCCCTTGTTAGGGATTTGTTTGTGAAACATTGCTGATACAAATCCCTACAGTGAATTTCCATAAATCAGAATAACAACATGAACCCGAGTCCCCTTCTTAAATTAACATATTTAAAAAGGTAACAAATTACATATTTCCCCTCTGGAAACTGCAGGTAGTATATTTTCTTTTCATTTTTAAACATCGCTTGCAGGGTTTTTGTGAATGTGGTCAGCATAGAATGGGAGAACAGCTTGGCTCTCAAAGAATCAGTTTGCATTTTCTGCATTACTTATTGTTCATTGCAATCACTTAAATTTTATAGTCAAGACAAATCAAAACCATGAACAAAATTATAGCACTCAAGGTTCATTTGGTAGCAAAGTTAATTAGAAGAATATTTCTATTGAACCAAAATGTACATTAATTATATTGACATAAATTAATATATGAATGAAATTACCTATCTTTTTATTATTCAATGTACATAATTGTTTTTTTTGGGGGGGTTGTACAGTGAGAACTAGACCTGAAGATATCAGATCTCTTTTCATGAGCACCAGTTGCTTTACAGACAGACACACTCATTTTTGTATGGCTCTAGGAGATTAAGTGATGTGCCCAGAATCACTGGATGTTGAGCGTCCCTGTCGAGACTCGAAACTGCTTCCCCAGCTTCCTCTCCTCTCGTTTTACATATGTTATGATCCTTTAGAAAAAAGTACCAAAAACTATTAATTAGGACATACATTTGATAATAATGTGGCGTGGCGAGAGCAGATAATCTTAGACCAATTTGGCAATTCTGAAATTCTTGCATCAGATACAAATGGTTTCTGCTAAGCAAAGGCATCAAAAAGGTTTACATAACTAAAACACAAGTAAAGGCTCTCTAAGGGGTAGTGATCCAGGCCATAGTGTGGCCAAATCCATAGGCACAATAGAAAATAGATTCACTCAATCATTTTGAGAGTATCTTAGGAAACAATGAATTCTGTTGTGCATTGGAAGATGGGCATAGATGAGGGTTTTTTTTGCTCATTATTTAGAACTCAAATCAGCCCTTTAAGTGAGGAAACAATCCCGAGCAGAAGGAGTCTCATTCAACATTTCAACTTTCAACATTTAGTTCTATAAAGAAACTTAATTATTCACTTCTTTATTTCTCTCTTTTGGCCACAGACGGACTAGCACCTTCATTGCAGCTAGAGTTACTGATGGAAAATGAAGTAGCAAAGATAGGTGGAATTAGTTGCCACTGCAGGAGAACAAAAGACCATGGCTCCAAGGATTCATTTTAATGTGGCATTAGCTTCTCATTTCCATGCACAGTACAAGCATCCAATGTATCATAAAAGTTAACAATAAAGGGACCCAGGGGGAGCGGCTTGCGTAGTCTGTCTCCTCTGGGATATTTTTGCAAGGCCACGGGGGAAAAACGTTGGGGAGAGGGCTAGAGGAGTAGGAAGGGACAAGTGTATGGAAAGGTATTTAGGATGATGGAAGTTCAGCCTCTTTGCTGACTCCTTCATCCAGGTGGTTAAGGCATGAAAAGTAAGCAGGCAGGTGCAGTATGGGTTGATTGTTAGGTGTGGTTTTTGGGGTTGAGGTTATCAGGAGTGTTGATGCAGACTGAGGGTTGAGGGTACTACAAGCATCTTTGCCTGTGGTTGGTGAGGTGCGGGCTGGGCAGCCGGGATGCAGGTCGCAGTGGCAGTTCGGCAGGCCCTGCGCATGTTGTGTGCTGCAGAGTGGATCGACCTGATAAAGCCAGGCATGCCTGATCAGTGCTGGGTTGGGCTCACACGCCCTACAAGGGCAGCTCCAGGATGGGTGGCGGCAGCAGTGGTGGCATGCTCGCACCCCTGGGGGAGGTCTCTTGATTGGCAGAGGGGAGACGGAAATTACACCGCCCCCTTGCGTTCTGAGATAGCACGTGTGCAGAAGCCATTCCTTTGTAAGCGTGGGCCGGGTTGAATACAGGCATGGCGGCGGTAGACGGGCAGGCAGCGCTGGGAGAGAGTAGGCCACTTTTCATGATCAAAAAGGCACTTGAACGTGCTGAGGCAGCAGGCAGCATTAGGGGAGGCCTGGGGAAGCCAATGCAGGTGAAAAAGGTGTCTGGCCAGGGAAGGGACCAGAAGCGGTTAGGAGTACCTGGTGGAAGCAACTGACACAGGCCTTTCAAAAAACACAGGCCCGATAGAGGGATTTTTTGCAGGCAGTACTACAGAGATCAGTGGGGTTGGGCCCCAGCCAGGCCTCCAGATGATAGGGAGTAGACATTGAGGCGAAGATTAAGGAACAGAGGCAGATATTAAGAGAAAATGAGAAGCAGAGGGTGCGACTTTGTAAGGAATGGGAGGCCAGGGTGGACATTGGCTATCTTGAGAAGAAGGCCATGGTGATGCGGGCTCTGTGGAGGGCAGAAGCATGGGACATGGAGTGATGGGGGTGATGTGGGAGCTAATGTGGCTCGTGGGGCTGGTGGTAAAGGAAACCCTGCAGATTGTTGCAGCGTGCAGAGGGAGATGGTGCTGCTGCCACTGCGTGAGAGTGGCAGTCGTTTGGCGGCACCAGTGTGGCATATTGCAGCCTCATGGCCTGAAAAGACACAGGGGTCTTCGGCGGCCCTCCCTATACTGCAGGCTTGGATACTAGCAGCAGGCTACATAAAGATATATACATAATGGTGCCTCTGCATGGACTCAGAAAGAAGCAAGTGTGGGGTAATGTGACTGGGAAGTGTGCGGTGTGGACGAAGTGGTGCTGGACTTTGGGGCTGACAGTGGTATATAGGAGGAAGGTGAAGTGCAAGATGACGAAGGTGTGAAAGGGCAGACATGCACAGAGTAGGGTGGGTTCCTGTGGATAAAGAGTGGGGGAACAGTGTTGGTGTTTTGCAAAAGTCATATGCAGACAAGAGCAACAAAAGAGGACAACACAGAGGGTAGAGTGTGACTTACCCCAAGGAAACTATAAGGGACAGAGGCAGACTGCAAAACGGGACTGGGAATTGGTGGGCTGTGTGGGACAAAGGGGATGAGGCAGTGCATAAAAAGAGCTGCAGATCCATGGGTTTTGGTGTGGGTGGGGGTGTGGTATCAGATGGAGGAGCTCAGGATACAGACATTTATACAGTGGGAGCTAGTGGCGAAATGCGGGTGCTTAACACAACAAGCAATAAGGAGGGTCTCGCCAAAGGGTAGGAAGAGTGTAGGGGCTCAAGATGAGGATGGACAAGGAAGAGGCAAAACGCAGGAAGAAGCTGCCCTATATATGTCTGCGATGCCTCTAGGGTCACACATTGCAGACAAAACTAACAGCAGGATTTGGAAACATAAATATGTACATGTTTTTAGGTTATTAGACAGGGACATCCAGGCAAAGGAGTGTTCTAAGGAGGAGGAATGGTGCTGGTTAATTTTGACAGTTGGACATCAGCATTTCTTATTTATGCCAGTATTTAATGTGAAAAACACACTGATAGGGTGATAGCACTGTTCTAAGACATGGATATCTTCCTGAATGCGCAAATGCACTTCAAGGGTGTATGCATGGCTTCGCCAAGACAAGGAGTTCAGAGCTACGGTTACTTTGAACTCAGCAAAGCCCAATGGCAAGCACTATGGCAGCAGTGGGCGTCATCTATGCAGTCGTAAGTGACAACACACACAGCACGCAGCCTGCCTATTACAAATTGCCTCATTCTGGCTTGTCCTGCACAACAGAGGGCGGGGACTTTCCAAAGAAGTGCAGGACCCAACGTGGGGGCATGCTGGAACTTCAATAAGTGGTTTTGCTCAAGACAACAGTGTAAATTTTAGCACACGTCCTCTAAATGTGGGGGAAGACATCCCATTGCCCTATGTTTCACATTCACCAGTCCAAGCAAACAGTGGAGCCTCAAAAGAGGGAGGGGATATCTGAATCAAACTGCAGCACTTAGGGTGGCAACAGGAGGCATCATTTAAACTGGAATGGGGATTTAAGGAGGGTTTTCGGCTCGGATACCAGGGCTGCAGGGGATGTAGGTGGGTTGACAACTTGCAATCGACAGAGACTGACACAAATAGTGGCAGCAAAGTTTTACAAGGAGACTGAGGAAAGGAGGATTGTAGGAACTTATGAGAAATGACCTCTGCGAGATTTGATCATATCTCCCTGGTGGTGGTTCCCAAGAAAACAAAGGGGACATTCTGGATGATACATCATTTGTGATGACCTGAAGGAGAATCTGTAAATGATTTTATTTCTATGGAGGATGCGAAGATGGTGTAGATCCGGTGTGACTGGTGTGTTGGTGTAGCCAGGGTGCAGAGTTGGCAAAATGTTATATGAAGTCAGCTTTCCAGCTGCTGCTCATAAAACCTGGTGTATTTCCCGGTATTAAGCATGCAATTTGGAGATGCAATCTATGTGGACAGGGTGTTGCCTGTGCACACTTTTGGAGACCTTTAGCACTTTCCTGCAGTGGGTTTTCTCAAGGAGGAGTGGTCTCAAGGGGGTCTCATATTACCTAGATAATTTCTTGTGTGTGGACAAGAAGGAGAGGAAGGAGTGTGGGAGAGCATTGCAGCATTTTCTGCAGCTATCAGTGAAGGTAGGGGTCCCACTGGCCCCAGGAAAAAAGGGCCCATCAATGGTGTTGACTTTTTTAAGCATCAAATGGGATATGCAGGAGCTGACTGCAAGGTTGCTGTGCTGCAAGGTACTTGAGATTCTGAGTTTTCTGGATGGTGAGGTTGGTTTGAGACAGTTGGAATTGCAGAAGGTGTGAAAGCTCTTGGTTTCTTGAATTTTGTGTGCAGGGTGTTGAGAGGCGGCTGGACTTTTAGCAGAGGTCTAGGTTTGGCTATGTCAGGGGTGTTTTTGCCCCACCAGAGAGTGTAGATTTATTTGTCAGTGAGAGCGGATTTGTGTATCTGGAGGACTTTTTTGGAAGATTTCAATGGTGTGCCACTGTTGTTCCTGTAGGATGATACGGTTTGACAGGTCTACATTTTTTCTGATGCAGCAGGTGAAAATGGTTTTGGCTTGTTCTCAGAAGGACAGTGGTGTACAAAGAAGTGGCCAGAGCATTGGCTGAGGCAGGGGAGAAGCATAGCTTTCCTGTAATTCTTTCCCTTGGTGGTGGCATTGGTGGTGTGGTGTCCCATAGACCACTGCCTATGCTTAAAAAATGTAAAGAAAACTTCTAATTTTTTGTTTAAAATGCATCCAGGCTGCATTAAGTAAAAATTGCTTTATTGAAAACAATCACGGGCATGGTGGTCTGCTGACCCCAGCGGGCCACCATCCCGGTGATATCTGTGTCTCCCAAAGGGTCACAAACTGAGACCTGCCTCACTGATATTCATGAGGTAGGTCTGTTTGCGACTCACTAGGAATCACAAAAAGGGTAAAACACACTTTAGCACCTAAGGGGCATATTCTCAAGGACTCATCGCAGAGTTATCGGCACTTTAGCGCAGCAAAAGTGGCGAAAGAATTATCGCCCCATTCTCAAGCTGGTGCAAACTGCCGATATCGCCAGTTTTCCAGTGATAGCTTCCGCAAAAAACATCGCCACGGATGAGAGCGACAACTAACGCTAATGATATGCAGAGTAGGCGTTCCCATGCCAAAACACCACTTCACAATATTCTCAATGACCAGCCAGATCTGCGATGCGATCCAAAAACAGGCGATAAGGCGTGTTAGCAGCAGGAGTTTAACACCAGCCTTTTACTGGTGTAAAGCAGGACGACTACCTGCAGTATGAAAGGGAGCCCAGCCCAGAGCCACATCTGAAGACCAACACATGTCATGGAGACACTGATCATGCAGCTCGGACACCCAAGAGGTCCACAACACCCACCACCCCCATGCCCCCCCGGACCACACCCCCCTGGACTACCACTGAGGCAGCGCAGAACAGGACAGCGGGCGTTCCGAAATCGGCATGGCCACACAATAGCAGAATGTGGGGAGAGGTGGGAACCAAATATGTGTGAAGGAGGCAAGTCACCCATGAATAAGAATGCACGCAATGCCAAGTGTGGCGGTGATGTGCTGGACAGACCTCAGTATGCAGAGCACAGATCGGTCCATGTGGACATATACTGCTGGTGCTGGTAGTGTTGTGGCCAGTGGACGCAACCATTTTACCTCAGGCAGTGGGAAAGACCCCGGTCATGTAGCTGGGTCGCCCCCCTGTAAGCGTAAGCGGAGTGGGCTGGTCCGGCATATGCCAGTCCAGCGTAAGAGTGTGAACAAAAAGGGCCCGGGTCCTAGGTGTGGTTCACTTTCCGGATGGCCAATACGTCTGCCATGGTGGTACCCCTCACCCTGCCATGAGGCCGCCACCGTGACCGCCGGCCTCCTCGACAAAGGCCCCCAGCGAACCCAGCGGCACAGCACCGTGGAGTTAGCTCTGTGCTGACTACTTCCTTCGACCTACACTGAGATCAGCAGGGCTCACAATTCAGATCTTGCAGATGACGCAGTCCAGTAGGCAACAGACATTGCAGCCAGTGCGGCCCACCCGGACGATGCATCATCGCTGGCTGCGCACCCCGTGAGCGCTTCAGGTGCCACTAACTCTATGCACCACAAGTCAACACCACATGGCTGTGGGCCCCTGCTGACCTCTGCCTCCGGCCTACACTGCAGTAAGCAGGGCTCACACACATCCAATCCATTCCTGACCTTCACGGACAACCCATCATCGCTGGCTGTGCACCCCCTGAGCGCTTCAGGTGCCACTAACTTTGTGCCCCACAACCCATTGACCCTTTATGATTGAGTTACGTACTTCAGATGCAACAATGTCACCTCAGGCAGTGTGGAAGACCTTGGACGATGATGATGAAGATGAGGCAGGTGTAACACACCCCACTGCAGCTGCAGCAGGAATATCCAGAAGGGACACAATCATTGACAATTTCTCCACATGAGCACGCTCAGCTCTGGTGCCCCTACCTCAGTGCACCACAAGTCATGGCCCCTTCTGATTAAATATTGGGTGACCTCCGTACTTGCTCCTGCTACCTCCATGATGCTTCCAAGTTGTTTGTGTTATGTTGGTGTTTTCTGTTTCTGCTTTAATATTGATCACTGTTCAAGTTGTTGCCAGCACCAACAACTCCCTGAGGGCTGGCTCACACACACCAGACACCCATCCAGCAAAGGTGTCACTGGATATGTGATCCAGGTCATAAAAAGGGGCCGGGCACACTTGCCCATAGCCAGTTCCACTACCTATCCAATTGTGTCCATGTGGTCATTATGTATGAATGACGACCCGAGCCCTAGCACATTACATTGTGCTGTGGACAGCGAACGCAACCATGTCACCTCAGGCAGTGGGTAAGAGCTTGGACATGTAGCTAAGTCGCCCCCCCTGTAAGCGACAATGTTGCAATGTAGCATGCACCCGGAGGGCAGGCTCGCACGAACAGAGTAAGAAGGAGCACAAGACCGCTCGAGGTCCAGGATCAGACATGCCAAATGTTGTGTGTATCTGTATTGCCGCAGCATGAGCCAAATACCTAGCCACATTAGCAGCCCCAGTTCAGCAAGGCATGTACTCTACATCTGTGTCCGCCCTACCCTTACCATAGGCCTACACTCACGTGGCCCACCACCTTCAACGGCCAACATCACAGTGTCGTTGTCAGGCTTGTGGACATATGCAGAAAGGCGTGACAATACTGTGCCGTTGGAGTGTAAGTGATGCAATTGCGCAGCGCACATAAGTAAATGGGTTCTTGGGAGGGAGGAGCAGCTGTGAGGCAACATAACACACAGTGAGGCCGCTCATATGCCACATGCAAGACATGTAAAACATGAATCCCAAAGTCACACACATCCCAAACCCCACCCCCAATATGATAAGCCACATTACATTTCCTGAATGCAAGCAGATGACAAACTAACATTAGGGATGAAAGCTCCTTTGATTGAACTATCAGGCGGGAGCACATCTGCACCTCCGACCTCGGAATTGTAGGTGCCCGGCACCCCCTGACAGATACCATAGCAGCTGTTGACGATTCCCACAATACGCACATCCCGTTGAAAGAACAATGTATTAACACCCCACAGACATAAGTCCTTCTCGAAGTTATCTTGCATGGAATCACCTTCACACTTACTCCCACACCATCCCAGGCGTACAACCGTTGCACACTAAAACAACTCATTGATCCAAGCTGTGGCATTTCAACCAAAGAACTGGCGCAGGTCAGAACAGTGCTGCTTCAACCAGAGCCACTGACGCAATGGCAGAGCCTCCCGGACACATGCACAACCCCTGTCATGTGGAACTGTACCGTGCACCTATGCTGCATTTACTGGGGGCACTGCCATTGGCAGTGATGCAGATCAGTTACCAGCTAAGCTTCCGCCTTGCCAACGTCACCTGCGTTCGGCCTGTTTTGCATTGTCGATTGTGCATATTCGAGTGGTGCATGGATGTCTGCCTATCCAACAGGATGGTAGCTGAACTGGGTTTTGACATGTGGGTGTGCCCCCTGTTGGTCCACGGCCGGGAGTGCCACTGTGATACCAGTTTATGGGATGCCTAAATACTTGGCATACATGCTGGCAGCTGGACCTGGGAGATTGCACAAATCCTTGTGTGCAGTGACCACATTGAACCGCTCCCCTATTGGGCTGTAGTGCAAATTGGTCAAAGGGGGTGGAAGCAGCAACTCTGTCCGGACCGGCTAATGGATTGACTTGCCGTCCTGTTTTATGAAGTCAACAACGACCTCATGTTGGAAATATTAGCCTACGAAGCTGCAAAAGCTTTCATGGATGAGTAACTATGTACCTGCAGCCACATCAGATTGGAACACATTGCACATGTCCCGACACTTTGTTGCATCTTGGAGATCTGGTCACATATCCCACGACCACAGTGGATGTGGCCGCATTCGCCTGGACTCCAAATACATGAGCGGACAACAACGCGGCTTAACACACACCTGTGAAAGCTGAGGCACTCCCCCAGAGTGGACAGTGGAGCTTGGCAACGTTCCTCATTCTGACATACTGCTGCACTTGTCTGTCTGTTGTGGCACTTATCTTGCCCGTACTGACACGCATATGATAATAAAGTCTACGCACCTTCACTTGTATTCAACTGTTATGAGTGTTGATTTGAATGACAATGTGTGTCTCAATGCCTATCTGGGTCACGGCCATACATGCGCATGGATAGCATTACCCAGGGAGTAACTTTTTGTGGAATCACTGTCCCTACATTCATCCATACTTTCATTCTTGATTGATCATGGCCATGACACATCTGTGTGAATTAGAATGTTTTATTCACATTCAGTCGAGTGTTGAAGCTGGACCAGTACAGGGCCATGCAAACCACACTTTAAATTGTTGGCCCCTGGAGGGCCAACCAGAGTCCTTTCGGGATTGACAAGTTCATAGGGAGTGGAAGACTACAGTCCAAAGTGTGATTGCTGTGTCATTGGTAACCAAACCAAATATGGCAGTCCATGTCGAGGTCCAAGGTGAGTGTCGCTCAGTGTATAGGGGGACAGTGGGAGGTGTTATTCCAGGGCATGATGCAGAGGGCAGAACCTGGCCATATGGCGGAGATGAATGCTACCACTTCATTCTTACCACAAAGCCAGATTCATCATCATCTTCATCCGGGGCCGGAGATGAATGTCTGCCACACTGTGTGGCACTGACACTTCAGAGGGAGGAGATGTGGATGTAGTAGTAGCACCAGCAACAATCCGCGTTAGGCCTTGTGGTGGCAATGCCATGATGAGGATCTGCAGGGAATGGAAGATCACAGCTACATCTTGCTGGTGTGCAGCCGTGGCAAACATTCTTTCCGCCTGCATCCGCTCCATCTTCTCCATGATCCTCCACATGTGTCCCAACTCCCGGGTGACATTGCTGGAGCCACTCTGACTAGACAGTTGTTCTTGGCACAAAGTCATGACTCCAGGGATGTCAGCCATGGCTTATTGTAGAGCAGGGAGCGGACAGTGGGTGTCAGTTAGGGACTGTGAGTGGTCCCTGATGAGACTTAGACACCCTCATATGGCATCTAGTTTGGCTGCCATGAGGTCGAACCCCACCCGCAACTGGTCAGACATCTCCTCCTGGAACTCTAATACACGGCATTGGAAGGCCATGTGTTGGTCGTGGGGGTTCTGGGAGACAGCTGTGGTGGTGGGTGCTTCCTGCTGTGTGGTCTGTGCAGGGGGCAGGGTCTCATGGATGCAGCTGGGCTGCCCTGCTTCTGGTGGTGGTGTGCAGGAGCTGTCCCTGAGCTGTTGGAGTGCGTCGGTGTAAATGTTAGGGAGGACCTCTTCATCATCAGTGCTGTGTTGTTGGGTCTGCTCTGCAGGAGGTGTTGATTCTCCCTCTGCAATGTGAAGGGGAAATGCAGATTGACATTGTGTTCACATGTATGTTCACGCATTGTACAAATTTACTGTCAGACTGCATGGCAATGTACATTGTGACTGTTTATGAGGAGACACCTATTTGAAGCAGGACACATTCGGCATTTCTACACCATCAGGGATGTGAAATTGTACTTGTACATTGTCATCTCACAGTTTGCAGCTATGCCAAATGTGAATGGCCATTTTCTACACACAAGCTGCAGCAGTTGTGTCCTCTGTTCTGTTATGAAAGTGTTGCAGTTTGTACCACATTGCTGTCAATGTGGGGGTGCTCTGCATCTTATGTGTGTGTGCTGTATTGTGGGTGAGTTGCCCCTTCGGTTCTGATTTGGTTGGCCCTTATCCCTTTCAGGCGGTGTGCCTTTCACTTCTGTGCTTATACAGTGCTGAGATGTTGCAGACTTGCGTAAATTGGGCTCTTGGTCGGAGTTGTGACTCTTGGGCATGGTTTGTCCGCAGATGTTTTATACTTACTTACTTACTTACTTACTTACTTGTGCATGGATGCCATTGTGCCCATCTCCCCCCGTCCCCCCAAGTCCCTGGTCGTTACTCACCCTGCTGTTGTTGACTCTTGTTGTGCAGTGTCCGGTCCCTCAACTCCTGCCACCGTCTCCCCAATAATGGTCCCAGGCTGGTCCTCCGTGGGGCTTGTGGGGTTCTGGTTGTCCTCTGTACTTGCTCCGGCTACCTCCATGGTGCTTCGCAGTTGTTTGGGTCTTGTTTGTGTGTATGGTTGCCGCTTTTATAGTGATTTTGGCCGCCTGACTTGTGGGACTTGAAGGCTGGCACTGCTTCTCGCTATATTTTTTATCGCAGTTGTGCCCATCGCAAGTTTTTTCACATTTGGGTTTAGATTTTTAACTCCGTCCAGGGACTTTTATCACGGTCATTTGACATGTTGTAGGGATACTATTGCATATTACCGCCGTGTTGAGAATACTACGTTGACACAGAGTTATTTTCCCGCGATAGACCATGATGTGAAAGATTGCGTTAACCAATTTTGGTGATGATTATCACACATTCTTGAGAATATCCCCCTTAGTGTTTGCGATAACCAAATATAGAATTGCAAAAATTTGCTCTTTGATAATCGCAAACACTAATGTAAGTACATGTGGCCCAGGGTTCACTGTGCTATCATCACTCTATTCCCAGATTTCAGAAATAGAGTAAAAAATGTTCTAAGTTGTAGTGGATAATTAAAGGGTAACTCATAACGAGAACCATAGAGTGGAACTGTGTTAGTGCTCTTGAGCCACTATCATTTTTGCTAGCTTATAGATCCGACATTAGATATCTGGAGTGTCATGCATAGTGAGTGGTGGCATTTAGCCTGTGTACATGTGAATGCATAATAGTAACGGGCAGGCCCTCGAGACGCAAGTAAGTCCCTCAAGTTATCGATGAAGGTATAAAAAATATTTTGACCACTTGCTGCTAAGACTTTTTTCTCAAGAATGCCAAGCATATTTTTCATTTGAGGCAGGTCGTAGTGCATATTTTTTTCCACAAAAAATATCTACCTCACATGTTAGGGATTATATTCGTATCCAGGGTGTGTGGCTTATCCTATACTGGCATGAGGAAATAGTCAGAATTTTTTTTCAATAAAGGGGAAAAGTGTTGCACTAAAAAGTATTTTTTTAAATGAGTAACAAAATATTTGTTGTGCTAGCATCACCCTTTTCTCAGCTTTCAGAAAGATTCAAGGTAGGCAAAATAATTTTTTCACCAAATGTTTGGAATTTTCCAAGTAGTGCTCAATATTGCCTATTTTGCTGTTTTTTACCACCCCCCCGGTCCCCCCTCCTATGTCTGGGGAAAAGTCCATAACCCAGATGTGAACGAAGAAAGCTAAACATTTCTGTAAACAAGACTAAATGCTAATTTCAGCAAGAGCAAAATTAGTAAAGATTGCTCAAGGTTTTCCCAAGGAAGCTAATAGGAGAATAGAAATATAAAATAGTTTAATGATGTGGCTTTCTCTTACACAGAATGGCCTTTAAAATTACAATTTTGGTTAACCAAATAATTTTCTCATATTTGTACAATGAGAAGTTCTAGAACTTGCAGGGATTGGCACATTTTTATACCACCCAGCATTTCAATACTTTCGGCCAATAAAAACAGCACATAATATATATTGGTCAAACGTTCACCCAGAGTTCACTGGATGAAACACCTAACAGCCCTAAATGGACACACGCACATAGTCGACTCAGCGAAATCTCTGGGAATAACGCTAGACAGCAACTTAAAGATGCAGAAACACATTAGCACCGCAACTAAAGGAGCGAACTTCCAACTAAAGACCCTGAGAAAACTGAAACCCTTTCTGCCTGCACATGACTTCAAACAAGCAGTTCAAGCCCTAGTAATCCCCCGAGTAGAGTATGGAGCAGTTACGCTATGCGGCCTCCCAAGATCCTCAACAGCACCATTAAGAGCCACGATCAATGCAGCTGCGAGACTCATCACAGGATCTAAAAGAAACGCTCACATCTCGCCTGACTTGAGAGCCATTGACTGGCTTCCATTTGAAGCCAGAATTCACCTAAAAATTGCCTGCATGACACACAAGGCCCTCTACCACAAAACTCCACAATACCTTGCACAGAAACTAGTTCTCTCTGCGGGCAACAGAGCCTCTAGGAGTGCCAAAACTCTTCTCCTTCAACCTCAACGTTTTGCCAAGAAAAAAACCTATAACCGTACCTTCTCAGGTATGGGTCCGAAGATATGGAACGCCTTGCCCAGTGAAACAAGAATGAACCCCTCCACCTCTTCCTTCAAAAAAGAAGTGAAAGCTATCCTCATGGCTAAATTCACTTGAACTCTATATCTATTCATTGTGATTTTGTCTAACTGTCTGTTGTCTAAGTATATTGTACTTTGCCTCCTTCCTGCTTGTAAAGCGCTCTGATACTCGCAAGAGTCTTGTCCGCGCTATATAAAACTTTCAAATACTAATACTAGGAGTAACAAGTGACCATCCTTTCTGAAAGCCATTTTGTTTGATCTGGTAGCTGTTGTAAAAAAAAATAGAAAATAAAAAAAAAATCCAATTGGTCGCACACTGCTCGTCCTACCAGCGTGTTACCCCAAAGCATTGTGGTCCATGAAGTGAGCATCAGCGAGTGCGCCTCTGCCAGAGTCTTAAGCAAAAATCAATGCCGCGTAGGCCATCCCTGGACACGAGTTTCGAGGTTGTTGCCTCTCGTCAGCAGGGAATAGGCATGTGTGTAGGGTTGCTGCGTAGGCTGCCAAAAAATGTTCTCAGGTCCGGTACCGCTCGTGGCACGCAGGTGCGTAACCATGAGCTCGTCAGCCCCACCGGCTCAAGGGAGCCTGAATATAAACAAAAATCCAATTGGTCGCACACTGCTCGTCCTACCAGCGTGTTACCCCAAAGCATTGTTGTCCATGAAGTGAGCATCAGCGAGTGCGCCTCTGCCAGAGTCTTAAGCAAAATCAATGCCGCGTTGGCCATCCCTGGACACGTGTTTTGAGGTTGTTGCCTCTCGTCAGCAGGGAATAGGCATGTGTGTAGGGTTGCTGCGTAGGCTGCCAAAAAATGGTCTCAGGTCCGGTACCGCTCGTGGCACGCAGGTGCGTAACCATGAGCTAGTCAGCCCCACCGGCTCAAGGGAGCCTGAATATAAACAAAAATCCAATTGGTCGCACACTGCTCGTCCTACCAGCGTGTTACCCAAGAGCATTGTGGTCTATGAAGTGAGCATCAGCGAGTGTGCCTCTGCCAGAGTCTTAAGCAAAAATCAATGCCGCATTGGCCATCCCTGGACACGTGTTTCGAGGTTGTTGCCTCTCGTCAGCAGGGAATAGGCATGTGTGTAGGGTTGCTGCATAGGCTGCCAAAAAATGTTCTCAGGTCCGGTACCGCTCGTGGCACACAGGTGCGTACCCATGAGCTCGTCAGCCCCACCGGCTCAAGGGAGCCTGAATATAAACAAAAATCCAATTGGTCGCACACTGCTCGAAACACTTGTCCAGGGATGGCCAACGCGACATTGATTTTTGCTCAAGACTCTGGCAGAGGCGCACTCGCTGATGCTTACTTCATGGACCACAATGCTTTGGGGTAACACGCTGGTAGGACGAGCAATGTGCGACCAATTGGATTTTGTTTATATTCAGGCTCCCTTGAGCCGGTGGGGCTGACGAGCTCATGGTTACGCACCTGCGTGCCACGAGCGGTACCGGACCTGAGAACATTTTTGGCAGCCTATGCAGCGACCCTACACACATGCCTATTCCCTGCTGATGAGAGGTAACAACCTTGAAACACGTGTCCAGGGATGGCCAACGCGACATTGATTTTTGCTCAAGACTCTGGCAGAGGCGCACTCGCTGATGCTTACTTCATGGACCACAATGCTTTGGGGTAACACGCTGGTAGGACGAGCAGTGTGCGACCAATTGGATTTTTGTTTATATTCAGGCTCCCTTGAGCCGGTGGGGCTGACGAGCTCATGGGTACGCACCTGCGTGCCACGAGCGGTACCGGACCTGAGAACATTTTTGGCAGCCTACGCAGCGACCCTACACACATGCCTATTACCTGCTGATGAGAGGTAACAACCTAGAAACACGCGTCCAGGGATGGCCAACGCGACATTGATTTTTGCTCAAGACTCTGGCAGAGGCGCACTCGCTGATGCTTACTTCATGGACCACAATGCTTTGGGGTAACACGCTGGTAGGACGAGCAGTGTGCGACCAATTGGATTTTTGTTTATATTCAGGCTCCCTTGAGCCGGTGGGGCTGACGAGCTCATGGTTACGCACCTGCATGCCAGGAGCGGTACCGGACCTGAGAACATTTTTGGCAGCCTACGCAGCGACCCTACACACATGCCTATTCCCTGCTGATGAGAGGTAACAACCTAGAAACACGCGTCCAGGGATGGCCAACGCGACATTGATTTTTGCTCAAGACTCTGGCAGAGGCGCACTCGCTGATGCTTACTTCATGGACCACAATGCTTTGGGGTAACACGCTGGTAGGACGAGCAGTGTGCGACCAATTGGATTTTTGTTTATATTCAGGCTCCCTTGAGCCGGTGGGGCTGACGAGCTCATGGTTACGCACCTGCATGCCACGAGCGGTACCGGACCTGAGAACATTTTTGGCAGCCTGCGCAGCGACCCTACACACATGCCTATTCCCTGCTGATGAGAGATAACAACCTCGAAACACGTGTCCAGGGATGGCCAACGCGGCATTGATTTTTGCTTAAGACTCTGGCAGAGGCGCACTCGCTGATGCTTACTTCATGGACCACAATGCTTTGGGGTAACACGCAGGTAGGACGAGCAGTGTGCGACCAATTGGATTTTTGTTTATATTCAGGCTCCCTTGAGCCGGTGGTGCTGACGAGCTCATGGTTACGCACCTGCGTGCCACGAGCGGTACCGGACCTGAGAACATTTTTGGCAGCCTACGCAGCGACCCTACACACATGCCTATTCCCTGCTGATGAGAGGTAACAACCTAGAAACACGCGTCCAGGGATGGCCAACGCGACATTGATTTTTGCTCAAGACTCTGGCAGAGGCGCACTCGCTGATGCTTACTTCATGGACCACAATGCTTTGGGGTAACACGCTGGTAGGACGAGCAGTGTGCGACCAATTGGATTTTTGTTTATATTCAGGCTCCCTTGAGCTGGTGGGGCTGATGAGCTCATGGTCACGCACCTGCGTGCCACGAGCGGTACCGGACCTGAGAACATTTTTGGCAGCCTACGCAGCGACCCTACACACATGCCTATTCCCTGCTGATGAGAGGTAATAACCTCGAAACACGTGTCCAGGGATGGCCAACGCGACATTGATTTTTGCTCAAGACTCTGGCAGAGGCGCACTCGCTGATGCTTACTTCATGGACCTCAATGCTTTGGGGTAACACGCAGGTAGGACGAGCAGTGTGCGACCAATTGGATTTTTGTTTATATTCAGGCTCCCTTGAGCCGGTGGTGCTGACGAGCTCATGGTTACGCACCTGCGTGCCACGAGCGGTACCGGACCTGAGAACATTTTTGGCAGCCTACGCAGTGACCCTACACACATGCCTATTCCCTGCTAATGAGAGGTAACAACCTCGAAACAGCAGGGATGGCCAACGTGACATTGATTTTTGCTCAAGACTCTGGCAGAGGCGCACTCGCTGATGCTTACTTCATGGACCACAATGCTTTGGAGTAACACGCTGGTAGGACGAGCAGTGTGCGACCATTTGGATTTCTGGTAGATGTTGTACTTGATTCTCTGGATCAGCCAACATCCAAGGAAACCTACAAACCACAGACATTTTTGAAAACTACAGGGATGAAGGGGAACCTATGGTGGTGAGGCATGCGTGTATCCCACTACATTTGCTCTTACTCAGAATACCCTGTGAATATCAAACTTTGGTGAGAAGAAATCAGATTTCCTCCTATTTCTGTTAAGTTAATTTCTGGAATCTTTGGGGATGGCACAAATCCTACCAACTAGTATTCCCACACCTCTGGATGAAAAAGGCTATACAACAGGTGTAGGTTACCCCATCGTTTGGGACAACAAACGTAATTAAAGAAAGGCAAGTAAGTTAATGGCAAATACCATTTTTTGGGATGTCGGTATTTGTTGTGTTTTAGCTCAATGTCAGCCTCTTCCCAGGGAGGGACATCTACCATTCACATGAAACTTTGAAACATAGAGAAAGGGGCAGTCCAGGAAGCTGAAACATGAATAGGCCACACTATATTTTCTTAGCTAAAATCTCCAGCAAGCATCAAACTTTGGATGAAAAAACACATTTCTGTGACAGAACATTCAGGAATCTATGGGAAACGCAACATAGAACTCCCCCACCTTTCTGAATGAGAATGCCATCCACATGTATGGGTCCTATTGGCAGCAGCATGACATTCTAGGCAAAACAGCGTGTAGGGATGCATGTAGGCCACATGACTCTAGAATGCGTTTAGTCTGAGGTTTTCAGAAACGACCAAGGAATATAGAATTCCCTGGTTTGTGGCTGATCAGAGGCATAAATACCACAGCCATTCCTGGTGGAAAGTGAGTAGAAATTGGGTTTTGAAGACATATTTGTGATGTATTCATGTCAATCTGGATTTGTAAACTTGTTGGGAATCCACATCCTCCATTCATTCCTGAATTCCCTTGGTTATCTAGTTGTCAGAAATGCCCAGGCTCCGTGGGGTTCCCTGGCTGCTGGTTGACAACAGACTCAAATATTACAGCTATCCCCCATGGAAAATGAGTGAAATATTTTTTAGGAATACTTTGTGATGTTTGCAGGGCATTCTGAGTAACCAACCATGTTAAAAATCCAAGGGCCATATTATCAAGGAACGGCGATAACATTATCGCCGCTTTAGCGGCATTAAACTGCTGCTAAAGCAGCGATAATGGTCTTGATAATATGCCTTTGTGAATTCCCATAGAAGCCCAGGTTCACACCAGAACCTGGGCTTCTATGGGAATTCACAAGGGCATATTATCAAGCCAATTTACCGCGGCTTTAGCGGCAGTTTCCTGCCGCTAAAGCGGCGATAATGTTATCACCGTTCCTTGATAATATGGCCCCAAGTAAGCCATACAACCATCATTTCTGTTTGTCTAGAGCTTTCTGAAATGTCCAGGGGGCATATTATCAAGGACTGTGTTAAACATTATCGCCGGTTTAGCGGCAGACAACTGCAGCTAAAGCGGCGATAATGGGCTTGATAATATGCCCTTGAGAATTCCAATAGAAGTCCATGTTTTGGTGTCAACATGGGCTTCTATTGGAATTCTCCAGGGCGCACATTATCAATCCCATTATCGCCGCTTTAGTGGTAGTTTTCTGCCGCTAAACCGGCGATAATTTTAACGCCGTCCTTGATAATATGCCCCCAGGTTTGATAGGATTCCATGGCTGCTAGCTAAACCCAGACTCAAACAATGCGTGTGTCCCCCTATGGAAAGTGAATGGAAGTTGTGACGTTCTAAAGGATAGTTTTAACATTTACTAGGCATGTTGGATAAGAGAGCCTACTGGAGCCGCATGAGCCACACGACCCTACATTTCAATGCGTCTTTAGTTGTCAGAAAGTCTCAGAGTAATATCTCCAAGGAGAAGACTCCATCCCAATCTTCATAGGCAACAATGAGAATATTTTAATCTGACAGAACTCATTTTAGCTTCTGTGACTACACCCACAGCCTGCAGTAAGAACCTGGAAAAGTAACGAAAATAATATTAGAAATGATAGTAGGAGGGCAGCAGAGAAAGTAAGCAATAGCGTATCTAATGTATTGGAAATAGTGTTAAGAACTGCACAAGCCAAGTTTTTTGTTTGAAGGGGAAAATCTGGATAGGGTATTCAAATTTGGTTGAGAAAAACCCTTGTGAAAATGAAGAGGCGCGTTATGCGAGTTAGCATTTAAAATGTGGGTTCTTTGAAGAGGCAATAAGCCAATGACAGAAACAAATTGCAGATGAAGGAAAACAAACTATAAAGGCACCAAACTCAATTCATGTGCCTAACTCTGTAGCCTTTAATTATGTATGTGTATTGCACAACACGTGCCTTGCAGTGCAACCTGTGTATACTGCTTTGCAGGGTAAGAAACAATGCTTAACCCTTCCCGTGAGATACAGTATGTCAGATTGCTACATACTATTTGAAGACAATTGTTTCAATTGAGCACAGTAAAGAATAAATACACACTGATTACCGGATGGATGAGGTATGGTGAATTAATTTATTTGTGTTTTAGAAGAAAAGAGCTGACCTCAATAAATCCAGACCCCAGACATACAGGTTAAGACGGCTGTTAAGGACCCTTCCCCCTTGTCGGAGCCCAGGTTGGGATTGTTCCCTTGCTGACTCACTGAGCATAGGTAAGGGGCAAGGTGTGAGAGCATCACTCCTGTTGTACTCGACTACTCCAAGGTTAGTAAAAATGTAATCTGGCGTAACATCAGACTACTAGTCTCAGATTTGACTATGGCCTGTAGTACGAGGCAGGGGTGCTCTGTCTCAGCCTTTCTTTATGTCATATTTTTAGAACACTCAGGGCCTAATTACATGCGGTATCTTGATTTCCTACTCCTGCATGCATCCCTGTTTGGGAAGGAGTCATAATTATGAGTTTGGTTGATAATTATGAGATGCACTAGATACCTCAACCTTCTTCACATTTTTGCAGGTCGAATCTGCCTAAATTTAACAGGGAAAAAACATACAGTTTTTACTGTCCCATGTGGATTTTGGTGTGTTAAACACTAAAATCAATGTGCTAGTCCCCAAAAACTCGTAATAGACACAATTTATCGCAGCTGATAAATAACGTACCCTAGGGTATCGTTACTGCATCTAATATTCTATATATCATATATACATATGCATGCACACACACACACATATTCGACTTTGAGTTGAAAAATATATCATAGTGCGCATGTTTCTTGTTTTGTAGTCTTATTCTGTTGTACTTTGTAGTACAGTGAGTTCTCAAATGTATACGATGAAGGGACTGGAGGTGCCTTTATTCTTGGAATGAAGAGGACCTTTATCAACCACTGACTACATTTCCTCTGTCCACTCCTGCTGACTTTTTGTTCAAACATTGAAAACCAACTTTCAGTGTAATGAAGTGAGGTCAAATCAGTATTTTTCCAGAAACCTCATCAGAACATAAAGTTACAGACTGCCAAATGTTACCTATTCCGAAATTTTGCAACACTTCTGACGTGATCTCTGACTCAATCCCTTATTATGTTCAAACTTAGATAATTAATTTTTTGACAGATTCCTTATTAGATTCTGAAATGGGAAATGGTCTTGCGGGTTTTTCCCTGCAGTGATGGTGTTATTCCAAGCAAGAGAGGGTTAGGATAGGGTATACATGTGTTAACAAATATTTGGGATGGTGGAGACAATCATTAGCTAAATTTTTGTTCAAAGAGATTGTGAGTAGTACCTACCAACCAATAGTTTACATCTGTAGGTGATGGTCCCAGAATATAGTTGTCACAATGCCATGTGGCACATGTCTGAAATATCAATTACAAAAACATTGTCCCATTGAAGATAACTACAGAAAATCCTCAGACAATGGGCCAATATTGACCTATGCGGTATGACACCATCTCCAAAGCACCTCCTAGCCAGACATTTGTAGATTCCCCTGTGTCTAAACATGCAACTCTCTTGTGTATGCCCAGATCTTCAATGATGCACATTGTTTTGAACACAAATTGACTGTTTCATGATTGTTTGTAGTTGTAGACAGATCAAGATATGCGTCTCATTTATGCAAGCTATCAGCCAAGGGAATTGCATAGTCCTCTAAAATTCTTCCTTTGTGTTTTTTACTTCCTAATCATTCTTGGTGTGGGCAATGTATGGGTTGATATTTGACAACATGGCATCTAGTAACATATGGAAAAAACTCAATGGTGCACTCAGTGACACCCAACCTGCTTTGGCCACCATACCTTTGAAAGTATCTGAGTCCAGCCGATGCAGTGAACATAGGGTTTGAACATGCATAGGAATGTTACTTATGTGTGTCCCCTGACCTCAGGCTGGGTACAAATCAAAGATATGCCCATGTATCACCTTCTTGGTGAACCTATACTTACTTTATGTGCTCTCTTCTTGTCATTAAAGATGGTGAACCTGGCTTGAAAAAGTAACTCTCAGTTCACCCACACCCAGTCCCTCAGTGTCTGAACCCACAACCAGGTTGAAAACCCACTTGATTAGCAAGACATTGAGTAGAAATGAAAATGGGAATAGAAAACTGCCACTTGGAAAGCTGCAAAAAGTGCAAGACTCGTTTCAGTTTGGATCGTTTGCATAGTCATTGACCACATATACTGTGAGTCTTCAAGTGTATCAGACAGTCGTTACCCCGAGTATGTCTTCGATCTTGCTGTCTTGAGCAATGAATAACAAACATATCTAGCCTTACCCAAAGAAAGACTCCCGGAGCTTTGGTTATTTGTTCCTCTGTGAAACATTCTCTTTAGTTCTCTTTAGTTCTTAGTTTCGGTGTTTCTCTGCAGTGGTAGAAAAGGCGGCGAACAACCATTACAATGATGATAGAACATCGCGGGTGCATTACAACGCACATTTTACACCGTGCGAACCTTTACAATTCAATCTTTTACATCGCGCATGCTGTCACATCGCAGTTTACCACTTGCGGGGATTTTACACCGCGCATGCTGTTACACCGCTATACGCACAACGCATTTAAACAGTGGATGACCGAGATACAGTGTTATTGTGAACATTTAACAGATATACGCACAACTTATTTGAACAGTGGATGGACATTACGCACAACGCATTTGAACAGTGGATGGGCATTTATTAACGGATATTTATTAACGGATATACGCACATACAAACAGTGTTAGGTAAAAGATAAAAGGTTGCATCGATGAATGATGGATGGAAGGATGTGTGAAAAGATGGGTGGATGAATGATGGGTGGATAGATGAAGGATGGATGGATGGGAAAACGGGTGGATGGATGAAAGATGGATGGATGGATGGATGGATGAAAGGGCGGATAGATGAAGGATGTATGTATGGATGAGGCATACACACATACAAACAGTGTTAGATAAAAGATAAAAAGTTGCATGGATAAATGATGGATGGATGAATGATGGGTGGATGGGTGAAAGGGTGGATAGATGAAGGATGGATGGATGGGTAAAGGGGTGGATGGTTGAAGGATGGATGTATGGATGGAAGGATGAAAGGGTGGCTGGATAAAGGATGGATGTATGGATGAGGCATACACACATACAAACAGTGTTAGATAAAAGATAAAAGGTTGCATGGATGAATGATGGATGGATGGATGTGTGAAAAGATGGGTGGATGAATGATGGGTGGATGGGTGAAAGGGTGGCTAGATGAAGGATGGATGGATGGGTAAAAGGGTGGATGGGTGATGGATTGATGTATGGATTTAAGGCTGAAAGGGTGGATGGATGAAGGATGGATGTATGGATGAGGCATTGTTGGATAATAATAATAATAATAATAGTCACATTTGTAAAGCACATGGTTACACTAGGCTAGTGTGTCCCAGCGTACATTCTGAAATGCACATCTCAAAGGGGACCCTCAAAGCTGGACAGTAGCGGGGAGAATCTAAACATAGGGAAAAAGGTGAGTTTTCAGCTCTTTACAGAAAATAGTCTCCGAGACCTCCAACCGGAGGCCCTGAGGGAGTTTGTTCCACTGCTGAGCTGCCAGATAGTGAAAGGAGCGACCACCAATCCTTGCTCTCCTGATGGTAGGGATACTCACCTTCCCCGTCCCACTAGATCTTAATTGACGGGTCGGGGAATAGGGAGTTAATAAGTCATGCAGGTAGATGGGGCCCTTCCAATGTATGATCCGATGGCTAACACATGGAGTCTTGAACAAAACTCTCTCCCTGATCGGAAGCCAATGAAGGGAGGCTAAGGCCCTCTTAGAAGAGGCTCTCTTTGGTAGCACCAAGACTAGGCATGCTGCTGCGTTCTGGATATGTTGGAGTTTCTGTATGCATTTAACATTCGCTCCCAGGTACAGTACATTCCCTTACTCCCATAATCCCGTACATTCCCATAAAGATAAAAGATAAAAGGTTGCATGGATGAATGATCGATGGATGGATGTGTGAAAAGATGGGTGGATGAATGATGGGTGGATGGGTGAAAGGGTGGATAGATGAAGGATGGGTAAAAGGGTGAATGGATGAAGGATGAAACAGTGTTAAATAAAAGATAAAAGGTTGCATGGATGAATGATGGATGGATGTGTGAAAAGATGGGTGGATGAATGATGGGTGGATGGGTGGATAGATGAAGGATGGATGAATGGGCAAAAGGGTGGATGGATGAAGGATGGATGTATGGATGAGGCATTGGATATCTTAATGCACATTCAAATATTTGCACTGTGCGGGATAAGTCCCTCTTTATCATTTTATCGGCTGTATATTGTGAGCATAGGCCGGGATGGCCCAAAGCCGCCCCTTGCCTCTGAAAGGGCTCCTCTCTCTAGAAGTAATGCTCTGGTATGTTCAGCTCTGCTGCATCTCCGTAGAGTGCGGATGGAATGCATGTTATGGTGTTGTGGTTGTCATCGCGATGTCTGGACGATTTCTGATGTTCGAAGTGCAAATTCGATTGAATTTTATCAATTTTGCCCATCGCCCTTCTAATTATGTGTCACGGACGCCAACTGGGTGATAGTGAGGCAGCTGAGTGACGCCGATGTAAACTACACTGATCTCAAGGTCACTGCTGAAGCTCAGCACAGAGCACAATAAAAAGGCTCCCTACCTCTGAAGTGCCACCTGTAAGTGCTGGCAAAGGCTCCAGCAAGGTGTCCGAATCCCCGCAGACCCGGGCGGCCAATTACTCACTGCGCTGGTTAGATGTTAGGCAGGGCCTATCGGGACCACCATGAGCTTCACAGGACGGCGGAGATGGACACCCGAGCTGCCAGCCTGCGCACCATGCCACCTGCCCGTAGTCCCGCCGGCGATTCACTGGAGCTGCAGACACCACACGCCGGGGTGTACAGGCACACGACGGTGTTGTTGGGGCAGGGGCCGCAAGCAAGGGAGGCCACTCAGCTAAGATTCCACTGGCCGGCGTGAGTGTGATCCGAGCCCTGCGCCACGGTGGACCCAGGCCCACAACACCTCGCTGCACACTCTTCTTGCCAGCAGGGTCACAGGGCCTCCTCTGGGACCTGGTAGTTCCGTGCAGGGGTTCCTTAGGGGCTCTCCACTGGTCGCGACCAGCACCAGTGCCACCGCCACTCCGGAGGGGTGTGCTCGTGCTGGGGGTAGTGTGTGTGTTATTTTGGAAAAAATATGCGATGTTAAAGCATGCAGGGTGTTTGTGTGCGTAGTGATTGTGTTTGGTATGCATTTCAATGGTGGAGCGATGTAATGGGTTGCGTTGGACAGCATACGTTGTGAATGTGTGTGCGATGTAAAGACGGCGATGTGAATGTTTGCGATGAAAACCTTTGCGATGTAGCATCATACATCCAGAAAAGGCATATCCATAAAAAAACTTGTGTGTCAGTGTTTGCCTCATTCTCTTCAAACTGCTAAGAAGATAATGGCACATTTTAATGAAAATCTGGAGCCTGACCCTGATAACCTGACTGACAGCCCTTTCAATAAATAAACATACTAGGTCTATAAATATGAGAGTATTAGTGTTCTGCAATCTTTTAAAGATTATCTACTTCTCTATCTTGAAATGTTTCTTCAAGTCATAACAATACACAGCCACATTATAAAGCATCACAAAGTACGTTGCAACAGAGCGACATAAAAGGATATGTGTGCAATTATCATAACATTAGAGGACTTGCTCTGTATAAGCAACTGCTGCTACTTCAAACTTGAACAGCAGCAGCCTTTGGAGGTAAGAGCAGTGGGGCCAGGTGGGAGGGGTAATTCGATAGACGATGAAGAGGGAAAATAGGATCATTATTTAATTTTCCATCGTGGTCATTTGTTGACTCCCCCCTCAACCCGGTCCCATCACTCTTACCTGCACAGGCCTCTCCTGAACTTGAGAGTAGTGTGGGCTGGCTCCTCAAATCTCTCTTCTTTGGGTGTTGCCCTGTGAAGAGACACAATGGGGCAAATCACTAAAGGGTGACACAAAGCAGATCAGCAAGGAAAGTTGCATCCCTTCTCAGACACAGCCTGCTGCCTTGGTTTTTTTACTTCCATTTCAGACACTAAGGGCCTAATTTTTAGGTCTCGCCTACGCAGGGCGTACGTGTTGCTTAGGAGAGACCTTTAGTCATCGGCACATTTTTGCGGCCAAAAACATGCACACATTCCATTGCCTTCAATGGCAACACGTGCACGTGTGGCGATTCACTTGCGGGAGCGAGCAGCTGGCACCATATGTTAGCAATTATCGCAGCGCCAGCCGCTCGCTCCCGCAAGTGAATCATGCAGGCCCCCTCCTTTCTCCCCCTGCAGCCGCGCGAGGCGCGCGCTTGGGCTTGTTTTCCTTTCCCTCACGTACCCATCTTCTCTCTTTCTGCCACTTCCTCTTTCTCTACATGTGACGGCTTTCATCTTTTTTCCTCTCTCTCTCACACGCTCTGGTAATCTCCTCTTTCTCTCCCTAAACCAGGATTCTTACAAACACACCGCTATAATCAACAATTATGGTTACTTGCATTACTAGTGTTACTCATTTACATTTAATGTAGTTCTATTTTTATGAATGGCATGCTAAAATGAAATTATTGAAACAAACCACGAGCAGCATGGAATAATACGCACATACAGTGGCTCCCAAACTTTTGACTCCTGAGGACCCCCATTGAGTCACCACTGGAAGCCGGGGACCCCCAAGCAATTTGTAGGATTTAAATTTCAAACATTAAAACAGTAATTCGAAAACAATAAACAAACGTGTGCACTCAAAACAAATACTCAAATTACTAAGGATTTTAGGGGCATATTTACAAGTCCCTATCGCCATGGGAACGTCACTTTTTGCGATGTTCCTGTGGCAATAGGGGCTTAGCCTTATTTACAAGGCAGCGTTAAGCCACTTATTGTGGCTTAACGCTGCCTTTTAAATAAGCCCCCTTTCACGCAATGCTTAGCGTGAAAAAGGTGGGCAGTGGGAGTTGCAGTGGGCGTTTCACTCCAACACCCATTGATTTTGACGCTGCCCTCTATTTACAAGGTTAGCTTAATTAGGAGACAGTACCCAAATTAAGACCATGAATAACCTGGTCTTCACTTGGCGAAATGAGGAGAAATGCCTTATTTCTCCTCGTTTTTGCTTTTTCCAACAGAAAAAGCAAAACACCTTTGATTGTTTATGTTCGGGATGGTGACCCTTCCTGCACATAAACAATCTTTAATAAAAATGACGTTTTGTAACTTCCATGTGTGCTGCATTAGGCAGCACACATAGAAGTGACAAAACGGCATTACAAAATTGTTCATGTGCAGGAAGTGGGAACATAGCAGCATCAGGATAATGATAGACTGGGAATAAACATATGTTGCTAACGTTTACCATGCAGTTTGCAAGCAGCTCTTTGATGACAGTTTATAGGACACTGCTAGATTACGAATGTCCCTTATGAATTGCACAGTGACAAAAGAATCTCTGTGACAAAATCAGTAGCCCACTGACCTATGCACATAAAATACTGTTTTTAAAATGCATTGTACACGTTCTTTGCAGTAGGCATATTAACCCTCTGTGTCACATTAGATAAGTCAAAACTGCCACTAGACAAAACTTTCCTCTCTCTCCAGCAGGTACATAAATCACTGGCATTTTCTTGACACTTTTATAGTTGCTCGAAAACTGCTAATTTTACAAGGAACTTTGCAGTGCTTTTAAAACTGTTGCCTGGGGACCCCCTGGGAATGTGCCACGGACCCCTGGGGGTCCTCGTACCCCAGTTTGGGAAACACTGCGCACATACATTCAGTAGTAGAATGTATATAGTGCCTATTATCCCTAATTTGATCTCGAAGCGCTCTTTGTCGTACATAAAACGTTGAAACCCCTGTACATATGTTTGAATGTGGTGCGTTGTGATCTTGGATTTACAGCTAAAACTCCATGTTTCAGTAAGCGTCCAATTTACAGGGGAAAGGTAGTGTTGGAGGACAGCCCCAGCCCAAATAGAATTCATGTTTTTTTGACGAATTTTCATGTTTTTTGTTGCATTCAGCACTTTTAACTCACATTTGAAGATAAACAAAGCTAGTGGGTCTTTTTTTCTTTTTTCTTTCCCATAATTATTTATGCAGTGCACACGATTAAAATGTAATTTATTCAGAAGTCAGGCTGGAATCTTGTCCAGCTGGCAGAAGACCAGCCCATGCATTCTCCTGCTCGCAAATACTATGGGGCAGATTTATGTTAGACTTGCGCCACTTTTACGCCGCCGTTCCATCACTTTTGTGACGCAGCGGTGGCGTAAACCCTGCGCCACGTTGCGCCCCATTTACATCGTGACGCATCTATGGAGATGCGTCATGGTGTAAAGCCCTGCGCCACATTAAACCGGCGTTCCATCAGAAAAAGCCTCGGAAAAGTGACGCAGTGAAATCTACAAGATTTCACTCAGTCACTTTTCCGACGCTGCTGCGTCAAAACCTTGCGCCTGCTTGAAGCAGGCGTAAGGCATGACGCAGCATGTTAGGTATGGGCAGCCCCTAAATATTGCTGGAGTTGCGTCGTGCTTGCGACACAACTCCAGCAATGCGCCGCCCTTACGCCATCAGATGCGTCACGCATCTGTTGATCCTTGCGCCACGATGCGCTGTATTGTAAATACGGCGCATCTGTGGTGTCGCAAGGGTAAACTTGCGTGACGCATCTTTCCTGGCGCATCTCTGCTGATTTGCAGGGATGCGCCGGGAAACATAAATCTGCCCCTATGTTTTCACCCGATAAAGGCATCAGCGGTGCAAGAGTTCCCGTTTATGTACAGTTATTTTCGCAGATCTTGTTTCGCAGGAACCAATTTATTTTGTTTTCATCATTACTTTCTCGAATGGAATCTTTTAAGGAATCCTGTGAATGTTCATTATTAAAACAAAAAACATCTTTCAAATATAAGAGATAAAACTGTTGAATTAAAATTGGGGTGTTTTCCTCCCTTAGTACCGGTGTTGCCTCTGCACCCCTCTAGTACTACAGGTGACAGTGACTGTGCTCTGGCAGTGACTGCCAGGCCTCGGGTGATCTGATGAGCAGTGCTGACGCCATCTTCCTATAAATCATGGCTGTCAGCTGTTTTTTAGGTCTCGCCTGAGCCAGCGCTTTAGCTTTAGCTTTAGCTTTTGTAAAAGGGGGATTTGGAAGTGCAAACCAGTGCTTTCAGGCCGCCAACTACATTGCATGTGTGCCGGGCGCGTGCACCATTTGGCAGCCTGCTGATCACTTTCGCAGCCGCTTTGATGTTCTCAGTGAGCCACGCGGCCACTGAGAACATCAAAGCAGCCGCGAAAGTGCACACCATTTGCCACCCCCTCCCTTATCCCACTTCCTGCTTGTTAAGAGGTTTCTGTTGCGTAACCTGCCGAGAAGGCGGTTTTCGGTGCATTGGATTTGTCTCTGCGTGAGAGACTTGAAAGACCTTAGTCCGGTTTGCACCTTTGCTCAAGGTCACTAGTCCGTGGATGCAAAGGTCGTTTTTGCCCTGTTTGCTTGGTCTAAATGTTTAATAAAATTCCCTCACGCCAGTCCAACTTAAGCAATGGTCGACACTTGAGTATCTTGCTATCATTAGTATAAACCCCCTCTACCCTGACTTCTAAACGTTGCAGAAATGTAATCCTGTCCAGAGATGGGCAGTCATGTTGTGACGCTGGGGCAACGGTAGTTTTGTATTGCATCCTTTGTGCGTGGAATCCTCTGTCAGTGCAGCTAAAGCAAGACACACAGACAGTCTGTTCGCTTTAGGACAATAAGTGAAGATCAGCTGGATGGTGCTGGGCTTTGAGTGACCTGGCCCTCGTAAACTGGACGTCACTCGTTTGTTTATGCACTTTAAGTCCATATGTGGTGGGATAAATACATAAATTAAAGTAGTCACTAACTGGAAAAACACAATTACATTGATAAGAGTTGTACAACGGTGTTTCTTCTTTCATCAGCACAACATTTCATATTAAAAGCTTGTTTGTGGTTTTACAACACATTTCAACACTGGCGGGGCAGCCGTCACTGATCTTGTTCATGACAAGGCGCATCACAGTGGTGTTGTAGGCCTTCTGCCTAAGTCACACCAAACTCCCCTCAGGGTATTCGCACGTTGCTTTTCCTTTCTCTTTGTCTTTTCATACTCTGCTCACATTGATTGCAAATTGCTTTGTTTTTCCAAGAAATGCTAATGTTAATCTATTGGCAGTGAGGTTCTGCATTTGCATTTCAACGGCTCTCTCTTTTTCCTCTTACTCACTGAGGAACCCTGATTGCCTAAAAGAAACGAACATTGGCAAAGCCAATACGTCTCGCCTTTGCGAGGGGTAATTGTGTTTGTTTTATTTTCTTTGCTCTGCAGTAGTGTACGTGTCACAGAAGTGTTGCTTGTAGAGGATGTGCAGTAACGGCTAGTGCGCCGGACTTTAAAGCTGGGGAACATGCTCAACTCTACATTCTGGGCACATTTCTGTAATGGAAAGCGCTCTGGTAGCTTTGTTCGTGCTATATAAAAAAGCAAATAAAAATAGGAATGAATGGAGAAGTGCTTACAGGTTCGAGAAGTGGGGCAAGTGAAAAGATGCACTCTGTCTAGTGTTTAAACAAAAAAGACACGAGTCACCAGTGAGTTGAATAAAAATAAAGCATGTTTGATGTGAGGGCGATGTGGTTTCGGTGAGTGAGTGGGTTGGGGGGAAAGAGGCGGCAGACATATGTTTTTGATCTGCATCTCACTAAAGACATCATTTACCAGAGGGGGGCGTGGCTTGCGCGCCGCTGCGAGATGGCGGATCACGCTTGAGCTCTGTGACGAGCGTGGGCCGTCGGAGGCTTTTACACTGCTTTGGGGTGCCCCTTTCCTACCAAAAGTTGGCCTCATGCTGCTGTTGATGTCGTTTTCTGCCTGAGAGGCTTTCCAGCGCTCTGTCACTACTGGTGACTGTATTTATGCTGTTTTATGGTGGTGCTCGGTGTTTTTGCGAGCAGCCACCATTTTGTTTTTCCTCACTGACGGAGATGCTTGTTTTTCACTGAAGGAGATGTTCGTTTTCTACAACATGACGACGTTTTTTCTGCGAACTGGCCAGGAATGATGTCAAACAGGTGCTGGTGACGTTTTCATTACTTATAAGTGTATATTGGATTTCTTTATTGCCTCATTTACATTGCTGCTTATGGTGAGAGCATTTTGGACTTTATTTTACTATACCTCTCTTCAAAGTGCCTCCAATACCTTGATATGGCGCTTTTATGATTTTTGATACCCTGCTTCTTGGCTTTCTAGTTTCGGACGACGTCTTTTTGATTCCTGCAGAACATGGTATTTTTGTGATGGGAATTGTCTCCTCTGTCATGTAAACCCACCATTATTATTATCCGGGAGTGATTGCTGAAAGTGCGCTTTCCACTTTTTGTGCATTTCTATTTTACATATTGTGCTTACTAGTTTCCTCTGGCTTCTTCCTTCCCTTAATTTCTCTGAAGTGGGGTATTTTGCGCCCGCTGTGGCTGTGGTTCTATGGCTGCGAATATGGGCTTGTCACCGAATGCTAAAGATGCCAAGGATTCTAAAGCCTCTCTTAAGAGGTCCAAACAAGTGTCTCCTACACCCGAGGCTGCTCAAAAAGACACCAATTCTACTCTTGAGACTATTCTGACGCGCCTTAATGATGTTCAAGCAATTGCGCAGTCTACCAAGACTAACACAGATCTGCTGCAAGTGGAGGTGTCAGCCATCAGGAATGATCTCAAGGCCTTGTCCCTTCGTGTTTCAGCCACAGAAACACGTATTAGTGGTGCAGAAGATTCTATACAAAAGCATTCTAGGTCTCTTTGCCAGTTTGAGCGTTCAATGGCGGCGTTGCGGAGGGAACTTACTGAACAAGAAGATCGTAATCGCAGATCCAATCTGCGCATTTTTGGTCTTCCAGAGGAGGTTGAGAAGGATGCACCTTCTATGATTGATTTCTTATATAAATGGGTTCCTTCTACGCTGCAAATTTCATTCCAAAGAGACTTTGAGTTGGAACGGGCACATCGGGTTCCCACTTTTCGTTCTAAATCAGCCACGCAGCCAAGAGCGATAATTTTTAAGCCACTGCGCCATCAACATACGGAACAAATTCTGGCTCATATGCGGAAGGTTAAAGTTGTCTCCTGGAATGGTCATCGCATTTCAATTTCTCAGGACTTTGCCAGAGACACGGTAATAAGGAGGAAGGGATTTCTTAATCTCCGGAAGCGTCTCTCTGAGATGAATATCCCCTTCTCTTTTTCTGGTCCTTCAAAATTCCGCATTACCTTCAAAGGTCGCTCCAGAATTTTCGATGAACCTGCTGACTTGGCCTCGTTTTTGGATTATCAGCTGGAGCTGCAGATGGATCTTCAAATGGAAGCCTCGCGGGATCCTGGTCCATCTGACACCTGATGTGATTTCATACAACTGCAATGAGTTTTCCCTTTTCCAGATCTATTAAGATTGTCTTTTTTAGATCTGCGTGGTGGTCTTATTGTATACTGTTGTTGGGGTGCTTTTGTTGTTTTTTCGTGCGTGGCTTTGTAAGCTATGTGATGGGCTGTGTTTCTTTTCTCCTTTTCCTTCTCTGTTCTACCTTCCTATCTTTATCGTATAAGTGGAATATTATCTCTGTTATGTCTATTTTTCTGTATTTTCTAACCTTTTGTGATATTATCTTTCCTTATAGGTTGTCCTCTTTCCTGCTCGTTGTTTTGCTTGTGCTTATCGCTCATTTTCCTCCCTACTTGCTTTTTGTTCATGGCAGGCTCTGGATCTTTTTTACCTCACTTTATGACTTCTTTTATTTCCTTAGCATTTTTGTGTGAGACTTGGTCTTATCTCTTTTTTTTTTTTCTTTTCTTTTTGTTTTTTGTTCTTCCTTCCTTCCAGACCCCATTTAATGTTACTTCCATTGCCGTACTTTTATTTGGTCTTTTCGCGTGTTGTTTTGTTTGTATGGAGTACGCCATTGTTTATTATCTGTATTACTTTCTAGATTGGCTACATAAATTGCTCATAGATATTTATGAATTATTGTAAATAGAGTTAATCTTACTTCTGTACAGTTAATTTTTATATTTATTTTATTGCTGTATCATTGATTGGTTTGTTTACTTATTATTATTACCTGCTTCCCTTTACTAGCGCTAATTTACTATATTTATATTGCACTTTATAATCTCATGTGTTTTACTTCTATGGTTATATATTTACGATATTCTTACTGCTTTAAATTAAATAGTATAACAAGTTTATATATTTGTGGACAGTCTACTAGATGTCTATCTTTGGATTTTGCATATTTAAATATTTACTTGTTTCTTTTATTTATTTTTCCATAGGGCTTCACTGATTGTTTTTGTGGATTGGTTACATGTACTGTTTCATAGATACCTATTAATTATTATATATAGAATGAATTCTAATTTATGTATAGTTCATCTTATATCTATTTTATTGCTATATCATTGATTGGTTTGTTTCCTTTTATTATTAACTGCCTCTCTCTACTAGTTCTAAGTTAATATATTTATATTGCACTTTTAGTCTCATGTTCTTGACTCCTATGGTGTTATATTTACGATATTCTTGCCCCTTGAATTACATAAGTATAACAAATTATATATTTGTGGATAGTCAATTAGATGTCTATCTTTAGATTTTACATATTTAAATATGTACCTGTTTCTTCTATTTATTTGCCATAGGGCTTCATTGAATGTTATATTAACAATTTGGCATATACATGTCGCCTTTATAGTCTTACATGATGAATTGTCTTTGAATACTATAACTAACTCTAGTTCATATTTCAGATATTTATTTTTTTAAATCATTATAATCAGTTATGTACTGTATTGGGGCCATTTACGCTGATTGTATTTATTCCTCGTGATGGTTCCCACGCTCATCTTCCCATTTTCCCCCTGGTATGAATTTGGTCTCTTTCAGACCTTCCTTGTTGGTTCTTCTCTTTCTTCTTCTTTATACTTTCCTTCTTTCTTTTTCTTCTTCTTTCTATTTTTCCCTGCGGATTTCCTTCGTGGATTCTCCCTGTTTCGTGTTGTTGTCTAGTGTGTGGTGGTGTATTTCTATGGTTGTTGTACATCCTCTATCATATATGGTGCATCATTTTTCCCTATTATTGGTTCTATATCTGGAGTGAATATATTTTCCCTTAATGTGAAAGGGTTAAACCACCCAGTAAAAAGGTCAAAGATATTAGACTACTGTAAATCTCTTTCTTCAGATATCGTCCTTTTTCAAGAGACGAAGGTCTCTGCCAGAGAGGCGCTATTTTTGAAGAAAGAATGGGTTTCTGAGGTTGCTTGCTCAGATGCTTGTGGCAAAAGAAATGGGGTAATTACTTTAGTTTCTAAACATTCTGGTTTGTCTATTGTTTCCTCTGAATGTGATACTGAGGGACGGTGGTTATTATCTAAGTTAACTGATGGTAACGTTGATCTTTTTGTCATGAATATTTATGCCCCTAACACGGATGATCCGTCTTTTTGGAAAGCAATCACCAAAAAGCTAAATGACACTCCTCATTCTGGTAATCTTATTGTAGGTGGGGACTTTAATTTACCAATGGATCATATCCTTGATAGGAATTCTGCCTTTAACTTTCGTCCCCCTAAATCACATAAACAAATGATTAATATGTGCTCTCTTATTCATCTTCAGGATGTCTGGCGTCTTCATAATCCCACTGGTAGTGATTTCTCCTTTTTTTCTTCCCCACATTCGTTCTTTTCACACATTGATTATCTTTTGGTTCATTCCTCTCTTGTTCAATCTTCCTCATCTCCGCTTATCCATCCTATTTTGATTTCAGACCATGCAGCGGTGACTTTTACACTTTTGTCTTTTGCCCCTAGAGCGAGATCTTGGTCTTGGAGACTAAACACAGAAATCTTACATGATGATTCCCAGATTCGAGAGTTTTCCAATGATATTGAGATGTTTTTCCTTGAGAATGTTGGTTCAGTCGATTCCCCTATTGTTCTCTGGGACTCTTTTAAATGCACTTTCCGTGGTCAGGTCATCAAATGTATGTCAAGGAGGAACGCTGCTATTAGAAAGGAACTCACGGACTTAGCAGCTGAGATTAAAAATCAGGAGTCTCTTTTTCTGAGGAAATATGAATTTTGTGATCAGTTATGTCCCCTATCGTAGACCCCAACGGCTCCATGTGCATGCTATAAGTACATGTATGTTCCCTCCAGTTCCAGTTATGAAGACGCAAATACATGTGCGTCCACCGTCAACATGTCCTCTTTCAGATCCGCCATGAATGGGTCTGATATTCCATTCCTAAGTATGAAAGGCCACCGACTTTATGTGGTTCACTTTCCACATTTTACAGATTCAGGCGAGTAGGCCCTGAATTCTGCCATCAAGCCTTTTCCTGCCTTCTGCCTCTGAAAGCTCCAGTCCAAGCCCGCATCTGTATCCATGAACTTTGTCCTACTCCCTGCGCGGCTAACGGTGCCTGATCCAGTCTGTTGCCTGCCAAAAACTGTATTTCACCTTCAAGATTATCTGCTCTGCTCCTCATCCGATGCATTCCTGTCTAGTAGTTTAGGTAAACATTCTTCCAGCTACCGAGCAAAGGGCCAGGCCTCACTGTCCTCATGCAAGTAATTCATAGCCCTGTTACCATGGAAGATTCCTGCCCCCTCGCATCTCATGTAGACACTTAGACGCTTGTACACGCACTAACAGTCAGTATAGAATAGATTCCATCATAGAGACCTTTCCTTTTGGATAATACAGTTCTTTAAACATAAGATATTAGATATGATTTGGGATTAGGTTGACATGACCCCTCAGACTTCTGTCTCCACATGTAGAGCTAAATGTCAAGTCCCCTTCACCCTCTAGTTGCACGTCAATCACACGTCATGCGGCTGCGCGCGCATCTCTGCCAAATATTTCTGCTGACATTGCAGGATTCTCTTATGGATCCACCCACTTGTGACATCATGTTTAATGACGTTTTTAGTTACGCCTATGTTTACGCCTTTTTTCATTACGTATGTGTATCATTATCTGTATTATCAGCTGTTACGCCTCTTGCATCTGTCTTAATGTAATACTTTTCATATAAATATCATTACTTGTCAATAATGTATTGCCTTCCCTTCCTGAACCTTCGTGGTGATGGAATTTGAAGCCTACAGTTCGAACTGTAATTCCTTTGTAGAGGAATAAAGCCTTTTAGAACCTCTAATACCACGGATTCTGCCTCTTATATTTACTGAGTTATTCTTACTAGACTTTACCGCATAAAAAATAGTACCGGTAATGAAATATTTACCACATAAATTGGCGCCCGAACAGGGACACTTTCTCATCTCACGCGCCGGAGGTGCGTTGCAGGCCCGGTCTCCTGCCACAGCTGAACGGACAAAAACGCGTACCTGCAGGATTTCCTGTATCTCCCTCCGGCCAAGCGGGGGCGACTGAGGCTGCGATCAACACCCAGACGAGGCGGTGAGAAGTGCGAAGTATCCCGACCAGAGCCTAGCTGAGAGAGCAAGATCCGAGGTATACAGAGGCCCACCAGGTTCCGAAGTTCCGAGTCCAGTCGAGTCGAGTCCAGTCCGGTCCAGTTCCAGTTCAGTTCCGAGGCCTTCTGTTCCGTGCTACCCGGTGAGTACCATTGCCGGGGAGGCATTTAAACGTGCACATAGTCTGTGCCGGTCAAGACGGGTTTGGGTACACAAATCCGGTCTGCACTGTTTCAGCAGTGTATCTGTACTGTTTAGCAGTATATCTAGTATATCTTGCATATAATTCAGTATTATCTAGTGTTAGTATCATGTCAGTAACTAGTTTCCTATTAGTTATCATTGTTCGTTAAATGTTAAATGTTAAATGTTTTAAGTACGTTCTATACATTGTGGTGTGAATGATTGGTCAATATTGTGTTTATTGTATTAAGTGTGTTCAAGATTAAGTAACCAGATCTAAAAATGCCGCTCTTTTCGAAATTAAGACAGATCAAAACTAGAAAAGGGGTACTCGAAGAAGCTGTTCCCATTCCACCTAGGGACACTCCAGGGTACTTCATGTATCATAAACATGGCCTAGACGCCGTATTATTTCTTGATTTATGGGTGGACTACACCAAGGATTTACCAGAAAGTCAGAGGTGGCCCGCAGCTGGGACCTGGGATGCAGATTGCATCATGAGAGTAGAAGAAGAATTATGGAAAAAGAAAGCCAGACAGTCACAGAAAGATGCCATTGAATTATGGCGTAAAGAATCATATAGACGTACAGAAAAAGCGCTCAGACAGGAAGAGAAAGGTAGGGAAAATTCGAATAAAACCCGAGAAAATTTATTAATTGAGGAAGGTACCCGAGTAAAATCAGAACAAGTAGATAGACAAAGAAATACCCTTATGAATGGTATGTATCCTCTTTTGGCCGAAGGGTTACCTAAGGCTACCCCGGAAATACCGAAAAACTTGACACCCCCATTGCTCCCGATAAAAGCACATCCCAAAACAGCAAAAGATATTTTCCTTTCTTCCTATTTAGATGATGTAGCTCCTGAATATGCTAATGCTCCGCCACACGCACCGCCCACCGATGGTGCTCAACGCCAAGATCATCCGTCTGTATCCCCGCAACAACAAACTCCTACGCCCATTCCCACAGGTCCGTCCGTTTCTACCGTTTTTCCCGCATCTACAATTTCTATTTTACATCCAACAAATCCTTTCTTGCCCAGCACCTCAGATGGTGCTACAGGAGGTACGACAGACATGTTTGCCACACCGCCGCGAAATAAACAGACCCTTAGAGATTTAGCACTCCAACGTACACCCCAACTAGCGACATCCGACATGTTTAAAGAACATCTTGTGGATTGTAGATACGATCCAGTGCCAGGTAAACAGGACAGATTGCTACTATCATCACTACGTATACGACGAGCTACATTGTGTTTAATGACGATAATGGTTGAACACCTAGACAATATATATCACTTTGTCCAAACAGGGCGAGGCCCAGAAAGTATTAACGAAGCTATGGAATACCAGAAAGTGGATGTACAAAGACAACTACTACGTTTTTTCATAAACTGCGTGATCAGGAACCAAGACAGGCCTGAGGCAGATCATGATACCATGCAAAAACTTGCCAAATGGGGTCAGAACATATCAGACGAGAAACATGATAGACAGGCGTGTATAATCGCCATGTATCAAAAGATCCGCAAGGAAGTAGAACGAATACATAAAGAAAGACGAGAAGCAGACAGAATTGAATCAGAGGGAGAGGAGGAGCAAGAATCAGAACAATTAGAAACGATAGCTTACGTAGGTAGAGGAAGACCCCATAATAATACTAGAGGCTCTAATGATCCGATACGTCCGATACGTCCAGAATGTAACAGACATTTTCAAACCCCTATGTTAAATACAAGGTCCCCTGAACACCTATTCCAAGCCGCTGATAAATTACTCCGAGATCGAAGGGGGTACCATATGCTCGATTCCATGGACGAACAAGAATTAGCCAGGTCAGCAGTACAATGGGCTGACAGTCCCAGCAAATACAGTGATGATGCACTAGCACACACGTTTCTGAATCTTGCCCCAGATGAACAGCGTTTAGCTAGTATATACATGATTCAACACCTCCTTATATTATATAAGAGCCAACACTCCGATCCTGGACCCTTACCTGACATATTGACCGAATTACTCACGAATAAATGGACAGGGTCAGGTACTGATTTAATTAAAGGAATTCTAGAATTTCGAAACCAGTATATAGTTTTCATATGCCCAGAACACGTTCCAGTTCCCACTATGGGAAGAAAAATGTATCACATAGATAGACAGAATCCCTTACGCGAAGTACACCCAATCAGAGGTGAAGATAATAACTTTACACGCGTGTTTGTGTACACGCCTATAACTAAAATTGAATTATTAGAAATGAAGAAAGTAGTACCCAGCCATGACAAGGATCCAGCAGGTTTCCACCGTGAGATAAAAGACATGTTACTCATGGGAGAGTATACCTACCCCGACATTATGAAAATATTGAAAGTGTTAATGCCTGCCGGTGTTTACGAGAAACTCAAAGAAAAGGAATGGGAGGTGGGAGACCAAAAGATAAATTGGACAGCATTAGAAAAAAGAAGACTGGGGTGCAATCTCAGCCTGTAAACAAAAGCAAGATGAAGACACTAGTGATTTCTATTCCCGATTTGAAAAATGTTTTGGTATTAATAGTGGCATAAAAGCAAGTAGCGAGTCATATCCACATCTGTTTGTGACAAAATTAGTTGAAAATTCCCTGCCGCAAGTTAAGAATAGAGTATTGAAATTTGAGAGTACCTGGCAAGGTAACACCCCGTCACAGATGTTACAAATGTTACAATATCACCACAATAGAATTAGAGAAGAACAAGAACATGAACAAAGACGTATGAAAGATACGAAAATGAAAATGCTTGTGGCTCAGTCAGTTCCAGCTGATGGTCATAAAAAGGGTGATGCCACAGGTCCGGCGAAAGGGACATGCAACTATTGTAAACAACAAGGTCATTATATACACGATTGTCCAGTTCTGAAACATAATATCGCCACGGGTAGAACCCAGGAAAGACCACGTCCACCTAGACAGGATCAGAATCAACAACAAATCCCTCAGCATGCACAACCTAGGTCAGCTCCGCAACAACTAGCTCCGCAACAGGCAGCTCCACAACAGCCCGTAGCACCACCACAGGCGCAGCCTATTGCTGCAACACAAGCAACGACACAACAGATGTACCAGTATGCACAAAATGACTATCCCGATTATCAGCGATACACATGAAATAGCCTAGAGAGGGAAGTTGGCTTACCCCTTATCGAGGTTCCTGTAGATCAAGAGGGACCTTATGTACATAGTGAACTATTAGGGGAAGACAGAAAGTTTTTACTTGATACAGGGGCAAGCAGAACAACTATACGACGCAGTGAAGTTCCAGGGGCACCCCTCTCAGGCTCACAGAATATTTCCCTTGGATTCTCAGGAAAGCCTATCATTAATGAAGTAACGCAACCCCTTCCACTTACAGTTGGTCCATTGACACGAACTACAGATTTATTGCTTACTAAATCATGTCCAGAAAACTTGTTAGGTATAAAAACATTGAAAGCTCTAGGAGCTATAATATGTTGTTCTCCGGAAGGAGTACGATTATTTTTACGTGATTTCAAAGGTCACTACGTGTCCAGAGACATGGATCACCGGCTGCAGAATTTACCTACACATCTATGGGCACAAGGCCCCACTGATGTTGGTTGCATGAACATTACACCATATCGAGTCACACTAAAAACAGGAATAGTACTACCACGAATGCGACAATACAAGTTACCACCAGATGCTGTTGTGGCTTTGCTGCAAATCATTGACGAGCTCATTACACAAGGAGTGGTTGTAGAAACCGACTCCAATGTATGTAATTCCCCGATAATTCCGATTCTTAAAAGAACGGATCCAAAAGCATCACCAGTATATCGATTAGTTATTGATCTGCGCGAATTAAATAAATGTATTGTACCACAATACCCTGTGGTTCCAGATATCTCTTCATTACTAACAGCTATTGACTCAGAAGCAACGTTCTTCACTGTAATTGATCTCAAGAATGCTTTCTTTAGCGTCCCAATAGACCCGGAAAGTCAATATTTGTTCGGATTCAGTTTAAATGGACGAAGTTTTAAATTCACACGCGCTCCTCAAGGATTCACAGAAAGCCCCAGCATCTATAGCCAAGCACTAAAACGAGAACTTGACAGTATCCACATGCCAGTTAACACTGCCTTACTTCAATATGTCGATGATCTGCTGATCACCGCCCGAAGCGAACCTGAATGTGAAACAGCGTCACTGACGGTTTTGAAATTTCTGGCCGACAAGGGGCACAAGGTGTCCCCTTCTAAGCTGCAATTCTGTGTCCAGCAAGTTGTTTACCTTGGGCACTCGCTGTCCAAGGAGGGAAGACAGCTTACACCTGATCGCATCCAGTTAATCGCTAACATGCCACCACCCAAGACACAAAAGGAGGTGCGGGCTTTTATAGGTCTCACTTCATACTGTAGGCAGTGGATCCCTCAATATGCATTTCTAGCAAAACCACTCATCCAGTTGACAACACAGGAGGCAGCCACATCGACTGTCCTCCCTTGGACTCAAGAACATACACATGCCTTTGAAAGCTTAAAGAAAGCTTTATGCCAAGCACCTGTTTTAGCAACACCATGTTACAGTAAACAGTTTACACTCTTTGTTACAGAACGTGAAGGTACTGCCTTGTCAGTACTCACTCAGGAACAAGCAGGATCACACAAACCATGTGCTTATTTCTCTAGTACATTAGATCCAGTAGCTCAGGCTCTTCCTGCGTGCCTGAAATCAGTGGCAGCAACAGCTTTAGCAATCAGACAAAGCGATGCCATAGTGTTAGGACATCAATTGACAGTACAAGTACCACACGCAGTAGAGGTTCTCTTGAACCGCACACAAACACAACACTTGACTATAGCAAGACTCACCGGTTATGAATTAACATTGTTTCAGCCACATATAGAAATCAGACGTTGTAATACGTTAAATCCTGCCACACTTTTGCCAGTAAACGGAACAGATCCATTAGCACATGATTGTATTGAAGTCATTACTATCACGACGAAACCCAGACAAGACTTGACAGACATCCCTTTATCAGATCCAGACCTGACATTGTATGTAGATGGTTCATGTATGAGAACAAGTACAGGAGAGTTAGTGGCCGCTTACGCAGTCACAACAGACACTGAAGTCATTGAAACAAATTGTATTAATACTTTGTCAGCTCAAGCAGCAGAGCTCATCGCTCTGACACAAGCCTGTATTCAAGCCAAAAATAAGAAAGTCAACATATACACAGATTCACGTTATGCATTCGGAGTCGTCCATGACTTCGGCGTACTGTGGCGAGAGAGAGGTTATTTAACTTCTCACGGTGCCCACATCCAACACGGACCCCTCATTCAAGCCCTATTAGACGCGATTCATCTACCTACTGCAATATCGATTATGAAATGCAAAGCCCATACAAAAGCTACCGATATCATTTCTCAGGGTAACGACCTAGCTGACAGAACAGCTAAACAGACTGCTCAGAATCAGACTCATACAACTGACACGACAAAGACAATAGTTCCGACACCAACACATTGCATGACAGTTAAGGATCCCGTCCTTGATGTAATTGACATACAGACACATGCTACACCAGAAGAAATAAAGAAATGGACTGAATTAGGAGGGATCCAAACGGATCAAGGATGGATGACGAAGGAAAAATCTATATGGTTTCTTCCCGACTCCATGGTTCAAGTCATCATTAACACAATACACAGTCCAGCGCACCTAGGAGAAAAAGCTATGCTAGACAGCATTCAACACATTTGGTTTAACAAACATCTGCGAGCAGCAGCCAAACAGAAAGTACGTACCTGTATGATATGTTGTCAGTTTAATCCAGGTAAAAGCATCCCCGTAGAGCAGGGTGGATTTCAACCTCCCGATCATGCTTTTGAAGTCCTCCAGATGGATTATATCCAGATGGAACGATGTCGAGGATTCAAATATGTTCTCGTAGTTGTTTGTGCTCTTTCCCGTTGGACAGAAGCCTACCCGGTTTCAGATTACACTGCCCCGACTACTGCCAAACAGTTAGTTCGAGAATTCTTCCCACGATTCGGTTTACCACGTGTTGTATACTCAGATAACGGCCAGCCATTCTCATCCGAACTAATGAAACACGTTTCACTTCTGTTAGGTTACCAATGGAAATTCCACTGTGTCCGACATCCCGAGGCTGCAGGTCTCGTGGAACGTCATAATCAAACCCTGAAAATTAGATTGTCCAAAATATGTAGAGAAAAAGGTGTCGACTGGATAGTAGCCTTACCAGTTGCGCTCTTTTACATGAGAATGGTAGCACATTCTCGAACAGGGCTATCCCCGTACGAGGTGATCTTCGGTAGACCACCAAATATGTGGGGGACGCCTATACCTCGTAAAATCACTGATGTTGACTGTAATATGCTGACAGATTACCTGGCTTCCTTGATGTCTGCACTACAATCTTGTCGTTCACAGGTAGCTGCAGCTTTTCCCGATAACACTGAGGTGAAGCCCCATGACGTGGTTCCAGGTGATCTGGTTCTTGTGAGGAACTTCGACCGAAAGACCCAGCTGGAGCCCAGGTGGAAGTCGCCCAAACTCGTCTTGCTGACAACAAGGACAGCCGTGAAGGTTGAGGGACGTAAAGGGTGGTTGCACTCGAGTCATATCAAGAAATTTTATGGACTACCGTCCGATGTGAACACTCAGCCCTGCATTCCCTCACAGACAGATTCAAAGCTCCCCTTGGTTGAACAGACAAAACACGAACTCTATAAACTGAAGCTAAGGTCTAGCAAGTCAGACAATTTGATTGTTTAAGTCCTCTCCAAGGTGAATCGGTTGAATTTGTCTCTGACATGTATCCTCTAGACCGGAATAGAGAAAGAAATCGACAGATGCAGCTTAAAAAGCATGCGTATTGTAAATCACTTCGTAGTCACTGCACAGTAACATTATTAATTTTGTTTTTTCTAAGTTTTCTGATCATTATAACTAGTGCATTGCTTCATATGTATTACCCTATTTCTAAACATGCTTACAATGTTACTGCTGAACATTCTTTTAGCGAATTACCTCCGCATGAGTTGTCTTATAGATTTGCGCTGCGCAACAACACTTTTATTAGTATGTTACATCATTCCCATCAGACCAGCAATGCTACCAATTGTTGGATATGTGGCCGACTCCCTCCCTATCAGAACTATAAGGGAGTTTTGCCCCTCTTTCCGTATCCGTTCACACACAATGGCTCCTGTAGAGCATGGTTTAGTTTAATTAATTCCCTAGATTCAAATTCCGTAGTTTATCAAGACAACTGGGTATGGGGAAACCTGAACCTAGTTTTGCTTAAAGTCTGCTACCCTAACAAGGAGGGACTTCCCAAAAGAACAGGAACTGATCTAGAAAATGAAGTATATGGATTAGGTAATTTTACACTTAACCTCCTGATTCTGAATGTTGAATCCGAAGCTACGCCAATCTTGTCCGCTATGTCAGTATTCCCAGTTAAAGGGGAATTATGTGTAAGCAAGAATGGTTCCATACACATGGGCCATAGTAAATGCACCACTGTAATAAAATTCAGTGATCAAGGCAAGTCTACATTTAGAGCTTCCCGTCATTCCTACTTCATATGTGGCCAGACCGCATATATACGTCTACCTCTAGATTGGGATGGTACCTGTTACATAGCATTCCTTCTGCCACCTGTTTTTCTAGCCCCTCCTGACTATCACAGAAATACCCATTTAGTACACAATAGACCGCAGAGAGATCTCCCGATTGTCGATTATACTGAAACGGCATGGGAGCAATACACAGATTTCAATAAAGGTTTCTTTCCCTATATAGGTACAGTCACTAATAGTAAGCTGATACGTAGATTAACTAGAACCCTTGAAGCAGTAGTGAACGAGACTACTTCCGCCTTAGGCAATTTAACAGAAGAGCAGTCTGCTATGCGGATTGTTGTGCTTCAAAATCGTCTTGTCCTTGACGTCATCCTGGCCGATAGGGGCGGAGCTTGTAGGGTCATCGGATCAAGTTGCTGTGTTTTCATACCAGAAAATTCGCCGTCAGTATATAAAGCCATAACTCGCCTTCATAAGATTATAAGCCAGATACACCAGAGTCCAGGCACCTGGACTTGGTCCGGTTGGTTCTGGAGCGTGTTGTCAGCCTGGGGATGGAGGATCCTATCCTTCCTAGGTATTGGCTTTCTCATACTATTCAGTTGCTGCTTATGTCTACAATGTGGGCCAGCGATTTGTGGTCTGTGTGCCACATCGTGTATCCCACATCCAAGTTTTCGTTCAAGATCCCGGAAGAAGAAAGAAGAACAAATGATGCTATATGAACAGATCGATGGATTGATGAAGATCGATATCTCCTGAGGGTCCGTAGGGGACAAGGAGGGAATGAGGAAATATGAATTTTGTGATCAGTTATGTCCCCTATCGTAGACCCCAACGGCTCCATGTGCATGCTATAAGTACATGTATGTTCCCTCCAGTTCCAGTTATGAAGACGCAAATACATGTGCGTCCACCGTCAACATGTCCTCTTTCAGATCCGCCATGAATGGGTCTGATATTCCATTCCTAAGTATGAAAGGCCACCGACTTTATGTGGTTCACTTTCCACATTTTACAGATTCAGGCGAGTAGGCCCTGAATTCTGCCATCAAGCCTTTTCCTGCCTTCTGCCTCTGAAAGCTCCAGTCCGAGCCCGCATCTGTATCCATGAACTTTGTCCTACTCCCTGCGCGGCTAACGGTGCCTGATCCAGTCTGTTGCCTGCCAAAAACTGTATTTCACCTTCAAGATTATCGGCTCCGCTCCTCATCCGATGCATTCCTGTCTAGTAGTTTAGGTAAACATTCTTCCAGCTACCGAGCAAAGGGCCAGGCCTCACTGTCCTCATGCAAGTAATTCATAGCCCTGTTACCATGGAAGATTCCTGCCCCCTCGCATCTCATGTAGACACTTAGACGCTTGTACACGCACTAACAGTCAGTATAGAATAGATTCCATCATAGAGACCTTTCCTTTTGGATAATACAGTTCTTTAAACATAAGATATTAGATATGATTTGGGATTAGGTTGACATGACCCCTCAGACTTCTGTCTCCACATGTAGAGCTAAATGTCAAGTCCCCTTCACCCTCTAGTTGCACGTCAATCACACGTCATGCAGCTGCGCGCGCATCTCTGCCAAATATTTCTGCTGACATTGCAGGATTCTCTTATGGATCCACCCACTTGTGACATCATGTTTAATGACGTTTTTAGTTACGCCTATGTTTACGCCTTTTTTCATTACGTATGTGTATCATTATCTGTATTATCAGCTGTTACGCCTCTTGCATCTGTCTTAATGTAATACTTTTCATATAAATATCATTACTTGTCAATAATGTATTGCCTTCCCTTACTGAACCTTCGTGGTGATGGAATTTGAAGCCTACAGTTCGAACTGTAATTCCTTTGTAGAGGAATAAAGCCTTTTAGAACCTCTAATACCACAGATTCTGCCTCTTATATTTACTGAGTTATTCTTACTAGACTTTACCGCATAAAAAATAGTACCGGTAATGAAATATTTACCACAATCTAAAGACAAATCTTGCATACAATCTATTAAGAATTTAAAATATACATACAATACTATAGTCACTAAAAGAGCTCATATAGATCTTCAGGCTCAGAAATCTAAGAAGTTGTTGTTAAAAAACCGTGCGGGCAAGTTGCTTGCGGCTACATTGAAGTTCCAGGAATCTTCTTATAAATCTTCCCAAATTTCTTCTATTAATGACTATCTTGGTAAGAAAAAATTTCAGACTGAAGAAATTCTTGAGGCCTTTCGCGATTTTTATAGTAATTTATATACCCCTTCTAATCAATCGTCTTTTGAACAGTGCCAAGAGTTCTTAAAGACAATTCCTGTGAAAACTGTATCGGAGGACGATAATAACTCTTTGAATGGCCCGATTACCTCTGATGAAATTATGTCTGCAATTAAAGCTACTCGCTCCGGTAAAGCTCCAGGTCCTGATGGATATCCTATTTTGTTTTATAAAACCTTTTTATCTGTGATTGTGCCGCAACTTAAATCCGTCTTTGATGCTTTTATTAAAGATGGTTCTGTGTCTGGTTCTGCTGCTGATGCTACTATTGTAGTAATCCCTAAAGAAGGGAAAGATCATTCGGACCCCAAGAATTTTCGTCCTATTTCTCTTCTTAACATGGAAGCTAAGATTTTTGCTAAAATCTTAGCTAAACGTTTAGAATCCTTTATTCCTCAATTGGTTCATCCTTCCCAAACAGGGTTTGTAAAGGGTAGTCTTGCGCGTGATAATATCCAGACATTTTGTCACATTCTAGGTTCAGCCAAGCGATCCACTCTTCCGGCGGCGGCCTTGGCCCTTGCTGCTGAAAAGGCCTTTGATAAGGTCTCTTGGCTTTTTCTACGAGCTGTTTTATGTGCACACAATCTGGGTGACTCCTTTATCGGTATGGTTATGTCTCTTTAATCCCGACCTAGAGCTAACATAAGAGTAAATGGAGCTACGTCGTCCTTTTTTAATCTTCGCCAGGGTACTAGGCAAGGATGTCCCTTGTCTCCCCTTTTATTTTTGTTATCCATTGATCCTCTTCTCAGACTGATTGACTTACATCCAGACATTAAGGGTTTCTCTTTTGGGTCTCATCAGATCAAAACAGCTGCTTATGCGGATGATGTTCTTATTTTCTCTGATGATATTGCACTGGCCATCCCTGCTATCTCTGATACGATTTCTCTTTTCTCAAAGGTTTCAGGATATACCCTGAACAAAGAGAAGACAGAGATGTTCCCCTTAAATGCTTACTGTTTCTCTTCTCATATGGGTTTGGCGGGTTTTAAGTGGCAATCTAAACAATTAAAATATCTAGGAATTTATTTTTGTTCCACTCTTTATGCTACGGTCACTTATAATGAATCTCAAACTATTCTTAAGGTGCGACGTCTTTTAGAAACTTGGTTCCCGAAGCATATTTCCTGGTGGGGTCGACTGCAGACCCTTAAAATGATGATAACACATATTATTAATTTTGTTTCCTCTATGCTTCTGGTAAAGCTATCTAATTCCTTCTTTCACGAACTTGATTTACTTACCTCCAAATTTTTATGGAATGACAAAAGGGCTAGAATTGCCTATAAATTCTTACGGAGATCTTACGATATGGGAGGTTGTAATCTTCCGGATTGGGGGAAATATCAAACTGCTTTTCTGGCGTCTCCGGGTGCTCTCTGGTTTTCTTCTCCCTCTTTTCATGTTCCATCTTGGTTGATAATAGAACAAGAATTGGCCTCCCCTCTGCCGACTGCCTCTTTTTTAACCACAAATACCCTTTCTATTCCATTCTCTCGGTCTTATTTTAGACACTATTGCTGCAGTTCGTAAGGTTGATAAGAAAGTGGCAATTCCACTGCATAAAACTAGATGGTCGTCTATTTGGCGGAATTCTAAAATCAAAATTAATATTGATTCAGAATTGATGTCTTATTGGGCTGGGAAAGGTATCTCACTTGTTAAACATCTCTACGACTCCAATAATGACCCTTTCCCTTTCTCCTCCCTAGCTCAACAATTCTCTTTATCTAACTCAGACTTCTATACCTTTCTTAAGATAAAGGTAGCACTTGCTAAAGTGCACCTTCATCCTTCCTCCCCGACGATTACACTTTTTCAATTATGGATCAGGACTGGCCATGTAGCGTCTAGGATTTACAAATTCTTATCATCCTCTATACTTCCTTCCCACACTGTCGCACAGCAAAAATGGCTACATCATTTTGATCATAGTGTTATTGATCATATCTCTTCAGACACATGGCAAGATATTGGTAAACTTTCTCTTCGTAACAAAATCGCCCCCTCATTAATGCAGTCTAAGTTTTTCTCTATTAATCTTCTTCACTGGACTTCCATTCGTTTGTATGCGATAAATCTCAAGGAAGATAATCTGTGTTGGAGTTGTGGTCTCTTACCAGGCGATTTTCAACATATGTTCTTTGATTGTTCCCTTCTTCAACCCTTTTGAGATTTAATTCACAAACACCTCATGATTATCTTTAATATTGAGTTTCAACTCTCTTTTCCATTAATTCTTTTAGGTCCGTTGGCGTCCCAGGTCCCTTTGCCTTTAGATTCCATGGAATTACAATTGCTAGATCTTTTATTGACTATTGCAGTCAAAGTAATTCTCATGGAGTGGAAATCGTTCTCTTCAGTTTCTTACCATACTTGGTGGGCTTGGGTTTCCTTCTTACGAAGTGCTCACACGTCAGTGGATCATGCTCATCTCTCTCCTTCTATATCTGCTGGTGTTTGGGAAGCCTTAGATACATACATGGACTTGGTTTCTGAGGGGTTGGTGGATCAATATCCTTTTGATTTGTCTGGTTAATGTTGTCTGGTCACTGTTGTCTTGTGTGTCGGATGAATCCTTTGGAAATCTTCTCCTCTTCCTTCACTCCTCCCTGTCTTTCTTTCTCTTTCTTCATCTCTTTCCTACTTTCTCCGTTCTTTCTTCTTTCCTTTCTCTCTTCCTCTCATCCCTATTTTGCTAGTTGATGGTGATACTTTTGATAATTACTTCTGCAGAGTATCAATTTTGTCTTCCTTACTTAATTTATTTATATGATATCTGCAGATTAATGATTGTTAATGTTGTTTTTTCTTCTTATTTAACTTCATTTTATCATATTATTTATTCCTGTTTAATATCAATTGTATCACTTTTGCTTGTATCTTATGTCCTTTTTTGCTCCCTTAAAATAATAGAACATTTTTGAAATCAAAAACAAAAGAAAAAGCACAACTTGAGAACAAACAGAAAACATTGCATTAGAATTAAAACAAATAAAACTCGCATTATAAGACATCATTTACCAGAAATATGCTAATGGTGACTTTGGTAGCGCATTGGTTTCCTTGGCTGGTGCTGGTTTAAATGTTTGCTCAAATTAACGTGATTCGTCATGTAATCCCAATGATCCCAGATACCTGCTTGAGTGTTTAAATGTGGGGTTCTGATGCAGCTTCTGTGATACATGTGCCTATTGTGTGACTGTCTGTGGTGTACAAGGTGCCCAGGTGGCAGCTTTTAGGCGTTAATACTGTCGGCAGCACGGTGTACGTTCACCAGAGCATTCCTTCTTCTTTTGCGTTTTTATATAGTGCGAGCGAAGGTATAGGTCCTAAATCCACTGTTCATGTCTCTCGGAGTTGCCAGCAAAAAACAGTGACCGGCAGAATAGCAAATGCAACAGTTAACAGCGAGAATGTGGAGTAAGGGCTTGTTCCCGGCCTTTGAAGCTGGGGATCCAGGCTCGAGTCTCCGCAGGGGCTCTACATCCTGTGATTCGGGGTACGTTTCTGTAAAAGAACTAGTGCTCATGAATAGTGTTTTGATACCTTCCTTCACACTATATAACAAGCCTTTGCAAATCAATAGGTCTGGCATTCGTGCAAGTTTAAGCTATTAGCATTGTAAATGACAATGACTTTTATTTATGTTTTGGGTTTTAAAACATAAATAAAAGGCATTATCAATTACAACACTAATAGCTTAAACTCTCGCAAATGCGAGACCTATTGCATTGCAAATGCTTGTCTTTTATTGACACTTCAAACGGTGCTGTTCGGCTGCATGTGCTTCTGGGAAGACATCAGAGAACCGGTTTTACACAAACTGTTCTGCAGCCACCTCCACGTGACCTCTGCGACTAGATAATTGTTAATTTGTTATCAGCGGCAAGATAGCAACAAAGATATGGCTAATGAGCCTTGTTCCTCAGAACAGAGAGGTAAATAGTGTAGGACCTGTACACGACCTTCTGTTCCCTCCAGAGGCACTGCACAAATACTGGCATGTTCGAAAACACAGCCGGAGCGCGGGACTGGGGGCTGTTTGCGAATGAGTCAGTGTATCTAAATTCGGCGAGGCAGTGAGTAATCACATGAGTGTACGGCACGGCTGCACGTGCCTGATCACGTACTGAGTTTATTCACATTCTTGGGTGTAAGGAGAATCCTGTTTTTTTAGGGGAGAGGTGTTGGTGGAGTTGGTATTGTAATGTTAATATGTGTGGCACCAGGGAACATTACTAATTAGGGATTCCTATTGACAATCAGAAAGGCACAGTGACGGATATTAAAGTTCCATGTCGGCTCATTATTCCGGGCGTGAAACTGTCCTGCTTTTTTAAAAATAGAAATACAGCATCAACAAAGGCCATTAAATGAAAATGGAAAAGCATTCTGTTGCACAATATACTTTTTCTGCCATGCAGAGCAACTAAAGCAGCTACTGTAAACAGACACGTTTAACTCCACTTTTGGAAGACAAAATACTTTATTTAATTATATCAGAGACTGATATTCGAAAACGTGATCATATATAACATTTGCTTGTGATTTACTCAATTGGCATTATTTCTCCACGCCTGGTACAATATATGCACAGAGCTCTCCAAGAGGAAGAATGCTGAATCTTGTGGTTTTGTTTTACAGTAGAACATGTTCGTAGGTGTATCTAAGCGACTCTTGCTGCATTGAATGCTGGAAGTTGGAGTTTTTTGTTGTTGCTTGAGGTCATGCTCATAGCTGTTGCGATCTGAGTGACTCGCTGCATTCAATGCTGCTTCTTGTAGGTTTTAGGTCGAGCCTGGGCAGCGCATATGCTGCTCTGCGATGCCAATAGCTTAAACTCTCGCAAATGCGAGACCTATTGCATTGCAAATGCTTGTTTATTTAGCTAGAGGCCCGTCATTCCAGCAAGAGGACAGAGTAAATTACTCCGTCCCCATGGCAGAGGGACAGTCTGCCAAATTTATAAGTGACCGTCTAGCAGGTGCTCACTTATAATGCATCAGCAAGTACCTCTGTCACAACAGTTCCTGCCAATGCATGTTGCTGTTTGGTGAAGAACTAACTCAGCATGACGCAGCCCTGCAACCAACAGTTTTCTTTTTTACTATCCCTAAACAAGAATTTATTTTTGAAAATGTTTGGGTGGGCAGACATATAGCCATTTCGGTCGGGTTGTCAGAGAGGTTTAGCTATGCCATAGCCAAACTCATGGCCTACCCGAATTTGGCTAGCGGCAAAGATATTCCGTCACAGTTGCAATGGAGTTTCCTTACCAATAACATATAAATCAAGCTCTTAGTCAGAAGGTAAAACTTCCCACTAAGACATACCTGGTGCTTGTATTTTACAGCGCTCGAAGTGGTGGCCTTAAATCACACCTAGGTCCCGGTCAAGCGTAACCAGATAACCATGGTAGGCCCTTCGCTTATTGCTGCTATTTTTAAAATTAAAGTTCAAAAATCCAAATCTGCACTTTTCCTTTTTAGAGTTTCGGTTTTCTTGGTCTCATTGAGTTTATTAAGTTATTCTCTATTTTTATAAATTGGAATCTTTTTTTATTGTGTTGTGTTTTCGACTTTTTAACTGTTTATGGTACTTCCAAATGCTTTACACATTTCGTAAGCTATGCCTATCTGCTCTGCTCCATTGTACCCAGGGGTTGAACTCAGGTTTAAATTACTGAAACCTTTACAGGATTTAGCAAAAATAGTGACATCATTACTGGTGTGGAATTGCCATCCACCCTAACTAATAATCCACTTGTTCAAAATCGCACTTTCCAAATTACAATTCACAGAATTAGTACATTGGGTCAAAGATGTCTTTCCCACTCGCATGTTTCTAGTGAGGGAGCTAGAATAGACTTACAATTACATGAATAAATAAAAAAACACATTTCTCTAAAGATCTCGTATGCCAACAAATGAATGGTGCATCTTAACTAGTGATTCTACAATTATATACTAATGTGTACAGATCATAGTTTAATGGCTATGAAAATGAAAACGCAATTTAGGTGAAAATAAACTAAAACAAATGTTCTTTTCTGTCTTCGTGTGCAAACGGAAACTACACAAAATAAGTATCCTTCAATGTGCAGAAATCTTGCATTTTCCATGTTGAAAAATAAGGTCATGAATGTAAATTTATATTATGGCCTAGTACCAGGGCCAAAGGTGAGTAGGTATGTTTCTTACTATCCTGCACAATTTCATAAATACATTTTAAAATACACATATTCAGAAAGATTGCATCTGTTATCAAGTTAATGGTGCACCTTATCCAATGAGTCTGCGATAATAAACTAGAGGGTACAGGTATTGATTTGATCGCTATGCAACACAAGACTTCTACAAGAATCACGTATGTTGTATGTAGTGAACAGCATTCGATGATGTATGAAAAACGAAAGCTGCACAAATGAGTAGCTATGAATGTGGAGAAAGCTTGTATTTTTCTATGTTGAACAATACGGTTATCGATTAAAATGTATTTAATTGGCCTTGTAATATAATTGTCCAGAATGGTCACTCAACAGTGGCACACAAAGAGTACGACAGTGAAACGTATCAATAGTACACCATTTCGATATCCGATAGTAAAGCTTGAACTTCTACTCATCTAAAGAACTTCGGTGGAAGTAATTTATTTGCAAATTTTACCGATGTATATTTGCATATTTGCCTTATATTTGTTGTATTTGACGATGGTACTGAAGATCAAATGCACATTGCTAAGCAGACATTGCTCTGTAACAACAAGTGTTTTTCCGTGATTGTCTTCCAGCTAAAAAGCGTCTGTACTCTCTACGATCAACATTAAGAGAAATCATTTCTGATTGCAACATGTCAATAAAACTGTAGGAAATATAAACATCTCATGTTAGGAATTCACCAGCAGGGAAGGAGTAGGGACAAAATAAAAACTTGGGGATTCATTTTGAGACAACTAGTAATGCAGTGGTGTGAGGAAAATGATGCCCCCCCCCCCTTGCAGACTGTATTGACCCCCCAAAATCTCCCATAGCTCACGTATATTCATTAAGCTTAACCTGAATGGTCCTCCCTCTGCAATAGAGGCCTCAACCAAAGTTAGGGGCATCAACCTGAAATCGATGGGGGACCCGACCTCCCACCTCTTGTTTCCCCTGTGTAAATGAAGAATTGATGATAGTGCACCTCAGTCCACTCCACCATCAGAAACATCTTTTCCTGGCACCTCAGTAACCAGGACCAACAGCTCAAAGGCATTGGAAGGGGCTTCCGATGTTTTTTTTCCAGAACTAGGACTGCCTTCCCAGTCACAGTCCTGAGACTGTTTGTTTACGGATCTGAAAATACACAATGGTCTAGTGCTGGAAACCTCCAAATGAAATCCTCAATTTTCCATGCTGTAGGAGGGTAGGATCTGCACTTATGTTGCCCCTACTTTTTTCTGATGTATACACTGGTTTCTGGCTATAGTCTGGCTGGGTCCTTGCTAATCAGGGCCCCATTCTCTCTGTTCTCTCTAAACGACTTGGTGTGCATATTAGATGCACTAGTGATTGGATACTGTGGTACCTTATGAGCCCCTAGTATATGGTACCTTAGGTACCTAGGGCATAGGTACATCACAGGCCTACTAGGGGCTGAAGCATGTATTATGCCACTCCTGGGAAGCAGACTCAATCTGACACCACAGGCCTGCTACTGCAGCCTGGGTGAGGTAGTGTTAGCACTCCTCACTGAGGTATAGGTTCCTATACCTCACCATACACACACATATAAACATATCAGCCATCCATATGGCAGGCCCTATCAATCCTGAGGGCAGGGTGCTGGGTTTACAATGTGAGGTGGCGCCTCTGCATGAGAAGGGCCCCTCTGAAGCTGGCAGAGTCTATTCTCTGTGGCTGTTTGTGGATGCGGTTAAACCATATACTCTTAAGTGCATTATAAATGCTAACTTTGGAATGACTGCATCAAAACATGTCGTGTTTGGTGTCAAACAACTTGGAATCATACCCCCATATCAGTCCATGATGTGGGAGTGTGATACCACCCTTCCAGAGGGAACGACATGTACCTACTGTGTTAACACAGTAGAAATCTGAAAGAGCCCTGGCATCACAAAATGGATGCCACCAGCACAGACACTGGGCTGCCCTCCTGCTGCTGACTGAAACTCGGAGTGGAGGAGGCCCAACAATAGGCATCCTGTCACAGGGAGGTGTCACCACCTTCCAGACAGGTTTTAGTGTATTGGGGCTGGGTGGGTGCCCTTCTAGAGTGCTTTGAAGTCCTGCCCTGGGGGAGCAGTAGGCTCCTCTGTGCATATGCCAGCTCAAACCGGTTCAGGGGCTACCTGTCCCTGCTCTGGTGCGAAACTGGACCAAGGGAAGTGGGTGTAACCACCCCCTACCCTGACCCTCCCAGAGGAGTGGTCCTAGAGCTAGTCCCTCCCCTATCTACAGTATAAGATAGGAAACCTTGCCATTGCAAAGTAGATAACCCTGGACGATGCTCTACAAAGAAGAATCCTGGCCCTTCGACGTTCCACTACCTTTGGAAGATAGAAGAATCTCCCTTGGAGTCAAGGAGTGACTCCCCTGCTTGGCAGGCACCAGAAACTCTAATCAACAGTTGCAAACTTTCCCGCTCCTGCCGGAGTTCGAAGTCCCTGCAGCCCTGGAAGTAGATTTCCTGACTTTGCGACGGCCATTGTGAGTCCCCAGCAAAGCTGAGGTGAGTGGACCTCACAAGTGACGAGGAACTGCAATACCTGGGAACCGTGCACTATTGTCAAGTGCAACCCCTTCGTGACTTTCTACAAACTTGTGCTTTGGACCATTTGTGGCCGAAGCCTCCAGCAGGTAGTGCACCGAAAATCAGAGGCCTACCCCATCCCGAGTGACCGTGGGCTCCTGTAAAGCCTTTCCTCATGAGGCGTCTTTGCAATCCCTTGCCCATTGGCTTGTGGGTCCCCCGAAGACTTCCTGAACAAACCAAAAGGCTCCTCTGGTTGCTCCAGGCCTGCCCTCACTTACCCTTGCTGGGTGAGTCCCTCAGTTCTTGCTGGTCTGCAACGCTGACATTCTTTGATTTCCACAAGACTTGCTGTTGCCAAGGGTTGTTGGCTCCAATCCGGTTGCCGACACATCAGTAAGCTGCAGACGTTGTGGGACACTCCGTATCCAGCTGCTGGTCATTGTCGATCCTTCCTGGACCTCGTGAGCGAAGAGTCAAAACACCATTGATCACCTGAAATCACCCGACTTCCGTGGGCAACCAGCTTCCTGGCCCCCGGTCACTGGCAAGTGACTGTGAACCCAATTTTCAGGTCATCTGCATCTCTTCGCAAGCAGCAAATCTTCTTTGGTCTCCATAGAAAACAGCGACGCGACCTGACACCAAAAGGCACCTATGCACCCGGCTTCCCTGGATGAGGTAACTCGTGCACTCCGGTGCCCTAGTGTGTGTTGGCCCTCAAATTACTTACCTTGTAGGTGGCTTGCTTGTAGACTTCCTCGAAGTACCCTAAAAGTTTAAAAATCAAACCGCGACTTGCTCCATTGTAATCAATTGGGAACCCGCGGCTGTGTTCACACACTGCATGCGTCTCCCGTGGGTCTGTTACTTACCTGCTTTCACTGCAGTAGTGAAGTCCCAGCGATTCTACAGGCCCTAGGCCTTGTCATTCTGCAAGTCGACTTTCCTAAACCTCTTTTTTAGTATATGGTCTGGTACACCCCTAGGGCCCCAGCCATATTTGAGCTTAACTTATTGTGAAACGTTGATATTTGAATGTGTTCCTGGCTTCTAATCTCATAAAGAGATTAGTAGAGTGTGTCTAGAAATAAATACATATATATTTGATATATATACCTGTGTGGTGTCCTTTCATTTGGTAATTCAAGAGACTATAAGGTAAAACAAGCTGCTTTACATTCCTCTGAGACTTAGCCTGAAGGCTGCTCTCCACAGCTACCACTAGGATAGCTTTCTGTAAAAGGTTGTCTTAAACCTATCTACAATAAGAGTCGAATTGGACTGGTGCAAGGTTGCCACTATAACTAGTGACCAGCATATGCGAGGCCAACTTCTCACATTGGTGGGCAGTGTGTGGGATTCCAGCTTGCCATTGTTTTACCAGAAAATCTCTATTTGAATTACTAACTGAAAACCACTAAAGGTACTTAAGGTACATATAAAAGTCAAGCTTAGTATCAATAAGTTTGTACTGAACTTAGAGTTGTTTGTGAAGGGATAGCACACCCTTGCTACAGCTCAAGCTAGGATCAGTAGGCCACAAACTAGTGAAGGTAGTGCAACACTGCATAACACTAGAATGTCCTCAAAGGATGGAGCCAGTGGGTCCACCCAACCCCAGTATAAGGACATGGCCTTCTTTGACTTGAAGGCCATGTGTGTTGCAAGACACCTGGGATTAGGACAGAGTCCCTCCACACAACACCTGATGAATCTACTTATAGCAGATGATCTTAGACTGGCTCTAGGAGCTGGTGTATCTGGATCAGGGGGTGGATCAGCCATAGTCTCTGGGTCAGATGATGAAAATCAAGATGACCTGGAGTCTGTGATTGAAGGGCCAGACCCAGAAAGGTCTGAACATGACAGAGGAATTCTCCCTAAGAGAGTTGACAGAGTGGGAGAGAGGCCTAGGTCCCCTTCAAGGGAATCTAACCACTCATATCACTCTGACAAGGATTCTGTCCATCAGAGGAACTCATACTATAATAGAGAGACCTCCTCTGAAAGAAGGTACAAGATGCTCCAGTATGAGGAAGCTAGGCTTGCCCTCAGAACCAAGCAATTGGCCTTAGATAGAGAAGCCTTTGAGCTCCAGAGAGCTTCTAGAAAAGAGGGGTTAGATACCCCTTGTGGCAGAAACAGTGTCCCTAGAGGCAGAGATTACATTCCAGACCATAGGAACTTGTCCAAGGTTGTTCCTCCCTACCAGAGAGGGCCTGTAAAGTTCAACAGGTCCCCCAAAAACAGTGGGCAGCAATCTTGTGGCTCTCCTTTTCTGATAAAGGTAGAGATAAGCTCCTCACTGTTAGAGAAGATGATGCTAATGACTATGAAGCCCTGAAGAGTGCATTAATAGATGGGTTTGGCTTAACCACTGAACAGTACAGGTTGAAGTTCAGAGATACCCAGAAAGCACAGACTCAGGATTGGACTGACTTTGTTGATTGTGCAACCAAGGCTCTGGAAGGTTGGCTGGTTGGTAGTAGAGTTACTGATTTTAAGGGATTGTATAATCTTATCATGAGAGAACAGATCCTTAATAATTGCCAAAACCAGTTGTTGCATCAGTACCTGATGGACTCTGATCTGACCTCTCCCCAAGAATTGGGAAAGAAGGCAGACAAATGGGTCAGAGCCAGAGTGAGGCAGAAAACCCAGAACCAAGGGGTTGACACCAAGAAGCAAGATCCTAAAGGCTCAGAAAAGGTGGGGATAAGGCAAAAGACCAGAAGTCTTCACAAGGGCCCCAAAAATCTGCATCTGGTGGGGATTCACAGTCTACAAAGGGAAAAGGCCAAAAGAAGCCCTGGTGCAAATTCTGTAAACAGAACTGGCACTGGACTTCTGATTGTAACAAGTCCAATGACCAAACCACCAATACTCTAGCCCCTAAGGCACCTGTTCCCCCTAGTGCAGTTATTGGTGGAGGTGGCAATCCGAATAAGGGTGTAGTAGGGTTGACCTGGGTTATGATGTGGACTCTGGCCTAGTCAGAGTACCAACACAGGCATTGCTGGTTTGTGATGGAGACCTTGATATGTCCTTCCTAGTGAGCCCCAGTAATCTGGGCAAGTACAGACAGCAGCCTATAATTAATGGCAAACAGGCTTTGGCATTCAGGGACCCAGGTGCTAGTGTCACCATGGTGGCAGAGGATCTAGTGGACTCTGCACAGATCATCCTGGGTGAAATGTACCAGGTTACCAATGCAAACAATGTCAGGACCAACCATAGTCTGGCAGTTGTGAATTTCTCCTGGGGAGGGGTAACTGGCCTCATAAAGGTAGTAGTCAGTGCAGACCTCCCTGTCGAATGTCTGTTGGGCAATGATCTGGAGACTTCAGCCTGGTCTGAAGTGGAGTTATGGACTCATGCTGAGATGTTGGGCATACCTGCAGAGGTATTTGCTGTGACCAGGTCACAGGACAAAATGCATAAAGCTGAACCAGCTCTGGACCCTGAAACTATGGACCAGATGCTACCCAAGAGGAGGAGCAGTAGGGTTAAGGCTGTGCCTTCCCCTCTGTCTCAGATCTCAGATTCTCCTCCTGAGGGAGGAGAAGCAGATCCTGAAGAAGGAACTGCCCCAGAGGAACTTGAGCCTGGCCAGGTTGAGTTCTTGGGGGCAAGGGGCCCTTCTAGGGAAGATCTGAGTAAGGAGCAACAGTGCTGCCCCTCTCTTGAACCCCTCAGACAGCAAGCTGTTGCTGAGGCTGCTGGGAGTGCTAGTGGGTCCCATAAAGTTTATTGGGATGAGGGACTCCTATATTCTGAGGCTAGAGATCCTACCCCTGGAGCCACCAGGAGGTTGGTAATACCTCAGACGTTTAGGGGGTTCCTCTTGACCCTAGCACATGATATCCCATTGGCAGGACACTTGGGCCAAAACAAGACCTGGGACAGGCTTGTCCCTCATTTTCATTGGCCACACATGTCAGAGGACACCAAGGAGTTTTGTTGCTCCTGTGTCACTTGCCAAGTCAGTGGCAAGTCAGGTGGCACAACAAAGGCCCCCCTGATACCACTACCTGTGGTGAGGATTCACTTTGAAACAGTAGTGATTGACATTGTTGGTCTCCTTGACCCTCCAACAGCATCTGGGCACAGGTTTATCCTGGTGGTAGTGGATCATGCCACCAGGTACCCAGAAGCAATTCCCCTCAGGACCACCAAAGCCCCTGTGGTGGCAAGAGCCCTCATTGGAGTCTTCTCCAGAGTGGGTTTCCCTAAGGAGGTTATATCTGACAGAGATACACCCTTCATGTCAGGGTATCTAAAAGTAATGTGGAAGGAGTGTGGTGTAAGCTACAAGTTCACTACTCCCTATCACCCATAATACAATGGGTTAGTTGAAAGGTTCAACAAAACCCTAAAGGGAATGATTAAAGGACTCCCAGAAAAGCTTAGGCGAAAATGGGACCTTTTACTTCCCTGCCTTCTTTTTGCATACAGGGAGGTCTCACCGAAGGGGGTTGGCTACAGCCCTTTTGAACTTCTGTTTGGGCACCCTGTCAGAGGCCCATTATGTTTGGTGAAGGAGGGATGGGAGTTACCCTTCAAACCTCCCAAACAGGATGTGATGGACTATGTACTTGGTCTCCGTTCCCGGATGGCAGAGTACATGAAGAAGGCAACCAAAAACCTTGAGGCTAGCCAAGAATTACAAAAAGCTTGGCATGACCAAAAGGCTTTCCTGTCTGTTTATCAGCCAGGCCAGAAAGTGTGGGTGTTGGAGCCTGTGGCCCCAGCAGCTCTCCAGGACAAATGGAGTAGCCCCCATACAATTGTTGAGAAAAATGGAGAGGTCACCTACTTGGTCGATCTGGGAACTTCCAGGAGCCGCCATAGGGTGCTCCATGTCAACAGATTAAAGCCATATGTGGACATTGCTGACATGGGCTTCCTCATGGCAACTGATGAGGACCAGGCGGAGGAGAGTGACCCTCTCCCTGACCTGCTCTCACAGTACCCTGATGATGGGTCAGTTGATGGTGCTGCTTTGGCAAGCAGCCTCACTGATCATCAGCAAACTGAATGCAGACAAGTTCTGCAACAGTTCAGACATATGTTTCGCCTGACCCCAAGTCAGACTTCCTGGTGCACCCATGAGGTGGACACTGGAGACAGTCTGCCTGTAAAGAGTAAAATCTACAGGCAACCTGACCATGTCAGGGACTGTATCAGGACTGAAGTCAAGAAAATGTTGGAACTAGGAGTTATTGAGCCTTCAGATAACCCTTGGGCTAGTCCAGTAGTCCTTGTGCCTAAACCTCAGGGTGGTAAGAAAGAAATGAGGTATTGTGTTGAATACAGAGGCCTCAATGCAGTCACCAGGACTGATGCCTATCCAATTCCCAGAGCAGATGAACTAATAGATACTTTGGCCTCAGCCAAGTACCGCAGTACATTTGACCTAACAGCTGGCTACTGGCAAAGCAAGTTAGCTGATGATGCCAAGGCCAAAACAGCATTTTTAACCCCTGGTGGGCACTATCACTTTGTGGTAATGCTCTTTGGTTTGAAAAATGTACCTGCCACTTTTCAGACGTTGGTGAATAAAGTTCTGACTGGTATGGAAACTTATTGCTCAGCTTATCTTTATGATATTGCTGTCTTTAGTTCCACCTGGCAGGATCACCTGGTCCACCTCAGAAATGTTTTGGAGGCCCTGCAAAAAGCAGGCCTCACTATCAAGGCCACTAAGTGCCAGATAGGGCAGAGTCAGGTTGTGTACCTGGGCCACCTTGTAGGTGGAGGCCAGGTTCAACCATTGCAGAGCAAAATCCAGACCATAATGGAATGGGTAGCTCCAGCAACCCATACACAGGTTAGAGCCTTTTTAGGCCTGACTGGGTACTTTAGGAGGTTTGTTAAGGGATATGGATCTATAGTGACCCCCTTAAATGATCTGACCTCTAAGAAAATGCCAAAAAAGGTTCAGGGGACAGCTAGCTGTCAAAAGACATTTGATGACCTCAAGCAGGCAATGTGCACTGTCCCCATCTTGCAGAGTCCAGACTACAAAAATAAGTTAATTGTCCAAACAGATGCTTCAGAGCTGGGTATGGGAGCTGTGCTGTCTCAACTTAATGATGAAGGTCAAGACCAGCCAGTAGCTTTCATAAGCAGAAGGCTGACCCCTAGAGAGAAACGTTGGTCAGCTATAGAGAGGGAGGCCTTTGCTGTGGTGTGGGCCCTGAAGAAGCTGAGGCCATACTTGTTTGCCACTCACTTCATAGTTCAGACTGACCACAAGCCCCTCCTATGGCTCAAAAAGATGAAAGGTGAAAATCCTAAACTGCTCAGGTGGTCCATTTCCCTACAGGGGATGGACTATACAGTGGAACAAAGACCTGGGACCCAACATGCCAATGCAGATGGACTCTCCAGGTATTTCCACTTAGAACACGAAGACTCAACTGGTCAAGGTTAGTTAAGTGTCCCTGCATTTGGGGGGGGGGTTGTGTAGGAGAGTAGGATCTGCACTTCTGTTGCCCCCACTTTTTTTTTGATGTATACACTGGTTTCTGGCTATAGTCTGGCTGGGTCCCTGCTAATCAGGACCCCCGTCTCTCTGTTCTCTCTAAACGACTTGGTGTGCATATTAGATGCACTAGTGATTGGATACTGTGGTACCTTATGAGCCCCTAGTATATGGTACCTTAGGTACCTAGGGCATAGGTACTTCACAGGCCTACCAGGGGCTGAAGCATGTATTATGCCACCCCAGGGAATCAGACTCAATCTGACACCACAGGCCTGCTACTGCAGCCTGGGTGAGGTAGTGTTAGCACTCTTCACTGAGGTATAGGTTCCTATATCTCACCATACACACACATATAAACCTATCAGCCACCCCTATGGCAGGCCCTATCAATCCTGAGGGCAGTGTGCTTGCTTTACAATGTGAGGGGGTGCCTCTGCATGAGCAGGGCCCCTCTGCAGCTGGCAGAGTCTATTCTCTGTGGCTGTTTGTGGATGCGGTTAAACCATATACTCTTAAGTGCATTATAAATGCTAACTTTGGAATGACTGCATCAAAACATGTTGTGTTTGGTGTCAAACAACTTGGAATCATACCCCCACATCAGTCCATGATGTGGCAGTGTGATCCCACACTTCTAGAGGGGACAACATGTACCTACTGTGGTAACACAGTAGAAATCTGAAAGAGCCCTGGCATCACAAAATGGATGCCACCAGCGCAGACACTGGGCTGCCCTCCTGCTGCTGACTGAAACTCGCAGTGGAGGAGGCCCAACAATAGGCATCCTATCACAGGGAGGTGTCACCACCTTCCAGACAGGATTTAGTGTATTGGGACTGGGTGTGTGCCCTTCTAGAGTGCTTTGAAGTTCTGCACTGGGGGAGCAGTAGGCTCCTCTGTGCATATGCCAGCTCAAACCGGTTCAGGGGCTACCTGTCCCTGCTCTGGCGCGAAACTGGACAAAGGGAAGTGGGTGTAACCACCCCCTACCCTGACCCTCCCAGAGGAGTGGTCCTAGAGCTAGTCCCTCCCCTATCTTCAGTATAAGATAGGAAACCTTGCCATTGCAAAGTAGATAACCCCGGACGACGCTCTACAAAGAAGAATCCTGGCCCTTCGACATTCCACTACCTTTGGAAGACAGAAGAATCTCCCTTGGAGTCAAGGAGTGACTCCCCTGCTTGGCAGGCTCCAGAAACTCTAATCAACGGTCGCAAACTTTCCCGCTCCCACCGGAGTTCGAAGTCCCTGCAGCCCAAAAGTAGATTTCCTGAATTCTTGACGGCCATTGTGAGTCCCTAGCAAAGCTGAGGTGAGTGAACCCCACGAGTGATGAGGAACTGCAATACCTGGGAACCATACACTATTGTCGAGTGCAACCCCTTTTCGACACTCTACGAACTTGTGCTTTGAACCATTTGTGGCCCACCTCTCCACCAGGTTGTGCACCGAAAGTCAGAGGCCTACCCCGTCCCGAGGTACCGTGGGCTCCTGTAAAGCATTTCCTCATGAGGCATCTTTGCGATCCCTTGCCCATTGACTTGTGGGTCCCCCGAAGACTTCCTGAACAAACCAAAGGGCTTCCCTGGTTGCTCCAGGCCTGTCCTCACTTACCTTTGTTGTGTGAGTCTCTCGGACCTTGCTGGTCTGCAACGCTGACATTCTTTGATTTCCACAAGACTTGCTGTTGCCAAGGCTTGTTGACTCCAATCCGGTTGCCGACATGTCAATAAGCTGCAGACATTGTGGGGCACTCCGAATCCAGCTGCTGGTCATTGTCGATCCTTCCTGTACCTCGTGAGCGAAGAGTCAAAACACCCTTGATCACCTGAAATCACCCGACTTCCGTTGGCAACCAGCTTCCTGGCCCCCGGTCACTGGCAAGTGACTGTGAACACTGTCCCTTCAATTTTCAGGTCATCTGCCTCCGGAATCCACCCTTGGATTCCACCGGACACTTCTACAGTCTTCGCAAGCAGCAAATCTTCTTTGGTCTCCATAGAAAACAGCGACCCGACCCCGACACCAAAAGACATCTATGCACCCGGCTTCCCTGGGTGAGGTAACTCATGCACTCCGGTGCCCTATTGTGTGTTGGCCCTCGAATTACTTACCTTGTAAATGGCTTGCTTGTAGACTTCCTCGAAGTACCCGAAAATTTTAAAAATCAAACCGCAACTTGCTCCATTGTAATCAATAGGGAACCCGCGGCTGTGTTCTCACACTGCATGCGTCTCCCGTGGGTCTGTTACTTACCTGCTTTCACTGCAGTAGTGAAGCCCCAGTGATTCTACCTTGTAGGTGGCTTGCTTGTAGACTTCCTCGAAGTACCCTAAAAGTTTAAAAATCAAACCGCGACTTGCTCCATTGTAATCAATAGGGAACCCGCGGCTGTGTTCACACACTGCATGCGTCTCCCGTGGGTCTGTTACTTACCTGCTTTCACTGCAGTAGTGAAGTCCCAGCGATTCTACAGGCCCTAGGCCTTGTCATTCTGCAAGTCGACTTTCCTAAACCTCTTTTTTTAGTATATGGTCTGGTACGCCCCTAGGGCCACAGCCATATTTGTGCTTAACTTATTGTGAAACATTGATATTTGAATGTGTTCCTGGCTTCTAATCTCATAAAGAGATTAGTAGAGTGTGTCTAGAAATAAATACATATATATTTGATATATATACCTGTGTGGTGTCCTTTCATTTGGTAATTCAAGAGATTATAAGGTAAAACAAGCTGCTTTACATTCCTCTGAGACTTAGCCTGAAGGCTGCTCTCCACAGCTACCACTAGGATAGCTTTCTTTAAAAGGTTGTCTTAAACCTATCTATCATAAGAGTCAAATTGGACTGGTGCATGAGGATTGAGGGAGACTCATTTCTGATGCCATGGAGAAGCCCTGCTTGATTGTCAGGTGAAAGGTTGTTTGCTTCAAGAACAGCAGGGAGCTGAGGAGAAATCTGTAAAAAATTCTCTCACTTTAAAACAGGCACCAGGTGCAAAAATAGGATCCGCAGACACACTCTTCAGTTCACTTCTGGACCTGTGGATACCATAAAAGAAGGACACTGTTATGGGCTAAGATCTGCTGTGCTGTGCTTTCACTGTTCACTTAGTAGTTATCTTATGCTGTATTTCCATTGCCTCCTATCCCTGTGGCTGGGCACCTCTGTATTCCATATGTCCTCCATGACAGCAAAATGGTCTGTTCTGTCCAGCTGCACCTTTGGCAGTTGGATTTGAGCTGCTGCTTGGGCTGGTGGTCTGTCCTTCTTCTCCTGAATAAATACAATAAAGGACTGCTGAACGTTTATTGTACTTTTTATCAGACGCCCTTCTGCCCTGCTGCTTGAGGCTTTTCCTGCTTGCTTAGAGGGAAGACTAGACCTGCAACCTTAATTCCAGGCTTATGTGACTCTAATGGTCAGCTAACTCACTTCATGTTCAAAGCTACAGGGACACAACAAGCTCCAACACCGTTGAAACCTGCATCTGGAATCTGCCTGCTATGAGTCCTAACCCCGTAAGTGGTACTTCCCCAGTCCTGGATCCTTGGAATTGGGGATAAGGGTGGTCCGCCAGCCCAGCTGTGGTACCCATCAGAACTGACGCAGCTCAATGCCACCTGACGCAGACCTCACAGCTTCCTATTGGAACCGACACAACACGATGCACGGCAACGTGGACCTCGCACCGCACACCTCGCAGCTCCTCATCGGAACCAAAGCAGCGTGACACAACTCGACGCGGGATCCTGCATCGCTCATCAGAGCTGTCCCTGTCCTGCGCAAGACATCACATCAGGGACATAAGGTACAATTCATAGCGGGACTAACCTTGTCTCTGTATCCGACTCACATTCCATCATGGTTGGCCTGAACTTGTGACTTTGTGCAGGTTCAACAGAACCCAAATAACATCAGTTGACTCTTTGTGCTTTTAAGCTCAATTTTTACTAAATCTTTTAAAATTGCGTATCCCTGGTTCTACTAATTGGATCTTTGTTTTTTTGAGTCAAATCATTTATTAAAATTTAGTTTATTTAAGTTGCTGTGGGATTTTTCTTGTGTTGTGTTTTTACTTTATTCCTTTTTAAATATTTTACACATTGCCTTCAGATTAATCCTGATTGCATTGGTGCCAAGCTACTAGAAGGTTAAGCACAGGTTAATTTAGTGACTTTTGGGGATCACCTTGACAAGGATTGTGGCTGTTGCTTGAGTATGGTTTCACCCCCTCTGAACTAACAACCCAATTTCTCACATTGGTGCTCATTGGTGGTATCCAGTATTTGTGTTTCTGCAGGGCCATGCAGTGAGTTGTGTAACACAAAAATCCCATATCAATAATTTGATACCAGATTCAACTTCTTTTTAAATTCTCCTTGATTGGATATTTTCACTTCTTCCAAACTCATTCCCATTCTGCCTGACTGACAGTGCCTGAGGACATGGTTTCTGCCTCCAGCAGGGAATTGATGGTCTTTAGGATGGAGCCGGTCCAGGGTATGGGATGGATGGGAGCCGTAGTCTATCACCCTCCTGGAGAAAATGAGAAAGAGTTCTGCACCTTGTTATTTGAAAGGCTTGCACCTTTCACCCTGCATGCAGATCATTTCCTACTTGTAGGGGATTTTAATCATCATCTGGATACCCTTTCCAACGTAAAGTCCGCTTGTTTAATAGCTGCTATGGAGTCGCTATGCCTTTTCTCCAGAGTACACAGTCCTACACATATAGCTGGACACACGCTGGACACTATCTTTACGAATATTCCTATATATCTAGCTTGGCACTAAGCTGGACTGACAATCTGGCAATAAGATTCTCTTTGGAGTTGCCGAAATTAGCCAGCCAGCCCCAGGGCCGCAGGAGTCCCCGTCGACCATGGAAAAAAGGGACAGCCCCATGGTACTCAGAGAGTCTCAAGAAAGAAAAGGCCCCATGTAGAATTAGTTAGAGAAAATTGAGGAAAACTAGAGGGAGATAAACTGGCCTATAGAATAGCACATAGAGCCTATCTTATTAGGTGCAACACAGCCAGAAGAGCACACTTAGGCACCCGAATCTCGGAAGCGAAGAGCTCCTCTAAAGAGCTCTTTAAGATTCTCAAGGAGTTTACTAACCCCAGAGCTAATAATCCTTTACCCCCGCCTACGCAAAGGCTATGTGATGACCTTGCTGGTCATTTTAAACAAAAGATTGATAAAATCTATAGCTCCTTTGGTTCTGAAGAGGCCGGGAAGGTGAGATCACCCCCCTCGGAAGATCCCCTATCACCTAGCTTAGAGTCTTTCTCAGCCATCTCCATCGAGCAAGTGGTATCCTTATTATCGCACACGGAATCAAGATCCCCGTTAGATCTGGCTCCCCCTTTTATCATTTCAGAACTTGCCCAGGTCCTGTCCTATGCGCTTGCCGAAGTCTGTAAAATTTTAGTGGTCACTGCCACGTTCCCTCGCAAGTGGAAGAATGCGCAAATCAAGCCATTATGGAGGCATTAATTAATAAACAACTCTCCGTTTACTTGGAACAAAATAACTTTGACCCTTCCCAGTCGGGATTCCGTGCATGTTATTGCACCGAGTCTGCATTGATGGAAGTAACTGACACCTTTAGGATGTCACTGGATAAGGGGACTCCCTCGATGTTAGTCCTTCTCGATCTGTCGGCAGCCTTCGACACCATCTCTCATGGAATCCTTTTGGATAAGCTACAAGAGATTGGTGTCAGAGGAATGGCATTAAAATGGTTGCAAAGTTTCCTGACCGACAGAACACAATGTGTCCAATTGGACACTTTCGTGTCTCAGACCATGTTAGTGGACAAGGGGGTCCCTCAGGGATCCATTTTAAGTCCTACCTTGTTCAATATCTATGTGGCTCCACTGGCCTCCATTATTAGATCCTGCGGGTTCGAGACGATCTCGTATGCAGACGTCACTCAAGTGATAGTCCCCATGGAGTCGGACCCCGCAGTGACCAGAGCAAAGTTCAAAAACTGTAGGCTAAAAATAGCCACATGGATGAGTAAGAACTTCCTTCAGCTCAATTCCAATAAAACTGAGATCTTGTTGTTTGGTAAAGCTGAGGAGTTATGGAGCCCTGAATGGTGGCCGGTAGAACTTGAGGAAGCTCCGATACCAACAAGGCGGGCAAAGAATTTGGGCATCATAATTGATGATAAACTTTCCATGGAAGAGCATGTGAAGACCATCATGGGCACCTGCTTTGGAAAAATACGAATGTTGAGAAAAATCTTCCCTTAGATTCCCCTCATGGCCAGAAAAAGCCTCATACAGGCTCTTCTGGTCAGCAGACTAGATTATGGAAACTCACCACTAGTTAGAATTAGGGAAGATCTATTATCACGGTTTTACAGATAGTCCAAAATACAGCAGCCCGTCTTGCCCTCAACAAACCTGCATGCACCCCATCCTTACCCCTCCTGCGTAAACTGCATTGGCTTCCTATTAGGAAAAGAGTCGTCTTTAAGCTTCTGTGTACAGGGTTTAAATCTCTTCAGGGGACGGGCTTACCTACCTTAAGAAGAAACTAGAGCTGTACATGCCCGTTCGTCAGCTGAGATCGAGCAACCAGAATCTGCTCTGCACGCAGAAAATCAAGAAGGCTAAAATGGGCGGTCATGCTTTTTCTCATCTAGCCCCCGTCCACTGGAACAGCCTACGAGAGGAGCTCCAAGCCTGTCCCAATCTGGCACAGTTTAAGAAACTGCTTAAAACCTGGATGTTCTAAGAATCACGTTTTCATTTGTTGGCTGCTACTCAGGCGCTGAAAGATCCCCTCTGGGATGATTCGTTGTGCCCTACAAATGCACAATAATAATAATACCCACGAGGATGGAGCTGGAGATCAGCAACCTGGAGATCTACACTACAGCTGAGTTCTGAAGATTCTGCAAGAAAAGGGGGCTTCTGTACAAAAGGAGCTACAAGAAGGAAGAGGTCCAGAAGACTCTCTGGGCCTATGAGAAGGCTCATCAGTTGCTGGCAAAATCAGAGGTTGAGAGAGATCCCATGGGGGAATAAGAAGAGGACCTGGGCACAGGTCCTGAGCTGCAGCACTCATAGGAGAAGGACAACTCATCCATAGGCGTGGAACCCATTGTCAGGGCAGAGAGCAATGTGCCTTCCTGCAGTGTGTCCCCAGATGAGTTGGAGGTCTGAAATGTTGAGAGGAACATTAAAGTGCAGCTAGCCAACTTAAAACTAGAGGCAGAGGAGAAAAAGCCTGAGACTGATGAGACCTTGGCTGAGAAAAAACTAGTAGTGGCTCACGGGGTGAGCATGAAGGAACTGGAGCTTAAAGCTAGACAAGCAGAGTCCAGCAACAAAGTTGGCAGTATACCTTCAGTGTCCACTGGAGAGTTGAAGGTCTGCATACCTCAAGACCTGGTGCCCAGTTATATGGAGGGAGATGACCTAGACAAATGGTTTTCTGTCCATGAGGTAACCCTTAGAATGCACAAGGTCCCAGAAGGGGTTTGGAGAGCAAGCATATGGGATCATATGCCCACAGTGAAGAGGGACACCCATCTAACACTAGAGGTGAGGGAAAAGATACAGTATGCTCCCACAAAGATCGTTTTAAATGCCAAATTTAGGTTGACCTCTGAAAGGGCACAGCAGATGTTCAGGGACGCCCACTAACTTCCAAGCTAGTTTTGCCTGGATGGACTTCTTGGATCACTCTAATAAGGTAGTGAGTGGCTTGGTGATGCGCAGCAAAGTTAGTGATTATATTGGACTGCACAATCTGATTCTGAGACAGCACATGCTCAATACCTGTTTTACAGAGTTGTTTCAACACCTGGTTGACAGTAATAATACTGACCCCAGGGAGCTTGCTAGGGACACAGTCCTCTGGATTAGTACCAGAGAGTCTAAGAAGATATCTGGCAGTGAACAAAAGAAGGGTGGCTCAGTAAGGTAGAAGAAAGGGTTTCCATCCCCCTTCTGAGAAACAGGGGGAAGGGTAAGGTGGGCAGTGGCCCATGGCACCCCATTTCCAACCCTGGTACTTTGATTGTTTTCAGCTAGGACACAAGTAGGTGGACTTTGTTTGAAGGACTCACCAACTGGTGGGACCTCTACATGGGTGGTCAATGTGGCCTTAGGGGTAAGTAGTTTGAAGGGGCAGGTGGTAAAACATGCCCTAATCTCCATTATCTGGTAGGTAGAATCAGAGGGTGAGATGGTGATCCCTGAGAGTGGAAGTCATCACGTCCAACAGGTCAAAGTGAATGGAAACCCTGTCACTGTTCTGAAGGACAACAGGGCAAGCCAGACCATGGAAGTGGAAAGTCCGGTTTCCCAGAGCAGTACAGTGGACAGGTGTGTAGGTTAACATAGGCCCAGGGGAAAGTTTTTATCTGCCCTGTGGCTCTGGTATCCCTGGAGTTGGGTGGAGAGGTGATCCAGAGGAGGACTACAGTTAGTCCCCAGTTGCCCTTTGCCTATGTTCGGGGAAATGAGTTACCACCAGTGTTAGTAGAGCTGGGAGGGCCAGCCACCCAGGGGGCAGTGAAAGCTCAGGTTTCTGGGGGTACCACTCACAAACAGAGGGAACAGAGGTGCTGAGGTAGTAGCAGTGGAGGACAGACTCAATCCTGGCCCCTGTCCAGCCTCAGGGTAAAAACCCTCAGCTGCAGAACCAGTGTCAGGACAGCATCCCTGTACTGGTAGGAAAGAGTGTGGAAGTAGGGAGCCTAAAACTCGGGGCTGTTGCCTCCCTCTCCTAGAAACCTCAGAAGTCAGAGAACAATTCAGAGCCCTTAGGGAACATTTTGCCAGCTCCAAGGCTGGGAGTGAGCCATGCCCACTTGGAGCTTCCACCTGGCAGAGAATGGCCCAGAGCCTGGCTATGACTCTGACAGCTATCAGTGACCCCATTTGGTTGCTGTCCTTGGGTTGAGGACAGAAATCGGATTCCATGAGCAGAATGGGCCATTTCACTTTGTTGGCCATAGTGGTACTGCCTGCCTACTGGCATGCATCTGTGAGCATATTAAGGATAAGTGCTGTACATATGGGGTCTGTAGGAAATTGAATTATTGGTTGAGGAGTGAAACCCTATTCAAGCAGCAACCATAATCTCTGCCAGGGTGAGAAACAAGCAAACCTCAAGTTAATCCATGCTCAACCGTCTGGTAGCTTGGCACAAAATAAGTCAGGCTTAATTTAGAGGCAATGTGTAAAGTATTTATGCATCACTTCAAACAGTAATAAAGTGAAAACACAGCACAAGAAAAATCCCACACCAATTAAGAAAAATAGAGTAAAATGTAAATAATAGTATAGATGACTTAAACCCTATTGTCAGTTTCTTGGTGATTTGGTTTCTGATGAGTATTTTTCAGATATAGAAGGTTGGTCTGTTGGAGCATCAGTCTGCATCAGAAACTCAGATTTGCCATTATGAAGAGACAGTCCTGTTTGGAGTCTGAGGCTGTGGATGCTCAGATGGCTCCTATGCATTGAAGGGAGCACTATGTGGGTTCTATTTTTTCAGCAAATGTGCACCACTGCCAGTCTGCACATTATTCTTTGCTGCTGATGTGCGATTTGTTACTTTCTAGATGGCTAGACCTGTTACACCTGGATTTTTAATATGAGTTGAGGGAAATCTGTTTCATGAAGGGAGTGCTATTTTTAACAATTTGATTTTGGGACTTATTTCGAGTTTGACAGAAGGGCTATCATTCCTCCACCATGACAGTATGGAGAGGATCATTTGGCTGAAGATTGAATGTTTACTAAATTTAGAGATTTGTCAGTCAGGTCTGCCATCTGCTACAACTGAATATTGGCCATCTGAGGTTTTTCAGTACAACTCTGATAGACTATCTAAACCAAGGTTGGCCCTCCATCTGCCATATTTACATTATTTTGCTGCAATGGACTGGCAGTCAAGCCATTGTAACTGGTGCCTGCAATGGTGGACATAAATAAGTATAGCAGATGTTAGACCTGACATCCTTGGCGTGATTTCTCCTGAAGCTTTTTGCCTTCTCCACTCATGTTTAGCAGGATTTGTTTTTGTTGGCTCTAGGACTTTGCACACTATACCGCTGCCAACCAGTGCTATCGTACTTGCGCTCACACCTGTAAACAAGGTAAAATTGGCTTACACCCAATTAGCATATTTATTTGTTTGTTAGTCCTTAGTAAAGATGTGCACCATATAACCAGGGCTGGTAAATTAAATGCTACTAGTGGACCTGCAGCACTAATTGTGGCACTCACTTAAGTAGCACTTTAAAAATATGTGTCAGGCCTGCCATTGAAGCCTGTGGGTGCAGTTTGAAACTGACATTTTGAAATGACCAAATAAACCTTTTGCCGGGCCCAAACCTTCCTTTTATTACATATAAGTCAACCCTAGGTTATGCCCTGTACAGCCCACAGGGCAGTGTGTGTTATATTTAAACAGTTGGACAGGCGCTTTTAGGTTTCACATGTTCTGGTAGTGAAAACTCTCATATTCATTTTTTCCTATCGCAAGGCCTTCTCCTCCTATAGGATAACATTAGGTTACCTTATTACATTTAATAAGTGATATATTTTGTTTGTAAGGGGATAGGAAAGTCATGTTTAGTGGCTGAGGATTTGTAATTAAAAACCCTCTTCAATGGTAATGTTGGATTATTAGTCGCAATTCTGAAGATGCCACTTTCAGAATGTTGGAATGCTCTTGCCCTAATCACTTGGTGGCTGCAGACTGTTTCCTGGCTCATATGTAATGGCAGTTGGACTTTGTGTATTCTTCCCAGACAGCCACACAATGGAGAGCTTGGGTATCAGGAAGATGGGCTATCCAAGACAGAATAAAGGCACAGCTGTGCACAGCCCCATTCACACTTACAAGACACTCTCTCAACTCAGTAAACTCAACTCACTCACAAAGAACATTCACTAGCCTATTGTGACTGCAGACAGACTGGGACCAGGAGAGCGAGGTTGGAAATTCCTAACATGTCTATGGGGGGAATACCCCAGAAGATTCTCTTCTGTATAAAGATAAGACCCTCAGATCCACTCTTCAGTACTCTACTGGGTCTGTGGATACTACAGAAGAAGGCCTGCCTTTCTGCCAGAGGACTTTCATGCCGCTTGAGGCCTGCCTGCCATCTGAGAAGGAAGACTGGACTGGCACCTTCATCACAGGCTGAAGTGACTCCAAGGGTCAGCTGACTGTCCTCCCATTCTAAGTTACAGGGACACAACAAGCTCCAGAGGTCTCTCTGCAACTGTCCAGCTGACCTTCTGCACTGGACCTGACTGGACCTGCAATTGGACCTACCTGAGCCCTGCTGGCATCTACTGGAGTGAGTTCCTGATTCCCAAGAGGTGCCTTTCAGGTCCTTGGTGTGGCATCAGTTGAGTTCCTCCTGGAGGATAAGTAGAAGTCCCAAAATGTTGGACTCTTCGCATCGCAAATTGTTCCATTTGCACTAAGATCTTGCTACCCGTGCTAACAGCCAAAGCAAAGCTCTGGTCAACCCGACTCTTTACGCTAAAGTGACCACCAGAGACGAATGGCAATGCGAGCCCTACACTTCATGTTACAGCATGGACTGCCTGCGGTTACCACAAATGAGAAGCTCCAGCAACGAGTGTTGGTGATGACTGTTCGAACTGGGGGTCTCTAGTTGGCAGAGGTAGGTACCTTTGACCAAATATGGACCCTTGCTTCTAAGTCAGGGAAAGGGAACTACACTACTGCATAACCCCTGCTCACCCCCTTGGTAGCTTGGCACGAGCAGACAGGCTTATCTCAGAGGCAGTATGTTAAGCATTTGTGAACACATACAGTAATACAGTGAAAATACTACAGATGGACACAACACAGGTTTTATAAAAATAAGTATTCTTTACATAGACTTAACACAAGACCACAAATGACAAATATCCACAATACAGTACTCAAAATAGACTTAAAGAAGGTAGAAGTCACTTAATTCAAGTTGATGATGAATGCAACAAAGTTCTCACAAAAGTACCTGGATGCGTAACGCAAACCAAACAAAAGGTTTGCAGGGATGGAGATATGTCGGTTCCTTGCTTCGGGGGAGACGATGCGTCGGGCCTCAATGCTTGCGCAGAGTAGGGGATGCATCCCGGCCCTTACCGGAGAGGAGGTGATGCGTAGATTCTCGTACTGCGTTCCGGTTGCGATGTGACAAGATGGCCCCTCGATGCGATGCGACGATCCGGTGCGATGCGATAAGATGGTGCCCTTGATGTGACGACGTGAAGATGAGGTGTGCACGCCCGGCAGCCATGCGGCGACTCTGTTACTTTGGAGCCGCGACAGGCCCTGCGACACGCTTCTCCGGTGATGTGACTGCGACCTCTGTGGTGGCGACAAGCTTTTCCGGTGATGTGTTGGGCAACAGCTTTGACAAAGAAACGCTTCTCTGGTGATGCGGCGGCGACCTCTGCCACGGCGACACGCTTCTCCGGCGATGCGATGGCAACAGCTGCGACTGAGACACGCTTCTTCTCATTGAGTCACACTTCCAGCACACTGGCAGGGGGGCAGTCCAACTCCTACAGATTCCTTGGTTCTTCTCCTTGGCAGAGGTTTGTCTTGTTATTCCAGAAGTGATCTAAAGTCTTGGGGTCTGGGTCCCCATATTTATACTACTAAATCCTTTGCCCAAACCAGTTCTGTGCAGTCCTGGAGCACTTTTTTGACAGGAATCCTTCTTTCCATTGGCAGTGTGGGCCAGGGACATCAGACGCACCACAGGAGGTGGAGCCAGCATTGTGGAATTCAGCCAGAGCCCTATTCAGACCCAGGAGCTGTTTCCTCCCACCACTCTACATGCAGATAGGTCTATTCAGCCCTGTGCTGACTCACCCTGTCTCTTGGAATCCCCCAGCCCCTCTCACTCACAAAACTAGGCACACAATACACAAGCTAGCAGAGGCAGGCTGGATCGTTAGGTGAGAAAATACCTACTTTCTAAAAGTGGTATTTTCAAACACAGAATGTTAAAACCAACTTCACTAAAAGATGTATTTTATCATTCTGAGTTCAGGCATACTAAACTCGAATTTCTACAATGTTCCCTGGGTCAGTTAAGATTATAAGGTGTTATAATCAAACTGCCCATTCTGGCTTATGGGACTGGTGGCCTTGCAATAGCGAAAAACAAAAATGGCTGAAAATCACAATTAGGACATGCCACACACACCAGGGCATGTCCTACCTTATACTTACAATGCACCCTGCCCTTGGGCCTACCTTAGGGCTGTCTGATTTGAAGAAAAGGGCAGGTTTAGGGACTGGTAAGTGGGTGCATTTGCCAAGTCAACATGGCAGTACTAGACTGCACACAGGCTCTGCAATGGCAGGCCTGAGACACACTTTACAGGCTGCTTCTGTGGGTGGCACAACCAGTGCTGCAAGCCCACCAGCAGCATTTGATTTACAAGCCCTGGGCGCACATGGTGCACTGTACTAGGCTCTGACAAGTAAATCAAATAACCCAATCATGGAGTCACTAATCAATACATCAATTTAACATAAATAGACAGATTAGCGCTCTGTCTCGCAGAACCTTGCTTCTAATTTCTTTGTGTTCTTTTACATGCCCTGAATTGTTTTTAAAACGGTTAGAATCTTTTTTAAATTCTTTTAAACTTTGTGGTATTTGCCTGTGTGGGAATCTTAATTTACTAGAATGTTCGAGGCATGTGGGCTGCTGAATTCATATCTGTGCATAGATCGCCGCCTAGTGTTGGGTCCGGATGTTTGCACGTTGTTGTCCTGGAAGAGTCTTCGAAGTATCCTGGGATAGGTGACTCCTCCCCTGGACTACAGTGCGCATGGGCATCCTCTCCATCCTCAGATAGTTTTTTTCCGCCATTGGGTTCGGATGTGCTTATCTTGACTCAAGTTAGGAAAAACTTTTTCCAGGCCAAAAGGCCTTTAGTTCGCGTCGGTACTGTTCCCGATCGGTATCAATAGTATCTTTGTTAGTTTACTAACTTCCAGAACCAATTTTTTCGCATCTTACCCGACCATCGACCCGACATCGAAGATGGAATCGAGGACACCATTCAAGCGGTGTCCTGTATGCAATGCGAAATATCCCCATGTCGACGTCCACCCGGTGTGCAACAAATGCCTTTCACCGGATCACGACGAGTCTACATGTATGGCCTGTGCCCGATTCCGATCCAAGAAGACTCTCCGGAATCGACGAGCAGCGAGACTCGAAGCGCAGCAAGCGGCACCGGCCCCGACCAACATCTTCAGCGCCGAGGACGAAGATGTCGAAGACGTGGAGAACCTACCCTCCAGCCCCGCTTCCGAACACGACTCCGGATCGGAGGACGTCGAAGAATGACTCTTTCACAGAGATGAAGCCGACACCGAGGTAGGAGACTACGATGAGGCCTTAGGGGCCGAAGAGAGTAACTCCGGTGACGAGCAAGGCCTACCCGTACAGACTGAGGATATCCCAGTGCGCCAGTCTATGGCTCCGGTCGAGGGATCGCCTTCGGGCCTTACCTAAGACCTATCCCGCAGTTCTTCGGCCCCGCCCTCTGGCCCGGCCTCGGACATTCAGCGGCAGCCATTACTACCCAAAACGGCTGGTTTCCCTTCTTCGAAACCGAAACCGAAAGCTGTATTGGTTCACCAGAAACCGAAACCAAAAGTGACGCTGGTCGGATCGAGGCCCACCACACCTTCGACGCCAGCAAAACCCGTCGGCACCGACCGCACCAAACGAGACTTCGGTGCCGAGCTTGCAGCAGCCGACGTCGGCGCCGACACCCGGAAAAAGACCTTCGGTGCCACCAAACCTACTCGGCTCCCGGCACCGAAACAATCGGCGCCGACCCCAAAGGTCAAACTGCCTGCTGCGTCTCACACCGCTTCGACAGCACCACCAAAGGCACACTCATCGACGACGTCAACAGCCACTACCGCTCCTCGACTCGATGACCCACTGGCGCCGAAGAAGTCCACGCCCGCCTCTACAGAACCGGTCGGCGCAAAAGAATCGATGGCGCTCCAGGTGCGGACAGTTGCTGCGCAACACGTCAAACACAAAGCAGTCCTCCAGGACACGTCAGGCTCCGAGCCGATAAAAGCTCCACCAGCCTCTTCGGCACCAGCCAACATAACTTTTGGCCTGCCGCCATCCACGGCCCCGAAACTGTTCCAAATCCGAACACGGGTCACCCACACCACGATCACGCCTGCCGAACGCTCTCCTGCAGAGACGTCACCATCACACATCATCGACGCCGACACCGGCAGGATGATGCTCCAACAGAGGAGAATAACTTCAGAGCCAGCTTTGGACTCCTACCGGATCCCGCTTAAGAAAAAGCTGCCAGTGGCTTCGGAACCAGTTCTTTACGAACCTCTCCATTCCTCTTACCAAGATCCACAGTCCTTCTCTCCCACACACTCCGAAACAGACGTTTTGGAGGACTACCTAGGTGACCACGTCCCCTACCCCGGAGAGAAGGACCCTGAAGGCCAACAGGACCCTGACCAAGCTTGGGATGACCCTGTAGACTCGGGTGCACCTATGGATACACAGGACCCGCAACTCTATGGAGCAAAAACGTCTCCCACAGAGGACACTGCCGCATTCAACGCCCTCATTGAACGTGCTGCGGCCAATCATGGTGTGCAACTCCACTCTGACACCGTCGAGGACGACTTTCTCATAGATACTTTCGCATCCTCAGAAAGGAATATAAAAACTCTACCCATGTTGAAGGGTGTCCTCAAACCAGCAAAGGACATCTTCAAGGAACCCACCAGGGCAAAAGTAATAAACCCCAGGATCGACAAGAAATACAGGTCGGCGCCTGGGGATCCTACCTACATAAGAGGCCAGTTACCTCTGGATTCCATAGTAGTTGCGAATGCTCGCAAACGGGCACACTCGCAAACAACAGGTGATGCTCCTCCCCCGGACAAAGAGTCCAAGGTGCTAGAGACCTCCGGCAAACGGGTTGCGGCCCAGGCAGCTAACATATGGCGCATTGCCAATACTCAGGCGCTCCTCGCTCGCTACGATCGAGCACACTACGACACATTAGAACAATTACTCCAACATCTCCCTGACCAATTCAAAGAGGGAGCAGAGATCCTCATCAGGGAGGGGCAACTCCTCACAAACGCATCCATTAAGTGTGCACTGGATGCCGCGGATACAGCTGCCAGAGCCATAAACACTAGCGTCATGTTGCGACGACACGCCTGGTTACGAATCTCCGGATTCAAACCTGAGGTACAAAATAACATCCTCAACCAGCCTGTCAACCCCGACTACTTATTCGGGCCAGAGGTTGACACCACCCTAGAGAAAATAAAAAAGGACACAGACACTGCAAAGTCCATGGGGGCTCTCCAAACGCAGTCCTTTCGGAGCGGCTCCTTTCGTCGCCCCGGAAATAGAGGAGCAGGTAGAGGACAGGGGTCACAGCAAACCTACAACAAAGAAAACACACAAAGTTCCTACGATAAAAACACCCGGGGTGGTTATCGTGGCTCAAGCACAAAGGGCAGAGGACGCGGATACGGCAACACCAGGTCCTCCCCCAAGAACAAACAGTGACGCCCTCTCCCTTCCTCCCGACCACATAACACCTGTCGGGGGAAGGCTACAAAGGTTCCTGTCCACGTGGAACTCCATCACCACGGACAGGTGGGTCAAAGATATTGTCAAACACGGTTACTGCCTAGAATTAACCTCGACTCCACCCACAATACCTCCAAAACACCGTCCTATGTCCTCAGAGCACTTAACGCTCTTACAGCAGGAAGTGCTAAGTATGCTACTAAAAGGCGCAATAGAGGTCGTACCCGTCCACGAGCAAGGCACGGGGTGTACTCCCTGTACTTTTTAATACCGAAAAAGGACGGGTCACTCAGACCTATACTAGACCTGAGACCCCTGAACCGCTACATTCTCTCCGAGCATTTTCACATGCTCACTTTACAGCAAGTCCTCCCGCTGCTCAAGCAGGGAGACTTCCTGGCCACACTGGACCTCAAAGATGCATATTTCTACATACCCATTCACCCCTCACACAAAAAATACCTCAGGTTCACTGCTCAGGGACAGCACTACCAATTCAAAGTCCTTCCCTTCGGCGTGACAACAGCACCCAGAGTTTTCACAAAGTGCCTAGCTACTGTGGCTGCACATCTACGGAGGCAGCACATACACGTCTACCCTTACCTGGACGACTGGCTTGTTCAAGCAAAGTCAGCCCAGCAATGTGCCAGCCACATGTCCCGCACCATTCACCTCCTTCACAGTCTGGGGTTCTCACTAAATTACCCAAAATCCCATCTCCAACCCGCACACGTACAACAGTACCTAGGTGCGACTATAGACACTCTGGCGGCCACAGCTCAGCCAAATTTAGTGAGAATCAACAGCATGCAAATGCTGATTTCCAAGTTCAAACCACAACACTCCCTTCCCGCGCGAGTGTTCATGCAGTTGATAGGCATGATGGCCTCCTGCATTTTCATAGTCCCACACGCGAGACTACATATGCGCCCGCTTCAGGAGTGCTTAGCACGTCAGTGGAATCAGGCTCAAGGACAGTTGAAAGACCTAGTGTTGGTGAGCGGTCGGGCATACAACTCTCTGCATTGGTGGAATCCACAAAACCTTTGCAAGGGCCGACCGTTCCAAGAGCCTGTTCCACAAATGATACTGACAGCGGACGCGTCTCTCCAGGGATGGGGAGCTCATGTACTCAACTACACAGTGCAGGGACTATGGACAACACAACAAAAGAAGATGCACATTAACCTTCTGGAACTGATGGCAATCTTCCTGGCTATGAAGGCATTCAAAGTACACTTGTGCAACAAAGTCGTGTTGATCCGGATGGACAACATGACCGCCATGTACTACATACAGAAGCAGGGAGGAACACACTCTCCACAGTTGTCTCATCTGGCTCAGAGCATGTGGAAGTGGGCCATTCAGAGGAACATGTTCCTCATGGTGGAACACCTCCCCGGCAAGGACAACCAGATGGCGGATCTGCTCAGCAGACACAGCCACCAGATGCACGAGTGGGGGTTACACCCATCAGTACTCCAACCGTACTTCCAGCAATGGGGTCATCCAGAGATAGACCTATTCGCCACAAGCGAAAACGCAAAATGCCAAAGCTTTGCCGCCAGGTTCCCACATCCACAATCGCAGGGCAATGCGATATGGATGAACTGGTCCGGCAGATTTGCGTACGCTTTTCCCCCAGCGCCGTTGATACCGCTGGTGGCTCGCAAACTCAGACAACACTCCCTGACACTCGTCCTGGTTGCTCCAACGTGGGCACGCCAGCCATGGTACACCACTTTTCTCGAACTTTCCATGGTGCCGCATCAACGGCTGCGGATCAAACCCGCGCATTTGACGCAGAACCATGGAGAGATTCAGCACCCTGATCCGCAACAGCTGAACCTGGCGATCTGGCTCCTGAAGTCCTAGAGTTTGGCTACCTAAACCTGCCACCTGACTGTATGGACATCATTAAGGAAGCTAGAAGACCCACTACCAGAGCTTGCTATGCAGCCAAATGGAAAAGGTTCGTCATTTATTGCAATAATAATGACATTAACCCGCTAGACGCATCTATCCAAAACATAATTTGTTACCTCTTACACCTATACCAATGCAATCTGGCGTAAACCTCTATACGTGTCCATTTGACCGCAATATCAGCCTATCTCCAGAACAGGCAGCACCTCTCCTTATTCAAAGTGCCTGCCATCAAAGCATTCTTGGAAGGACTCGAGTAATTCCTCCAAGCCACCCACCGGCTCCAATGTGGAACCTCAACTTGGTCCTCACACGCCTGATGGGTCCACCCTTTGAACCTCTACACTCATACGAGATTCAATTCCTTACCTGGAAAGTAGCTTTCCTAGTAGCGATCACTTCTTTAAGAAGAGTTAGTGAACTCCAGGCACTAACCGTTCAAGAGCAATTTATACAAGTTCACGCCAACAGGGTCGTACTACGTACCAACCCCAAATTCATGCCCAAGGTGATATCGCAGTTCCACATGAATCAAACTATTGAACTGCCTGTTTTCTTTCAAAACCCACAAACTGTCGCAGAAAGAGCACTCCATACACTAGATGTGAAGAGAGCCCTCATGTACTATATCGACAGGACTAAGATCTTTAGGAAGACAAAACAACTTTTCGTTGCCTTTGCCCCACACCACAAAGGTAACGCTATCTCCAAAGCAGGTATAGCCAGCTGGATCGTTAAATGTATTCAAATTTGCTATCAAAAGGCTAAACGCACATTAACGATTCCCCCACGAGCCCACTCAACACGTAAGTTAGGGGCCTCCATGGCTTTCCTAGGAAACATCCCTTTGCATGATATCTGTAGAGCAGCCACCTGGTCCACTACACACACATTTACCAAACACTATTGTGTAGATGTGCAATCAAAACAGCAGGCAGCTGTAGGACAGGCTGTTCTCAAAACTCTTTTTCAGACCGCTGCAGCTGGCACTGGTAGCCGCCGCTAATAGGAGGTACTGCCATGTATTCTATGCACAGATATGAATTCAGCAGCCCACATGCCTCGAACTGAATATGCTACTTACCAGTATGCATCTGTTCTTGGCATGTAGGGCTGCTGACATTCATATCGCCCTCCCTCCTCCCCGGCACCTGTAACAGCTGCAGCTCTCAGAATTACTGTAAGCATGGCCATCACTTTCTGTATCTACTCCATCACTGCCACAATGGCGAAAAACAATCTGAGGATGGAGAGGATGCCCATGCGCACTGTAGTCCAGGGGAGGAGTCACCTATCCCAGGATACTTCGAAGACTCTTCCAGGACAACAACGTGCAAACATCTGGACCCAACACTAGGCGGCGATCTATGCACAGATATGAATGTCAGCAGCCCTACATGCCAAGAACAGATGCATACTGGTAAGTAGCATATTCATTACTGGAGTTTACTGGAGCGGGAGGGGGAATCGAACTCTGAGTTGTGGTGCTATTTACGACAGTCACCTCCATCTTTCTAGACGGTGCGGTCTAGTTGTTCCACGCTGCTCTTATGCTGGCCTCATTAAAGTGGGACGCTGAGCGAACGCGCCAGACCCCAAAATTGACTGATTTGTGCTCTATCTCGCAGAACCTTGCTGCTAATTTCTTTGTGTTCTTTTACATGCCCTGAATTGTTTTTAAAACTGTTAGAATCTTTTTAAAACTCTTTTAAACTTTGTGGTATTTGCCTGTGTGGGAATCTTTATTTACTGAAATTTACTGGAGCGGGAATCGAACCCTGAGTTGTGGTGCTATCTCTCTAGACGGTGCAGTCTAGTTGTTCCACGCTGCTCTTACGCTGGCCTCATTAAAGCGGGACACTGCGGGTGCGTCTGCACCTGTCAGCATCCCGGAGTCAGCCGGTGCCGGAAATGCTGCCAGTTTTTCACCAGAACAGCATTTTAAGATCAGGTACAGCACACAGCGCCTTCTTGATATTGGCAGGCGCATGTCATGTAGACCTCATTATCATTTACTTGGGAGTAATCCCTCTCCCAGCTGCAAAGATTGCAACTGGGCAGCCTCACCTAACCTGGGGCTATTTGATGTTACACCTGCCCCCTGCACACATAGGTCTCCGCAGGAGTATACTGGCAAACATTTAAAGGCTTTTTTATGAAATACACGTTCCGCAAAAAAACATGAGCTTCAATTATATAATTAACTTGCTGACCATAACCCAGACCTGGTGTTTCTGATGGAAACATGGCTAACTGAAGCCTCTAACCCTACTATTGCTAATGCCATCCCCCTGGCTACCTGATCCTAAGGAAGGACCGTACTACGGGTAGGGGGGGGGCGGATTAGCCCTAAGTTTTTAGGCACTCTCTTAGCTGTACCCCTTTACAGCTGCCAGATCTGGAAGGTGCGGAGAGCTTGGGCTTTCTCCTTACCGTCTCAGCACATCAGTCCATTGCGGGGGCTTTGATTTATCGCACTCCCGGCCCGGCGGGGAAATTCCTAGAGTCTATCAGCCATGTGTCTGCACTTATTGAAGCCAATCATAGCCAATGCCTGGTTCTGGGCGATTTCAATATCCATATGGATAACGCTCTAGATCCAGAAACTATAAAATTGTACGAATCTTTAGACATTTTTAACCTAATCCTGTATGTTAATTTACCTACGCATGATAAAGGGCACACCTTAGACCAGGTATTCTCCTCAATTAGGATTGAGATTGAGGCACCCCTTGCTCTAACCTGGTCTGACCATTACCTGATAAACTTTAATATTAGCAAGGAACATGATAAACCGTTCCCTCTGGGTAAATCCCACACCCACAGTAGTTTCAGACCTTTTCACCTGATCTCGCCGGAGGCAATTCCGAGTGCCCTGCACCAATGCCCTATCCACCTCAGTGGTCAGCCCGAGCGGGATGTACTTTACCTAGAGGACTGGCTTAACCAGCAGGCGCAGGAACTTGCCCCCTCTACTATGAAAGCAGCCAAATTTACCAGGGCTTCAGCTCGCAGGTTCACGGATACTTTAAAAAAAAGCAAAAGCTTGTGTAAACATCTCGAAAGAGTATGGCGTAGGAACTACAGTCCCCCGGACAAAGCCATCTATAACCAAACTTTAAAAGAACACTATAAGAAAGTTCGAGGGGAGAAAAAATCTTTCCTGGCCACTAAAATTGAACAGGTAGCCAACAAAAGTAGAGAACTTTTTAATATTGTATAAAGTTTCTCGTCTCCCTCATCTATTAGCCGCCCTTTCGTCCCCACAAGTGATTGAACCAAGTGTATGGCCAGCTTCTTCCATGGAAAAAGTTTAAGTATTCAGGACTCTTTCTCTGGCCAACCCTCAGAGTTGGAGGTAGTCAGTGATCCAACCCCTTGTTGCAGCATGGATGCCCATCTTTTGCAATTCCCGAAGATTGGCCTTGAACAACCTCTTTCACTTATGAAAAACCTCAAGTCAGGTTCACCCTCAGACCCCTGTCCAGCAAAATTTTGTCTTCCATAGCTGAAGTGATCAACCCGGCTGTTAATTCGATTTTAAACACCGTATTGCAGAAGGGGCTTATGCCACAAATTAGGAAAAATGCCAATTTTGCAGAGGCCAACCTTCTCCCACACCCTAGTCAATCTGGCTTTAGAGCCAACTTCAGCACTGAAACTGCTTTGCTAGAAGTTGTCAAGACTATTAAAGCCACGTTAGATAGAGGAGGTAACATGGTTTTTGTGCTGCTGGACCTCTCTGCGGCCTTCGATACCATCCCCCACAAGAGACTTCAGCAAAGACTTGAGGGGGGCGGGTTTGGAGGCACTGTATTGAAATAGTTTACATCCTTTCTCAGCAACCGCTCTCAAACAGTCTGGGCACCACCTTTTTCAGCAGAAACCCCGCCCTTGAATGTGGGGGTTCCGCAGGGTTCTATTTTGAGCCCCACATTATTTAATTTGTATATGGCCCCCCCTTGCCCTTCTCGCCGAGAAGCATGGCGCGAAAATAGTGTCATACGTGGAAGACACTCAACTGTTGTTCACGTGCGAGAAGGGCTCTGACATCAATGGGACCAGGATAAACAACTGCCTCTCTGAAATGTTCTCGTGGTTTAGTCGTAACCAACTAAAATGCAACTCTGATAAATCAGAGATTATTTTTTTTTGGCTCTCGTCCACACGAAGCCTGGCATTCCTGGTGGCTGCAAGACATGTCCCCCCCTCGTCTGAGGTCAATACTGTGAAAATTTTGGGGGTCAAATTGGATTCCGCACTGTCCATGAAGGCGCAATTCGAATCAGTGGCAGGCACCTGTTTTGGGATGTTGAAAATGCTGAAAAACCTTCCAGTCTCCCATCCTAAAACAGTTGTCCAGGCCCTAGTGATGTCAAGACTAGATTACGTCAATTCCTTGTATTTGGAACTTCCAGAGTACCTACTTGGCCGTCTGCAGATCATTCAAAACATGGCAGCTAGGGCCATCTTCTTAACTAGACCCAGCACGCATACCTCTCATCTCTTGTCCGCACTTCATTGGCTTCCAGTGCGGAAAAGAATCCACTTTAAAGCCTTAGTCCTGGTCTTCAAAGCTTTTCATAAGATAGGTGCCCCATATCTTAGGGAAAGATTTCAGCCTTACACGCCTCAGCGTTCTTTAAGGTCCTCTACCCAGCACCTAATCTTGACTCCGAAGGTCATGCTTTCCCTGGTGGGGGGAAGATCTTTTCAAGTATTAGCATCTCTGCTTTGGAACAGCCTTCCTCCCCCTTTGCAACAGATCCCGGACCTCCTGGCATTTAGGTGGAATCTGAAGACGTGGCTTTTCCAGCTCTAGGCTTTTTCCGGTTCTGTGGTTAGGGTGAATTTCTGTCAGCTGTTTTGGTGGTCTTTTTCTCAGTGTCGGGACACTCTTAGGAGTAGCCGTGCACTTTATAAATTCCAGATAACATAACATAACATAGGGAGCACTTGCACTGTGTCACTGAATAGCAGTGGCACAGTGCCCAAAGCATCTAAAACCAGCAAACGGATAAAAAACAGAGGAGGCAATCAGAATAAATGGAAGGGACACTCACGCCAATGGTACCAGGTCTAGCACGTGACCCCTCCAGCTGAAATGTGGGGAGAACTACCCTTCCCCTTGGGAGTTCTCTTCACTAAGGCAGAAAAATCTGGACAGACCATCAGCATTGGCATGGTCTGTACCAGAGCGGTGTTCCACCGTAAAGTCCATCCCCTGTAGGGAAATGGACCACCTCAACAATTTTGGGTTCTCACCCCTCATCTGCATCAACCATCTGAGGGGCCTGTGGTCTGTCTAAACCCGGAAGTGAGTCCCAAACAGGTATAGTCTCAACTTCTTCAGTGCCTAGACCACAGCAAAAGCATCACGCTCAATTGCACTCCACCTCTGTTCCCGTGGAAGTAACCTCCTATTGATGAAGGCTACAGGTTGGTCTAGGCCCTCTTCATTAATCTGTGATAGAACAGCCCCCACACCATGCTCTGAAGCATCTGTTTGAACAATGAATTATTTTGAGAAGTTGGGCGCCTGAAGCACGGGACTGTGCACATGGCAGTCTTTAGGGCGTCAAAAGCCTTCTGACAGGTGTCAGTCCAGTTCACTTTCTTGGGCTGCTTTCTGGAAGTCAGCTTAGTCAAGGGTGCAACAATGCACCAATGTTGCCATACCCCTTGACGAACCTCCTGTAGTACCCTTCCCAGAGGTGGCGCAGATGTTCTTCCCAACTGGCGCTGAACACTGTGATTGCATCCAGGAATGGTGGCACTGAAATCCTCAAGTCCAGCCAACACTTGGTTGACCAACCTCTGAAAGGTGGCAGGGGCATTCGTTATCCCAACCCAGAGTTGGTAGTGCCCACCTGGTGTGGAGAATGCTGACCTCTCTTTGGCCACATCAGTCAAGGCGATCTGCCAGTACCCAGACGTCAAATTAAAAACGTGCTGAGGTACCGTGCAGCCGCTAACGATCAATGAGCTCATCAGCTTAGGGGATGGGGTGCGCTTCAGTTCTGGTGACTGAATTGAGTCCTCGGTAGTCCACACAGAACCGGAGTTCGGGTGTGGCACCAGGCGCGGAAGCCTTTGGGACCAAAACCTCTGGGCTGGCCCAAGGGCTGTTAGAGGACTAAATCACCCCTAAGGCAAATATCTTGGAGACTTCATCCTTGATGTGAGCTCTGACCCTGTCAGTCACTCTGTACGCCTTGTGCTTCACAGGAGGACTGTCCCCAGTGTCCACATAATGGACGCACCACTCAGTGATACCAGGAACCAGGGAAAACAATTCAGAGAATTGCCCTAACAGTTGGCGACAATCTAGCTGCTGATCAGGGGTCAGTGTGGCAGAGAGGTTGACACCATCCACTGACTCATCTTGCTCTGTTGCAGACTGGAGGTCAGGAAGAGGCTCTGTCTCCTCTTCCATTCCATCATCTGTCACTAGGAGCATGCCCACTTTGGACCTTTCTAAGTGGGGCTTTAGACGGTTAAAATACTGGACTTGCAAAGGGTTCCTTGGAGACCGCAAGTTCACCAGGTAGGTGACATCACTTTTGCGCTCCACCACCTCAAATGGTCCGGTCCAGCTGTCCTGGAGCGCACAAGGCTCTATAGGGGCCATGACCCAACTTTCTGTACAAGTTGAAGCCCAATCAGAGTGGCATTCTGATATTACCACAGCTTCATTTCCTCCTGGATGGCTTCCTGGTTTGACTGACCGAGTTGTCTGAATCGCCAAGGCTGGTTCCTGAAGGCCAGCATGTAACTGTATACATCTTGGGGAGGTTTCCTGGGAGATTGCTCCCAGCCTTCCTTGACCAGACTCAAAGGTCCTCTTTCCCGGTGTCCATAGAGCAGTTCAAAGGGACTGAACCCTAAGGACTTCTGTGGCACCTCAGGGTAAGCAAAAAGAAGGCATGGCAAGAGGATGTCCCACTTACGCCTCATAGGTTCCTCCTGACCCATAATCATGCCTTTAAGGGTCTGGTTGAATCTCTCAACCTTAGGGGGTGGTAAGGAGTGGAGAACTTGTATGTAACACTGCACTCCTGCCACAGGGACTTCATATAATTAGATATGAAGTTTGCATCACGGTCTGACACCACAACTCTGGGGAACCCCACAGGGGAGAAAATCCCCGTCAGTGCATGTCCCACCACGGGGCCGTCACTGTACTGAGCGGGATGGCTTCTGGGTACCGGGTAGCATGGTCCACCAAGACCAGGATAAACCTGTTGCCCATGGCTGTCTTGGGGTCCAGTGGCCCCACAATGTCAATGTCCACCTGTTCAAAGGGGGTACTGACTACAGGGAAATGTTGGAGAGGAGCCTTTTGATTCCTTCCACTTTTCCCACTTGCCTGGCAGGTTTGACATGTCATACAATGGGTGTCTGAACTCTTCCGCATCTGGGGCCAATAAAAGTGGGTGAAAAGCCTTTCAAAGGTCTTGTCCTGCCCCAGATGTCCAGCTAAAGGCACAACATGAGCCAAACCCAGTAGGAAGGCTCTGAAGCACTGGGGTACCACCAGCACATGGCCTGACCCAGGCTCAGTGACCTTAGGCTCGCTATACAGGAGGTTGTTCTCCAGGTAGATCCAATGTGATCCAGATTGATCACCTGCTGCCTGGTTTGTGGCCTATTGCCGCAAACCCTTAAGAGAAGGACACTTCCTCTGTTCTGCACAAAATTCCTCCCTGGAGGGTCCTCCTTCTTGCTGCCAATGGGTCCGCTCAGGCAGGTCCCCCAGTTCAGCAACTTGCTCCCCTGTAGGTTCCAGGGCATCCCCCTCAAGGTCTGCCTCCTCCTGGACCGTGGAAACAATGGGGGCTAGTTTCCCGCGCCCCCTTCCTCTGTCCCTTAAGGCAGGTCCCTGGGCCGTACTTTCTTGTGTGTTTTGCTGTTCGCCCTATGTGGGAAGGGTATGCTCAGACGTGAGTCCCGTGCTCTCCATGCCACTGGAATCAAGCTATCCTGGCTGAAGAGGGGTGAAACTCCGAAACCGGTCCTAGGATGCTTGGTTCCAGTCCAGGGAGGACCTGGCTTGGCAGTTCTGGCTGGACTGTTCCCATGAGGCACAGGGTCAAGACTGATTTGCATATGGCGGGTTCAAACTGGAATGGCATGGTGAGCAAAAAAACGATGGATTTAGGCCTAGATCTCTGTACTGGGGTGAATGTATGACATTGTTCTGCATTCTGTCCATCAACTGTTGTTTTTGCATTTGTCAAACCATACCTTGTCATCATGGCTTCCTTCATGTGGGCATAAGACATCCTATTCCCACTGGGTAGGTCTAACAAAGTATCCCTCCCCTCACTCACAAAGCGGCCCCACAACCCATCTCCCCAATCCTTCTCAGGGACCCGGTGGGCCAACATTGCTATCTCATAGGCTGCAAACCACTGACCAATATCCTCATATTTATCGAAATCTTTGATGACATCTTTGGGGATATATACCCTGCCTCCTGAAGGCACAGTTGGTGCGCTGCCACCAGAGGGAGTGATCTCTAAGCCCTTTGACTTGATCTCTAACTCCCTCAACATCCTTTCATGCTCTATTTTCATTCTCTCTCCTCAAGGACAACCAGTTATTCTCTATTTCCCTCTGACCCTCCATCTTTAGCATAGCCATCTCCAGCTTGTGCATCCTATTTCTCTCCCTGTCTTCCAGCTCTCTGGGGGACAGGTCTTTAGAAGAGATGATTCTGCCAGTTGGGGACGGTACCCCTTCCCTAGCTGGAAACACTGGCCTATCCAGCTGCCCATCTGCAACCCCACCTGGGTCCACCACCAGATCAGGGGCATTTCTTGCTTCTACCCAGGCCCTCAGTGCCTTTTGGTAGTCATCCTTTTTGGAAATCCCTGGTGTAGCAACTTTCAATTTTTTGCAGAGATGCTAGAGCTGTTTCAAACTGTAGGTTTCCAACCTCTCTTCCTCAAAATCTAGATCCATAGATGCAACAGATGCTGGTTTACTCATGGCAGTAAGAATTGGTAGTTCTCAGGAAAAATAACAGTCCAAGGAAAAGAAATTCTACCAAAAAGTATGTGGTCGCGTTTGGTCTGCACTCACTAGCAGTGTATACCCATTACTGTATATGAGTCACATATGCAAGTCCAAATCCTCACCGCTGACCACCAATGTTAGAAATGGAGGTCTTTACTTAGTTGGCAGAGGTAGGTACCTTTGACCAAATAGGGACCCTTGCTTCTAAGTCAAGGAAAGGGGATTACACTACTGGAATACTCCTGCTCACCCCCTTGGTAGCTTGGCACAAGCAGACAGGCTCATCTCAGAGGCAGTGTGTTAAGCATTTGTGAACACATACAGCAATACAATGAAAAACACTACAGATGGGACACCACACAGGTTTTAGAAAAATAAGTATTCTTTATATAGATTTAACACAAGACCACAAACAACACAAATCCACAATGCTGTACTCAAAATAGACCTAAAGATGGTAGAAGTCACTTAATTCAAGTTGTTGATGAATGTGACAAAGTTGTCACAAAAGTACCTAGATGCGTAACAAAAAACAAACAAAAGGTTCGCAGGGATAGAGATGCGTCGGTTCCTTGCTTCGGGGGAGACAATGTGTCGTGCCTCAATGCTTGCGCAGAGTAGGGGATGCGTCTCGGTCCTTACCGGAGAGGAGATGATGCGTATATTATCGTACTGTGTTCTGGTTGCGATGCGACAAGATGGCGCCTCGATGCGATGCGACGATTCTGTGCGATGCGATAGGATGGCGCCCTTGATGCGACAACGTGAAGACGATGCGTGCACGCCCAGTGGCAGTGCGGCGACACTGTGACTTTGGAGCCGCGACAGGCCCTGCAACACGCTTCTCCGGTGATGCAACGGCGACCTCTGCGGCGGTGATGCGCTTCTCCGGTGATGTGTCACGCAACAGCTTTGACAAAGGCACGCTTCTCTGGTAATGCGGCGGCTAATTCTGCGGCGGCGACACGCTTCTCCGGCGATGTGATGGCAACAGCTGCGACTGTGACACGATTCTTCTTGTTGAGTCGCGCTTCCAGCTCCCAGCGACACGCAGGCTTCTGCAGACAGAGTTCCCAGCAAGGAAATTCAGAGGGGAGCTGGTGGTAAAGTCTTTTGTCCCTGAGACTTCATCAGGAGGCAAGCACAACTTCAAGCCCTTGGAGTAATATTCTGCAAGATGATGAAAGTTCTTTAAAAGTTCCTTCTCCTCTCCTTGGCAATGAAGACACCACTGTAGGCCAACCCAGCAACACAGCTCACTGGCAGGGGGCAGTCCAACTCCTACAGCTTCCTTGGTTCTTCTCCTTGGCAGAGGTTCATCTTGTTGTTCCAGAAGTGATCTTAAGTCTTGGGGTCTGGGTCCCCATATTTATACTACTAAATTGTTTGTCCTCTGAAGGCAGAGGGGCCTGTACCTAGTCCAAACCAGTTCTGTGCAGTCCTGGAGCACTTTGTTGACAGGACCCCTTCTTTCCTATGACAGGGTGGGCCATGGACATCAGATGCACCACAGGAGGTGGAGCCAGCATTGTGGGAGGCAGGAAGAGCCCTATTCAGACCCAGGTGCTGTGTCCTCCCACCACTCTACATGCAGATAGGTCTATTCAGCCCTGTGCTGATTCACCCTGTCTCCTGGAATTCCCCAGCCCCTGTCACTCACAAAACCAGACACACAATACACTAGCTAGCACAGGCAGGCCGGATGTTAGGTAAGAAAATACCTACTTTCTAAAAGTGGTATTTTCAAACACAGAATGTTAAAACCAACTTCACTAAAATATGCATTTTATCATTCCGATTTCAGGCATCCTAAACTCGACTTTCTACCATGTTCCTTGGGTCAGTTAGGATTATAAGTTGTTATAATCAAACTGCCCATTCTGGCCAATGGGGACTGGTAGCCTTGCAATAGTGAAAAACGAAGATGGCTGTAATTTACTATTAGGACATGCCACATACACCAAGGCATGTCCTACCTTATACTTACCATGCACCATGCCCTTGGGCCTACCTTAGGGGTGTCTGATATGAGGAAAAGGGAAGGTTTAGGGACTGGTAAGTGGGTGCATTTACCAAGTCGACATGGCAGTACTAGACTGCACACAGGCTCTGCAATGGCAGGCCTGAGAAACACTTTACAGGCTGCTTCTGTGGGTGGCACAACCAGTGCTGTAAGCCCACCAGCAGCATTTGATTTACAAGCCCTGGGCACACATGGTGCACTGTACTAGGGTCTGACAAGTAAATTAAATAACCCAATCATGAAGTCACTAATCAATACATCAATTTAACATAGGGAGCACTTGCACTGCAGCACTGAATAGCAGTGGCACAGTACCCAAAGCATCTAAAACCAGCAAACAGATCAAAAACAGAGAAAGCAATCAGAAAAAATGGAAGGGAGACTCACACCAATGGTACCAGGTCTAACATTGTCTGACAGGATCTTCACACTACTGCGACAATCTTCTGAGAGAACCCACCAGAGATGACCATCAGCAATGCTCTCCCTGCCACTTGCAACCTCCTCCATCATGAACTGGACTATTCATGCTGGACTTTAGTAGGTAACTTTTTCAGCAGGACTAATTTGGTCCCTGAGTACAGCCTACACCCTATTGTGGTCGGCCTGTACTTGTGACTTTCATCCCATCTCGCAGGTGGCGCTTTGTGCTTTTACAGTCTACATGTGCCTTATATCTTTAAAATTGCATATCTCTTGCTCTACTGACTGGATATTTGTTGTTTTGATGTAAAATACATGTTTTAATCCACTCTATTTTACTAAACTGATGTGGGGTTTTCTTCTGCTCTGTTCTCACTTTATTGCTGTTTAAATGCCATATAATTATTTTACACATTGCCTCTAAGTTAAGCCTGACTGCTTTTATGCCAAGCTACCAGAGGGTTAAGCACAGGTTAATTTAGTCACTTTTGTGGCTCACCCTGACAAGGATTGTGGTTGCTGCTTGAGAAGGGCTTGCACCGCACTCAACCAACAGCCCAATTCCACACAGCAGATGTCTGTAGAAATGTGACTGATGGTTTGCAATACACATCTGCACAAGTTCAATCAAATAACAACAAATGAGTCTCCTTAAAAATCTGACCAAACCAAATCATTTACTAATCACGTTACAGACTGTTGACATGCAAAACAAACATCATCCATGAGCAGCAGAATGATCTGCAAATGATGATGGATGAAATAATGAAGGTTGCACCACAGTTGTTAGGAGCATAGGTGCAAACTACAACCACAAGTCAGCATAGGGAAAAATGGGCCAGACTTTTGGAGACAGTGAATGCTCTGTCCAATGTGCAGTGCTCGGAGGATATTATCCAGGCGAGTTGATACAATTTACCAGTGAAAAGTCATTTTCCTTTATTCTTGGTCTTACTAAATTTCCACAGGGACAGGTAGGTGGTTCTCCCAGGTTTTCCACTTCATGCCCTGGGAGGAGAAGGTTTTGAAGATTCTGCATATGAAAGGCATGTTTGGCATTGCAGGCAGAAAGGACAGTTGTAAATATTGTATGATCTAATTGTGTCCAAACAGTTTGGTGGACCCCTATTTTGCTGTCCAAACAAGTGTCAGGAAAGAAATGCCACACACCACATATTCCCTCACACAAGGAGACAGTGTAAATGACCCCTCCAAAAACACTGTCAGATAAGGACTGATGTGTATCTACAGGCGAAGCCCGGGACAAGGGCGGGACCGTCTGTGGCCGTCAGGGGCTGACAGAGGCTGGGCTGGGCCATTCCCCTGAGCTTACATAACTGACAAGTAAGACTAGTAAGACTTGTGGATTGTTGCGACCGAAGTCGAGTATTCAATTACTGTATTTACACTGTTGCTCATTCCCGTTTATGTTGTAACATGGCAGGGAAAGGTAAGCGCGCAACGGGGACTGCTTCAGTGACTGGTACTCTGGATCAGTTCATTACTAGAGCTGTTTCCGTGCTTGAACATGAAATTTCTATCACTGAACGCCGTCTCTCTGTTGAGCCTATGTATACCAGGCGGTCATCAATTGGCGCATTGGCACGGGCTAAGTCACCAGTCAGGTCAGTTGACCAAATCTGTGGCGATCAGTTACAGCATAGAACCCCTGATCCTAGTTCTATTATATCATTGCAAAGTACCAGCGCCATTGAAGTTAATAATCCCCCCCATCTTATCGAGGGCCCTGAAAGCCCTGTAGTTACCCTTTCGCTAACTAGGGCTAACAATAAAGCAACTAAAACACCTAGATTACTTATTCCGAAGAGGAAGAGAGGTGTGGACGCCCAAGGTGCAAGACAGAGTAAAATCCCTAAAACCTCTAAAAATGTGTCTGTGCCTGTCACCCCCCTCCATGAAGAGTGTCCGGCCTCTGGCGAGGCCTCTAATAGCCCACCGGATCGGCCACATGCCAATTATATGCTTCCCTTGATTGAGCAGGTGGTTCGATCCTTAATGCTGCCCCTTCTGGAAAGAATTAAATTGGTTAGCGAAAAAGTTGACAATCTAGAACAGACTATTCTTGACAACTTTTGTTCACTAAAGAATGTAGTTAAACTTACTACAAAAGCGTGCGATAACCTTAGTTCTATATCCTCAGTTACCCCTCCATCTGTTGCCCCTGATCCTTCTGGTAAACACCCTGTGCCAACACTTGTTAGTCCGGGCCTCGATCCTTCAAAGCTAAGGGATAAAAATTGTGCACCTACTAAGAAGGCTCCCCAGACAACTATTGACTCAGGGATTGATCACACTAAAGTTGACATTCGAATTGGACCCATTGAAAGTACTTCTCATTCTTCCCTGGCCCATATCCATCTACCACCCCAGTCTCTTCCTTATGTGGTGGTATTAACTGGTGTCCCCGAACCAAAAAGTTCAAAACCCGAATCCTTTGAAGAACTAAAGAACAAAGTGATCCACTGGCTAAACAAGAACACGCCTATCCCCAATAATATGGATGGGAAAATCTTGTTTGTTAGAAGGGTTAGGTGGGTAGGATCACGACCCAAAGATGTTTTGGGTGACTCTATTATCATCAACTTCAAAGACAGCCGTGTTGCCAGTTTTATATGTGATCATGCTCCTTTTTGGTCTCATTCGGGGATCCAGGTGCATGATTTACACTTCTTTTATATGCAACCCATTACTCATGAGGATAGGAGGGGCCACGCCTGGTTGGGGAGAGGATTTAACTACGGGTCTCTTGCTCTGTCTTCCAATAGTAATAATGGTGTGCGAAACTTGGAAGATATAGATTGACCGGAACTAAGTCATCTTAGTCTAACAGCTACCGGGGGTGTTTGCCTTACTGTTGATAAGTCACTGGATCACCCAGATGTTCCTCCCCTGGTTCCGTTTAGTACTCCCTCCCCTCCTAAGGGAAAAATTTTAAATTTGCCTATACAGCCTGTGAGTTCACAGGAAGTCACATCTTGTTTTGCTGCCCAGAATAGGTTGTTGGGATTTAGCTTTGGATCCTTGATCTCCTGGAATGTTGCTGGCCTCAGGGCGAAGATGGATTCTCCCGCATGGGTAGAGTTCATAGGTAACTTTGACGTCTGCTTATTTCAGGAGACATGGTCCGTCGAGCCTTTGTTCTTTCCAGGCTACTTAAACTTCCATGTCCCAGCATCTAAGGGCCTCAAAGGCCGTTCTATGGGTGGCCTAACTACCTGGGCTCGTCAGGCTCTATTTCCCAAGGCCAGCGAGTTGCCGTCCGGGTCCCTGGATATTCAACTAATTAGGCTGCCTTTGGCCTCAAAGTGGGACCTGGTTATTTTCAACCTCTATCTCAGAGGGACAAAGGGGAAAAGGTCGCAAGTCCTGGTCACTCTGGATTCCCTTATGGATACCTATTGTAGTATGAAGGGCACGATCATTGTGGGAGATCTTAACATTACGTTTGAACCCCTACTAGCCTCGGATTCAGAATGGGGACTTGCGACCTCCTGAGGAGGATCGCCTATGGGATATTCCAGGTCTGGCTCTCCCTCCAATTAAACGATGGTCGGAGGTCATAGTCCAGATAAACTCCCTTTGTTATGTGCATGGTCTTAGGGCTCTGAATGGCAGAACCCAGGGGGATAAGTTGGGTGCTAATACTTTTTTTTTTTTTTGAACCAACTTTTATTGATTTTAACGGTCGTGCAAAAGTCCATACACAGCTTGTTCGCCTACAACCACAATGGCCGGCAGCAGGTGACTAGTCATTGGCAGGAATAAAGGCATATGCATTAGCACAAGTAACATTATCTATAGCCCAGAAACCGGCCCCCACAGAGACATTTACTCTCAGAGGCTTTTTGCCTTAGTGGCGTTAAGCCCTCAGTAAACCTCCCGCCCAGCAACCCTGCAGAGACAGCTCTTAAAGGCCAGAAACCATGGCTAACAAAATGTCACACTCATCCCGGGCCAGCCGGGCAGGTAGCGTTAGGGTAAGACTGTAAGGGCACCCCAGTTGTGCAATGTAAGAGTCACAGCATGTGATAGCGAATGTCGCCTAGAAGAGACGCTGTACAAGTCAAGTAACTTTCATCAATGATGTACAGGGCAGTATGCAAGTCGGCTTCCGGCATGTCTCCCGCTGCAAGCGTACCTAGGGGTAGACCCTCCACCCCACTATCCAGCCGCCATGCCGGGGCGAGGATATCGCCCCAATCCCTGCATCAAAGATTGCCAATGTGGCGACCAAACAACCAGGGGGATAGAACAAGGGAAAAGGGAGGGGGTGTGGACCATCGCAAAGGGCGACAGTCATGGCGAGGGAGAAGAGATGTGCGCTCGGTTATCACCAGCAGATGGGGGCCTTCCAGGGTGTAGTCCGCTAACAGCAGGGCCTCCTCCCCTCCTTCCGGGTCGGTTTTCACTAGTGGGTTATGTTATACACCCCCTGCGGGGTTCCAGAACCCCCACGGGTCTGTGGGATCTAGCACGTCATCGAAGAGCTTCAGGGCTCGAAGTTGTGGCGGCTGCAAGCGAGCATGTTCTAGCCGCCCCAGGTAGTCTACCAAGGGCTTCCAGAGCTTCTTATATTTGGCGTCTCGAAGCTGCAGACGCGCCGTGAGAGACTCCATCGCCACCACTTGCCACAGACGGGTAAACCACACGTTTACGGAGGGCGACTCTGGCTTCTTCCAGTAAAGGGCTACTGTTTGTTTTGCAGCGCCCAGCATATGGAGGCTAAGGTGCCGATCACGACCCGTCATGGCTCTCAGGGTTGTTGGTCTAATTCCCAGAAGGACCACCAGCGGATCCTCCGGAAGGGGGAACCCGAGTACCCTTTTTACATGGCTGAGGACCTCTTTCCAAAAGATTTTCAGAAGTGGGCATGTCCACCAAATATGTATGAAGTCTCCCTGCGCCTGAGTACAACGCCAGCACAGGGGAGAGGAATTGTGGAACATTTTGTGGAGTCTGGCGGGGGTGTAGTACCATTGGGTCATTACTTTGTACGCCGATTCTTGTTGAGGGATGCTACGTAGTATTTTAGGGATGTCGCCCCAAAGCCGGGCCCATTGGGCAGGGGTGACGCCCGAGCTAGTAGAGGAATGCCATCTCGTCTGATATGGGTGGGGGTCAAGCCGGTGCGAGCGCTGCAGCACCTTGTAGATGCGAGATATGAGCCCCTTGTAGTTGCCGAAATCCCTCGCTAGCTGTTCGAACTGCGTGTAGGGTCGCGTGGCCGCCGGCGTCAGGGACGAGCCCTGTATCCAGTGCCGCAGTTGTAGATATTGGTATTTGTCACCGTCCAGGAGCCCAAACTCCTGCTTGCACTGTGCAAAAGTTTTGAGAGTGTCACCGCAAAACAGGTCTCGTATCGTCCTGCAGCCCGACTCTGTCCAGTTCGCGAAGTGAGGTGTCCGACATGCCGGCGGGAATTGCGGATTGCGCGCAATCGGGGTGTGTGGGGATGGAAAGGTGGTCAAGCCCCTACTCACCGCCACTTTATCCCAGATCTCCAGGACCGTTTTGGTAGGGACGGCCATGTAGGCGCTGCGATGTCGGGCCGCCCGGGGAAGCCAGGCATGGTCCCATAGCGGGCGACAGGTGACTGCCCTGTCCATGTGGAACCACACCTTTTCACTCTCCCACGCCCCCCACTCCAGGATACAGCGAAGATGCGACGCCCAATAATATTCGAGGAGGTTAGGGCAGGCCAGGCCACCCCTGTCCCGGGGGAGACTCAAGATTTTATTCGAGAACCGTGGCTTTTTCCCCCCCCACACAAACGCGTTGAGCTCGCGTTGGAGCCCCTGTATTTGATGTTCCGGAATCGGAGTTGGCAGTGTTTGAAATAGATAGAGGACCTTTGGCAATATCGACATCTTCACTGTGTTAAGGCGGCCCAACCAGGAGAGCGGCAAGGCCTTCCACGCCCGCAGGTCAGCTAGGACAGAGGTTTTGTACTCTTGCCAGTTGGCCTGCGTCCAAGTGGCCAGGTCTGGAGTCAGGTTAAGACCCAAGTATCGCACTGACGCGTCCGCCCACTGGTACGGGGCCGAAACTTGAATCGCTGGGAGCTCCTCGGCCGGGATCGAGATATTAAGGGCCCAGGACTTGGCATGGTTAATTTTGAGCCCAGAGGCGCGTTCGTAGGTGCGGAGTAGCGAGTGTACCGCCGGCAGTGAGCGCAGGGGCTCGGAGAGGGTGAGAAGGAGATTGTCCGCGAAGAGAGCAATCTTGTGCTGCACTCCGCGAAGGGGTATACCACAGATATCAGGGGACCGCCGAATCATAATGGCCAGGGGCTCCACCACCAGGGCGAACAACAGGGGCGATAGGGGACAGCCCTGTCGAGTGCCTCTGCAGATGGGAAAGGGTTGCGTGAGCTGTCCGTTAACCCGCACCCTGGCAACCGGCGAAATATACGGGGCCATAATGCGCGCCACCATCTTAGGACCCAGGCCTATTTTCCGCAGCACTGCTCGGAGAAAGGTCCAGTCCACCCTGTCGAACGCTTTTTCCGCGTCGAGCGACAACAGGCAGGCCGGGATCCTCCAGTGTTTGGCCTTCCCGACGATATGCGCAATACGCCGTACATTATCCGCGCCCTGGCGTTGATGGATAAACCCCACCTGGTCGGGCTCGATGAGATTAGGTAGGTGAGGGCTAAGACGCTTAGCTAGGATTTTAGTGTAGAGTTTTAAATCGGTGTTCAGCAGGGCAATGGGCCGGTAGGAGGAGCACAGCGTATGGTCCTTCCCGGGTTTCGGGATGAGAGTTATGTCGGCCATTGCCATATCTGCTGAAGGACCTACCGACTCCTCAAAGGAATTAAAGAGGCGCAAGAGGTACTGCTGCAATTGCGGTAAGAAGGCGCGGAAGAACGACACCGGGAGCCCGTCCGGGCCGGGCGCCTTGCCAAGCGGGAGGTCGCGTAGAGCGCCAACCAGCTCTGCCGAGGTGATAGAGTCCTCTAGAAGCCCGGAGTGATGCCCACTCAACGGGTCCCAGTGACAAGCGTCTAAGGCCTCCGCAACCAGCTCCGCCGCAGGGGGGTCGCCAGTATAGAGGGCTGCATAGTAGTCGTGAAACGTTTGGAGCTTCGCCGATTCCGCAACGGCCCAGGACCCGTCCGCCTTCTGTAGTTTCGCGACATGCGCCGTAGCTGCCCGCGTCCGCAAACGTCACGCCAGAACAGCGCCCACCTTGTCGCCCCCCGCATAGTAGCGTTGCTTGAGTGCAAGCAGAGCGCGCTCAGCCTTGTTGACCCTGTGTGCGCGGAGGTGCCCCCGAAGGACGGCCAAACGGCGCTTGTGCGTCGCCAGCGGGCGCTCTTTGTCCATCTGCTCGAGCACCTGTAACTCCCTCGTAATTTTTGTCTCATAGAGCTGGGCCTCACGCGCTCGAGCAGCCGCCAAGGCTGTGAGAGTGCCCCGTATAGTGGCCTTGAAGGCGTCCCAAAGAAGGGGGAGAGGGGTCCCAGGCAGGTCGTTATCCTCGAAATATGCCAGGATAGCTGTCTGGATCTCCTCTCTATCCACTGGGTCCCGGAGGACGTGGTCCGGGAAACGCCAGCGGCGCGGTCGCAGCGGGTGGGGGGGACCCTCCCGTAGAAGCAGCTCGACATGGGCGTGGTCCGAGACCGAGATGGTGGAGTGGGACACCGAGATGGAGTCCTTGAGTAGTGAGTGCGATACGAGGAGGAGGTCAATGCGGGAGTAAGTGCGGTGGACATGGGAGTAAAAGGTGTAGTCGCGCAACCCCGGGGAGTGGTACCTCCAGACATCCACTAAGGTTAAGGCGGTTAGGGAGCGTTTCACCGCCGCAGACATGGCCCCCACCCCGTGAAAAGCGCCCCCACATCGGTCAAGCTCCGCGTCCCACACCCAGTTGAAGTCCCCCCCGACTATGAGGTCTGTGGTCACCGGCTCTAGGTGTTCCCTGATTATCCTACGCAAGAAGAGATCCTGACCCTGGTTGGGGACATACAAATTACACAGTGTCAGAGCGCGGGAGCCCCGCCTGATCTCCACCCGCAGAAACCGCCCCTTCGCATCCCTATGTACCTTGGTATCACCCCGGGATATCCCCGCCCTGCACAAGATCGCCACCCCCGCCGTCTTCGAAGGAGCCGAGGACCAGAACTGAAGGGGGAAGCGCGGATGCGCCATCCGGCCCACGTCGGACTTGAGGAGGTGCGTCTCTTGAAGAAGAATGATGTCGGGGTTCTGCAGGAGCAGGTAGCGCCAGATTAGACGTCGTTTGTTGGGAGAGTTGAGCCCTTTCACATTGAGAGAGAGAATCTTCCAGGGAGAGGAGGTAGTCATTGTCATAAAATCCCCAGTAGGGCACTTCCCGCTTGAGCATCCCACCCATACACATGTCCCCCCCGCCAAGGGGAATGAAGGAAAGAGGGTACTGAGGGGAGCAAATAAGAACAAATACAACCATGTAAACCTGTAGTCGGCCAACAGGGCCGGAAGAGCCTATTCCAGTCAAGAGAGTAGCTAGGCACCACGGCACAGGCTGTCTCGGAGATGTCACTCTCCCAGAAATAGGAGGGGGGGTGCGCCATCGTTGAACCGCAAAGTTATGGTGTCGAGGGTCTAGCCCGGGCCGCCGCCCAAGCCTGGGAGACAGCGCCCCGTAGAGGAGACGGCGGTGCGCCTCCGAGTGAGGCGTCCAGGGCGCTAGCAATGGGGGAGAGATGCAGTCCACAGCCGGCCGCGCCTCCAATCGTCTCAGCTATCTCAGTTGTGTGAATGCAATCAGGTGAGAAGATCCGCAGTGGCGTCGGTCATTTAATGGCAGAGGCCTGGGAGCCCAGCGGCGAGGAGGAGCCCTCCAGGGATTTGATATGTTCGATAATGTCCTGCTTGTCCCGGGAGGCCCTGCTGCCCTCCGGCGACGATGGGTGTCTAGGGCGTCGCACTGTGGACCATTGCGGCTTCACCGGGACTCTGAGTTTGGGTGGGCGCCGCGCGGGGCTGGCCGGCGGTGAATCGGGAATCTGCAGGAGTTGGGCCGCTTCCCGGTATGAGCGCAGCACCCGCCGCCTGGACTCCCACTGAAACATGAGGGCAAAGGGATGGGCCCATTGGTAGCGGATGTCGAGCTCCCTCAATTTGTCAGTGATGGGCTTGAAGTCCCGACGTCGCCGGAGAGTGGTGGAGGCCAAGTCCTGAAACAGTTGAATGGGCTTCCCTCCGCAGAGGATTTCGGATTTGCCTCTGGCCGCCTTTAGAATGGCTTCCTTTTCAACAAAGAAATGAACCCGTGTCAAGATGTCAGGGACAAGGCCCGGCCTCCCCATCGGCCCTGAAACCCTATGGGCGCGGTCCAGGGTGGGCGGTGAAGTGTCGTCATCCCCTCGGATGTCATGGAGTAAGTCCGCCACGAAGGACATAATATCTGCCCCTTCTGCCCCAGGCGGCACCCCCCGGATGCGTATGTTGTTCCGGCGCCCCCTATTTTCCAAATCCTCCTGTTTGATCTGGAGCTCAACATGCTGTTCTTCCAAGGTCGCCAGCCTTTGCCATAGATGTTCTTGGTCTTCCGTGCGTGCATCCAGGGTCTTTTCTAAGTCATCCACTCGGCCACCCAGCTCTCCCACGTCCTTCCGAAGGTCCTTCACGCATGCCTGGACTTCAGAGCGGAGGGACCCAATCTCCGACTTAAGTTCTTGCATGAATGCCGTCATGAAGAATTGCGTGACGGGGGCCGTCGAGGCCCCTGCCCCCGATGGCTCCGCGCTCTGTGATGTTGTGGCAGGCTTATTCCACAAGTCCTTGACAGAGGCGTCTTTGGGGGTTGCCGGCGGCTCCTTCCCCTGTTTCGTACGGGTCATGGTGTGGCCGCGCTCAGGATCGGCCTCACAGTGAATGGGGGTAGCAGCCCCCAGCAGCTCAGGGGCCCGCAGACGTGTGGCGAATGTTCAGCCCCAACCTTCCCGGCTCAGAACCACAGGGGCGCAGGGGTGAGCGCAGACGACAGTGCCGTGGCGCAGGGCGCCGCAACGCAGGAGGTTCTCGAGGCCCAACTCCACGTAGCGATGCGGCCGCTAGACTGCCCCAGGTTCGAGCTCCCACGCTGTCCAAGAGAGGCCCTCCAGCGCTAGGAGTGGCCGTCGCGCCTGTAGCGAGCGCCACCAGCAGGCTCCCAGGTCAAGGCGCGTTAGCGGACCTCACCCAGCCCAACGTTAGTCTACCGTCTCCAGGTTTGCGGGCGCAAGCAGTAGGCCACAGACATCAGGGCGCCGGTCGTCCTCTGGGCGCGTTTCCTTCTAGAGCACCTCCCCGGTCCAGGCCCAGGCCCCAGTCCAGTCGCCGTGTGGGCCAGGCCTCTCCCGCGAGGCGAGTCAAGGTGGCGGCCAGCTTCTCACAGCCCCCGGCGCCCGCCAGGCCACAGCCACACGCACACCCTGCGTCGTTCGCCTTTACGTTCGGGCCCCCGCCTCCGCTCTGACCCCCAGCGGTCACCCAGGTCGTCCGGGAGGTCCCAGCCTACCAGCTCTGGTCGTTGCAGGTGTCGTCCGCCGTTCCGCTCGTGGCTGCTCGGTGGCTCTTCGCTTCCTCGCTCCACAGATGGCCGGCGCCTCCAGGCTCAATGTCCTCACAAGCCAGCAGGACGACGCTTCGGTCAGGGCCCGGCCGGGCCAGTCCAGGGGCCCCAGTCACCAGCAGCAGGGCCCGCAGCGCCACCACGCGACAGCAGCTCCACGTATGCAGTGGGGTTTAAGTTATGGCCAGGTGCCCCCAGGGCAGCCCCAGCAATCCGCTCCGAGTGCCAATTTCAAGGCCGAGGCCTCAGCACGGTCCGCCTCCTCCTTGGCGCCACGAGGTGGGCAGCCGCAGCTACGGGCCAGGGCCAGCCGCAGACCACAAGATGGCGGCCGCGCCCGTCCCCGAGCCAGATCTTCCTCGGATCACCTCGCCGTCGGCCCCAGCCGCCTCAATGCCGCCGTTGCTCTGCCACACGGCCACGCAGCTCCTCCAGCGTTACACCTCCCGGGTCAGCCAGGCACAGTCACACCACCTCGCGGCGGGTCCGGGCAGCCAAGATGGCGGTCGCGGTCTCTCTCGCCGGCGCCTCGCCTCGTATGTCGCCCCTGCTCGCCACAGCCTGTGCCAGGAGTCTCGAAGGCGCCCGGCAGCTGCCCGCTCTCAATATCCAGCCGGTCCCCCCCAGCTGATTCGTCTCCGCATCCACTGCCCTGCTCTAAAGGCTGTTTTCCACGGCGGCGGCCCGGAGCCTCAGCGATGTGCGACTCACATCGTCCGCGGCGAGACCACGCCCCCGTGCTAATACTTTTGATAATGGCCGCTCTAAAAGTAGGATTCATTATGTCCTCTGCTGTAAGTACTTATGGCATTCCATCAAAGATATGGTGGTGGAACCCAGAGTTGAGAGCGACCATAATCCTATCTGTGTCACTCACCATTGGTGGAGTGGTACTTCTGTTGTAGCTGATATAATTGAACTTAATCCGCCAGAAGTCGTTCCCACTAATAACATGCGTAGGCTCAGGTGGCGGGAGGTGGCGCCTAATGATATGTCCATAGCAAAAATTGACGCCGAGTTGGCTAGAGTTAACTTGCATCCAGAGGTTGTAGCGGCCTCTGGTGAAGGTCTGACTCAAGTAACCAGCGTTCATGAATTATGTTTTGAAGGATTAAAGGGATATTTTATAAAGCCAGTCACTAAAAATAAAAAGCTTCCTCCTAGGCAGCTGCGCTGGTATGACGGGGAATGCAGAAATGCAAGAGCTAATTTAGCTGCTGCTCTCTCAAACGGCCACAGGAGTAGCATTCAGATAGCAAGGCAGGCATACAAAAAATGCCTTGTACAAGCCAAAAAAAACTGGGATGAGCTCTTCTGGCAAGACCTGAAGGGAGCAAGTTATGGGAAGGATCCTAGAACATTTTGGAATATTATCAAATGGAAAAGGGGTGGCTTGCCTGACACTCTTTCAAATTATGTGACACAGGATGAGTGGTTTAAGTATTTCAAGCCTCAATATGCCTGTAGCCTTTTACACATCCCCTCTGTGACAATCCCACATGTTTTTTACAGCAAAGGTCCTTTCAGCCCCAAAGATGTCCAAGTGTTCTTGGCTTCGGTAGCAACTGGACGTGCACCTGGTTCTGACGGGGTTCCGTCCGATGTCTTTCTCCAGAATCGAACCTGCTGGAGTAAGTACATTGCACTAGTGGCTAACGCGGTGGCGGAAGGTGCCCCTGTACCAAAATCCTGGGGGGGGGTGCTATTATTATTCCAGTTTTCAAAAAAGGAGACAAGGCTCTCCCATGTAATTACAGACCGATTAGTCTGATAGATACAATTCAGAAGATCATCGGGAGGATGGTCCTGAATTTAATACTAGATTAGGAAGAGAATAACATGGTCTTGTCTACATTTCAAGCATTAGCACAGTGGACCAGGTTTTTCGCTTCATCCAATTATATTGGAAGGTTGTGACTCTGGGGAAAGGCAGTCTCTTTGTTGCTTTTGTCGACTTAAGAGCTGCCTTTGACTTAGTTCCACGCTCAAGGCTGTGGCTTGTTCTAGCAAAGTTGGGGCTTCCTCCAGAAGTTTTGACCCTGGTTATGAGACTACACGAGTCCAACTTTGCTAAACTCCAATGGGGAGGTTTTGATGAAGTTACTCCTGAGTTCCCTGTTGAGCGCGGCGTGCGCCAAGGTTGTACCATGGCCCCGACGCTCTTCTCCTTGTATATAAATGGGATCGTAGATCGTATGCTTAGTGTCTCTACAGACGCTCCTAAGTTAGCAGGGATAGTTACCCCAATATTGATGTTTGCGGACGACACTCTTATTGTGTCTAAAACGCCAAGTGGTCTGCAAAGAGCCCTGTCTGTCTTTGATGACTTTTGCCTCGCCCAGGGTTTGGAAGTAAATGTATCCAAGACCAAACTTATGGTTTTTAATCCACCCCCTAGTTACAGAGTGAGGAAGTTCTTTATGAATGCCCAGCCACTAGAGGAGGTCAATAGCTTTATATATCTTGGTATGCACATAACTAACGACAACAAGTGGAGTAAGCATGTCATGATGACCTCCTTGAAATTTCGGCAGATTACTGGGGTCCTACTCAACGAGTTTAAAACTTCGCTTACCAAACCGATTAAACCTGTGCTTCAAGTTTATGAGGCAAAGGCTTTAAGCTCTGCCTTGTATGGGGCAGAGTTATGGGGCTTTGACTCGTTAAGCCTATTAATGGTAGTCGAAAATAAATTCCTAAGCAGTATTATAGGCCTTCCACAGAGTACTCCTTTGGTTCCTCTAAGATATGATCTAGGTAGGAGAGCTATCCTGGAACTAGCCAATCTCCATCCAGTTTTATTCTGGCGGAGGTTGTGGTCTACTCCGGAGCTCTCCTCCTATGCCAGGGGGCTTATGGATGTTATTAAGTCTGATACATCTCATAAGATCGGTTGGCTGAGGAAGCTTCGTGCGGCCCTTGCAGACTTGGGTTTGGTGGGGCTGTGGAGCGATCCAATATCTGCGACATTCCCTTCCAAGAGTGCCTTGAAAACGTTATATTGGGAACATATTGATTACAAGACTTGGAGCCAAGTCAATTGTTCTTGGATGACTAATTGGTACCTGGAGGTAAAGGTTACTCCAGTTATGGAAACCTATTGGGACTTGATTACTAAACCAAGTGACAGGAAATTATATTTCCAGTTACGAGCAGGTTCTTTGCCACTCAGGTCCCTTACAAGTAGGTGGTCAAGTGCAGGTAGTGATATATGCCCTGCATGTGGCATGCAGACTGAATCAATTGGTCACTTCCTGTTTGTCTGCCCCGCTTATGTTGATCCAAGACGTATCTGGTTGTCCCCACTGTGCAAAGTTTTGGGCACAAGGAGTAGTCTTGTGGCCTTAAGGATTTTACGCACCAATACCCTACCGATTATTTCTGTCGGTCTTGCCAAATATCTGGGCTGGGCATGGTATTTAAGGAATAAACTGACACGCTCACTTTGTTAGTTTCCTACCGAGCTTTTGCATGGTGGGGCCATGGAATTTTCTTGCTTTTTAATTCTCTGCATTTTTCATGTTATTTCACCATCTAGTCGTTGGATTTATTGTTTAATGTCTTTTTATATTCATATTTTAATATTTATTATATGATGGATTTTATGGTCTTTGCATCCATTACGATGCTTTTATTGTAATTGTATTTTTGTGATATTTGTGTCTTTTATGAATTTGAATCTTCGAATAAAGACTATGATGATGATGATGGTATCTACAGGCAAGCAACAATAACAAAATATTGCAACATAACTCATATCTGTCACAAAGGTACACTGGCCACTATGTTAAACAATTACATAAAAGATTAGTGTCAGCTCTATGACCACATTGTCATTTCCTATCAAAACTACCAACAGTGGACAAACTAAAACTGCCATAGCCACCACTGTGGAGATCCCTGTTTTAGACTAGACATCAGCCTCTTGCTTCTCAACTTGTGTGTCAGTAAGTCTGGAGAAAGTTGAGGCCACAATACCTTGGTCACAAGACCCTGCCTAATCTGCTGTGACAACACTTGCTGTTGAGAGGGAGGTCCCAGCTGTGGGATTTAATGTCCCTAACACCCACAAAACCTAATGGACGGAACAATGCAGTAGAGAGAACCGCTTGAAAAGGTTATCCAGTTGCCTTAGACACATTATTGTACCAGAATACTGATTTTTAAATATCATGCTACAGAAATATCATACCTAAAAGGCTGCTCACCAAATTACACATGCACACCCAACCCCCACACACATATATATGTGTGTTCATGCGTGAGTAAGAAAATTCTTCTTATTGCATTTTCACTCCCGTTTGTTGTGGACTATTGATGCTGTTTTGGACTGCAATGGGAGTCTGCTAACCAGCCTCTAAGGCATGTGCTCTGACCCCTTAAAATGTGTGGAAATGTGTTATACTCCTAACATGGCATATTTAACTTACCCATAAGTCCCTAGTATATGGTACAAAGTGTACCTAGAGCTTGTAAGTTAAATGTAACTTGTGGACTGCAGCACATATTGTGCCGTCTGCTACAGTGACAGTGTAAAAATGGCTTCAGCACTACCATTGTATCCTGACTATGGCAGTGTAGAAACTGCACTTTGACCTGTTACAGTAAACCCCTTTGACAGGTCTAAACCTTCTTATTAAATATTGATTAGTAACCCATAACAAGCCCATAACAAGCCCTAACTGCCCATAAGGGAGGGTGTATCACTTTAAAAAATAGTACATACTACACATGCCTTAGAGTGAACTAGCCCCAAAAGATATTTTTATTGTACCAAGGGTGGCTGCTTCATAAGAATACACAGTAATGCAATATTATATTTAATAATGTTATCTCCGGGTAGGAAATCACTAGAAATTCAATTTTTGGACTCTTTGTAATGTTAATTAAAAGCCCAATTTTCTTTTAAAGATGGGCTTTTAATAAATATTAAGGAAAAGGTACATTTAGAAAGTTAACTTTTCTCTGCCTACTGGCCTTGGAGGCTAATTTGCATTAGTCTTCAGCTGTGGCTGTCTGAGTACATAGCCATCAATGAGGTATAATAACGTCTCTGAGAGCAGGATACAAAGGCTTGGGCATGGGAAGGTGTTTCTGTTTGTTGGAAATTGGTTTCCAAGGGACCCCTTCCCCTTTGTGAATGTTGCAAATAAACATTTTTAAGAGGTATGCAATAAACCATTGCCTACTCTAAATAAATGAAATTTAGATTTTTTTGTAAACTCTTCCCATTTTCCTTTAAGGAAACTGGGTGGCAATTAAAGAAAAAAAAACAATGCTTTATTTAAAATCAATCACAGACTCGGTGGTCTGGTGACCCCAGCAGGTTACTATGTCTATAAAGGTTGCGATTCCTAAAGGGTCACAGTTTGCAGCTTTTCTCAATAATATTCATGCGGTAGGTCAAATTGCGACCCACTGCAAATCATTAGTATGCAAACTGACCTATTAGTACATAGTTCAGTTCGCAAATTACCACACTAGACTCAAAAATACTGGTCACAAATTGTGAACAGTATCTGGTAACCAGTTGCACGTACATCTGTTGCTTGTTCATTAACTTTCTATCTATTGCTATAAATTGAAGCAGCATTTTCATTGTGTGTGGGTGTTTTTTGTTACTTTTCAGATGTTTTGGCACGTTTAATAGTTAACACATTTTCTTAAGTTAAGCCTCCGCTATAACTCCCAGGGATTGAGCTCATGTTTAAATTACTGAAACGTTCACTTGAACAAACAAGATAGTGACATTATTACCTGTTGTGGACTCCTATCCCCCCAACTAATTATCAACTTTCTAACAGTATACAATGAGTGCGTGATTTATTCCCATCAGTATGCAATGAGTGTGTGATTTATTCCCATCCTGGGGGCTGTGATTTTATCTATATATATATATATATATTACAGAGTTTATCCGAAGATCGAAAGAGCACTACACAGCAGGACGCTTTTCAAAGGCTTTAATCTGATTGCAGGAGCAAGTACTGGTAAAAGATGTTCAGATTTCATGATGCCTAACGCGTTTCGAGTCTCCTGACTCTTGATCACAGGCAGAATGGCGGCATTACGGAGCAGCAGCAGTTTCCGGTGATTAAATCCCCTTGGTGGGATCTCGCAGGTGAGTTTATCACTTCATGCACTCTGGGCATTGTAGTGCTGCTTTTCTTTCGTTTTTACCCTCTGGTGGGTTTGTTCCGTTTATTGCCACATTTCTTCATTTTAAAACTCCCTCTGGTGGGCTTCTGTCATCTTGAACCAGCTTAATTTTGTAGTGCCACTGTGACCGCAACTGGGACTTCGAACGGTTCTGTGCCCCAACGGCTCCATATTTTATTTCAATGGCTGTGCTTGCTTTCACGGCAGGACAGCCGTTAACATATTACAAAGTTTATCCGAAGATCGAAAGAGCACTACACAGCAGGACGCTTTTCAAAGGCTTTAATCTGATTGCAGGAGCAAGTACTGGTAAAAGATGTTCAGATTTCATGATGCCTAACGCGTTTCGAGTCTCCTGACTCTTGATCACAGGCAGAATGGCGGCATTACGGAGCAGCAGCAGTTTCCGGTGATTAAATCCCCTTGGTGGGATCTCGCAGGTGAGTTTATCACTTCATGCACTCTGGGCATTGTAGTGCTGCTTTTCTTTCGTTTTTACCCTCTGGTGGGTTTGTTCCGTTTATTGCCACATTTCTTCATTTTAAAACTCCCTCTGGTGGGCTTCTGTCATCTTGAACCAGCTTAATTTTGTAGTGCCACTGTGACCGCAACTGGGACTTCGAACGGTTCTGTGCCCCAACGGCTCCATATTTTATTTCAATGGCTGTGCTTGCTTTCACGGCGGGACAGCCGTTAACATATTACAAAGTTTATCCGAAGATCGAAAGAGCACTACACAGCAGGACGCTTTTCAAAGGCTTTAATCTGATTGCAGGAGCAAGTACTGGTAAAAGATGTTCAGATTTCATGATGCCTAACGCGTTTCGAGTCTCCTGACTCTTGATCACAGGCAGAATGGCGGCATTACGGAGCAGCAGCAGTTTCCGGTGATTAAATCCCCTTGGTGGGATCTCGCAGGTGAGTTTATCACTTCATGCACTCTGGGCATTGTAGTGCTGCTTTTCTTTCGTTTTAACCTCTGGTGGGTTTGTTCCGTTTATTGCCACATTTCTTCATTTTAAAACTCCCTCTGGTGGGCTTCTGTCATCTTGAACCAGCTTAATTTTGTAGTGCCACTGTGACCGCAACTGGGACTTCGAACGGTTCTGTGCCCCAACGGCTCCATATTTTATTTCAATGGCTGTGCTTGCTTTCACGGCGGGACAGCCGTTAACATATTACAAAGTTTATCCGAAGATCGAAAGAGCACTACACAGCAGGACGCTTTTCAAAGGCTTTAATCTGATTGCAGGAGCAAGTACTGGTAAAAGATGTTCAGATTTCATGATGCCTAACGCGTTTCGAGTCTCCTGACTCTTGATCACAGGCAGAATGGCGGCATTACGGAGCAGCAGCAGTTTCCGGTGATTAAATCCCCTTGGTGGGATCTCGCAGGTGAGTTTATCACTTCATGCACTCTGGGCATTGTAGTGCTGCTTTTCTTTCGTTTTTACCCTCTGGTGGGTTTGTTCCGTTTATTGCCACATTTCTTCATTTTAAAACTCCCTCTGGTGGGCTTCTGTCATCTTGAACCAGCTTAATTTTGTAGTGCCACTGTGACCGCAACTGGGACTTCGAACGGTTCTGTGCCCCAACGGCTCCATATTTTATTTCAATGGCTGTGCTTGCTTTCACGGCGGGACAGCCGTTAACATATTACAAAGTTTATCCGAAGATCGAAAGAGCACTACACAGCAGGACGCTTTTCAAAGGCTTTAATCTGATTGCAGGAGCAAGTACTGGTAAAAGATGTTCAGATTTCATGATGCCTAACGCGTTTCGAGTCTCCTGACTCTTGATCACAGGCAGAATGGCGGCATTATGGAGCAGCAGCAGTTTCCGGTGATTAAATCCCCTTGGTGGGATCTCGCAGGTGAGTTTATCACTTCATGCACTCTGGGCATTGTAGTGCTGCTTTTCTTTCGTTTTTACCCTCTGGTGGGTTTGTTCCGTTTATTGCCACATTTCTTCATTTTAAAACTCCCTCTGGTGGGCTTCTGTCATCTTGAACCAGCTTAATTTTGTAGTGCCACTGTGACCGCAACTGGGACTTCGAACGGTTCTGTGCCCCAACGGCTCCATATTTTATTTCAATGGCTGTGCTTGCTTTCACGGCGGGACAGCCGTTAACATATTACAAAGTTTATCCGAAGATCGAAAGAGCACTACACAGCAGGACGCTTTTCAAAGGCTTTCAAAGGGAGTTTTAAAATGAAGAAATGTGGCAATAAACGGAACAAACCCACCAGAGGGTAAAAACGAAAGAAAAGCAGCACTACAATGCCCAGAGTGCATGAAGTGATAAACTCACCTGCGAGATCCCACCAAGGGGATTTAATCACCGGAAACTGCTGCTGCTCCGTAATGCCGCCATTCTGCCTGTGATCAAGAGTCAGGAGACTCGAAACGCGTTAGGCATCATGAAATCTGAACATCTTTTACCAGTACTTGCTCCTGCAATCAGATTAAAGCCTTTGAAAAGCGTCCTGCTGTGTAGTGCTCTTTCGATCTTCGGATAAACTTTGTAATATGTTAACGGCTGTCCCGCCGTGAAAGCAAGCACAGCCATTGAAATAAAATATGGAGCCGTTGGGGCACAGAACCGTTCGAAGTCCCAGTTGCGGTCACAGTGGCACTACAAAATTAAGCTGGTTCAAGATGACAGAAGCCCACCAGAGGGAGTTTTAAAATGAAGAAATGTGGCAATAAACGGAACAAACCCACCAGAGGGTAAAAACGAAAGAAAAGCAGCACTACAATGCCCAGAGTGCATGAAGTGATAAACTCACCTGCGAGATCCCACCAAGGGGATTTAATCACCGGAAACTGCTGCTGCTCCGTAATGCCGCCATTCTGCCTGTGATCAAGAGTCAGGAGACTCGAAACGCGTTAGGCATCATGAAATCTGAACATCTTTTACCAGTACTTGCTCCTGCAATCAGATTAAAGCCTTTGAAAAGCGTCCTGCTGTGTAGTGCTCTTTCGATCTTCGGATAAACTTTGTAATATATATATATATATATATATATTACCTACTGGCGGTCGCCAGTAGGTAGTTATAGTTAGGACCACGTTTCCATAGGAAATCCGCAACATTCTATTTTGAATAACTTTGGCGCCGGTCGACGAATCCTCGCGAATTTTTCAAAATAGGTGGGGCGCTACACTCCGCTCCTACCCTGAAAGTCTCGGGGGGATTCGTCAAGCGGGGGCTGAGATAAAAGGGGGGTCCCAAAACGCGTTTTTCCCATGCATTTTTCCATAGGACCTTTAGACAGGGCTACAGCCCGAACGGCTGAACAGAATTACTAGAAATTTGGCAGAGAGGTAGTCCTCAGGTCAAGGAAGTGCCTTTTGTAGGTTTGGTGTAAATCGGTTCAGTAGATTCTGAGAAAATAGCCTTTAAATCAATATATACAATATATATATCTGAGCCAGCTTACGGTGCGCTTACGGTACGCTTACCGTACGCGTACGGTGGCGTGCGCGAGCGCGATTATGATTGGCTCTTAGATCTTAGTAAACATTCGAATCGGCCGAAACCAGGAAGCGGCGGCCGCCATTTTCTCTCTCGCACTGAGAGAGATGATTAACAAACAAAGCACAAAAACATTTAAAGGGGCTGTTTTGACAGCTCCCACACACATAGCCATGTACAGGGAGTCCCCAAAGATCCCCCAACGCCAAAAACTGAATTTTAATTTTTTCGCTAATTTCGCCGATTACGCTTACCGTACGCGTACGGTAAAAAAATATTAAAAAAAATAAAATATCCACACTAACCCCACCCCGTGTGCAATTGGTGACCGAAGGTCACCAATTGCGCATGGCTTATCACAATAGTAAAAAACGAAAAGATTAAAAAAAAAAATATTAAAAAAAAAAATTATCCACACTCTCTCCACCCCGTGTGCTAATGGTGCCCGAAGGGCACCATTTGTGCATGGCTTATAACTACTGCGAAAAATTTAAATATTACCTTTAAAAACGAAGTGCATCATATGTCCTCCATGTGCGCACGGTGCGCGAAGCGCATCGTGCGTACATGGCCCATCTAGTGTAACGTGGGCACGCGGTGCGCGTAGCGCACCGTGTGCCCATCGTGCGTGCACGGCACTAACTGCGTAAAGTGGGCGCGCGGTGCGCGAAGCGCACCGTGCGCGCACGGAACAAACTGCGTTAAGTGGGCGCGCACCCCACGAATGGCGTAAAGTAACTTAGCATTTAAAAAACCGTACAAATTCACTGAAAAAACCATAGATTTCACACACGTTATAGTTAGGAATTAGCATTTAAAAAACCTTGCAAATTCACTGAAAAAAACATAGGTTTCACACATGTTATAGTTAGCGGAAATTTTACTGATAAAAAACCAATGAAATTCCCCCGTTATAGTTAGTGCAGGCAACTATAACTCACGCTACCGCAATCTTCTGCTGATGACATATGTGTCTTTATGAAAAGAAAATATTTGTGATATATGTATAGCTAAAAATGTATGGAAGAAGACATGGGTAAATAAGTGTCTAAATACAGTATTAGCATCAGCAGAGGATTGCGGTCGCGTGAGTTATAGTTGCCTGCACTAACTATAACGGGGGAATTTCATTGGTTTTTTATCAGTAAAATTTCCGCTAACTATAACATGTGTGAAACCTATGGTTTTTTCAGTGAATATATATATATATATATATATATATATATATATATATATATATATATATTCACTGAAAAAACCAAAGGTTTCAGGGGCGTTATAGTTAGGAATTGGCATTTAAAAAACCTTAGAAATTCACTGAAAAAAACATGGGTTTCAGGGGCGTTATAGTTAGCTGGACATTTCCCTCGTACAAAACGTTAGAAATTCCCCCGTTATAGTTAGTTCAGCTAACTACAACTCGCGCCCCCGCAATGCACTGCTGATGACGTCACATATTACATCACTCATGACATGGTCAGTGACATCACTGATGACATCACTGATGACATCTGAAATGATATCACTGATGACATCACTGATGACGTCATCCATGTGATAAATTAGTGCATCTTCTCACACCCTTTGATATACTCAATCAAAATTTCAGACGTCCATTCTCAAAACCATAGATACTCCAATACCAATAACTACATACCCACTCATTGACTCTTAGATCTACACACACATCCACTCACTCACCTGTACAGTCACTCATACTTACAGTCACTCAGTACAGGACTATCATATGCATTTATACACCTACATAGACACTCACACACCACCAATCATCCATAGAGGTACTCTCACACCTAGTCAGTCATGCAAATAATTAATCAAACTCCCATTTACTCACCTATGCAGTTATACACACACACGTTCACTTACTCATAAAAATAGTACCACATTCTTACGCTCTTATACAATCACTGATACAAGCACACACTCATCCATACAGCCACTCTCACAATCACACACTCTCACATATACCCACTTATATACTCTTACACACATATATACTGCCTTTCACATATGTAGTTACTCACACATGTACCACTGAGATATACATTCAATCACTAACACACCCATACATACACTCACCCAACCATACAGTCCATCACAGATGCACTCTTAAAACCATGCACCCATAGAATCACCCACTCACACATGTATGCACAAAGTCACACACACCCCACCCACACAAATACTCAGGCACCCATACAGATACTCAGACAACCAATGAATAACCCATAGAGACACTCATATAGCTATTCACAAAACCATGCAGCCGCTTATACACCAACAGACAGACAGATACAGACATTCACACAGTTTAGTCACTAGTCTGCAGTAAGATACGTTTAATGACTCACTTATAGAGTCAGTCACGCACCTACTAAATCATCCATTCACACACTTATACACCCACTCATTCTTCCATAGGTTTTTCCCTATATATATATTAAACATATTTAAAATTTACAGAAACACACACTCACTGGGCGACGTCATCAGTGATGTCATCAGTGATGTCATTTCAGATGTCATCAGTGATGTCATCAGTGATGTCACTGACCATGTCATGATTGTTGTAATATGTGACGTCATCAGCAGTGCATTGCGGGGGCGCGAGTTATAGTTAGCTGAACTAACTATAACGGGGGAATTTCTAAGGTTTTGTACAAGGGAAATGTCCAGGTAACTATAACGCCCCTGAAACCTATGTTTTTTCAGTGAATTTCTAAGGTTTTTTTAAATGCCAATTCCTAACTATAATGCCCCTGAAACCTTTGGTTTTTTCAGTGAATTTCAAAGGATTTTTAAATGCCAATTCCTAACTATAACGTGCATGAAACCTATGGTTTTTTCAGTGAATATATATATATCTACCACCACCTCCAATCTTCAACAAAAGAAAAGACACCGACACCAACGACTTCACTGGATTCACAGGTTTTAATGATTTCACTCCATTGCATATATATATATATATATAAATAGATATATACATACACACATGAGTGAACAAGGCTCGCCCGAGCCGAAACGCGTATCGACGACATATGGATAATAAATAATATCACAAGCACCTACTCTGGGTCTGTGTCCATCCTTTTGGTTTCCCATCAACTTGGAGCCTTGCTGGAAAGAAGTGACATATATATATATATATATATATATATTTATATATATATATATATATATATATATATATATATATATAATTTATTTATTTATTTTATTTATATATACCGAAGGTTGTCAGGACGTTATAGTTAGACTCAGATTTCACTCTTATGAAACCAATTAGTTTAAGCAGTTATAGTTTTACTTATTTATTTACTTGAGTTTTATATAGGGCTGGCTAGACCCAGAGGTATCAGAGCACTTCACATGAGGAAAGTTACATCGGTTACAAAAAAGCATTGTTACAAAAAATACACAAGTTACATCTGTTGATTATTGGTGCGTAGAAGGGTGAGGGGGTAAAGTAAAAGGGTAATAGGGAGGGGATACGGTGGAGAGACAAAGGAAAGTCTGCCCAATGTCCGGCTGGGTAGGTGACGGCCAGGGGGAATTCCGCAGCACATCTCCTCTATAGCTATCAAGGTAGCTCCACCGGGCAATGGTCAAAAAGCTAGGTCTCCACAGCCGGTGGAACGTTTCATTCCCTACAAATAGGCGTCAAAGCTGAGACACTTGTCCAGGGCTAAATGATCAAAAGGGTCAATAGGAAGAAAACAACAGCGGAAAAAGCAACGAGAACATATGTCCAAAGTCCAGCTGGGTAGATGACGGCCATAGCGGTGTGCCAGAGCTAATTTCCTCTATAGCAGTTGGTGCAGATCCACCGGGAATCGGCCACGTGGTTCGGGCTCCACCGGTTAAGTGAAGATCAGGAAGTGACCAAATGTTTTTAGTCCAGAGACGGGCGAGTGGAGCTGGTGAGGATGGTTGGACCGGTAAGGGTTTGTAGCTTGCCTGCCATCTTATAGTCAGGCAAGTTGAGTTTGATTGGCCACCGTGATTCAGCAGCTGGGCATGCCTCAAGTTCTATGGCTTAGTTAAACTCAGTTATGTCATTTATCCTGGGAGAACATCTGGCCCCCTCAGCTGATTGGATGTCTTCACGGTGAGAGTACCTAGGCAGGCGCCATTTTAGGATCAGGCTCAGTGAGTTCAGATTTGAAAGTAGATTGTCGAGCTCCTATTGGGAATTAAATTAGGTGATAAGAACCCCTGGAGTGCTGGCTTTTCTTTTGTGTAATGTTTACGCAAGGACTCTTCTAATACATATATATACATATGTATAATACCTACTGGCGGTCGCCAGTAGGTAGTTATAGTTACAACCTAGTTTCCATAGGAAAAGCATTTTTTGATTTGCTAATAACTTAGGCGTCATTTGACGAATCTTCGTGAAATTCTCCCCAAAAAAGTCTATCCAGGTCACCTCCTATCCTAGAAGTTTGGGGGTGATTCGTCAAGCGGGGGCTGAGAAAAAAGGGGGGTCCCAAAACGCGTTTTCCCCATGTTAATCTCCATCGGAAATTTTGCGACGCACTACAGCCCGAACTGCTGAACGGAATTACTCCAAATTTCACAGAAAAGTAGGACCTGTTTCAGAAAGCGACCTTTTTTTTAAATGGTGTAAACTCGTTCAGTAGTTTTTGAGAAATTCAAAGAATACGAGTCAAAAAATCAATTTCACATAGGAAAATTTGTGCAAGGCTAGCGCCAAAACTACTGAACGGAATTACCCCAAATTTGGCAAACAGGTAGTGCTTGGATCAGAAAGCAACCTTTTTTTAAATGGTGTAAATCTATTCAGTAGTTGCTGAAAAATTAGAAAACTAAAAGGTTCGATATCTGGGCGGAGCCTACGTCCCGTGCACGAACTTCACTGTGATTGGCTGTCAACACTCCAAACCAGGAAGTGTTGGCAGCCATTTTGTGACTCAGTAGAAGCGAGTCACCAGAAAACAGAGAAACAAAGGTATAAAACTAGAGAAGGGAACAGGGTAGAAACACCCTGACCCCTTGGCCTGCTCTGGGGGGCCCAGAAGGACCCTCAGGTCCAAAGAAAGCATTTAAAAAATATATATATTGGCACAATTCGCGCTGGGGTCGCGGGTTCCCGTGTTTTATTTTAATGAGGCCCCCGGGTGGGCTAGGTCCCGGGGGTATTTCTTAAGAAATAATAGCGGGGGCTTGCTTGGGCTCTGGGGGCTCGCTGGGGCTCCCGCAGACCCGGTGCTTCACTTATGTTGGGAGGGGGGTTGCACGGCCCCACTCCTGGAGCCCTCCATGTGCTTTTAACTTTGGCGTTGTTTGACGAATCTTTACTAAATTTTCCAGAAAGTGTCTATTTTTTGATCAGCTCAGATCTTGAAAATTTAGGGGTGTATTGAGGACATACAAGGTTGGTTGTTCATTGAAAGCAAGTTTATTGCGAGATATTTGCACCCATGACCGGAGCCATCCAGCTAAGAAGACATATTACAGGGTGATTGGTCAAGGGGGGCTGAGAAAAAAGGGGAATCCGAAAAAGTGTTTTCTCAATGCATTTTCCATAGGAAACTTTAGACAAGGCTACAGGTCAAACTGCTGAATGGAATTATGCCAAAGTTTTTGAGATATTAAAGGAAAAAAGATATATATATCTGGACTCCCAAGCACGAGCTTGCCTCTGATTGGCTGCTAACACTTCAAACCAGGAAGTGTTAGCAGCCATCTTGTGCCTCGCATTGAGTTAAAATATAAAAGAAAGGTCCTGGGGAAATTTAATATACCGGAGGTCTGTCTGTGCGAGATACCTCTTTCACGCTGCATCTCCCTACATCAGCAGGTAATGCACCCTTTTCCCCCATCAACAGCATACCTCCAACAACATTCTTGGGCCTGCAAGTCTCCCTCTGCGAACCACTTGTTGGCACACAGCTCTTCGGGTGCGAGTTCACAGGCCCGCAGTTCTATCTGTGAAGCCAAGACTGGAAATACACCACAGGTCTCTCTCTGTGAGTTACCCCGTTCACGCTCCCTCTCCCCAAATCACTGTTTCTCAGCCATTCCTTTGGAAGCCGATGGCTCGCGCCAGTCGGCTCGCAGCTCTTCATCTACGAACCAGCCTGCCAGCTCGTAAGTCTCTGAGAACAGATGCAATGGAGGCAACAATCATGCAGGTCGGACATAACACTGCTCCGACATCCTCCAGCAATAGCTCCTTGTCTGCCATCCCCCCTCACCCCCACCTCCCACAAACAAATGTGGCAGTCATGTTAGGTTGGACAAATAAGAATCTTAGTCATGTATGGATTTACATATAAAACATTTTATTAAAACAAAACCACAACAAATAAAACTATGTACAGCCATGTTGTGTCATCGCTGGACCATTTGTGAATCACAGCCTGCAAGACAAAAAGACAGATAAAATGGTGCATCATGCGTCCAGCACCGGAGAAAGAGAAAGAGTGAGGGAGAGAGAGAGAAACAAAGAAAGAGAGAGAGGAATACAAAGAAAGGGAGAAAGACTGAGAGAGATGTCATCAGTGATGTCACTGACCATGTCATGAATGATGTAATATGTGATGTCATCAGCAATGCATTACGGGGGCGTGAGTTATAGTTAGCTCACCTAACTATAATGGCCGAATTTCTATGGTTTTGTACGAGTGAAATGTGCAACTAACTACAACATCCCTGAAACCTATGGTTTTTTCAGTGAATTTCAAAAGTTTTTTAAATGCTAATTTGTAACTATAACGTCCCTGAAACCTATGTTTTTTCAGCGAATATATATATATATATATATATATATATATATATATATTTATACATATACAAACATACACACATGATTGTTGTTTTTAACTTTGGTTTCACTTACCTGATATATCATTACATCTCTATTGCAAAGGTATGCGCGGGAAAGGCATATGCATGGTAATGGTCATACATGGTAAAGGTCATTTCCCATCAGTGAACAGTCTTCCATGATTTTCTTTGAATCCTGAGAGTTATATGAGGGAGGTCTATTGGTAGTTGTGAACCTAACTAGGCGCGAGTCTAAATTCCCCCATAATAGATAATAATAATATTAATCCTCCATAATAGTCCCCCAAAATAGACCATGGGCTATCAAAGATTCTATTTTCACTAGTAAATCCTAAAGGGCTGTTCATGTTAGGACCATATTTTATCTGAATTAATTATAATGTACGCCCCAGCAAAGCATTGCTTATGGCCTCACATATTACATCACTCGTGATATGGTTAGTGACATCACTGATGACATCTCAAATGACATCACTTATGATATCAAGTAAGTGTTTTAAGTGCTTAATTGGTGTTAAACACATATACTAACCTACTACAAAAGTTAAATAAATATACTAGGTGAACTATTACTGAGTGATAGTACTTCTAACATATATTTAGTGAGTGGCTGTTTGACTGTATGTATCCTTGTATAAGTTGCTGTATGTGTGTATTAGTCAGAGTGTGAGTAGCTGTGTGGGTGAGTGAGATGCTTGGTGAGTGGTGGTATTGATGAGCGAGTGGGTGTGTGAGTGGCTAAATGGATGAGTGAGTGGTAGTGTCAGTGCCTCTGTGGGTGGGTAAGAAGGTGTATAGTGACTGTATGGGTGAGCGAGTGGATGTCTGAATGGCTCTGTGTGTGAATGGCTTTATGGGTGAGTAAGTGGCAGTTTGAGTGGGTGTTTGGTTAAGTATGTTGGTGTTTGAGTGGCTGTATTAGAGAGTATGTGTCTGTGTGATTGGCTGTATGGTGCAGTGAGCAGATGTGTGAGTGCTTGTTTAGATGTGTGAATGGATATGTAAGTGGTTGTGTGAGTGTGTGAGTGCTTGAGTATGTGAGTGAGTGGCTGCGTTGAGAGGCTGTATGGTTGAGTGGGTGTGTGAGTGACTGTACGGGTGAGTGACTGGTTGTATCAGTGGTTTATGGGTAAGTGAATGGTTGGTGAGTGGGTGTGTAAGAGCCTCTATGGAGCAGCGAATGGGTGTGCGAGCACTGGTATGGGTCTGTGCATAGGTATATGAGTGGTTGTGTGGGAGTGGGAGTGGTCGTACAAGAGGTTGTAGGGGGTGTCAGTTGATGTGTGAGTGGTTCTGTGGATGATGTCATCAGTGTTGTCATCAGTGATGTCATTTGAGATGTCATCAGTTGTGTCCCTGTCCATGTCATTAGTGATTTAATATGTGAGATAATAAGCTGTGAATTGCAGGAGCATACATTATAGTTAGCTCATGTAACTATAACTACTGAATTTGAGCCTAGGTTTGAGCCTAACTAAAACATCCCTGTAACCTTTATTTTTTACTGTGAATTTCTACGTTTTTTTTAATTCTATTTTTTAACCATAACTTTCCTGTAACCTTTGTTTTTTCAGTGAATTTCAAAATTCTTTAATGTTATTTTCTGAGTATAATATGCCCTGTAAACTTTGGATTTTTTACTGAAATTCTAAGGTTTTTATAATTTGATTTCCTGACTGTAACATGTAATCTTTGAGAGTGGGTATATGAGTGTATGTATAGGTAGGTGAGTGGGTGTGTGAGTGGCTGTATGAGTCTGTGAGTAGATGTGACAGTGGCAGCATTGGTAAAGGGAGTGGGTGTCACAGTATCTGTATGGATATGTCAGTCACTGTGTGAATGACTGCGCAGGAACGGAACCTCACCTGCCTCTTCATCCAACAAGAGTCTGCAGCCTTGCACAAAATGTCTACCCAACTGGAGTACTTTCTACTTGTTAATTAGTAGGTGCTACCTTGTTGGGTAAATATCTACCGCATATTCTACACTACAACTGCATAATGGACTGCAAGAAAATTTCTCCAGTGACCTTGTGTGCATTTTGCATAAGATATTGTTTCTCACATGTCTTCATCCAGAAATCTGTGATAAAATTAATACTTCTATAGAGAAGACAATAAGACTACAAAGGGGTAAATATCCACCAAACAAAGGTCCTTCTGGTTACCTATATGAAGTAAGTGTTATTTTGTTTTGTGGGGTTGTCTTCACAATCAGCTGGAAACGCCTTTTGGTAAGCTGCCCTTTATCCTGGCAAAAAGGAGGAAGATCTTTGCAAACCTCCAAGGTGGACAGGCCGAATGGGCAAAGTTTCCAGGTGATTTTGCACAATTCTATAATCGTAGTCATTTAAAGGGAGAAGCATGGATTCTGCTCTAACCAGATAAGGACAAGAAATAACCCATTTGTCGCAGTCACTACAGATTGTGCTCCAATAGATCAACAATGCATTCACCTTCACAAAGCATTTCAGATCATCTTTCAATGTGGAATTGCCAAGACAATGTACTTGTTTTGCCTTTGCAAAGCCCAGGAGGTCCGGATCATTTGTCCTTTACAGAAGTGGAGGTTCAACTGAGGCACCCACTGTGTTTATATCTTTACGGGCTTCCCATTGAGGTTTTAGTTTCTGCGAAACAAGTATCAGGACCAGAACGGCCACCCAAAACTTAATAGGGTAGGGGTCTGTGTGGCTCTCCTCCCCAAACCCGATTTTGGTCCCAGTGACCCCATCCCCCAGGGCCAGCCAAACTTCAGTGGGGGAGGGAGGCCTCGCTGCCACCCCCTGACCCCATCACCCTGGGCTTGGCAAAGTCTACCTGGGTGCCCTGGCCCCAGTCGGAACACCACGTGTGCTTTTATGGGGTCAGCAGTGGGAGCCTCAATGCCCGCCATGGTCCCCATTGGCTCCCCACCTCCTGCGTGAGTCAGCATTGCTCCCACATGCATTGATCTCCTAAATATGCAGCTCCTTGTGTGCAGAAGCAATCTTTAACCTGTTTTCCTGCCTGCATGAAGCGGACAGGGAAATAGATGAAAACTGGGCTTCCAGCAAGGGGGAGCAGTTTGACAGTTCCTGCTTGCTGGGAACAGAGTTAGTGTTTCCATTCGCTTGGGTTTGACAGCTCCTTTCCAACAAAGATCAAACAGCTATCTCTCAGGGGTGGGCACCTTGGGAGATAGCAGGAGCCAGACCTGGGGGATGGCGGTCACCCAGGGCCAATAATGGCTCCAAGAGGGGGTGCAGCGCAGCCCACCTCCTTCAGTTTCCACACGCTGGACTCGGGGAGGTCATGGTCCCTAGGGTTGTTTATGGCCTGGGAGGATAGGCAGTGCAGGCCCCTTACCCTTTGCACTTGGCCATGCCCCGGGTAGGTGGAGGTCCCCCCAAATATGGCCCGGGAAGTGTTACGGCCCCCTCCCTTCTTTTCAGTACTTTTTCCCCCTGGAATTTGGCAATCTCCAGGGCAATTAGAATGTAGGAGGGGGTTCTGCACGGCCCCTTTCTTTTATAACTCATAAGCCTTGGGTAGGTGGTAATCCCCGGGGTCTTTAAAGGCCTGCGGAGGGGGCCGCACAGCCCCCATCCTGATTAATAAATAATGCCCCGGGGAGGTGGTAGTTCCTGCAGCTCACACTGGCCTTCCTGAGGGGGGTAGGCATGAGCAATTCATGAATCCATGGCGATTTAAAGGGGAAAAAAATGCTTTTTTGCCCTGGAGGTCTGGATCATTTGTCCTTTACAGAAGTGTAAACTAAGGTTCGGGGGTCAGGGTATTCCTGCCCTGCCCCCTTCTTCTTTTGTATGTTTTTGTTTGGGAATCAGCAGTGTCTGAGTCCCAAGATGGCTACCAACACTTCCTGGTTGAAGTGTTAGCAGTCAATCAAATCTCTGCACGAGATCAACAGGATCTGCGGAGGGATCGGATCCTGGGCTCACTGTGCCACTAGAATCAAGCTATCCTGGCTTAGGATGCTTGTTTCCGGTCCAGGGAGGACATGCCTTGGGCAGTTCGGGCTGGACTGTTCCCATGATGCACAGAGTCAAGACTGATTTGCATATGGCTAGGTCTAAACTGGGGTGGCATGGTGAGCAAAAGAATGATGAATTTAACCCAGATCTCTTGACTGGAGGTGAATGTTTTGATTGCTTCTGCATTCCGTCCATCAATTGTGTGTCTTTTGCTTTCTTGCCCTAAGTGCGCCAGGTATGCCCAGACATTGGTCCCGGGCTCACTGTGCCACTGGAATCAAGCTATCCTGGCTGAAGAGGGTTGAAACACCGAAACCGGTCCTAGGATGCTTGTTTCCGGTCCAGGGAGGACCTGGCTTGGCAGTTCGGGCTGGGCTGTTCCCATGAGGCACAGGGTAAAGACTGATTTGCATATGGCTAGGTCTAAACTGGGGTGGCATGGTGAGCAAAAGAATGATGAATTTAACCCAGATCTCTTGACTGGAGGTGAATGTTTTGATTGCTTCTGCATTCCGTCCATCAATTGTGTGTCTTTTGCTTTCTTGACCTAAGTGCGCCAGGTATGCCCAGACATTGGTCCCGGGCTCACTGTGCCACTGGAATCAAGCTATCCTGGCTGAAGAGGGGTGCAAGCCTGAAACCGGTCCTAGGATGCTTGTTTCCAGTCCAGGGAGGACATGGCTTCACAGTTCGGCTGGACTGTTCCCATGAGGCCCAGGGTCAAGACTGATTTGCAGATGGCTAAGTCTAAACTGGGGTGGCATGGTGAGCAAAAGAATGATGGATGTAACCCAGATCTCTTGACTGGGGGTTCTGCATTCCGTCCATCAATTATGTGTCTTTTGCCTAGATATACAAATCTGGTTTTCTTTTAATAACTCTAAAAATACTATAAATAACAATTTAAACCAAATAACAGAAATGTGGCATTCTGGACCAACATCTAGCTTTATGCCAAATTTGGTGAAATTCTGTTTAGCGGTTTGAGCTGTACTCATATCTAAAATTCCTATGGGAAAATATATAAATATATACATATATTTTTTATTATATATATATATATATATATATATATATATATATATATATATATATATGTATATATATATATATATATATATATATTCAGTGAAAAAACCATAGGTTTCACACATGTTATAGTTAGCTGGACATTTTACTGATAAAAAACGAATGAAATTCCCCCGTTATAGTTAGTGCAGGCAACTATAACTCACGCGACCGCAATCCTCTGCTGATGCTAATACTGTATTTAGACAATTATTTGCCCATGTCTTCTTCCATTAAATTTTAGCTATACATATATTACAAATATTTTTTTTTCATAAAGACACATATGTCATCAGCAGAGGATTGCGGTCGCGTGAGTTATTGTTGCCTGCACTAACTATAACGGGGGAATTTCATTGGTTTTTTATCAGTAAAATGTCCAGCTAACTATAACATGTGTGAAACCTATGGTTTTTTCACTGAATTTGCAAGGTTTTTTAAATGCTAATTCCTAACTATAACGTGTGTGAAACCTATGGTTTTTTCAGTGAATTTGTACGGTTTTTTAAATGCTAAGTTACTTTACGCCATTCGTGGCGTGCGCGCCCATTTAACGCAGTTCGTTCCGTGCGCGCACGGTGCGCTTCGCGCACCGTGCGTGCACAGTGAGCACAGTGAGCACAGTGAGCACAGTGAGCACGCGGTGCGCTTCGCTCACCGCGCGCCCACTTTACGCAGTTAGTGCCGTGAGTGGGCCATGTACGCACGATGCGCTTCGCGCACCGTGCGCACACGGAGGACATATTATGCGCATCGTTGTGAAAGGTAAGTTTTTTTTTTTCCATTTTTTACACCAGACCTACAAAAGGCACTTCCTTGACATGAGGACTCGCTCTCTGCCAAATTTCAAGTAACTCTGTTCAGCCGTTCGGGCTGTAGCTGTGTCTAAAGGTGCTATGGAAAAATGCATGGGGAAAACACGTTTTGGGACACCCGTTTTTCTCAGCCCCCGCTTGACGAATCACCCGGAGACTTTCAGGGTAGGAGCTGAGCGGAGCGCCCCATTAGTTTTGAAAATTTCGCGAGGATTCGTCAACCGGCGCCAAAGTTATTCAAAATAGAATTTTGAGATTTCCTATGGAAACTAGGTCGTAACTATAACTATCTACTGGCGACCGCCAGTAGATACTATATATATATATATATATATATATATATATATATATATATATATATATATATATATATATATATATATATAATCACAAATGACCTTGTTTCCTGGAATCCATGTCCCGTAGGCAGGTGGCGAGTGGAAACCGGGCTGGTCTCCCGGTAAATTAATAAGCACACAGTGTCTTCTTCAAAGAAGGACTCGCACTCGGTAGGGAAAATCAACTGTTTACTCAACACTCGTAACGCGTTTCGTCAGTGAAACTGACTTGATCACACGACGTGTACACAAAAATGGGAGGTATTTACATGGTTGGCAAAATAAACAACAGACAAAAGTTTGTCAAATAGTGACTGTGGCTATGGCGCCCATTGCTTAAAGTCCAAAGGATAATGCCAAACTGTATGATTGCATGACATACTCGCTGATTATGTTACTCCCGGATTGTAATGTTACAGCTTTTACAAACAAAACTTTATATCCACAATAGTGTGTCAGCGCAAATGGACTAAACATTAATTGTGCATAATGCTAGTAAATGAACACAAATCTCCCGCTCACCATAGTGGTAATATTAATACCAGTACATAGTAGTATGGAATTGTCATGTTAATTTGAAATACACGAATAGTGTGAATTCGCTCCTGATGCGCATGCATGAGCGGCAAATGTGGTAAAGGCAGTTCTGCTGCGCATGGTTTGTCCAAAATATATGTACTAGCATACTCTTATACAGATACAGTGCTATCGAATATCCATACTATTGGCTCTAGAGACAATCTGTAATCGGCATAGTGCTATTATATGTTTTGTCTCACGAGCTACTGGTAAAGACAAAGGCCATAATGCCCCACAGTTACATCAAAGTACTCTAATGAAACATTCGCTATAAAAATCTAAAGCCAACAACACCATAAAAACCTCAATTACAAATCAATAGTGCCCAAAATGAAGAAAAAGGAGAATGAAGAAAAGGAATTCTTTCCTTACTGTGCCCACAGAACCGGGAAGAAAAGGGTAGGGTAACCGGTACGGATGAAAAATTATCCGGTGAGATGGCGACCCTTCCTTTCCTCCTGTATGCCAAAAGAAGAGAAAAGGGGATTATTATGCAATCTCATAAAGAAATTAAGAGTGCACATGGTTATACTATTACATCATAGTATCCATCAGTCATAATCTCATGATAAAAGAAGAAAAGGTTAAAATTGCACAATTATACTATTACATCATAGTATCCATCAATGGCTAAAAAAGCAATCACATTTGAACAACCAGCAGTGGGACAGACATGACCCAGATAAGGTTAAGTAGATGTAAAACAGAAAGCATAGTGATACATAACGCCTGGTGAAACAAAAGGTCAATTTTCATGTAAATGTACATTAAGTTCCTCGTCCAGATTATGACCTTTGGGAAACCTGGTTTCCAATACAATTATCCATTTGGATTCGCATTTGCGAAGTAGTAGAGTTCTATTACCACCTCTTGGACCAAGCTGAACTTGTTCGAGAACAAAGTAGCTTAACAGGGAACTGTTGGATAGATGGAACAGGTCAAAATGTCTTGCAATAGGATAGTTGGTATCTTTCTTATTGATGGCCCGCATGTGTTCTAGAACCCTTTTCTTGGCCATACACGTGGTGCTCCCAACATACCAAAGATTGCATGGGCATATCAAAACATAAACACAGAAAGAAGTACTACATGTTAGGAATTGATTAATCATTTTAGGTGTAGTCTGCCCTGGAATGTTCACAGTTTTGGTCATGTAGCCATTGCGACAAGCTTTGCAGTGGCCACATGGATAAAAACCAGTGAGATTATGTGCATTCCCAAGTGTTCTAGATGTAACATCACTGTGCACCAAAAGATCCCTTAAACTACGTCCTTTTCTGTAGGTTATTTTGGGTCTGTTTTCAAAGGTATGGCCAATAATGGGATCACTCTTCAAAATCTCCCAATTGTTAATCAGTGTTCTATGTATTTGTTCTGAATGACCGCTGAAAGTTAGTATGACTCTGTTGATGCCTTCTACGAGGTTCTCTGCGGTATCTCTATCAGTAGATAGAGTTTGGGCATGGTCAATAGAGTTGAATAGAGTTGACTTTATTAATTGCTTTGTTGAGAACCCATTGAGGGTAACCTCTTTCCCTGAATCTCTTGATCATGGTTTCTTTTTCACGGTGGAATGCGTCATTGGTAGTACAAGAAGAGAAGAAATTGTGTCCAGCTAACTATAACATGTGTGAAACCTATGGTTTTTTAAGTGAATATATATATATATATATATATATATATATATATATATATATATATATATATATATATATATATATATATATATATATATATATATATATATATATATATATATATATATATATATATATATATATACCGCAATCTTCTGCTGATGACATATGTGTCTTTATGAAAAAATAATATTTGTAATATATGTATAGCTAAAAATGTATGGAAGAAGACATGGGCAAATAAGTGTCTAAATACAGTATTAGCATCAGCAGAGGATTGCGGTCGCGTGAGTTATAGTTGCCTGCACTAACTGTAACGGGGGAATTTCATTGGTTTTTTATCAGTAAAATTTCCGCTAACTATAACATGTGTGAAACCTATGGTTTTTTCAGTGAATATATATATATTCACTGAAAAAACCATAGGTTTCACACATGTTATAGTTAGCGGAAATTTTACTGATAAAAAACCAATGAAATTCCCCCGTTACAGTTAGTGCAGGCAACTATAACTCACGCGACCGCAATCCTCTGCTGATGCTAATACTGTATTTAGACACTTATTTGCCCATGTCTTCTTCCATACATTTTTAGCTATACATATATTACAAATATTTTTTTTTCATAAAGACACATATGTCATCAACAGAAGATTGCGGTCGCGTGAGTTATAGTTGCCTGCACTAACTATAACGGGGGAATTTCATTGGTTTTTTATCAGTAAAATTTCCGCTAACTATAACATGTGTGAAACCTATGGTTTTTTCAGTGAATTTGCAAGGTTTTTTAAATGCTAATTCCTAACTATAACATGTGTGAAACCTATGGTTTTTTCAGTGAATTTGTACGGTTTTTTAAATGCTAAGTTACTTTACGCCATTCGTGGAGTGCGCGCCCACTTAACGCAGTTCGTTCCGTGCGCACATGGAGGACATATGATGCACTTCGTTTCGAAAGGTAATATTTTAATTTTTCGTAAATGTTATAAGCCATGCACAAATGGTGCCCTTCGGGCACCATTTGCACACGGGGTGGAGAGAGTGTGGATATTTTTTTTTTTTATTATTTTTTTTTTTATTATTTCAGTTTATGTCATCTCTAAGAAGCCATGCACAATTGGTGCCCTTCGGGGACCAATTGCACACGGGGTGGGGAGAATGTGGATAATTTTTTTTTTTTTATAATTTTTTTTCCGTACGCGTACGGTAAGCGTAATCGGCGAAATTAGCGAAAAAATAAAAATTCCGTTTTTGGCCTTGGGGGACCTTTGGGGACTCCATCAACATGGCTATGTGTGTGGGAGCTGTCTAAACAGCCCCTTTACATGTTTTTGTGCTTTGTTTTTTTAACATGACTATCAGTGCGAGAGAGAAAATGGCGGCCGCCGCTTCCTGGTTTCGGCCGATTCGAATGTTTACTAAGATCTAAGAGCCAATCAGAATCGCGCTCGCGCACGCCACCGTACGCGTACGGTAAGCGTACCGTAAGCGCACCGTAAGCTGGCTCAGATATATATATTGATTTAAAGGCTATTTTCTCAGAATCTACTGAACAGATTTACACCAAACCTACAAAAGGCACTTCCTTGACCTGAGGACTACCTCTCTGCCAAATTTCTAGTAATTCTGTTCAGCCGTTCGGGCTGTAGCCCTGTCTAAAGGTCCTATGGAAAAATGCATGGGAAAAACGCGTTTTGGGACCCCCCTTTTATCTCAGCCCCCGCTTGACGAATCCCCCCGAGACTTTCAGGGTAGGAGCGGAGCGTAGCGCCCCACCTATTTTGAAAAATTCGCGAGGATTCGTCGACTGGCGCCAAAGTTATTCAAAATAGAATGTTGCGGATTTCCTATGGAAACGTGGTCCTAACTATAACTACTTACTGGCGACCGCCAGTAGGTAATATATATATATATATATATATACATATATTATATCTACTGGCGGTCGCCAGTAGATAGTTATAGTTAGGACCTATTTTCCATAGGAAATCTGCAACATTCTATTCCCAATAAGTCTGGCGCCGGTTGACGAATCTTCGTGAAACTTTTGGCCAGCTCTGCTCCGCTCCTACCCTGAAAGTTTTTGGGTGATTTGTCAAGCGGGGGCCGAGAAAAAAGGGGGGTCCCAAAACGTGTTTTCCCCATGCAATTTCACATAGGATCTGTTGCAGCATGTACAGCCCGAACCGCTGAACAGAATGACACCAAATTTGGCAAAGAGATAGTCCTCAGTTCAGACTCGTGCCTTTTGCTTAAATGGTGTAAATCTGTTCAGTAGTTCCTGAGAAAATTAGAGTTAAAAGTACATATATATCTATGGCCGGGGAGGATCCACGCACCCTACCCGCACCGTAAGCGCACCCTCCCCGTACCGAGCGCGCACCCTCCCGATCGCGCGCTGAATGCTAATTGGCTGTCGAGTGTCTGTCCACATTCGAAACCAGGAACTGTTGGTGGCCATTTTCTGCCTCGGTAGAAGCGAGGCTGAAGAAGCAAGGGGAATAAGTGTGTAAAACATATAAAGGGGGCAGAGTGGAAATATTCTGACCCCCTGGGCCCCCTTTTTTTTTTTTAAACGGCAAAATGCGCGCAGGGTGCGCGCATCCTAATGCGTTTGGTGCACGGATCCTCTCGCGTTGGGTGCACGGATCCAAGGAAAGAAAATTTGAAAAAAGACAAGAAATCATTGGTTGTATGACAACTTTCTACACTGAAAGGTAAGGTGTATATTTCTGTTTTTTAAAGGCATGATTCTTATTGGTTAACAAAAACTGATTGTAAGGAACATTATATATGATAAGCTGATATGTTGAAAAGTCAAGCACACTTGCTGTCTTGTTTAGCAACATTGTGTGCTGAACTTGTGACCTGTGTGCTCAGTGCAGTGTTCCATGACCTGTTTCTATGGTAACAGGAAGAATGCAGATTGGGGGAAGGGTTGAAATGTATTTCACTTGGAAAGGGTTGAAATGTTTAACCAATAGAAATGTGTGTTTGCTTTTGAATTTATGTGTGAAGGATTGTGATTTGATGTTTACATGTATATGTGTGGAAAATGAAAGGGAAACTTTTCCATTCTTTGTTTTTGCTGAGTGGTGTACAGTGCAGAGATTCTGTAAAAGAAAATCTGGTGTGTGACTGATATACTTGTTAATCTACAAAACAACTTGAAAGGTGAGTTATTTAATTGTGAGGGGATGTATGTAGACTATTTTGATTTTAATCAGACTAATGTATTTCTCCTGCTAAAGTGTAGGGAGTACTTTTTTTCTCTACAATCTTATTGACAGTGTGTGTGCACGTAGAAACCATTCTGTGATAAGCATTTGTGTTTTCCATGTGTTTGCAGACAGATAACTGTGCTGTTTTTATATTTTGGTAGAATTAGAAACCAGTCATTGTTTATGAATTTGTGAAATGAGTTATGGTTCTATACTAAAATGTAGTACTCCTTCTAGATGAGGAAATGTGTTTTGGTATAGTGCAAAGGATAGTGTTGTTTGTCTAGAATCACACAGTGAGTATGTGTGCATTTGGGAGCCACTGTGAGAGAAGCATTTGGTAACATCATGTATTTGCTGACAGATAACTGTTTTAAAACCTGTCATGTTGTCAAGTTTTAGTAGCATTAGAAGCCAGTCTTTGCTTATGCATTGATAAAATGAGTCATGCTTTGACACTAATGTGCTGTACTTTAATATGTAGATTGTGTGTAGTCTCCTTACCCCTTGCACAGTGGTGAATGAGTTTTTGTAAGCTGCTAGGGATAGTGTTGCTTGTCTAGAATCACAGAGTGAGTCTGTGTGCATTTGGGAACCACTGTGAGATAATTATTTGGTAACATCGTGTATTTGCTTACAGATAACTGTTTTAAAACCTGTCTTGTTGTCAAGTTTTAGTAGCATTGGAAGGCAGTTTTTGCTTATGCTTTGATTAAATGAGTCAGGCTTTGACACAAAGGTGCAGTCCTGAAATATGTAGATTGTGTGCAGTTCCCTTACCACTTCCACAGTAGTGAATGATTTTTGGTAAACTCCTAGGTATAGTGGTTGTTGTCTAGAATCACAATGTGAGCCTGTGTGCATTTGGGAACCACTGTGAGAGAAGCATTTGGTAACATTGTGTATTTGGTGACAGATAACTGTTTTAAAACCTGTCATGTTGTCAAGTTTTAGTAGCATTAGAAGCCAGTCTTTGCTTATGCATTGATAAAATGATTCATGCTTTGACACTAATGTGCTGTACTTTAATATGTAGATTGTGTGTAGTCTCCTTACCCCTTGCACAGTAGTGAATAAGTTTTGGTAAGCTGCTAGGGATAGTGTTGCTTGTCTAGAATCACACTGTGAGTCTGTGTGCATTTGGGAACCACTGTGAGAGAAGCATTTGGTAACATTGTGTATTTCCTGACAGATAGCTGTTTTAAAACCTGTCTTGTTGTCAAGTTTTAGTAGCATTAGAAGCCAGTTTTTGCTAACGCTTTGATTAAATGAGTCAGGCTTTGACACAAAAGTGCACTCCTGAAATATGTAGATTGTGTGCAGTTCCCTTATCACTTCCACAGTAGTGAATAATTTTTGGTAAACTCCTAGGTATAGTGGTTGTTGTCTAGAATCACACTGTGAGTCTGTGTGCATTTAGAAACCACTGTGAGAGAAGCATTTGGTAACATTGTGTATTTTCTGGCAGATAACTCTTTTAAAAGCTGTCATGTTGTCAAGTTTTAGTAGCATTGAAGGACAGTCTTTGCTTATGCGTTGATTAAATGAGTCATGCTTTGACACTAATGTGCTGTACTTAAATATGCAGATTGTGTGCAGTACCCTTACCTCTTCTAGACTAGTGAAGGAGTTTTGGTAAACTCCTAGGATAGTGTTCCTTGTCTAAAATCACACTGTGAGTCTGTGTGCATTTGGGTAAGGATTGTGATAGAAGCATTTGGAAACATTGTGTATTTGCTGACAGATAACTGTTTTAAAACCAGTCATGGTGTCAAGTTTTAGTAGCTTTAGAAGCCAGTCTTTGCTTATGCATTAATAAAATGAGTCATGCTTTGACACTAATGTGCTGTACTTAAATATGTAGATTGTGTGCAGTACCCTTATCTCTTCTAGACTAGTGAATGAGTTTTGGTAAGCTCCTAGGATAGTGTTCCTTGTCTAAAATCACACTGCGAGTCTGTGTGCATTTGGGTAAGGATTGTGATAGAAGCATTTGGTAACATTGTGTATTTGCTGACAGATAACTGTTTTAAAACCAGTCATGTTGTCAAGTTTTAGTAGCTTTAGAAGCCAGTCTTTGCTTATGCATTAATAAAATGAGTCATGCTTTGACACTAATGTGCTGTACTTAAATATGTAGATTGTGTGCAGTACCCTTATCTCTTCTAGACTAGTGAATGAGTTTTGGTAAGCTCCTAGGATAGTGTGGTTTGTCTAAAATCACACTGTGAGTCTGTGTATATTTGGGTAAGGATTGTGATAGAAGCATTTGGTAACATTGTGTATTTGATGACAGATAACTGTTTTAAAACTGGTCATGTTGTCACGTTTTAGTAGCTTTAGAAGCTATTCTTTGCTTATGCATTGATAAAATGAGTCAGGGTTTTGTGGAAATATGGATTTTTCTGATCAGTTATGTCCCCTATCTTGGACCCCAACGGTTCCATGTATGAATCACAAGTACATGTATGTTCCCTCCAGTTCTAGTTCTGAAGACGCAAACACATGTGCGTCCACCGTCAACATGTCCTCTGTCAGATCCGCCATGAATGGGCTGGATATTCAATTCCTAAGTACGAAAGGCCACCGACTTTATATGGCTCAGTTACTCCATTTTGCAGTTCAGGCGAGTAGGCCCGATTCTGCCATCAAGCTTTTCTCTGCTCTCTGCCTCTGACAGCTTCAGTTTGAGCTCGCATCTGTATCCATGAACTTTGTCCTACTCCCTGTGCGGCTAACGGTGCCTGCCTCGGCCGGTTTGCCTGCCTGCCAAAAACTGTATTTCACCTTCGAGTTATCTGCTTCGCTCCTCAGCCGATGCATTCCTGTCTAGTAGTTTAGGTAAACATTTCCTTCAGCTACCGAGCAAAGGGCCCGGCCTCTCTGTCCTCATGCAAGTAATTCATAGCCCTGTAATCATGGAAGGTTTCTGCCCCTTGCATCTCATATAGACACTTAGACACTTAGACGCTTGTGCACGCACACACAGTCAGTATAGAATAGATTTTGTCCAAGAGTCCTCCCTTTGTGGATAACATAGTTCTTTAAACATAGGATGTTAGATATGATTTGGGATTAGGTTGACTTGACCCTCCAGACTTCTTGTCTCCACATGTAGAGCTAAATGTCAAGTCCCCTTCACCCCCTAGTTGCACGTCAATCACACGTCATGCTGCTGCGCACGCATCTATGCCAAGTATAATCTTATAGATCCACCTATATATGACATCATAACCAATTATGTTCCTTTTTACTCCTCATTACGCCCATTTTCGGTTACGCATGTGAATCGTCATCTTCCTTATCAATTGTTACGCCTACCGCATTCGCTTCATTGTAATGTATGTTCTATAAAAGTCATTTCTTGTCAATAATGTATGTACTTCACTTCCTGAACCTTCGTGGTGACGGAACTTGGAGCAACCGATTATAATCGATCATTGGAATAAAGCCCATTCCGAACCTCTAATACCACGGATTCTGCCTCTTATTTACTGAGCTGTTTTATTATGTTTCTGTACCAAATTAAGTCCCGGTAATTAAATTATTTACCACATGAATGGCGCCCGAACAGGGACACTTTCTCATCTCACGCGCCGGCGGTGAGTTGCAGGCCCGGTCTCCTGCCACAGCTGGACGGACAATAACGCGTACCAGCAGGATTTCCTGTATCTCCCTCCGGTCAAGCGGGGGCGACTGAGGCTGCGATCAACACCCAGACGAGGCGGTGAGAAGTGCGAAGTATCCCGACCAGAGCCTAGCTGAGAGAGCAAGATCCGAGGTATACAGAGGCCCACCAGTTTCCGAAGTCCCAAGTCGAGTCCAGTCTCCGCAGTGTTCGAGTCGAGTCCAGTCCGGTTCAAGTTCAGTTCAGTTTCCGAGGCCTTCCGTTTCCGAGCTACCCGGTGAGTACCATTACTGGGGAGGCTTTCTGACGTGCACATAGTTTGTGCCGGTCAAGACGGGTTTGGGTACACAAATCCGGTCTGCACTGTTTCAGCAGTGTATCTGTACTGTTTAGCAGTATATCAAGTATATAATTCAGAATGATTCAGTTAATGTCGAGTATTATGTTTAGTGATTTAAGTTCTCCTTAGATCGTCCTCATTATTGATTGTTCAGGTAAATGTTAAATGTTAAATGTTTTAAGTACGTTCTGCATATTGTGGTGTGAATGACTGTTCATTATCGTGTTTACTGTATTAAGTTTGTTTTAAATCAAGTATCAGATCAGTTCTCAATATGCCGCTCTTTTCAAAATTAAGACAGATCACAACAAGAAAAGGGGTACTCGAAGAAGCCGTTCCTATTCCTCCTAGGGACACTCCAGGGTACTTCATGTATCATAAACATGGCTTAGACGCTATATTATTTCTTGATTTATGGGTAGACTACACCAAGGAATTACCAGAAAGTCAGAGGTGGCCCGCAGCGGGGACCTGGGATGCAGAGTGCATCATGAAAGTCGAGGAAGAGTTATGGAAAAGGAAAGTCAGACAGTCACAGAAAGATGCCGTTGAGTTATGGCGTAAAGAATCTCGTAGACGTACAGAAAAAGCACTCCGACAGGAAGAGAAGAATAAAGAGAGTTCAAATAAAGTTCGAGAAAATCTATTAATTGAAGAAGGTATCCGAGTGAAATCAGAACAAGTAGACAGACAAAGAAATGCCCTTATGAATGGTATGTATCCCCTTCTGGCCGAAGGATTACCTAAGGCTACTCCAGAGATACCAAAAGACTTGCCAACCCCATTGTTTCCTATAAAGGTACATCCTAAGGGGCATCCTAGAACCGCAGAAGATGTTTTTCTTTCCTCATATTTAGATGACGCAGCTCCCGAGTATGCTAATTCCGCCCCCACATAGACCGCCTGCCAGGGAGGTTCAACGCCAAGATCCAGTACCCGTATCTCTACAGCAACGAGTTCCGGCAAGCACATCTGTTTCTACATCTGTCCCTGCAGATACTTCTATAGCTGTGTCCACACCTATAGTTGCTGTATCGCGTTCAACGAATCCTTTCACGCCCGACACCCCAGATGGGGCTACGGGAGGTACTAGCAACATTTTTTCTACGCCACCCAGAATAAATAAACTTACTTTTCAAGAGTCAGCACATTCACGTACACCTAAACTCATAAATGCCCGTACGCTTAAGGAACTTCTTGTAGATTGTAGATATGACCCTGTGCCCGGCAAAGAGGACGAAATGATCATGGCATCATTACGTATCAGACGAGCCGCGGTGTATCTAGGGAAGTTACCAGGAATGACTGCGCATCTAGATAATATATACCATTTTGTTCAAACAGGGCGAGATTCTGAATGTATTAACAGAGCTATGGAATATCAGAAAGTGGAGATACAGGGGGAACTGTTACGTTTCCTCATAAATTGTGTGATCAGAAATCAAGACCGACCAGGGGTAGACCCGGAAGCAATGCAAATTCTTACCAGATGGAGTCAGAATATATCAGAAGGAAGACATGATAAGCAGAATTGTATAATAGCCATGTGCCGAAAGATCCGAAAAGAAATAGAACGCCTACACGAAGAAAGATTAGCGGTAGACCAGTTCGAACCAAGCGAGGAAGAAGGATCAGGACTGCCCACAGGACAGTCAGACACCATAGCCTATGTAGGTAGAGGAAGATCCTGTAATAGTAATAGATGTCTTATTGACCCGATACGTCCGATATGTCCAGACAATAACAGGAGTTTCCCAACACCCATAGTCCATATAAGGTCTAACGAGCATTCGTTCCAAGCAGCTGACAAATTACTCCGAGAACGAAGGGGTTATCATTTTCTCGATTCTATGGATGAACAAGATTTAGCCAGGTCAGCTGTCCATTGGGTTGACAGTCCCGGAAAATATAGTGATGATACAGTAGCACGCACATTTTTGAATCTCACCCCAGATGAACAGCGTTTAGCTGGAATTTATATGATTCAACAACTCCTTATACTATATCAGAGTCAGCATTCGGACCCTGGTCCCTTACCTGATATATTGACTGAATTACTCATGAATAGATGGAGAGGTTCAGGTACTAAATTAATTAAAGAAATACTAGAATCAAGAAAGCAGTACATTCTTTTTGTATGTTCAGAACATGTTTCACTACCCATTAAGGAAAGAACCACGTATTACATGGACAGACAGAATCCTTTACGAGAAGTACACCCAATAAAGGGCGAGGACAATGAGTTTAAACGCGTATTTGTTTACACTCCCATATCGAAAATAGAATTGTTAGAAATGAAGAAAGTGGTACCCAGTCATGACAAAGATCCAGCGGGTTTTCACCGAGAAATTAAAGACATGTTACTCATGGGAGAGTATACCTATCCCGACATTATGACAATATTAAAGGTATTAATGCCTGCTGGCATTTATGAGAAACTCAGGGAAAAGGAGTGGGAGGTAGGAGACCAAAAGATAGAATGGTCAGTATTAGAAGCAGAAGAAAAGGCCCGAACTGCAGGAGCAGGACTTGGGGATAAAACTAAAGCACTACCAGGTTTATTAGTACAGGTACTGCCACGTTTATTAACTACGAAAAAGGAAGATTGGGGTACAATTTCAGCCTGTAAACAGAAGCAAGATGAAGACACTAGTGATTACTATGCCCGATTTGAAAAATGTTTTGGTATAAATAGTGGCATAAAAGCAAGTAGCGAATCATACCCGCATCTGTTTGTAACAAAATTAGTAGAAAATGCCCTGCCCCAAGTAAAGAATAGAGTATTAAAATTCGAGAGTACCTGGCAAGGTAACACTCCATCACAAATGTTACAAATGTTACAGTACCATCACAATAGAATTAGAGAGGAACAAGAACATGAACACAGACGCATGAAAGACACGAAAATGAAAATGCTAGTTTCTCAGACAGTTCCAGCTGAAGGACATAAAAAGGGTATGACACATTCCGGTGATTCAGCAGGACCTGTAAAAGGGACATGCAATTATTGTAAAAAGCCAGGTCATTACGTACACGATTGTCCAGTTTTGAAACATAATATCGCCATAGGTAATACAAAAGAAAGACCACGGCCACCTAGACAGGATCAGAATGAACAAGGAGCCCCGCAGCATGCACAGTCCATGCCAGCTCCACCACAGTCTGTACAGTTTGTGCCAGCTGCACCAGCGCTGCCCGTTGCTGCCACACAAACCACGACACGACAACTGTACCAAACCGCACAGTACGACTATCCTGATTACCAACGATACGCATGAACCAGCCTAGAGAGGGAAGTTGACTTACCCCTTATCGAGATCCCTGTAGATCAAGAAGGACCTTATGTACATAGTGAATTATTAGGCCAAGACAGAAAATTTTTACTCGATACAGGGGCAAGTCGAACAACCATAAAACGTAGTGAAGTTCCAGGGGCACCCCTCTCAGGCTCTCAGAATATTTCCCTTGGTTTTTCAGGAAAACCTATTGTTAATGAAGTGTCACAACCTCTTCCACTTACGATAGGACCTTTGACCCGAACTACAGATTTATTGCTTACTAAATCATGTCCAGAAAATCTGTTAGGAATAAAAACACTGAAAGCTCTAGGAGCTATAATATGTTGTTCTCCGGAAGGAGTAAGATTGTTTTTACGTGATTTTAAAGGTCACTATGTATCTAGAGACATGGATCCCCGACTGCAGACTTTACCTACACATCTATGGGCACAAGGCCCTACTGATGTTGGTTGCATGAATATTACACCATATCGAGTCACATTAAAGGCAGGAGTGGTACTACCACGAATGCGACAATACAAGTTACCACCAGATGCTGTAGTGGCTTTGCTGCAAATCATTGACGAGCTCATTGCCCAAGGAGTAGTTGTGGAAACAGACTCCAACGTATGTAATTCACCAATAATTCCGATTCTTAAACGAACAGATCCAAAGGCCCGCCAGTATACCGATTGGTTATTGATCTGCGCGAATTAAACAAGTGCATTGTGCCACAATTCCCTGTGGTCCCTGATATCTCGTCATTATTGACAGCCATTGATTCCGAAGCAACATTCTTTACTGTAATTGATCTTAAAAATGCCTTTTTCAGCGTCCCAATAGATCCGGAAAGCCAATATTTGTTCGGATTTAGTTTAAATGGACGTAGCTTTAAATTCTCACGCGCACCTCAAGGATTTACAGAAAGCCCTAGCCAGCATCTATAGCCAAGCACTGAAACGAGAACTTGACAGTATCCACATGCCAGTTAACACTGCCTTGCTTCAATATGTTGATGATCTGTTGATCACCGCTAGAAGCGAACCCGAATGTGAGAAAGCATCACTGACAGTTTTACAATTTCTAGCTGAAAAGGGACACAAGGTGTCCCCTTCTAAGCTGCAATTCTGTGTCCAGCGAGTCGTTTATCTTGGACACTCGCTGTCCAAGGAGGGAAGGCAGCTTACACCCGACCGCATTCAGTTAATAGCTAACATGCCAATACCCAAGACACAAAAGGAAGTACGGGCTTTCATAGGCCTCACTTCATACTGTAGGCAGTGGATCCCTCAATATGCATTTCTAGCAAAATCGCTCATTCAGTTGACAACACAGGAGGCAGCCACATCGACTGTTCTCCCTTGGACTCAGGAACATACACAAGCTTTTGAAAGCCTAAAGAAAGCTTTATGTCAGCACCTGTTTTAGCAACGCCATGTTACAGAAAACAGTTTACACTCTTTGTTACAGAACGCGAAGGTACTGCCTTGTCAGTACTCACACAGGAACAAGCAGGAGCACACAAACCATGTGCTTATTTTTCTAGTACATTAGATCCCGTAGCTCAGGCTTTGCCTGCATGCCTAAAATCAGTGGCAGCGACAGCTTTAGCAATCAGACAAAGCGATGCCATAGTGTTAGGACATCCATTGACAGTTCAAGTACCACACGCAGTAGAGGTTCTTGTAAATAGAACGCAAACACAACACTTGACTATAGCGCGACTTACAGGGTACGAACTTACATTGTTCCAGCCACATATAGAAATCAGACACTGTAACACATTGAATCCTGCCACACTTTTGCCAGTAATCGGAACAGACCCACTAGCCCATGACTGTATTGAAGTTATTACTATAACGACGAAACCCAGACAAGACTTAACCGATGTCCCATTGTCAGATCCAGACCTGACATTGTATGTAGATGGTTCATGTATGAGAACAAATACAGGAGAGTTAGTGGCTGCTTACGCAGTCACAACAGATACTGAAGTCATTGAAACAAATCGTATAAATATTTTGTCAGCTCAAGCCGCAGAGCTCATCGCTCTGACACAAGCCTGTATTCAAGCCACAAATAAAAAAGTCAACATATACACTGATTCACGTTATGCATTCGGAGTTGTACATGACTTCGGCGTGCTGTGGCGAGAGAGAGGTTATTTAACTTCCCACGGTGCCCACATTCAGCACGGACCCCTCATTCATGCCTTATTAGATGCGATACATCTACCGACTGCAATATCAATTATGAAATGTAAAGCTCATACGAAAGTCACTGATATCATTTCTCAAGGCAATGATCTAGCCGACAGAACAGCTAAACAGACTGCTCAAACACAAACATCCGACATGACAAAGACAATAGTCCCGACGCCGACACATTGTATGACAGTTAAAGATCCTACTTTTGACGTAATTGACATCCAGACACATGCTACACCAGATGAAATAAAGAAATGGACCGAATTAGGAGGGATCCAAACGGATCAAGGATGGATGATGAAGGAAAAGTCTGTGTGGTTCCTTCCTGATTCAATGGTCCAAGTTATAATTAACACTATACATAGTCCAGCACATCTAGGAGAAAAAGCTATGCTAGATAGCATTCAACACATTTGGTTCAATAAACATTTACGAGCAGCAGCGAAACAAAAGGTCCGTACCTGTATGATCTGTTGCCAGTTCAACCCAGGAAAAAGCGTTCCCGTAGAACAGGGTGGATTTCATCCTCCTGATCACCCTTTTGAAGTCCTCCAGATGGATTATATCCAGATGGAACGATGTCGAGGATTCAAATATGTTCTTGTAGTTGTTTGTGCTCTTTCCCGTTGGACGGAGGCATACCCGGTTTCAGATTACACTGCCCCGACTACTGCCAAACAGTTGGTTCGAGAATTCTTCCCACGATACGGTTTACCACGTGTTGTTCACTCAGATAACGGCCAGCCGTTCTCATCCGAATTAATGAAACATGTTTCACTTTTGTTAGGTTATCAGTGGAAATTCCACTGTGTCCGACACCCTGAGGCAGCAGGTCTCGTAGAAAGACATAATCAGACCCTGAAAATTAGATTGTCCAAAATATGCAGGGAGAAAGGTGTCGACTGGGTAGTAGCACTACCAGTTGCACTCTTTTACACGAGAATGGTAGCACACTCTCGAACAGGGCTATCCCCGTATGAAGTGATCTTCGGCAGACCACCAAATATGTGGGGGACGCCTATGCCACGAACAATAACTGATATTGACTGTAATATGCTGACAGATTACTTGGCTTCCTTGATATCTGCACTACAATCTTGTCGTTCACAGGTAGCTGCAGCTTTTCCCGACAACACTGAGGTGAAACCCCTTGACGTAGTTCCGGGGGACCTCGTTCTTGTGAGGAATTTCGACCGAAAGACTCAGCTGGAGCCCAGGTGGAAATCACCCAAATTGGTCCTGCTCACCACAAGGACAGCCGTGAAGATCGAAGGCAGAAAAGGATGGGTGCATTCAAGTCATATCAAGAAATTTCATGGACTTCCTTCAGATGTGAATAGCCCACCTCGTGTGTCTTCACCCATTGACTCAAAACTACCTTTGGCTGAGGCCAACAGTCAGGAACTTTATAAACTGAAACTCAGGCCTAAACCGTCGGACGATTTGATTGTTTAAGTCCTCTCCAAGGTGAAGCGGTTGAATCTGTCTCCGACATGTATCCCTTAGACCTGAATCATGGAAAATCGCGAAAAATGTTGAAACGACATGCGTACTGTAAATCACTGCGTAGCCATTGCATAATGACGTTATTAATTTTGTTTTTTTTGAGTTTTTTAATAATTACTGCAAGTATATTGTTGCACATATATTATCCTATTTCTAGACATGTTTACAATGTTACTGCTGAACATTCTTTTAGTGAATTACCTCCGCTTGAGTTGTCTTATAGATTTGCGCTGCGCAATAACACTTTTATTAGTATGTTACATCATTCCCATCAGGTTAGCAATGCTACAAATTGTTGGATATGTGGTCGACTCCCTCCCTATCAGAATTATAAAGGAATTTTACCTCTCTTTCCATACCCGTTCACACACAACGGCTCCTGTGGAGCATGGTTTAGTTTAATTAATTCTCTAGATTCGAATTCTGCAGTTTATCAAGATAACTGGGTATGGGGAAATTTGAACTTAATTTTGCTTAAGGTCTGCTACCCCAACAAGGAGGGACTTCCCCAGAGAACAGGAACTGATCTAGAAAATGAAGTGTATGGATTAGGTAATTTCACGCTTAATCTTATGATCCTAAATGTCGAATCCGAAGCTACTCCAATTTTGCCCGCTATGTCAATATTTCCAGTCAAGGGTGAACTATGTGTAAGGAAAAATGGTTCCATACATATGGGCCATAGTAAATGCACGACTGTAGTAGAGTTTAGTGATCAAGGCAAGTCCACATTTAGAGCTTCCCGCCATTCCTATTTCATATGTGGTCAGACGGCATATGTACGTTTGCCTCTAGACTGGGATGGTACTTGCTATATTGGATTCCTTTTGCCACCTGTTTTTTTAGCTCCTCCTGATTATCACAGAAATATTCATTTAGTAAATAGTAGAGTAAGGAGAGATCTCCCAATAGTCGATTACACTGAAACAGCATGGGAAAAATACACAGATTTCAATAAAGGTCTCTTTCCCTATATAGGTACTGTTACTAATAGTAAGCTGATACGTAGATTAACTAGAACCCTTGAAGCAGTAGTGAATGAAACTATTTCCGCTTTAGGCAATTTAACAGAAGAGCAGTCTGCTATGCGGATTGTTGTGCTTCAAAATCGTCTTGTCATTGACGTCATCCTGGCTGATAGGGGCGGAGCTTGTAGGGTCATCGGATCAAGCTGTTGCATTTTCATACCAGAAAATTCGCCATCTGTATATAAGGCCATAACTCGCCTTCATAAGATTGTAAGCCAGATACACCAGAACCCAGGCACCTGGACTTGGTCCGGTTGGTTTTGGAGTGTATTATCTACCTTTGGATGGAAGGTCCTATCTTTCCTATGTATTGGCCTTCTCAATACTATTCAGTTGCTGTCTATGTCTACAATGTGGACCAGCGATCTGTGGTCTGTGTGCCACATCGTGTATTCCACCACCAGGATTTCATTCGTCACGGAAGAAGAAAGAAGAACAAATGATGTTATATGAACAGATCAATGGATTGATGAAGATTGATATCTCTTAACGGGCAAGTAGGGGACAAGGAGGGAATGTGGAAATATGGATTTTTCTGATCAGTTATGTCCCCTATCTTGGACCCCAACGGTTCCATGTATGAATCACAAGTACATGTATGTTCCCTCCAGTTCTAGTTCTGAAGACGCAAACACATGTGCGTCCACCGTCAACATGTCCTCTGTCAGATCCGCCATGAATGGGCTGGATATTCAATTCCTAAGTACGAAAGGCCACCGACTTTATATGGCTCAGTTACTCCATTTTGCAGTTCAGGCGAGTAGGCCCGATTCTGCCATCAAGCTTTTCTCTGCTCTCTGCCTCTGACAGCTTCAGTTTGAGCTCGCATCTGTATCCATGAACTTTGTCCTACTCCCTGTGCGGCTAACGGTGCCTGCCTCGGCCGGTTTGCCTGCCTGCCAAAAACTGTATTTCACCTTCGAGTTATCTGCTTCGCTCCTCAGCCGATGCATTCCTGTCTAGTAGTTAAGGTAAACATTTCCTTCAGCTACCGAGCAAAGGGCCCGGCCTCTCTGTCCTCATGCAAGTAATTCATAGCCCTGTTATCATGGAAGGTTTCTGCCCCTTGCATCTCATATAGACACTTAGACACTTAGACGCTTGTGCACGCACACACAGTCAGTATAGAATAGATTTTGTCCAAGAGTCCTCCCTTTGTGGATAACATAGTTCTTTAAACATAGGATGTTAGATATGATTTGGGATTAGGTTGACTTGACCCTCCAGACTTCTTGTCTCCACATGTAGAGCTAAATGTCAAGTCCCCTTCACCCCCTAGTTGCACGTCAATCACACGTCATGCTGCTGCGCACGCATCTATGCCAAGTATAATCTTATAGATCCACCTATATATGACATCATAACCAATTATGTTCCTTTTTACTCCTCATTACGCCCATTTTCGGTTACGCATGTGAATCGTCATCTTCCTTATCAATTGTTACGCCTACCGCATTCGCTTCATTGTAATGTATGTTCTATAAAATTCATTTCTTGTCAATAATGTATGTACTTCACTTCCTGAACCTTCGTGGTGACGGAACTTGGAGCAACCGATTATAATCGATCATTGGAATAAAGCCCATTCCGAACCTCTAATACCACGGATTCTGCCTCTTATTTACTGAGCTGTTTTATTATGTTTCTGTACCAAATTAAGTCCCGGTAATTAAATTATTTACCACAGTTTGACACTAAAGTGCAGTACCCTGTACTATTCTCTTCACTGTGCCAGAACTGAAAATTTAAAAGTTTTACCCAGGCACTGTCCTAGCAGTAGTCTGATGATTTAGTCAGTTTCCAAGTACTCATGTTGTGAACCATACATTACCACATAGACTGCTTCAAATGTCTATGCAGTATGCATGCAGTCTTCTAACATACTATACACTTGTCTTTCACATCTTGAATTCCCTAGTCAGTATCCATACAGTCCAGCAAACATCCTGTCACTCCCTTTGCACTCCTCTAGTGACCCTTTCAGTACCAAGTACTAATCCATTCACTGTGTCAAATGCCAACCACTTCTAAATTCACCCAGGCACTCTCTTTGCTGTACTCTAATCATTCCGTCAGTTCCCAAGTACTCATGCAGTGAGCCAGGCCTTAGCACATAGATTGCTTCAAATGCCTATTCACTATGCATGCAGGCCTCTAACCACCTACACAGTTGTCTTTCACACCTTCAATTCCCCAGTCAGTATTCATACACTTATAGCAAACACCCTGTTACTCACCCAGTGTGTCTCCTTATAGTACTGTAATCATTCAGTCAGTTAGCATGTAGTCTTTAAGGGCCTCATGTAGGTAGCTAAATACCGGTCGGTAACGGCCGAAATTCGGTAAATATCAGGTTACTGACCGGTATTTAGCTATTTGAGATGTAGGAGGCATATTTTCAGTATTCGGTATTTACCGAATCGGTAAAATACCGATTCGGTAAATACCGAATACTGAAATCATATGTAGGGGGCACTCAAGTGAGTGCATCATTGGTGTCAGGATTCGTTATTTACCACCAACTACAAGTTGATGGTAAATGACGAATACCTTTAAAAAAGCATTTTTGTGCAATTTGTGAAGTGCCATGTGGCAGACATACATGCCCTTAGGGCAGGTATGTGCGCCAAATGTGCACACATGCATGAATCAGGGGTGCGCCAGGGTGTCAAAGTGACACCCTGCCACCCATGATGATGCCTCCCCTATTACCGATTCGGTATTTACCGAGTAACTGGCTTCCCATTCATTCCTATGGGCCTCCAGGCCCATAGGCATGAATGGGAAGGGATGCATCATTACCGATTCGGTAAATACCACTTCATAAATACTGATATTTACCGAATCGGTAATGATTACCGAATAATTACCTACATACTATTTACCGATTCATAAATACCGAATCGGTAAAATTTGGTATGTATGAATCGGTAAATGTTAAGCTACCTACATATGGCCCTTAGTGAGGTAGGCTTTAGGGCATGAACTGCTTCAATGTAGTATGCACTATGCATGTAGTGTTTTAACCATCGTCACACTTGTGGTTCAGGGCTATAGTTTCTTAGTTAGTTTTGTTATAAAATGTGTTTGTACAGTAATGGAATAGTATAAATTTGAAAGTTATTAATATACATTTATTTGTGATTCTTTTTTACAGATACAGAACAGGAGTGTTTCTCATCCGTTTGCACTCTTCTCGTGCAAGATTGTTTGGATGAAGGGTCATTATGTGTTTCATCATACTTGCCGTGCCGTACGACTATTTCTTGTTAGGATCACCTCGCAACAGAACTCTTTTGCAAATCTTGCACGTGACCAAGGTGGCATTGATCTTTGTTTGCCCCTCGGGAAAAGTAAAAAATTTCCACAGCACTGAAGAAAAACGTTGTGGGCGTGGTGCCTCCTCCAAAAATTCATCCTTAGATTCGGTGAATATTTTAAAGCGACAACATTTACAGTTTTTGTAAGTTAAACTTATAAAATTTTGTTAGCCGTAAGCATTTTATATATCTGTGATTTGTATCTTGTGGTATTGTGCTGAGAATAGCATGTTGTTTTTTTTTTAACAATCTTTCTGATTGTTTTTTTTTTGCCCGCCGTTTTAGTGAAATTCAATATATTCTGAGAACAGCAAAAATGTACTTTTACATGTTATAATCTTTTTTTCTTTTCTTTCACAGATCCAAATTTAAAAATAAGCAATTCATATGAATTTAGATTGCAATGAAAATCTTGAAAAAATGTATCCCATTTTTTATTGCTATTACTGTGAAGGTAAGTTTAACTAAGTCTCAATATGCAGAATGAGGAGGTCTGCAAGAAGCTACAAAGTTGAAACACGTTTGTAAAAACACTCTGTTTATACCTATGTAGTTTCAAAATCTGACCATAATCAGATATCATGTGATCTGCAAAAAAATGAGATTTGAGGGGTTCATAATATTTCCCATTGTAGTTAAGTAAGGACCGCAATCATTTCAATCATTCTTCTTTGAACATCTTTGCAGACAAAACTCTGCGCTTACCTTCTATCATTCGCAAGGAATTTTAAAACTGGAAATATGTCACTTTTTGTAACATAGTTATTGCGCAAGACACTCTTTCATATTTACAAAGAGAGGAAAAGGCACTCTGTGCACTTTTTATACTCCATGTAAATACAACCTCATTATGCACACCACTTTGCGTTGAAAGGGTGTTCTATAAGTGTTGTTGTGCATGATTGCACTGAATACTCATAGAACAAGACACATGTCTAGATTTGTCAGAAATCATCAATCTCGATATGTGTGTGAATGCTGCACTATTCTAAAATTGGTGTAGGAAAGCACAACAAAGAGAATTGTTTTCATTTCTCCACATTTTTATATCTTCAATGGATGCTACAATGATCAGCATACATTGAAGGAGAAAAATGCTTTTACTGATTGTTTTTGTGCAGGAAGGTGTGTCTTCCTGCACAAAAAGAAACAGCACATGACACAGATATCCATGCACTATGGTGCACAGGTGCCTGTGTCACCACATGGCTGCAGTTTAAGCAGCCGTGCAGAGAGAAGCATAGATTTGAAACATATTTATGTACATATGTTGCATCCCTGTGCTTCGGAAGTACTACAGCACACTGTTGTTAAAGAGGTTACTGTGTGATGCTGCAGCACTTCCTCATAGTTCTGCACTTATACATTCACCATACGCTACTAATGCATTCATTCAGTCAAGTACGTACTACACATACATTCATCTAAACTTTCACACAAATTTAGCTCTTTTTTTAAACCAGGAAAGTTAGTTCTTACAAGAACTTTTTTTTTTCTTCTTTCTTGTTTTATATTTTTTGGGGGGTTTTCTGAACAATTTTTTAATTTTTTTGGTTTTTCTGCAAAAAAAAAAAAAAAAAAACAGGAGGAACCAAACAATGAACTTCAGGGAACAGTAAAAAAAAACAAAAAAAACTAGCAAATGTGACTTTCTTGCCGGCGGCAGATCAGATCGATCGACTGCTCACCGTAGCACAAAGTCGCATTCCATTTAGTGCAGATCACTTTTAAATATTGAAATTGAGGACAGATGTCCAAATTTTGGGCTGATGGATGCACTCTTGAAGTGCGCGGCTGCGATGAGGTGGAAGGCGCAGGAGTGTTTCTCATCCGTTTGCACTCTTCTCATGCAAGATTGTTTGGATGAAGGGTCCTTAGGTGCTTCATCATACTAGCCGTAACGCACGAGTATTTCTTGTTAGGATCCCCTCGTGACAGCACTCTTTTGCAAATCTTGCATGTGACCAAGGTGGCATTGGTCTTATTCTGCCCATCGGGAAAAGTAAAAAATTTCCACACCACTGAAGAAAAACGTTCTTTGCGTGGTGCCTCCTCCAAAAATTCATCCTCAGATGTATGAGGAGATGCAGGTGATGCCTCCTGCCCTGAAGCCATTTATAGTTGAAAAAAGTTAGAACTAAGTGTAAACTTAGTCTAAAAAAATCTTCTTCTCTGCAAAGAGATGCTCCTCCAAAGAAGGCCAAAGAAGAATGATTGAATTGGGTGGGGTCTTTCAATAGTTAGAAGACGAAGTGTAATGAACCAATCAAATCTCTTTTTTTGCAGGTCACATGGGATCCGCGCACCCTGCGCTTACGCAACACACACCCAGCACGCATCCTCGAAATTGGATTAAAAAGAAATATAGGATTAGATGTAAAAATATATTACTTTTAAGACTAGTTTAGAGTTTGTCTTCAATTAATATTCACATGAAATACATATATATATGTTTTTTTAAATGTTAAATATTTTGCGGGATCCGCGCACCTACCGTGTCATAGACGCAGATGACGCATCGCGGAAGCGCGTAAACGTCGCGTTACGTACATCAAACGTGTCGCGTATAGGCTGGGAGTCGCGTACCGGTCGCATTGCGATCGCGTACTAAACACGTACCCAACGCATACCATGCGCGGATGCTAACGCGTAGGGATTGCGAACGGTGCGCATAGGGTGCGCGGATCCAAAAACATTGAAAAAATATATATAAAAGAAAGTTTTGAACATATAGTTAAAGAAATATTTTTAAAAATATAAAAAATATTTTTGAAAAACCCAATAAAAACAAATATTTTTTAATTTTTAAAAGAATTAATTAAATAAATGAATTAAAAAAATGGTGATAGAAAAGAATTTCAAACAAACATAATTAAAAAAATTGACACACTGAATTTGAAAAATATTGAAATCCAATGAAAATCATTAAACATTATACCTTTAGAGATAAGATATAGATAGGAATTAGCATTTAAAAAACCTTTGAAATTCACTGAAAAAACCAAAGGTTTCAGGCGCGTTATAGTTAGGAATTAGCGTTTGAAAAACCTTAGAAATTCACTAAAAAAACCATAGGTTTCAGGGGCATTATAGTTAGCTGGTCATTTCCCTCGTACAAAACCCTAGAAATTCCCATGTTATAGTTACTTCAGATAACTATAACTCGCGCCCCCGCAATGCACTGCTGATGATGTCACATATTACATCACTCATGACATGGTCAGTGACATCACTGATGACATCACTAATGACATCTCAAATGACATCACTGATGACATCACTGATGACGTCATCCATGTGATAAATTAGTGCATCTTGCCACACCTTAATGTAACCTTATATACACCGACTCAAAATTTCAGACGGCCATTTTGAAAATCATAGATACTCCAATACAAATAACTACATACCCACTCATTGACTCTTAGGTCTACATACACCTCCACTCACTCACCTGTACAGTCACTCATACTTACAATCACTCAGTACAGGACAATCATATGCATTTATATACCTATATAGACACTCACACACCGCCAATCATCCATTGAGGTACTGACACACCTAGTCAGTCATGCAAATAATGAATTACAGTCATATTTACTCACCTATACAGTTAAATACACTCAAGTTCACTTACTCATAAAAATACTAACAAATTCTGACGCTCTTATACAATTACTGATACAAGCACACACTCATCCATACAGCTACTCCCAAAATCACACACTCTCACATATAAATAGTTGTATACTCTTACACACATATACACTGTGTTTCACATATGTAGTTACTGACACATGTACAACTGAGATATACATTCAATCACTAACACACCCTTACATACCGTCACCCAACCATACAGTCCATCACACATGCACTCTTAAAACCATGCACCCACTGAATCACCCACTCAGACATCTATGCACAGTCACACACACCCTACCCACACAAACACTCAGGCACCCTTACAGATACTCAGACAACCAATCAATAACCCACATGGACACTCATATAGCTATTCACAAAACCATGCAGCCACTTATAAACCAACACACAGACACATACAGACATTCACACAGTTTAGTCACTAGTCTGCAGTAAGATACATTTAATGACTCACTTATAGAGTCAGTTACGCACCTAGAAAATCACCCATTCACACACTTATACACCCATTCATTCTTCCATAGGCCTTTCACTATAAATATATAAAACATATTTAAACTTTTCAGAAAAACACACATTCACTGGATGATGTCATCAGTGATGTCATCAGTGATGTCATTTGAGATGTCAACAGTGATGTCAACAGTGATGTCACTGACCATTCATGAGTGATGTAATATGTGACGTCATCAGCAGTGCATTGCGGGGGCGCGAGTTATAGTTAGCTGAACTAACTATAACAGGGGAATTTCTAGGGTTTTGTACGAGGGAAATGTCCAGCTAACTATAACGCCCCTGAAACCTATGTTTTTTTTAGTGAATTTCTAAGGTTTTTTAAATGCCAATTCCTAACTATAACACCCCTGAAACCTTTGTTTTTTTTATTGAATATATATATACATACATACATACATACATATATATATAAGCTCGAAAAACTACGCAAGCATGAAGTTTCCAAATGGTGGGAATGCACATCTCTGAAACGTTACCTCGATGTGGGTCGCATCCCCAGGGGGCTAAGGATCCTAGTAGCTCCTACGTATGAGAACCCAGACCCAGCGATGTTGCAAGAATGGGCAGAGAATAATGCCCAGTCCTCCAGGAATATGTTACAGATCCTAATCAAATACGCCACTACAGACAGAGAAAAAATCATGGCCAGAATTGAAGAAATTTACAATGAGCTGAAAAAATTGGATCAAGACGAAGTAAACAAAAGCTTGGACGAAATTAAAATGAGAGTGATGAAACATGAACAAATTATCAAAGAACCTAAAGCCGTGAAATTCCAACGGGACAGAAATGATTATCTACAAGGAAGAATCTATACTTTCGTGAAAAACCATTGAAATTCCCCCGTTATAGTTAGTGCAGGCAACTATAACTCACGCGACCGCAATCCTCTGCTGATGATGTCAGATATTACATCACTGATGACATATGTGTCTTTCTGAAAAAAAAATATTTGTAATATATGTATAGCTAAAAATTAATGGAAGAAGACATGGGTAAATAAGTGTCTAAATACAGTGATGTAATATCTGACATCATCAGCAGAGGATTGCGGTCGGGTGAGTTATAGTTGCCTGCACTAACTATAACGGGGGAATTTCAATGGTTTTTCACGAGTGAAATGTCCAGCTAACTATAACATGTGTGAAACCTATGGTTTTTTAAGTGAATTTATATATATATATATATATATATATATATATGGACACAGAGCATTCGTCGGTTTTCTCCGGGAAAAAAAAGAATGCACGAACTACTCTTCGTCGGTAAATACTGTTGTTTATTTTCAAAGTATTGAAGTCTCCCTTATGTCATGACGCGTTTCGGCCGACGAACGGCCTTGATCACATGAGACAAATTTTGCGTATGACGGCGTTTAAAAATGCTGACACCCGTATCACAATATATATATATATATATTGAAAAAACATAGGTTTCACGGACGTTATAGTTACAAATTGGCATTTAAAAAACCTTTGAAATTCACTGAAAAAAACATAGGTTTCAGTGATGTTATAGTTAGTTGCACATTTCACTCGTACAAAACCATAGAAATTCGGCCGTTTTAGGGGCATATCATCAACGGCCAGCGATAATTATCGCTGGCCGCTCTTAGCGTTAAAATGTTTAACGCCGGCTATCGCAGATAATTATCGCCATGCTAGCGCTGTATTAACAACGCTCAGCGCAATGGCGATAATTATCCTAGCAATAGCGATGTTTTCCATAGAACATCGCTGGTTTTCCAGCGATATTCCATGGAAAACGGAGATACCCTTGATAATAGGGGCCTGTGGTCTTAGCCACACAATCCACCCCCCATGTTAAGTATGCCTTAGTCAGGAATTTAACAGACGTTAAATTCCTGCGTTAAGGCATACCTAGCGCGATTTAAAAAATAATCGCTTCCCTGCATTGTAAATATCGCAAAGCTGCCTTCGTGATATTTACCCATGTTGTTTCCATAGACACGCCTACTTTGCATCTCATTAGCGATGCAAAGTTAGGCGTGCTGGAAACGGGAGCAAAATCAGCAAAACACGCTATCGCGTGTCTTTGCTGATAAGGCGATAAAATTATCGCCGCTTTTCGGCTGAAAACGGACGCAAAAGCGGCGATAATTTGTTATCGCCGCATTGTTAATATGCCCCATAGTTAGTTGAGCTAACTATAACTCACACACCCACAATGCACTGCTGATTACATCACATATTACATCATTCATGACATGGTCAGTGACATCACTGATGACAATACTGATGACATCTCAAATGACATCACTGATGACATCACTGATGACATCATCCAGTGACTGTGTGTTTCTGTAAAGTTTAAATATGTTTTATAAATATATTGGCCAAGGTATATTGAAGAATGAGTGGGTGTATAAGTGTGTGGATGGAGGATTTAGAAGGTGCATGACTGACCGTATAAGTGAGTGATTAAATGTGTGTTACTGAATTATTGGGTTGGTGACTAAACTGTGTGAATGTCTGTATCAGTCTGTCTATTCCTGTGTAAGCTGCTGCATTGGTTGATGAGTAGCTACATGAATGTCTATATGGGTTATTGATTGGTTGCCTGAGTATTTGTATGGGTGCCTGGGTATGTGTGTGGGTGGGAGGTGTGTGCCTTTGTGCATAGATGTGTGAGTTCTTTATTCACTGGGTGTATGGGTTCAAGAATGCATGTGGAAAAAGCTGTATTGGTGGGTGAGTGTGTGTATGGGTGTGTTGGTGAGTAAATGGATATCTCAGTGCTACATGTCCAAGTAACTACATATGTAAACCACAGTGCATGAGAGAGTTGGAGTATATAAATGACTATACGTGAGAGTCAGTGATTGTGAGAGAACTGTATGGATGAGTGTGTACTTGTATCAGTGATTGTATAAGAGAGTAAGTATATGTTAGTATCACTATGAGTAAGTGAGGTTGTGTGTGTATAACTGTATAGCTGAGTAAATAGAAGTGTGATTGATTCTTTGCATGACTGACTAGATGTGTGAGTAACTCTGGATGAGTGGTGGTGTGTGAGTGTTGTATTGATGAGTCACTGAATGTATGAGTGACTGTATGGGTGAATGAGTGGATCTGTGTGTAGACCTAGGAATCAGTGCGTGCATACGTAGTAACTGGTATGGATGTCTATTGTTTCGAAAATGGTAGTCTGTATTTTAGAGTGGGTGTATCAAAGGTTTTATTAAGGTATGAGGAGGTGCATCAGATTTTCACGTGGATGATGTCATCAGTGATGTCATTTGAGATGTCATCAGTGATGTCATCAGTGATGTCACTGGCCATGTCATGAATGATGTAATATGTGATGTCATCAGCAGTGCATTGCGGGCGTGAGTTATAGTTAGCTCAACTAACTATAACGGCAGAATTTCTATGGATTTGTATGAGTGAAATGTGCAACTAACTATAAGGTCCCTGAAACCTATGGTTTTTTCAGTGAATTTCAAAGGTTTTTGAAATGCTAATTTGTAACTATAATGTCCCTGAAACCTATAGTTTTTTCAGTGAACTTCAAAGGTTTTTAAAATGATAATTTGAAACCTTTAAAGTCCCTAAAACCTATGTTTTTTTTGTGAATTTCAAAGGTTTTTTAAATGCTAATTTCTAACTATAATGTTCATTAAACCTATGGATTTTCGGTGATTTTAAATTATCATTCCATTCTCAACCTTGTGAAAACAGCCGATATCGCCAGTTTTCCAGCAATAGCTTCCACACAGAAAAATCACCACAAATGAGAGCAACAACTAACGCCAATAATAATAATAAAACAGGCGGTAAGCTGTGTTAGCAGTAGGAATGTAACATCTGCCTTTTACTGGTGTAAAGTAGGACGACTACCTACAGGTGAAAGGGAGCCCAACCCATAATCACATCTGAAGACCAACTCATGTTATAGAGCTACTGATCATGCACCTCCCACACCCAAGAAGGCCACAAAACTCACTACCACCACCATTAGGACCTCCCCCCCGGATCCCCTCACTACCACCAAGGCAGCGCACAACAGGACAACGAACCTTCCAAAAACTGCATGGCCCCTCAGCCACACAATAGCTAAATGTTGCGAGACGTGGCAGCCAGACGTGTGGAGGACGCAAGTCCCCCACCAATAATAATGCACACAATACCAAGTGTAGCGTTGATGTGCTGGACAGACCTCACTATACAGAGCACAAACCTCTCCATGTGTACATATACTGCTGGTGCTTGTAGTGTTGTGGACAGTGGACGCAACCATGTTACCTCAGGCAGTGGGGAAGATCTCGGTCATGTACCTGTGGCGTTGTCCCCTGTAAGCGGAATCGCAGTGGGCTGCCCCAACGTACGCCACTCCAGCATAGAAGTGTGAATAAATAGGCCAGGGCTCTGGGCGTGGTTCACTTATGTGAAGGCCAACGCGTCTGCCAGAGTGGCAGCCCTCACACTGCCACATGGCTGCCGCCATGACCACGGGCCTCCTCGCCACAGGCCCCCTGCGAACACAGCGGCACATGCACCATAGAAGTACGTCTGTACACACTACTGCCTTCGATCTACACTGCGGACAGCAGGACTCACAATTCAGATTGAGTCGCGATTGCAGATGATGCTGTCCAATAGGCAAGACATATTGCTCCCAGTGCGGCCTGCACGGACCACGCATCATCGCAGGCTGCGTACACACTGAGCACCAGAGGTACCACTAACTCAGTGCACCACAAGTCAACGCCACGTGGCCCTATTAAGGCAGAAATCATTAGACACTAAACATTGCTACTAGGGCGGCCTGCCCAGACCACGCATCATCGCAGGGTGTGCACCTGCTGAGTGCTTCAGGTGCCACTAGCTCAGTGCACCACAAGTCACAGCCACGTGGCCTTACTGAGGCAGAATTTATTAGACAAAAGACATTGATACCAGTGCGACCCACCCGGACCACGCATCATTCGCAGGGTGAGCACACGCTGGTTGCTTCAGGTGCCACTAACTCACTGCACCACAAGTCATCGCCACGTAGCCTTATTAAGGCAGAATTAATTAGACAAAAGACATTGCTACTAGTGCGGCCCGCCTGGACCAACCATCATCGCAGGCTCCGCACACCCTGAATGCTTCTGATGTCACTAACTGTGCAGCTCAACTCAACGCCACGTGGCTGTGAGACCTTGCTGACCGCTGCCTCTGGCCTACACTGCGGTCAGCACGGCTCACAATTAAAACTGAGTCTTGATTCATTAATTACAGAGTCCAGTAGGCAACTAACTACAATGTCCCTGAAACCTACACAATATCCTTTTAGTATCCTTTCTTCCAGAACTTTTTTTATATCAATTATAGCTTTAGTACAATGACCAAATTCATCTTGCAAGTCCAAAGGAACACTGAATGGCAGTCTACACTGCGTCCAGCAGAGCTCACAGCCCAAATTCATTCTTGATTCATTAAATTTCAGAATCCAATAGGCAACTAACTAGAACGTCCCCGAAACCTACACATTTCGACAATGTATTCCATACATATTTCATCTTTTGTTACCTACACTGCGGTCAGCAGAGCTCACAATTTATATTGAGACATGATTTATTAATTACAGTCAGAATTGTACTCTATGTCCTCGGATTTTGTCAAGAGGAAGTGACAAAAAGCATTCCTCGGTGTCTGTGCTGACTACTGCCTTCCATCTACATTGCGGACTGCAGGGCTCACGATTCAGATCGCGTCGCAATTGCAGATGACGCAGTCCAGTAGGCAAGAGACATTGCTCCCAGTGCGGCCCACCCGGACCACGCATCATCGCTGGCTGCGCACATGCTGAATGCTTCTAATGCCCCTAACTCAATGCAGCACAACTCATGGACCCTTTATGATATACTATTTTGTGTATAATTTCACATCTGGTGCCCCTACCTCAGTGTACCACAAGTCATGAACCATTTACTACACAATCTTTTGTGTATTATTTCACATCAGGTGCCCCTACCTTTGTGCAGCACAAATCATTGACCCTTTATGATTGAATCTCTGTGTCTGATACGATGATTACTGTTGTTCTTGTTGCCAGCACCAACCATTCCCGGAGGGCTGGTTTACACTCACCCCACATTGTATGACGTAGACTATGGGTGTGAATATAAAAGAGAATGCTTCTGTAGAATTAAGGATTAACTCGTATCAGCAGCGTTTCTACACGCTGAAAGGAAAGAAGGAAGGATCAGTTTGACATAAAATGGAGTGACTATCGAGCCAGGGTAAGCGTCAATACAGCATATTGTATACATGTTTGTGATATAAATTGGTATACGGCAAAACGTATAGAGGGGTGAATTGTGTGGGTAACTACGCGTAGAAGTCAGGTTACGTAAGTGAAATGAACATGTTAGCAAGTTTTAAATAAATGTAAAGCATTGTGTAAATGGCTCGAAATTGTGGTTTAAGTTTGCAACTGACTATACTTGTCCTGCAAAACGTAAATGAAGGATTTTGTCATGAAAGCTAAACAATTTTATTTTTGTATATGATAGATGCCCCTGAAGAAGGGAAATAATTTCCCGAAATGCATTGGGTTATTATAATAAAGTCATGGTTTGTGGAACTCACCTTTGACCCCTGAGCTTCTGTGAAATATCAACGGTTAAAGTATTGAGTAAAATGAATTGAACATAAAAGTCAGAGTAAAAGGCCAAAAGAAATGTACGAAAAAAACTTTGAGAGTAAAGATAAGAAATATAAGAAATTGATTCATTGGACCCAAACCTATGGTGTGGCAGTGCAGCCTGATGGCATCTGTCAGTAGATTCCAATTGTGCAGATTTATTATGTATGACACATGCTGCCCCTGTGCCCTACCACATTACATTGTGCTCTGGACAGCGTAGGCAACCAACTTACCTTTGACAGTGGGAGAAAACTTTGGTTATGTAACTTTATCTCGGTCTTTGTACAGGTACGTACATAGAGACTGGATGATTAGTGTACTGCAAGGAGAGTGTATAGTGAATTTATAAGTGCGTGGGGATTGGCGGAGTGATTGTATAAGTATATATGTTGGCACAGCCTAACTCCGACAACGAGCTTGTCTCTAATTGGCTGCCCTCCACATCCCAAAAACTGAAATTTGGGCTTTGCAAGGCTCTGTATTGCTACAGCTGCAATACTCCACTGAATGTGCAATAAACATTCACATCCACATAGATGTGTCATGTCCACCATCTTTCTTGTGTGGAACTATGGATGAATGTAGGGTCAGTGATTCCCCGTACCTTCCATGTTGGCCATGTTGTAGGACTTGACTCACAGGGTGACACATTGATGCTTGTGACCCGGGTGACGGCAGCACTACAACAAGAACACCCGGACGCCAGTGTTGCTACATTTTTTAAGCATTCTCTAGCCCAAAGCAAACCAAAAAGTAGACCGAAGTAGCCCAATATTGCTACTTTAAGGAAAGAGGGGCAGGGTCATTGTCAAGCAGGCCATGAATGCATTGGAATTGATGTTGCAGCAGGCTGCCAAGTAAATATTTCTCTAATAAAGCGCTTTAACATACTACTTTGCTGGAGCGCTGTATATATATTTATAATCTGGCGACTAGCACAAACCAAAATGTTACAGCACAACTGAGAAAAGTATAGCCCAATTTTGCATGATCTAGCCCAATATGGCAACAGTGCCGCATCCGTTGATTCCTCATACAGCTCACGATGGAGCCATGCCCAAAGCTCCGGAGTCATTCTTCACAGCCTCACGCAGGACTGGCATACGCCAGACCAGCCCACTCTACTTACGTTTACAGGGAAGGACAACAATGCTACATGGCCCAGATTTTCATTGCAGTGATCTGCTGGTCGCACCCTAGTTGTCAGTACGCCACAGCTACTCCCTCATGGCTAGTATACACCCACACCACACCCATCCAGCACAGGCGTCACAGGACACGTGACCCTTCCAATAAAAAAGACGGGGCGCATGTGCTCGACACCATTTCAGAGTTGCTGGCACCGGATGCACTGTGGCCGGCACAGACACACCGACACGGGACGCTGACTTTCGGTCCACTGAGGTACGGGTACTGTAACTGCTGAGTGGGTGTGAAGCCTGTGGTGATGGCCCGTCAAGGCGGTCTGGGAAGCTCAGGTTTTGTGTGCTCTGCTGGACCACAGTGTAGGCCTGAGCCATCAGACAGTGCAGGCCTACCACCACGTGGCATTGCCTCGCTGGTCACTGAGTTAGTGGCACCGCAAGGGCTGAGCGGGTGTGCAACCTGCGATGATGAGGGGTGCACTAGTATGTCCTCTGCCATGGCAAAATCAAGACTCAGCACCAAATGTGAGACCTGGTGGCCTGTGGAGCGGGGCTGCATGATATGCAGGGTGCCCTGTCCCTGAAAAGGTGAGCAGTGCGGCCTGGTTGCGCAGGGGCGGGCAGACGCCTCAGGGCGGCGGGAGTGGATGATGTGCAGCAGCCTGGATGCACAAATGCGGAACAGCGATTTAGGCGTGCACAGTCGTATATACTCTGCCATTACTAATTCTGTACTATGTTTCAGATGTGGGAGCTTGAGGGCTCCACTAGGTCCCGGCATGTGGTTGGAGACACAGCGGTGGCGTAAAGGTGAGCTGTGATGGTTTTGTCAACATTATCGCTCTCATTGTCCCTCTTCATCTCTTCCTTTCTCTCCTTCACACTATTTCTCTCTCTTCCTCTCACACTGTTTCTCTCTTTCACTTCCTCTTTCTCACACTCTTTCTCTCTCTCTTTCTCTCTTCCTCTCTCTCACTGTTTCTCTCTCTCATCGTCTCTCTCACTCTTTCTCTCTTTCTCTCTGTCTTCCTCTCACTCTTTCCTTTCTCTCTTTCTTCCTCTCACTCTTTCTTTCTCTCTCTATCTCTCTTTCTATCTCCTTTGATGGACGCACGACGCACAATCTTATCTTGCTTTTTATCTAACAGTCTGTGATTCGTGAATCAACCTCCCCCCCAACACCAACACAGCTGAACGCGTGTAGAACCTTCGATGATGCGTTGCCATCCTGACAATGCCTGAGAAAGTTGCTTCGGAACATGGTGGACCCACTTACACACATGCCAGTGGCAGAAGGTGAGCAGAGAGGCTTCTTTCCGCAGCAGCGGGCAGTCACCTCTGGGCAGTGGGAGTGGATAGCGTGCAGCAGCCTGGGCCCAAAAGAGCGCACAGACACCTCCGAGCAGTGGGAGCTGTAGCAGCCCGAGTGTGCATTGGCGAAACAGAGAATTAGGCGTGTGCAGTTGTATGTACTCTGCAATTACTAATTCTATACTATCTTTCAGATGACTAAACCAGGCACGTGGTTGGAGACACACCGGTGGCACAAAGGTGAGTTGCGAAGAATTTCTCCAGTGTCAATACTCCTTCTCCATCTCTTCCTTTCTCTCTCTCACACTTTTTTCTTTCTCTGTCTTTTCCTCTCTCTTATTCTTTCTTTCTCTCTCTTCCTCTCTCTCACTCTTTCTCTCTCTCTCTCTCACACTGTTTCTCTCTCTCTCATTTCCTTGTATCTTACTCTTTCTCTCTCTCACTCTTTCTCTCTTTCTCCGTCTTCCTCTCTCTCTCACTCTTTCTCTGTTTTCTTCTCTCTAACTCTTTCTCTCCTCCTCTCTCTCACTCTTTCTCTCTCTCTTACTCTCTCTAACACTGTTTCTATCTTTCTCTCTTCCTTGTATCTCACTCTTTCTCTTTCTCTCTCTCACTCTTTCTCTTTCTTTGTCTTCCTCTCTCTCTCTCACTCTTTCTTTGTTTCCCTCTCTCTCCCTCTCTCTCACTCTTTCTCTCTTTCTTTTTCTCCTTTCCTGGACACATGACGCACCATCTTATCTTTCTTTTTGTCTTGCAGGCTGTGATTCACAAATGGTCCGACGATGACACGACATGGCTGTACATAGTTTTATTTGTTGTTGTTTTGTTTTAATAAAATGTTTTATATGTAAATCCATACATGACTAAGATTCTTATTTGTCCAACCTCACAAGCATGTTCGTATTAATAATTAAACAACATTACCCAATTGTTTACATTCTAGATTCTCTAACTTGACAGTCACATTTGTTTGCGGGGGGTGGGTGTGAGGGGGGATGGCGGACAAGGAGCTCCTGCTGGGGGATGTCGGAGTAGTGTTGGGTGTCCGACCTGCATGATCGTTGCCTCCATTGCATCTGTTCTCAGAGACTTATGAGCCGGCGGGCTGGCCCGTAAATGAAGAGCTGCTAGCCGACTGGCAGGCTCATAGAGGGAGAACCACGGCCCGTCAGTTTGCAGAGGGAGAGCTGCGGGCCAGCTCGCAGAGGAACACCTGCGGGCCGCCTGGTATAGGGAAAGGTGCAGGCCATCGGCTTCCAAAGGGATAGCTGCGGAACATTGATGTGGGGAGAGAGGCCGTGAAGAGCGTATCTCGCAGAGAGAGACCTGCGATATATTTCCAGTCTTGGCTTCACAGATACAACTGCGGGCCCAAGAACTCGCACCTAAAGAGCTGTGAGCCGACAAGTGGTTCGCAGAGGGAGACTTGTGGGCCCAAGAATGTTGTTGGAGGTATGCTGTTGATGGGGAAAAGTGTGCGTTACCTGCTGATGTAGGGAGATGCAGGGTGAAAGGAGTATCTCGCACAGACAGGACTCCGGTATATTAAATAACCCTCGGGACCTTTCTTTTATATTTTCACTCGATGCGAGGCACAAGATGGCAGCTAACACTTCCTGGTTTGAAGTGTTAGCAGCCAATCAGAGAACACTTCCTGGTTTGAAGTGTTAACAGCCAATCAGAGGCAAGCTCGTGCTCTGGAGTTATGCACCATCCAGATATATATATGTTTTTTTCCTTTAATATCTCAAAAACTACTGAACGGATTTACACCAGTTCAACAAAAGTCCACTTTCTTGACCAAGACCTTTCTCCCTGCCAAATTTGGTGTAATTCCATTCAGCAGTTTAACCTGTAGCCTTGTCTAAAGTTTCCTATGGAAAATGCATTGAGAAAACACTTTTTTGAACCCCCTTTTTTCTCTCCCCCCCCTTGACCAATCAACCTGTAATATGTCTTCGCAGCTGGATGGCTCCGGTCGTGGGTGCAAACATCTCGCAATAAACTGGCTTTGAATCAATAACCAACCTTGTACGTCCTAAATACACCCCTAAACGTTCAAGATAGGAGCTGATCAAAAAAGAGAAACTTTTTGGAAAATGTTGTAAAGATTCGTCAAACGACGCCAAAGTTATAAGCACATGAAGGACTCCAGAAGGGGGGCCGCGCAACCCCCCTCCCAACATGAGTGAGGCCCCGGATCTGCGCGGCCCATAGGGGGCCTCCGCAGCCCCAGCGAGCTCCCGCTATTATTTTTTAATAAATACCCCCGGGACCTAGCCCACCCCGGGGTCTCATTTAAATAAAAAACGGGAACCCGCAACCCCAGCGCAAATTACGCTGATATTTTTTTCTTTTAAAAAACAAAATGCTTTCTTTGGCCCTGAGGGTCCTTCTGGGACCCCTTCTCTTGTTTTAAACCTTTGTTTCTCTGTTTTCTGGTGACTTGCTTCTACCGAGTCACAAAATGGCTGCCAACACTTCCTGGTTTGGACTGTCGACAGCCAATCACAGTGAAGCTTGTGCCGGTCGCTTTCTGATCCAAGCACTACCTTTTTGCCCAATTTGGGGTAA